>NC_090812.1:128000665-128648790 GCF_000390325.3 Nicotiana tomentosiformis | reverse complement strand
TCTACGAGCCCTCTTCTGCGGCTCGACTCGTGTATCTTCGACCATGGCCAGGCTGCCTCCCTCCGCATCTGCGGACCCCTCCACCACAGAAGTGAATTCGCTTCTGTGAAAAATGCTTCGCTTCTGTGGAGCTCGCTGACCCCTTTTTCTTTTTGCTTCTAGGAGCAAGGCGACGCATCTACGGTGCCGCTTCTGTGGCCATTCCACCGCAGGTGCGAACGCACCAGATGACAGGCACCAGCAGCTCCTCTCCAAAGAGCTAAGAAGCCCCGTCGACCCTCTGAATCTTGTACGGGGGCCCCGAGGCCTCGACCAAACATACCAACAAGTTCGTAAACATAAAATAGACTCGCTCGCACTCTCGTAATGCGGAAAACAACATCAACACTAAAGATCACAACCCAAACCAAATAGATTCAACTTATGAATTTCAAATTCTTCCAACTCACTACGAACGCGCCGAATCATACTTAAACTACTCGGAATGACTCCAAATTTTTCATGTAAGTCTTTTATCACCATACGAAACTATTCTCAGACTGAGAATCCCAATTGGACCTCGATAACATCAAATCCTACTTCAAACCAAATTTAAAGGACTTTAAAACCTTCAATGTGCCAACTTCCAATATTAAGCGCAGAAACGCTCCTAGGTTATCCAAAACCATAATCGAACATACGCCCAAGTCCAAAATTATCATACGAACCTATTGAAACCATCAAATCCCGGCTCTAAGGTCATTCACTCAAAACATAGACTCAAGTCAAATATAGCCCTCTTTAGCCAACCTTAAGGAATCAAGTGTTCTGATTTCAGCCCGAACCCTTCCAAATCCCGAACAAACCATCCCCACAAGTCATAAAATAGTAAAAGCACATACAGGGAGTCTTATTTAGGGGAACGGGGATCTAGAAAGCAAAACGACCGATCGGGTCGTTACATTCTCCACCTCTTAAACAAACGTTCGTCCTCGAACGGGACTAGAATCATACCTAGAGTGCTGAATAAGTGTGGACATCTGCTCTGCATGTCCTCCTCGGCCTCACAAGTCACCTCCTCAATTGGTTGGCCCCTCCATTGTACTTTCACCATAGAAATATTCTTGGACCTCAACTAGCGAACATGCCTGTCAACAATGGCAACTGGCTCCTCCTCATAACCTAGGCTCTCATCTAACTGAACCGTGCTGAAGTCTAACACATGTGACATGTCGGCATGATACCTCCAGAGCATAGACACGTGGAAACCGGATGAACTCCCGATAGACTACTAGGAAAAGCAACCTCCCAACTCGTCTCAACACCTCAAATGAGCCTATAAACCTTGGGCTTAACTTGACCTACTTCCCGAACCTCATGATTCCCTTCATCGACGAGACCTTCAAGAGAACATTCTCGCCCACCATAAATGATAAATCACATGCCTTCTTATCTGTGTAACTCTTCTATCTAGACTGTGTTATGCGAAGTCGCTCCTGAATCAACTTTACATTTTCCAAGGCATCGTTCCCTAAATCAGTACCATATAACTTAGCCTCGCCGCTCAAACCATCTGATGGGAGAACGACATAGCCGACCATATAAAGCCTCAAATGGAGCCATCTCGATGATGGATTGATAGATGTTGGTGTAAACAAACTCGACCAAAGGCAAGAATCGATCCCACTGCCCTCCAAAGTGAATCACACATGATCTGAGCATGTCCCCCAAGATCTGAATTGTCCGCTCCGACTGCCTGTCGATCTGCGGATGAAAGGTTATGCTAAACTCCACCCAGGTCCCCAACTCACTCTGTAATGCCCTCCAAAAATGCGAAGTAAACTGAGGGCCTCTATCTGATATGATGGAAACAGGCACACTATGCAACTGAACAATCTCCTAAATGTAAATCTAAGCCAACCTCTCTGAAGAATACGTGGTAACAACCGAAATGAAGCATGCCGACTTGGTTAACTTGTCGACAATGACCCAAACTACATCAAACTTCTACAAGGTCCACGGTAGCCCAACTTTGAAGCACCTGGATGAATAGAATACCGAGAACTGTGTGCCTTCATGTTACATTTCGCGTTTTCGTACGTTAAAGTTTCGTCGTAAGTTAATCGACGTAGGCTCGGGAATGAGATTATTTTTGAGGTTATAAGCACTTATGCTATTTATAACAGGTGATAAGTGAGTGCCATGAAGATTAGAGGGTAAACAAATCAAAGAATGAGTATTCGTTAAAGTTTGTCAATATGGGATTAAATACAGTCCAAGCTATAATACCCCGTATTTATGGACTAGTGTCATACAAGGTATCACATGACCATGATAGTAAGGTATATGAAGTGTATTAGTATTTAAGTAAATTGTGTGCTAGAATTAATTATGTGGATAATTGGTTAATTATTGATTTTTTAGTGGGAGATTAACAAAGTAATTAGAATTTGTGGATAAGCTTAATGGAGACCCAACGTGCAGCAAGGGATTTAGGTAACAATGACTCTTTGGCTAGGGGCTAGGTGGCATAGTTAGGGAATTTTTGGCTAAGTCATCACATAAAGTGGGGCCCACACCTATGATAAAGACACCGACATATGTCATTAAAGGGAAACGCATATGTTGTAAGGTAACGGATGTAGCTTCACCAAAAGTTCTTATGAACCCACAATGATAAGATATCTTCCTACCTCATTAAAGTGTGGTGTTATGCTTGCTAAGTAACAGATGGAGCCTCAAAACAATTCATATGAAACTGCATAATACTATAGCAGCGTGAAATTGCGATTCTAAGGGAGTATGGTACAAACTTTATCAAGAATATCATACGGATTTTTCCATACTTCGATCCGCCGTTACGTGTTTTGTCGCAATTGACATATGTTATAGGGATTGTCAAGAGAATCGGCTCAGGTATGTTAAGGATATCCCTTCTTTCCTTTTGGCATGATCCATATGATACAAACGAAATGAGCAAACACACAACTTTCATAAATGTCTCTATTCATAGAAGCACTAGGGGTGCCTATGTTCTTGAATTCCTGTGTGTCTTATTATTATTTATTTTGTTCATGGGTCTCAGAAAAATATGTGGTTGATAAAATTTATCCGGAAACATATTAATCTTATGATATTTCGAGAAATCTTATTAACTTACTTTATATGCATTTCATTCATTTATACATGTACATTGACCCATGACTAGATGGCGTTATATATGCGTATATTATATGTATATGCGATATGGGAAAAGGTTATGGCGTTATATACGCACTACCATCTGATCAGTTGGTATGCGTTGATGATTTCGCCCATAGCGGCCGAGATGATATGATGGTATGTCCTTAGAGGCTTGATGATGTTATGTACACATATACCTACACATGATACGACATTTATATGCACATGTATGACTTTATAAATATTTCAGGATTCACAAAGTTATTTAGACTTACAAGCGGATTCCTTTACTCCATGTTTCTTTTATGTCTTTTATGTACTGATTTTCATGCCTTAATACTCGGTACATTATTCATACTGACGCCCCTATTTCCTGGGGCCTATGTTTCATGCCCGCGGGTGCAGGTAGACAGGCTGACGGTCCCCCTTTTTAGGATCCATGATCAGTGAGAGTTGGAGTGCTCCACTTGATCCGGAGCTGTTATTAGTTTTGGTACGCTATTTTTGTATGTAGATATGGGTACGATGGGGCCGAGTCCCATCTTTTGTACAATTGTACACTCTATTAGAGATTTTTAGATAGTCATGTATAGTTGGATAGTATGTGGCCTTGTCGGCTTCTAGTTTTGGATATATAGTTGTTTATAGCATCATTGTCGGCTTGCCCTACCGTATTCCGCATGTATATGTATATATGTCTATTGGACATGTTTTCCTCACGTATGTTATTGACGTGATTCAACAGTTTATTGACAGATGTTATTCATGACCTACCCTTAATTCATATTTATATCTTAGACGCATGCTTCGGGGTATTCGACAGGTAGGACTCGGGCACTCGTCATGGCCCATCGGTTTGGGTCGTGACAAAAGTGGTATCAGAGCAGTTCTATCCTAGGGTTGTCTACAGACCGTGTCTAGTAGAGTCTTGTTTATGACTGTGTGTGCACCACATTTATAAACAGGAGGCTACAGGACATATAGGATGTTATCCTCCTTTCTTATCTTAGATCCTGCGATATAAAGATCCATTTCCCTAATGATATGTTTTTTTAAGCGATGCCTAAGAAGGCTATAGCTTCCCAAAAGGTCAAGTCCATGGCTGATGAGACTACTGGTCGAGTGCCACGAGTTACCAGGGCTAGGGGAGAGTCTCATAGTGAGATTCCATCTCATACTTCACATACCCCGCCCTCTCTAGAGAAGCTCCGAGGGGAACTAACTCCAGCGCCTGCCCTTGTACACCCAGCTCCTCATCCAGATGCACCGGGGCAGGAGATGAGAGATGCTATTCAGCTATTGACTCAATTAGTAGCCACACAATCTCGGCGTCGGGAAGTAGGTATTAGTCATGCAGATAGGGCCATCAGTGCGGGGGTTCGTGATATTATTAATTTGGACCATCCGGTATTCACTGGAGCAGATCCAAACGAGGACCCTCAGGTATTTATCGATAGGATGCAGAGGACTTTGAGGGTAATGAAGGCCATTGTGACTGAGTCAGTTGAGCTAGCTTCCTATAGACTTCATCATACGGATTTTTCCATACTTCGCTCCATCGTTACGTGTTTTATCGCAATTGACATGTGTTAGAGGGATTGTCAAGAGAATTGGCTCAGGTATGTTAAGGATATCCCTTCTTTCCTTTTGGCATGATCCATATGATACAAATGAAACGAGCAAACGCACAACTTTCATAAATGTCTCTATTCATAGAAGAACTACGGGTGCCTATGTTCTTGAATTCCCGTGTGTCTTATTATTATATCTTTTGTTCATGGGTCTCAGAAAAATATGTGGTTGATAACATTTATCCGGAACTATATTGATCTTATGACATTCCGAGAAATCTTATTAACTTACTTCTTCTGCATTTCATTCATTTATACATGTACATTGACCCATGACCAGATGGCGTTATATACGCATATATTATATGTATATGGTATATGGGAAAAGGTTACGGCATTATATACGCACCACCATCTGATCAGTTGATATACGTTGATGATTTAGCCCACAGAGGCCGAGATGATATGATGGGATGCCCTCAGAGGCTTGATGATGTTATGTACACATATATCTACGCATGATACGACATTTATACGCACATGCATGACTTTATAAATATTTCAGGATTCACAAAGTTATTTAGACTTACATGCGGATTCCTTTACTCCATGTTTCTTTTATGTCTTTTATGTATTGATTTTCATGCCTTACATACTCGGTACATTATTCGTACTAATGCCCCTATTTCCTGGGGCTTGCGTTTCATGCCCTTGGGTACAGGTAGACAGGCCGACGGTCCCCCTTTTTAGAATCCTTGATCAGCGAGAGTTGGTGTGCTCCACTTGATCCGGAGTTGTTATTAGTTTTGGTACGCTATTTTTGTATGTAGATATGGGTACGATGGGGCCCAATCCCGTCCTTTGTACAGTTGTACACTCTATTAGAGGTCTGTAGACAGTCATGTATAGTTGGATAGTATGTGAACTTGTCGGCTTCTAGTTTTGGATATATAGTTGTCTATAGCAGCCTTGACGGCTCGCCCTATCGTATTCCGCATGTATATGTATTTATGACTATTGGACATGTTTTCCTCATGTATGTTATTCACATGATTCAGCAGTTTATTTTCATGACCTACCCTTAATTCATATTTATATCTTAGACGCATGCTTAGGGGTGTTCGACATATAGGACTCGAGCACTCATCATGGCCCATCGGTTTGGGTCGTGACGCTCCTCTAGGATCTTCTCCCTCAAGCCATCAACATTTGGAACACATAGGCGACCATGGAGTCGTAGAACATTATCCTCACTGATAGTAACCTCCTTGGCACCACCCTGCAGTACCGTCTCTCTAAGAACCAACAAGTGCGGATCATCAAGCTGACGAGCCTTGATCTGCTCGAATAGTGAAGACTAGGCGACAATGCATGCAAGAACTCTACTGGGCTCTGAAATATCCAACCTCACAAGTCTGTTAGCCAAGGACTGAATGTCCAAAGCTAGTGGCCTCTCCTCCGCTAAAATGAATGCCAAACTACCCATACTTTCCGCCTTTCTGCTTAAGGCATTTGCAACTACATTCGCCTTGCTCGGATGATAAAGGATGGTAATATCATAATCTTTTAGTAACTCAAGCCACTTGCGCTGCCACAAATTGAGATCCTTCTTCTTGAACAAATGTTGCAAGCTGCGATGATCGGTGTAAACCTCACAGGACACCCCATAAATATAATGGCTCCAGATCTTAAGAGCATGAACAATTGCGGCCAACTCCAATTCATGTACAGGGTAATTTTTCTCGTGGGGCTTCAGCTGACATAAAGCATATGCAATAACTCGCCTCTCCTGCATCAATACACAACCCAAACTAATGCGCGAAGCGTCGCAGTACACAGTGTACATCCCTGAACCGGAAGGCAGCACTAACACCGGTGCTGAAGTCAATGCGGTCTTTAGCTTCTAGAAGCTCACCTCGCAATCGTCAGACCATCGGAATGGAGAACCCTTCTAGGTCAATCTAGTCAAGGGTGCCACAATAGATAGAAGCCCTCCACAAACCGACGATAATATCATGCTAACCCCAGGAAGCTCCTGATCTCAGTCGCTATGGTAGGATGAGGCCAACTCTAAACTGCCTCGATATTCTTGGAGTCTACCTTAATACCCTCACCTAATACAACTATAGCTTTTATCCCCGCTAGGTCAGAAGCACCACTCTCAAATGCTGCTCGTGCTCCTCCATGCTACGTGAGTATATCAAAATGTCATCAATGAAGACAATGACAAACAAATTAATATATGACCGATCTCAAGTCGATCTTAGAGAACACCCTGGCACACTGCAACTGGTTGAACAAATCATCAATACGCGGCAACAGGTACTTGTTCTTGATGGTAACTTTGTTCAACTGGCGGCAATCAATGCACATTCGCATAGTCCCATCCTTCTTCTTCACAAATAACACTGGTGCACCCCAAGGTGATACACTCGGTCTAACGAACCCCTTTGCTAGCAACTCCTCAAGTTCTTCCTTCAACTCTTTCAACTCTTTCGGAGCTATGCGGTATAGTGGGATACAGATAGGCTGGATGCCTAGAGCCAAATCAATACAAAAATCAATATCACGATCTGGTGGCATGCCTGGGAGATTAGAAGGGAACACATCGTAGAACTCCCTGACTACGGGCATTGAATAAATTGCCGGAGTTTCTGTAGTAGTATCCCGAACATAAGCTATATAAGCCAAAAAACCTTTCTCGACCATGTGTCGAGCCTTCAGAAAAGAGATAACCCGACTAGATGTACTGACAGACGAACCCTTCCACTCCAATCTAGGCAACTCTGGCATCGCCAAGGTAATAGTCTTAGCATGGCAATCAAGAATGGCGTGATATGGAGACAACCAATCCATGCCCAGGATGACCTTAAAGTGGTCATATCGAGCAACAGAAGATCCTCTCAGGTCTCATAACCACAGAAAGTAACAATGCAGGACCAATAGATCCGATCTACGACAATAGAATCGTCCACTATGTGGACACATAAATAGGAGTACCCAAGAACTCAAGAGGAACTCCCAGGAAATGAGCAAACAGAGATGAAACATATGAATATGTAGACCCTGGGTCAAATAGTACTGAAGCATCCCTACCACAGACAGAAATAATACTTGTGATCACGGCATCTGAGGCCACTGCATCTGGTTTGGTCAAAAAAACATAGAACCTAGATGGAGCGCCACCTAACTAGCCTCCACCTGACTGGCCTCCGCCTATAGGATGGCCCCTACCCACCTGCCCTTTACCTCTTGGAAGTTGGACGGCTGGTGGGACAGCTGGTGCTGAAATCATAGGCTGCTGACTCTGCTGCACTGCCTTACCCCGAAGTCTGGGGCAGAGCCTCCGCACATGACTGAGATCCCTACACTCAAAACAACTTCTCGGTACAGTGGACTGCTGACCTGAAGTCTCGCCCTGATGGCCTGAATACCCAATGGACGAACCCTGAATAGTTGGTGGACGGTAGGAACTCTCTAGCATGGTGCTGAAATAAGGACGCACCATAGCACCCCCGAGGAGACGGAGGTGCTGGATATGTGGGCCTACTAGACTGACCTCTTACAAACTGACCTCTGTCCCCAGCTAGGGCACCTCTGAACTCTCCAGAATACCGAAATCGCTTATCCCTCGTAGCCAGCTCCCAGCTACGCTGATGTACACCCTCGATCCTCCCAGCTATCTCTACAACTAGCTCGTAAGAAGTCCTCATCTCAACCTCTCAAGCCATAGTGGCCTGAATACCAAAATGCAAACCTGCAACAAACCTCTGCACTCACTCTGCGTCGGTAAGAAGTATCATAAGTGCCTGGTGAGACCACTAAGAGAATCTCGCCTCAAAGACAGTCATTGACATCTGACCCTGCTGGAGCTGCTCGAACTGAAACCGCAATGCTTCCCTTTGAGAGGACGAAATATACCTATCCAGAAAAATACGGGTGAACCGGTCCCAAGTCATGGGAGGAGAATCTGTTAGTCTGCTGAGAAGATATGACTGCCACCACCTACAGGCCCTGCCCTCCAGCTGGAAAGTAGAAAAATCCACCACATGGGACTCCAATATCCTCATGGTGTGCAGTTTTTCCCTACACCGATCAATAAAGTCCTGGGGGGCCTCATGTCTCTCACCTCCAAAGACAAGAGGATGAATCCTGGTCTATCTGTACAATAGCTTCTGTGGATCGCCGGCCATAGCTGGTCTGGGCTCAGGTATAGCTGCTGCAACCGGCTGAGCTCCGCCCACGGATAGTGTGCCCGGGGTATGATATACTGCAGTTGCATGCCCTGGAGCATCAGTGGTAAGGGTCTGTGCTCCCCCTCCCACCTGAGATGTGGCTGGTTCTGCTGGAAATATACCAGCTTGAGTCACAGTATCCATGAACCACAGCATACAGCCCATGACCTACTTGAATCCTGGTGCGCACATGAAATCCACAGGGGCTGGCTCTGCTGCAGACACCTCGCCCTACTCCTCAATAATAAGATCCTATACTGGGTCCACTGGTGGCATGACTGGAACAACTCTAGGAAGGCCTCGTCTTCTACCACGAGTTGGAGCCCTCCCTCGGCCTTTAGCAATAGGGGGAGCAGCTCATCCATGGTCTGGAACATCTGTTGCGCGCATTCTCACCATCTGTGAGAGAATAAAAGAAAGATACTTAGTACCACATCAACTACATGATAGGAGATGAAGAAAGAGTAGTTTCCTAAAACTCTATAGCATCTCGAAGATAAGTACATACGTCTCAGCACCGATTCGCAAGATTCTATTAGGCATGCTCATAACTTGTGAGACCTACGTGAACCTAGTGCTCTGATACTATGTTGTCACAACCCAATTCTCTTACAGGTCGTGATGGCACCCAGCGCCGCGGCTAAGCAAGCCAACAGTGAACTAACCACGTGATTTCTCCTTTTAATAAATTTACAAATAACTAAAAAACATTCCTTAATTAAAAGATTAAGAAGTATAAAATTTAAATAAATAAAATCAAAGCAGCTGAGTGCAGTAATAACCATAGTAGTAATCCAAAACCACAAAGTCTGCTAGTGTGTGCCAAGACCTGGTGTCACAAGTGTATGAGCACTAATAGATTATACAAAACTCAAGCTACTGTCTAAAATGAAAATAGACAGAAATGAATGCAAAGGAAAGACTCTAGGTGTTGCGGAACGGCTCAGTAAGTAGCTCACCACTAGGCCTCCGGGTAACGGGGATGTGCCGGTGTGATCGTCAGATGCACCTGCCTCAAATCCTGCACTGTCAGTGCGGATGTGTAGCGTGAGTACATAAATAACATGTACCAGTAAGTATCAAGTCTAACCTCGAAGAAGTAGTGACGAGGGGTCGACATCGACACTTACTATGGGCTAACAATAAAAATACAAAAGTTCTAAATAACCATGGGCTATGTATATAACTACAGCAATTCAATAACAACCAGGAAATAAATGATTCCTTTACACATGCTAAATCTCAATAACTTTCTGTCTGATATTATTTTAACCTCTCAAACCATGAAATGATATCAATAAATAATTAAAATCCAAGTATTATCACGCACGATTATGTCGAGGATGTACGGCCCGATCCAGAATAATGTGTACATTGCCGAGGGTCGTGCAGCACGAACCATAGATGTATCTATCTACTGCCGAGGCGTTCGGCCCACTGCACAAGAAGAGAGGATGCTAATACACAATCTAGTACAATTTCCATTAACGGTCAAGTAATTCGCTCAAAATTCAAGCAAGTGAAATTCGGTCCTTTACAATTCCTCTAACAAGTCCTAATAAAATTTAGGCACTTTAATTAACAAGTAGGGTGCAAACATTACAAGTAATTCATGATTTGGGTCCTAAACTACCCTGACATAAGCATAAATAGTAGCTACGCACGGACTCTGTCACCTCGTACATACGTACGTACGTAGCCCCCATAATTAGAAGCAAATAGCAATTTAAATCACTTATGGGGTAAATTTCCTCTTACAAGGTTGGGCAAGAGACTTACCTTGTCTTAAAGCTCGCTTTCCGATCTCAAATTCGCTCTAAAGCCTCAACTCAGTGCCGAAAATCCGAAACTAGTCATATGTTGTATAAATAAATCAATATATGTTCCAAAGTTCATAATTTAACTATTAGAGTAATTACCCAACCCAAATTGGAAGATTCTTAAAATTCACCCCGGGCCCACATGCCCGGATTCCGGAAATATTTGGAGAAAGTTGTTACCCATAACCTCACAAACTCAAATATATAATTTTCACTAAATCCCATAACCATTTTCGTGGGTAAATCCTATTTTTATCAAACCGTACGATTATTCATCTAAACCCATAATTTTCATAATTTTACAAATTGAAATCTACCCATAATCTATATTTTAAACTCATATTATATAGAAATCACTTACCTCAAAGTGCTAGGTGAAAACCCCCTTCCAAAAGCTCCAAAATCGCCCAATGAATGAAAGAAATAAGTCAAAATGGTTTAACTTCTGACTTAAATGAACCCTTTTGCCCAGCTGTATTTCCGCACCTGCGGGAGGACCTCCGCTTCCGCGGTCAACTTCCCGCTTCTGCAGAACACACCTGACCACTGGCCCATCGCATCTGTGAGCCCGCTTCTGCGGCTCGACTCGCGCATCTGCGACCATGGCCAGGCTACCTCCCTCCGCATCTGCAGACCCCTCCACTGCAGCAGCGAGTTCGCTTCTGTGGAAAATGCTTCGCTTCTACGGAGCTCGCTGACCCCTCCTATTTTCGCTTCGGCGAGCAAGGTGATGCATATATGGTTCCGCTTCTGCGGCCATTCCACCGCAGGTTCGAACGCACTAGATGACAGACACCAGCAGCTCCTCTCCAAAGAGCGAACAAGCCCAGTCGACCCTTCGAATCCTGTACGGGGGCCCCGAGGCCTCGACCAAACATACCAACAAGTTTGTAAACATAAAACAGATTCACTCACACTCTCGGAATGCGGAAAACAACATCAACACTAAAGATCACAACCCTAAACAAAATAGATTCAACTTATGAATTTCAAATTCTTCCAACTCACTCCGAACGCGCCGAATCATACTTAAACTACTCTGAATAACTCCAAATTTTGCGTGCAAGTGTTAAATTACCATACGGAACTATTCTCAGGTTTGGAATCCCAGTTGGACCTGGATAACACCAAATCCTACATCAAACCAAATTTAAAGGACTTTAAAACCTTCAATATGCCAACTTCCAATATTAAGCGCAGAAATGCTCCCGGGTCATCCAAAATCTGATTCGAACATACGCCCAAGTCCAAAATCATCATACAAACCTATTAGAACCGTCAAATCCCGGATCCGAGGTTGTTAACTCAAAACGTTTACTCAAGTCAAACTTAGCCCTCTTTAGCCAACCTTAAGGAACCAAGTATTCTGATTTCAACCCGAACCCTTCCAAATCTGGAACTAAATATCTCCGCAAGTCATAAAATAGTAACAACACATACGGGGAGTCTTATTTAGGGGAACATCGATCTAGAAAGCAAAACAACCGGTCATGTCGTTACAGAATCAGGTCTGAACGTAGTTCGTGGGATGATGATAAAATATGATGTAAATGATCGAGCCTGAATCAGGCAGCCTACGTATCCAAAACAGAATCAAGTCGAAGTGTAGTTTAATTACAACAGATGCAAAATGATGAGACTAAAATGAAAATGGATGAGTCTGACTCAGATAGCCTATGTATCCAAGTGGAATCAGACCAGAATGTAGTTTAATTACAAAAGATGACTGAATCCGATGAGGATTGCCTACGTATTCCTTTATGAGGAAATCAAGCCGGCGTAGTTCCTGA
This sequence comes from Nicotiana tomentosiformis, assembly GCF_000390325.3. Taxonomy (NCBI): domain Eukaryota; kingdom Viridiplantae; phylum Streptophyta; class Magnoliopsida; order Solanales; family Solanaceae; genus Nicotiana; species Nicotiana tomentosiformis. The sequence goes on along the minus strand of NC_090812.1, from coordinate 128,636,212 downwards.
ATAACATACAAAAGTGATATTTGTTTTTTCTATTACAAGAGAAAGGGGGGAGAGAAACTGAACCCTACGTCGGTTGCCTATGTATCTGTCAGTGGGAAATCAGGTTGAACGTAATTCTGTTACATCAAAACCCTAACTCTATTTGTCTTCATACATAGTATCTCTTGATTGCGTCTGAGCTGATAGGCTTTGTGTTGACTCTTTCATCCATTTCTTCTAAGATTAGAGCTCCACCAGACAGTTCTCGGTGAACCACGTAAGGACCTTGCCAGTTTGGTGCAAACTTCCCTTTGGCTTCGTCTTGATGGGGAAAGATTTTCTTCAGAACCAACTACCCCGGTGTGAATTGGAGAGGCTTCATTCTTTTCTTAAATGCATTGGCCATCCTGTTCTGATATAGTTGTCCATGGCACACTGCATCCATTATTTTCTCGTTAATGAGCATGAGTTGTTCTTGCCTTACCAGTATCCACTCTGCATCGTCCAATTTTGCTTCTTGAATGACTCTTAAGGACAGTATCTCAACTTTTGCAGGAATTACTACTTAGTGTCATATACCAACATGTATGGCGTTTCCCCAGTAGATATTCTCATGGTAGTCCGATAACCTAATAAAGAGAAAGGTAGTTTCTCGTGCCACTGTCTATGATTGTCCACTATCTGCCTCGACTACCCCATTCATTTATGGTCTATAGGCTGTGGAATTGTGGTGGACAATTCTGAACTTCTCATAGATTTCTCTCATGAGGTTGCTAGTGAGGTTAGCGACATTGTCAGTGATGATGGACTCCGGTATTCCAAATCTGCAGACGATGTTGTTTCGGACAAAATCTATCGCTACCTTCTTTGTGACGGCCTTGTAAGTAGATGCCTTGACCCATTTGGTGAAATAGTTGATAGCTACCAAGATGAAACGATGTCCGTTTGATGCTGCAGGCTCTATGGGCCCTATCACGTCCATGCCCTAGGCGACGAACGACCAGGATGAACCCATTACATTTAACTCATTTGGTGGAACCCGGATGAAATCTCCGTTAATCTGGCACTAGTGACACTTCTGTACAGAGCGGATACTGTCATTTTCCATGGTCATCCAAAGGTATCCATCTCATAAAATCTTTTTGGCTAATGTGAACCCGTTCATGTGGGGTTCGTACGTCCCTCCATGTATTTCTTCTAATAATCTGGTTGCTTTGACAACGTCTACACATCTCAACAAACCTAAGTCTAGGCTGGGTACTCCTGGGTTGTAAGGAATTTCTTGATATCATGATACCAAGGTTTACCATCTGATTCTTCATTCACATGGAAGCAATAGGCATGTTGATCCCTGATTTCTACCTCGATTAGGTCGATGTAATTCTTATCTGGATGTTGAATCATAGATGATAAGGTTGCAAGGGCGTCGGCAAACTCGTTCTGAATTCTGGGGATGTGCATGAACTCTATCTTTGTGAACTTCTTGCACGGCTCTTTCACGCAGTGCAGGTACGGCAGTATCTTGACATTCTTGGTAGACCATTCTCCTTGGACTTTGTGTATCAGCAAATCGGAATCTCCTATGACTAAAAGTTCTTTGATGTTCATGTCGACTGCCATTCTGATTCCAAGAATGCACGCCTTGTATTAAGACATATTATTGGTGCAAAGGAATCTTATCTTTGCCGATGCTGAATAGTGTTGTCCAAATTTCGAAATAAGGACTGCTCCAATCCTGACTCCTTTGAAATTTGTTGCTCCATCGAAAGACATTCTCCATCTAGGGTATGATTTTGCAATATCCTCCCCGAAAAATAGTACTTCTTCATTGGGGGAATACGTGGTAAGCGGTTCATAATCCCCATCCGCTGGATTCGCGGCGAGGTGGTCAGCTAAAACTTTCCCTTTGATAGCCTTCTGAGTTATGTACACAATGTCAAATTCACTAAGGAGAATTTGCCATTTAGCTAGCTTTCTAGTAGGCATTGGCTTCTGAAAAATTTACTTGAGCGGGTCGAGTCTAGATATCAGATGCGTAGTGTATGCCGACATGTAATGCCTTAACTTCTGAGCAATCCAAGTTAGAGCACAACAAGTGCGTTCTATCAAGGTATACTTGGCCTCGCATGGTGTGAACATCTTGCTTAAGTAGTAGATGGCATGTTCCTTTCTCCCTGTTTCATCATGCTACCCCAACACACACCCTAAAGCGTTATCCAAGACTAAAAAATAGAGCAACAATGGTTTCCCTGGTTTAGGGTGAACCAGCACTGGCGGGTTTGAAATATACTCTTTGATTCTGACGAAGGCTTTATGGCACTCCTCCATCCATTTTGTAGCAGCTTTCTTCTTTAGCAGCTTGAAAATGGGTTCACAGATTACCGTGGACTTGGCTATGAAATGACTGATGTAATTCAATCTTCCTAGGAAACTCATGACATCTTTCTTACTCTTTGGTAGCGGTAATTCCTGGATGGCCTTGACTTTTGACGGATCCAGTTCTATCCCCTTCCTGCTTACAATGAAACCCAATAGTTTCCCAGCATAGACTCTGAACGCGCACTTTGCTAGGTTCAACTTCAAACTGTACCTTCGCAGGCATTCGAAAAATTTCTTTAGGTCCTCCAAGTGTTCCAAACTCTTTCGAGATTTTATGATGACATCATCCACATACACTTCAATCTACTTATGAATCATGTCGTGAAAGAGGGTTGTCATGGCCCTCATGTAGGTGGCGCCGGCTTTCTTGAGACCGAATGACATAACTCTATAACAGTAGACTCCCCAAGGTATGGTGAAAGTTGTCTTCTCTGCGTCTTCCTCGTGGATCAAGATTTGGTGGTATCCAGCAAAACAATCCACAAATGACTGCAGTTCATTCTTTGCACAGTTGTCGATGAGGATGTGGATATTTGGCAAGGGAAATCATCTTTTGGACTAGCTTTGTTGAGATCTCGGTAGTCCACACATATTTTGATCTTCCCGTCCTTCTTGGGTGCTGGGACGATATTTGCCAACCAGCTTGGATAGTTGGTGACCCTTACTACATTTGCTTATATCTATTTGGTCACTTCTTCCTTTATCCTAAGACTTAAATCAGGTTTGAATTTCCTGGGTTTCTGCTTGACCGGCGGTCTGGTAGGGTTTGTGGGTAGTCAATGCGAGATAATGTCGATGCTTAATCTTGTCATGTCATCATAGGACCATGCGAACACGTTGACGTAATGTCGGAGGATCTCAATCATCTTTTCCTTCTGCTCGGCTTCTAGGTGAATATTGATTCTAGTTTCTTTTACATCTTCTTCGCGTCCAAGATTGACCACTTCCGTTTCTTCGAGATTAGGGTTCTTCTGACTCTCCAGCTGTTTGATCTTTTGTGGGAGATTGTCCGGCATCATACTCTCATCATATTCCTCGTAATCTGAGTCATTGCGCTCGGCGGTTTTGTTACATGTCATAATCGTGGAACGCAGTTTTTTATCGGTTTGATTACTGAAAAGGAAAACTAAGTATAAATAAAGCGGTAAAACAAAGTTATGATATTTAAGAAAATGATTCTTTTATTTCATCAAAAGGAGAACGTCTTAAGCGTTCACAAGAGGCAAATAACAAAAAGGCACAGACACGGTACAAGCCTCAATTGACCGTGCTCTTTCAAAAGAAAACTTTTACAATTCCATACTACCAAGACTCCCGGCGAACCAAAGATGGACTGCTGTCCAATACTACAGCTCTTCCCCTGGTCAGGATTCCTTCACAGCATTCTTCAATCATACTCACAAACAGCTTTCCCATCCCGTCGATGATATTCTTCGGGTGTTGAACTCTGTCCCGGACTTGCAACATGCTCTGGCACAAAAACCTTTTTTCCAGAGCTAACGGTGCAAGCTTTCCCTTCCGGAAGCTGGTATCCTATGCCAGCCCTTCCTTTCTACCTATTATGTTCAATTGGCTCTGTGATTCCATCTCACTTGGCTCCCAACCCTATTCCTGGCCTGGATCCATATTTTATCATCTCCCTCATAGCTATCTTGGATCTATACGGTGACTGCATTCCTAAATTTTGTTCAGTATTTTCCATCTCAGTAGTCTGCATGATCTCCACAGCGTGGAAGGTGTCTCCGTCCAGCCCGTCAATGAATGGGACAGCATACTCCAAATAGGTGAAGTACACCGTGAACCACGATCTCTTGGCATCCCCACTCGAATTTTATACATTGGTGTAGAGTAGACGGCGCGGTCCCTGCCATATGTATCCAGGGACTGCCCAGCAGCAAATTGTAAGAAGAGGAGATATCCATCACTTGGAACAACACCGGAAAATCGACCGGCCCAATTTTCAAAGCTAGATAAATTTCTCCAATAACATCCTTTTGTGAACCATCAAGGGCCTTCAGCCTTACGTGTAATTCCTACCACTTTGTCCCCATATTTGACAGTGATGTGAAGAGCCTTGTTGTGACTTGCGCCTTTGACAGGAAGTCCGTCTCTTCTGAAAGTGATCATGTTTTCTTCCACCATTTTCCCAATTGTCGAGGCCGACGCCTCGCTAGTGGTGTTACTTGGTACACTTACCCCACTTAGCACTTTCAACAAAGTGTCCTTATAACTGTCAGAGCTCATTAATATATCCATGAGAGATATTTGTGCTAGAGCTTTCTTTAATTGCTCTTCCACAGAATACTCTTTGCTTGACATTCTTTTGCAAAACTCAGTGGCTTCTGGGTCTGTTATGTTCCCCCTTGGAATTTGATCTTTCCTCAGGTTTCCTCAATTGATATCTTCAAGGGTGTAGCATCTCCCAGACCTAGTCATACCATGGGTTACGTCAAAGTCTGTCATTTTGGCCTTTCCCTTTTGCTAGTAGGTCTATGGGACAATTTTGTATTCCCGATCTTCTTCATCCCGAGTAGAAACAGCAGGTTGATGCGGGTAGGTCTGAACTGTCACTGCAGGCCTTAGTTGTACTGTAATGATTGGAGCCTTCTGAGGAGGGATCCTTGCAACTTCTGCATTTCTGATAGTGACAATTGTTCCCTTCAGGTCATATTCTTCATCTAACCTGATCATGTTAGCTCCATGTTTCGATGATTTGGAAGTGGGTTGCGATTCACATTAGGTGGTGTTGGAGTGCACTGAATGGCTCCACTCTTTATTAGGGTTTCAGTTTCGTTTTTCAACTTGAAATAGTCTTTGGTGTCGTGCCCAGGTACATTGGAATGCTACACACATATCTTAGTGGCATCAAAATATTTGGAGGGATGTTCAGGGACCCTTCCCTCGATTGGGTGTATCAATCCTGCTCTTCTCAACCTTTAGAACAATTGGGCTAGAGGCTCAGCAATCGGGGTATAAGTTCTAGGACCCGTCTCTTCAAAGTTGGGACGAGGGCATGGTTCATACATAGGTCAGTTCTGATGAGTAGTGGTTTGGACAGGAACATATGGTTGTTGTGGGTTTTGGTTGTTGTTAGCTCGAGGAGGGTTGTATTGTGGTTGAGGGTGGTAATATGGCTGGGTATTATAGAATGGAGCATAAGTGGGTGGCGGTGAGTGGTTATTTGGGGAATAAGAGGTGCTTCCGTGAGGTGGGTTAGTTTGGTAGTAGGGGAGGACTGCTCAGACCTCCTCTTTCTTCTTCTTTCTGCTACCGATCGACCCTGACTGGATGGTCTTGTTGGCCACTTGCAGTGCTGACATGAACTGTACTTTACCAGATTTTATGCCCTCTTCTAATAAATCTCCCATCTTGACCAGCTCGGGGAACTTTTGACCCATCATTCCCATCATCTTTTCAAAGTATATTCCCTCTTAGGCTCGGATGAATTACTTGGTTAGCTCACTGTCATCCAGCAGAGGTTGCGCCCTGCCATCCTCCGACCTCCACCATCGTGTATATTCTTGGAATGACTCATATGGTTTTTTCTGCAGGTTCACCAGTGCGAACCGATCAGGAGTGATCTCTGTATTGAATCAAAAATGATTCATGAAGTCCTCCGCCATATCCTGCCAAGTTCTCCAATTTTGCGGATCCTGTCGGGTATACCAGGTGAGTACTTCTCCCCTCAAGCTTCTTATAAACAACTTTATCCTTAGTTTCTCGTTCTTTCCCACTCCGACTAACTTATCACAATAGGCACTCAAATGTGCGTGAGGGTCCCCCGTCCCATCAAAGATATCGCACTTTGGGGGGTTTGTACCCTGCTGGCATATCCACATCTCAGTGAATACACAAATCCTCATAGTCCAAACTTTCGATGCCCCGGGCAACTTGGGGACTCTTCATTTGCCTCCTCAATATTTGCAACTGCTTAGATACTGACTCTTCTTTCTTACGCCTAACTTCTCTCTCCATCTCGGTGTATTGGTTAATCTCATAAGGCACCCCGACCGTGACACGTGTTGTAAAGGTAGGTTCCGAAATGACATATACAGGGGGAAGGTACCGCTCCTAAGTAGCGACATGTGCCACAGGTATATGCTGGTTGGTGGTGAAAGTGACTCTGTCACGAGAAGGGATAGTTGCATTGGTGGTAATAGGTGGGTTTTGTGATGTCTGAGGTTATTGTGGTACGTAGGGGGATTTGGTGGGTTAGCGGAGGTTACTAGAGGTATGACTTGAGTGGTGGGGGTTGAAGTTGGAGTGTTGTTGTTTTGGCATGATGTTGAAGGAAAATGATCTGGAAGTGAATCCAAAGAAGGGAATCTGGGTGGTTGAGGAAGTGTTGTCACGGCCAGGTGTGCCAGTTCTCTGCTATGATGCACCTCCTATCTTAAGGACTTTATTTCTTGGGCCATCCTGGCCACATGTTCATCATTCCTAGTAGTGTCCTTTTCCCTCGATCGCCCTGGGCTGTCGGCTATGACCAGAGCATGTTCAGTTGGGTCTTCAGCGGCTGACATCTTTCCTTTTGACCTTAAATTGTATGATGGTTCCGCCAGTTTTGGTTGACACAAACCAACTTTCTTTTCTTTTTAGGGATAGTAATAAAGCAAAAGAAAAAAACGAGAAGAAAAGAAAAGGAGAAAGAGTCAGTTTCTTCATTTATGCGAGCAGAAAATCACACAGAGCAGATAATTCATGCATTACAACTACGCATTCCTAGAGTTCGCAGGGACCTCTCATTGCCGGAGGTAGGCCTAGTTCGCGTATATTTGACAGACATTTAGACTTGACAAATTTAGATCCGAATCAATTTGTTTTCATTGATAATTTGGACTGGTACAACTTGGAACAAGGATTACAACATAGAGTTGCATGGGCTCGGACAATTTGCCATTTTGGAAAGGAAACTAGGTATAAAGGTACAAAGTGGGGAAAGAGAGGGAAATCAACCAACTCTAATAACCATCCCCTAAGTCGTTTCCTGTGCACTTCTCTTCTTCTAGCTCCTCCTTCAGATCCTCTTCCGGGTCTTCCTCAAACTCTTCCTCATCATTATTGAATTCAGACTCCTCATTCGGATCTTCTTCTGGCTTTGTGCTTGACTCTATCTAGATGCACTCCACTACCCGATCATTATCTTCAGCCAGTGGCAACATGTGGTCAATGGATCCTGGGACCACCTAACGATGCATTGATATGGTCACAAGATAATGCGGTAAGATCTCATGGTAAATCTGCAAGGCAACCACTGCGTCCTATAACCAGGCTATACCCTCTCTGCTTGGGCAGGCCAGTTCTTCTTCTTCGTTAATCCAGACATAATACTCGGGAGTACACAATGAGTTTTGACCCATAGGAAATGTCACCAGGTCATTCCACTCTTCTTGCAGTCTCCTTATCCTGGGAATTGGAATCTGGCCATTGTACTCATCCTCGTACAATTTCGTCCTTGTCCACAGAGGCATGTCTTGGATTATCCCAAATTGTCTGAGGACCCACAGGGGTAAGTATGGTTGAATACCTTCCAATCCGATCAACTCGATGAAGTACTTCTGAGGAGTCCTCAAGATTGTCCTTCCACCTAACCAAGAGAGTTTCCAGCTGATCCATTCCCTTATCATATTGGTCAATATTTCCCAACATTCCTCTTGCCCAAGTGGGGAGATCCAGTGACTCATTCTTTCATTGTGGGTGCGTATCATATTGCTGATACCCACGAAGTAGTCGATGGTGGCCTCTCGCTAGAAGAAGTGTTCAGTAGCCCAAATCTGGAGCAGCAAATTACAACCCTTAAAGAAATTATACCCGCGTGCACAGGCGGACAAAGCTCTCAGCATCTTAACTAACACCATCGGCACCAGAGTAGCTTGAAGATTGTCGAGGAAGGTTGTCATGACCATTGGTAGCAGATTGATGTTGATACGGCCCCTTCGATGTGGGAAGATCAATAGATCCAATAATTCCATTACGAAAGTGATAGGCCTGAGACTCTCCCACGTCGCCTGGTCACATTGAAACTCCCCTGAATACCATTTGTAGCTTTCACGGTGCCCAAACATGTCGAACATCTGGTCGAGGCTCACATATCTGTCCTCGATATTTCTGAGGCTTCTGCTATTGGTAAGACCTAGAGCATCCAAGAACCGATAATCGGGCATAGTAACTGGCAATACTGGCTTTCTTCCGTTGAATGGAAGCTCCGTAAAACTTGTGAATTATTCTAATGTCGGTACCAGCTCACAGTCGGCAAATTTGAACACCACCTTAGCTGGATCCCAAAATTCTATCAACAGGTGAGTGAGCACTATGTCTGCTCAGATGTTCATCAATGCAGTTAATGCCCCTACGTGCGTCTAAACCTCGTCTCCATATTCCCGACAAATATTCTTCCACCACTGTTTCAGCTTATGTAGTGCTCCCATTACCATGCTATTTTCAGGGATGTTTTGGTTGATTTCAATTTTCTGAGGTGGGTAAAAGAAAACTATTTGGCTAAGTGTTTGCTTCGGATCCTTAAGTGTCTTGTCATGTTTGTTTGTCTTTCCACAGAAATTATGTCATTGGGTGCATGACCCGTTGACATCAGGATGGCTTTCCTAATTGTGTTTTGGTGCCTGGGACCAACTCACCTAAGGTTTATGCAGTATGACCTATTTTACTATAATAAAGTGCTTCCTACTTTTGAATTGGACTGAAAGCTCCGAGAAGTTATGTTAGTTGACCTGACAAAGCCATTCTCTGAAACTAGAGAGTTTTGAAAAGAAGGTTCGGAAGGGTGTAAAAGACAACCCTCGCGTGCCATTGTGTGTGATAGTGTATGGCCAAGACTCGATTAGAAGAGATGTGATGACAGTGTATATAAAGTAGTAACAGACAAGGGTGTAGCAACAATAAGCATGGTGATCATAAAGAGCAAATAAAGCATGTAAGCATGTAATTGCAATTTCGATTATAATCAAAGCAAGGTACAAATAAATCTAGAGGCCAAATTAGTCTAAGTCTGCTAAGGTCAAAACCTAAGGGGTTTCCCCAGTAGAGTCTCCATGTCGCTGCACCCTATTTTGTACTAGTCAAGACATGATTCAACTTGTGGTTTCTCTGTTGTTGATGAAAGAGAGTCGCCACCTAATATTTAAAGGTATACTAGGGTACCTATTTATTTACTAAGTTATATCCATTACAGGTCTACAAACCGGTGATATTATGGGTAAGGGTTTTTGTTCTTCTAAGGGGAAGGTATTAGGCATCCCTTAAAATCTACCTAAGGTAGCTCCATAGGACTTAGACTAATTTTAAAGGACTTAGTTATTTATACTACGCTTTGATTATTACTAAGGTAGGGCTCGTTATATACTAAATGAAATGTGTGTGTAAGACTTAAGAAGGGGTGGGATTACAAAAGAGTTATTGAAGGCTATGAGAATTTTTGAAAGTAGTTTATATTTTAAAGCTTGAATTATAAAGTTAGGAAAAGTGATTATTTTTGAAGAATAGATGCTAGAGTAATCTTAAGAGTTGTTTGTAAGAAAGGTGATTCTTAAATGTACCTTGGTTTTTAAAAATCTGAAGAAACGAGTCTTTGGAAATTCATTTGAGACTGTTCGTTACTGTCGTTTCCCTTTTTTATGAAAAATCTTATTTTATTCCCAGTTGGTGATAAATCAGTGATTACTTTCCTAATTTTCTTTGAAAACTGAAGGCCATTCTAATCAAAGACCTGAGCTTAAAAACCTTAAAGAAGAGTGAGCATAACAGATTGAAATTAAAAACGGAGGCGGAGAATCAATTACTAGCTATTTCCTTTTAAATCCTACATTAATTAAGGTTTGCCTATGTTTTATGTAATACTAGAGCATAAAAGAAAAATGCATAATCTAATATATGAGTGTTAATACATGATAATAAAAATGCAATAACACAACGAAGGCAATAAGTGAAAATAATTAAGGCAGTAAACTAAGCTATGGAAATAATGGGCAGCAATGAAAGGAGTAAGGGAGAAGACTGGACTCTGAAGATTGGGCCTCAATTAGGTAGGCCCAGCAATCTGAGAGGTGCGGCTATGGCAAGACTGGATTTTTCAAAGATGAAACAAGGCTAGTTTAGGGCTGAATTCCTTAGGGATTCAGCATGCCCAAATGAGTACATGTCCAAAAAGAAACAAAGAAGGTCATTAGAAATGTACTCTATGTTCTCAGCATACTCTAATACACATGACAGGTCACATTCTAATATACATGACAGGTATACAAACAGATAATTGAAACAAGGAAAGAATTAATAATGTGGGAAAATTATATATATTAATGTGGTAGTTTTACTTAGAAAATAATTCACATTAGAAACCTTTTGTTGTCATTAAACATTAAACCCTTAAAGAACTGAATGTTTCAATGAATTAAGAGCTAAGGAGGAAGCTCCACTCGAGGTCGATGCTCCCTTTGGATCCATGACACTTCAAAGTTCACAAGGGACTCAAGGCCCAGGGCAATGCTTGTGTCGGGGAGGGCAGCCCGACCTAGAGTCGAACTCCTCTCCCAAATACCCTTAAACACTAACGACATATTTTCCTTATGGGTCTGAGTGCCAATGAGGCCCTTTGATATTCGTCTTAATGTATGCATATTTTGATGTATATTGCCTCGTATTATGCTCATATCTCATAGATTTCGGATGTATAATATAATAATTTGTACTAATTTGTGATATTTGTATGTGTAGGAATCATTCGGATGTGATTTGGGACAGAAGTGCGCGAATTAGAGCGAAAATGGGAAGAAAATGCAAAAGTGCCTAGTCGAGCGCCACAGACAGCGTGGGGCGCTACCTGTGGCGCACAAAATAGTATGCTGAAGAAGTTGAGCGCCAAGGCCAGCGCCCCACGCTGCCCTGGATGCTCAAGGCGTGAAAGTATTTCGACCGGGACCCGGTTATTTCAACCCCAAGACACCCCCAACTCATATAAAATCCAACCTAAACCTATTTTGGGAGGGGGCGTGACTTTGAGAGAGAAACAAAAGTACGAAACACTCGGGAGCACGGATTTGATCAATTCTTCTATTCTTCTTCTAGTGTTCATTGATTTTATGTTTAAAAATATTATTTTTGATGATTGTATGAACATGAGTGGCTAAGAACCCTATTATTCTGGGGTCATGGGTGCTACATGAATGTTGACGTTTGAAGTTTAAATTGACGAGTTTGATTTTATCATATTGGGTTGTTTATTTAATTCTGTTCTTAATTATTTTGCTGAGTAGTTAACAGTGAATACTCTCTATGAATCTAGAGTTGAACTTGAAAGTGGAAATTCCATATTGCATATAGAATTAAATAGAGCAAGTTCTTGAACCTGGGCATCGGGGAACGAATTCATAATTAGGATAGAAATATACCTAATTATCTTGCTTGGTTGAAATACAGGAAGTATAAATGCATTCTTGTCAGTCTTAATTTCATAGACATATAGGCATTAAGCTAGCTTGAATAAGTGAGTAAGAACTCGACAGATTCTTATGAGTAATATCAACCATGTCAATCAACAATCCAGATAAATCAATTAGTCATTTTAAGCCAAGAACATAACAAGATTTTTAGGTAGCCTATGACCCTGGAATATCCTCTCCTACTGATTTTTATTCCAAATTGCTTAAGTATTGTGGTTGATTGCTAGTTATTTCATTGCTTGATAGTTTCTTTGATAGTAAATTAGTCACTTAAACATTTTGTGAGAAATCTCTTGAATCGATAAGTTGTTTGAGTTTGAATCAGTCAAAAGTTAATCATAAGTCTCTGTGGGAATGATATTCTACTCACTACTCTATTACTTGACGACCACGTATACTTGCGTGAGTGTGTATGGTCGCAACATCCTTCCAATGTAAATTAAACGCTAAAGTACTACCTATCACAAAATATATATACCTTCCCTCCTATTATAGGAACATACAGACTATACTGGATGAGCAAACAAACATATGTATCACATGAAAGAAAAAATCTGATTTTGAAACTCATACAGGTAAACATCGGAAACATCATAAACATGTTACAACAGTCCAAATTTAGAGTAAGTCAATACTCCAAAGAAAGGTAAAGCTATACAACAACAATTCAACATATATAGAGGTTCTTTGTGTATGGTGAACTTAGTGAACTGGCTAACATTGTTTTCAGCATATTCATAGGTTGAGCATTAATACTTTTAAAGTGAATCAGCAATATAAATTCAGGCAATACAGTCATGATTAGTCATTTTGAAATGGTTGTTGAAGATATCTTGGACATGATTGAGACTCTCAACAGATATACAATTTACAAACCAGAACAGGGAGTTCCTAAAGATTTATACAAATTATACTCCTAATAAATCATCAAGTTCAAATAATATTGGCCTAGATCCTTGTGATACTTTAGGGATTAAACTAGGTTCAAAGTTATCATAGAGAAAAAATTAGGGCAGTTCTGGACAAGATATATAATCATGAACTAAACAAGAAACATGCAACATTCGGTCGGATACCTAAACATTTCAAATGCAGTAATCATTCTTATGTAAACAGGGGAAACTTTACACATTTTAGAGTGAGTTAAATAGAAGGTTACAGATAAGGGAAAAGACACTGCATCAAGACAGGTTTAACTCAAAGCTTAGTTCTAAGTCAGTATATGAATACAAGGTTGATCATACTTCTTTTTTACAAGTTATTACTTGACTAGGGCAGAGTAGTTAGGTTCTTTAAAAATAAAGATGCATGATGACCCTAAAGATGAGAGATAGGAGATATCAAACAAACATGCTGCTGAGGGTGTTGACTAATCAAGAAAATAGTTAAGTTCAACTCATCCAATTATCAGTCTTTGGAACTGAGAGAAAGAACAGAATCCTAAATACATTATGAAAAAATGACATAGCTTTAACAGATGTGTATAATAGGATAACAGAGAGAAGAAAGGAGAGATTTGGTCCAAGCAGGATCATGTTAATAGAAGCAATACGTAAACTAAACAAAATGAAGGGACATAACAGCAACTCAGAAGCAGTCTAATAGACATGAGTAGGGAAACAACATGTAAGCACTTAGAGTTCTAGCTTAAAGGTAAAGGATAGAGATATAAATTAAAACAACTTCAGATTCATCTTAGTTATGGTTATCAGGTAATAAACTCAACTTCAAAGCTCACAAAATCTACAATGATGCAACAAAACAAAGATAAGTTCACAGCAGATCAATAAAAACTATGAAGTTCATGTTGAACATAAATATATGACAACTTAAACATGTAGATTATTGGAACTCAACAAATAAGATTTAGCAAGAATCAACTATGGTTTAATCGACCATCACTTAAAGACTCATAGCAGAACAACTAATCACAAGGAGTCGCTAAACTAATAGAGCACAAGTATTAACATGTTAAACACCATGGAATAATTACAATATACATAACCTATCTTGACACACTCGAATCATTCAGAGAAACAAACAAAAGAGAAAAGTGAGAGAGGTGCTGACCTTTTTGAGAGCAGCAGACCAAACGAGCTCTTTTAATTTGCTCAAAATCCCAGAACCCTCAAGTTTAGACCAGCAATAGAACTTAGCAAAAGAAGAGAAAAACAATAAAAAACCTAAGGCTTGGAACCCTAAATCTTTCAGTGTTTGTGTGCGTATTTCTCTTAGATAGTCGGATCATGATTTTATCTTCTTAGGTGATGGTCGGTGTGTGTTTTTTTAGAGCATTTAAGATTGCTATTTATAGCAGCCATTGAGCCATTAGGGTTTCAGTAGATTCAAAATATGTTAGTGGAGAGTGACGACGAACTAATAATGGCAAATCGAATAAAAATCAGAATATAGAGGGGAAATTCAGTATTGAATTTACCTGAGTGAAAGAAGATTAATCGTTGAAGGTAGAGGACCATCGATTAAGCGTAAAACCTAGAGGTCACTGCGTTTGACCTCTAGGTAAAGAATCCTCATGATAAACCCTCTAAAAATCTTCATGCATGCTCCGATATAACGGAGCGAGAGAGGATTTCGACGATTTGAAGTTACATCTTCAAGCTAGGATTTTCAGACTCGGAGGGTTTTGAATTTTGTGATTGAAAAAGGAATGTTCAGCAGGATTCACGAAGTTCAGAAGACAAAAGGTGATTTTAGGCTTTGATATGAAGGAATTGTAACAGAGCTCAGGCGATTTGAGCTTTCACCTTTGAGCTTAGGGTTTCAGAATCGGGCATTTGAATTTCTAGTGACGAAACGGGAAAAGGATTAGTGGGAATCATGGCTGGTGAAGACAGGAGGGATGATTCAAGGGTTGATTTGTGACTTTGCACGAATTTGTGCAAGATTTGTTTGATTGATTAGGTTTAGCGTTTGAGAGACTTGAGAGAGAAAAGGGAAAGGAGGCGGCTGGGCAACAGGGGAAATGACTAGGGTTTGGGAGGTGAGACCAATTGGTCTATAAGTTAAAACGGGGGGGAAGAGATCTGGGTCGTTGGATCTGGCAATCAACGACCTTGATAATTTGATAAATTAGGTTTTTAGGAATTTAGAAATGATTAAAAATGGAAAAATTGGTGGTCGTCAGATGATAGGGTTTGGACGGTTAAGATTAGGTCTTAAGAGGACGAGTATTTGGATTAAAAAGGGAATTAGAGAATAAACGTGAGTCGTTGATCAGATGGATCAACGACTCAGATTTAGGTATGTTTGTTCTGTGAGTGAATGAAGATGGGTGACATGGCACGTTATGATTTGTGCAAATAGGATCACTTGGATTGCCAACAAAGATGAAATGGGGTTGTTTGGACTGGCTTATTTTCGTTTGGGCTTGCACGTTTGGGCCAGAAATGATTTAAAAGGTGGCCATTTTGCATTTAATTGAGAATTGCAATTGTAGCCTTTTATCTTTAATTCTTTTTGAAATTAAGTTAAATAAACTTAATAATCTTCAATAAAATATAATAAAAATTATAATTGTTAAATACTACTAATTATTGTAATTAATTAATTATTTGTAAAAAAATACTTCATTAAGACATTAATTTGAATTATTAAAATAGCAAACTAATTAACTCTTTTAAGAAGTAATTTATGGAATTAATTATAGAACTTACGTATAGAAATTAGTATTTTACCAACCTAAAATAGTAAATATATTTATAAATACATAATACTAATGTCAAATGATTAATTTTGAAACTAATACTGAATTAATTTGAAGAATAGGTATTCATTACTAGAAAATACTTTGAAAATATTTATTGCGAATTATTAAGAATAAATAAATTAATTTAGAAAGGGGGGGTCAAAATTGGCTGTCAACAGCTTGCACGCAAAACAATGGCAAGTAAAGAACAAACTAAGAAATTGAATGAGATGCTACAAACCAGTAAAGCAGAGGTACACCAAAAATCTTATGAGTCTTTTAAGTTTGCGACTGAGGGGGAAGAACCAGCTTTATCTTAAACTGAACAGGTAACTTCTGGGTTAAAGTCTTTCATGTTGCGTCTTAAATTGTAGAGAATCTTGAAAATAGGTTTGTATTGGTTGGTTTGATTGCTAGTGTAGATACTGTTGGGTCTGCAAAAATTGGTGATAAAAATGAAAAAAGAAAAAGAACGTGAGGGTATTGAAGTAGATGTGAGGGGAGGGGAGAAGAAAGAGTGGTTGGATCTCCTTCACCCACTCTTGTTGGTTTGAATGGAAAATTGGGGCAATAGTGTTATGGAAAGAGGAGAGTGCTGATGAGGAGGAAATTGTTGAAGTATGAGGTAGTGGTTCTAGGGACACTGCGGTAGTAGAGGGGCTGGTTACGTTGAGGAAAAGGTTCCAAGAACCTATTCCATCTAGAAAGAAACCCCTACATGATCTGCTGCAGAAAGTGTCTGACAGTTACAAACCTAAGAAGAAGAAAAGCGCTGGAGTAAAATTCCATGGAAAGGCTATGGGTGGCAAAAAGACAAAGGCTACCTCTTCTATCCCTGTAGAGACTCCTCCCACAAGAGGAAGAGCTAGAAGAAGCAGGGTAAGGCCAACTTGAAAAAGGCCTTAGCTAAGAATACCAAGAAGGCTGCTGCCAAGGGGAAGAAGAAAATTGGAGAAACAAGTGAGGCAATTCAGATTGAAGAGATGGACCTAGTCCTTCATGATGAGGATGAGATAGAGAAACTGGAGGTTGTCACTCCCAGTGCTAAGAAAAGAAAGACTTCTAAGAAGAAGTCTCCAGAAAAGTCTGTTGAGGAAGAAGACTTTATTTTGTCCAAAAGAACTAGGTCTGCTGGAAAATCAAAGCAACTTCAAGTAGTGCAAGAAGAAAGTGAAGAAGAGGAGAGTTATGAGGAAAAAGTTAAGTTAGTGAAGTTCCTGAAAAGAGCTATTTTGAAGGGGAGTCTTCTTAGTGATTTAGATGAAGGAATGGTTCTGCTTCTGGAAAAACTTGAGGTACAAGGTTAGAAGGACATATCCTTCAGTTGGAAGGAGGTTGGCCAGGGCTAAAATTGTGAAATTCTTTGCAAATTGTGAGATTGACAATAGAAGGGTCAACAGTGAGGTGAACGGAGTGAAAATCGGCATTGATGATAAAGAGCATGAGGATATTCTAGGTATACCTGCTGAGGGGTATAATGATTATACCAAGCTAAAATGGCCTAATCTATAAAATCTTCCTGCTTCACTGGCCATCACTAGGAAATTTGCTAAATGGGACTTGGAGCAAGAACCTTGGGCCGTATACAAGACTGAGATGAAGCATGCTCACAAAGTGCTCTTTGAATTTGTGAATAAGGTGGTTCTGCCCAGCAGGAAATAAGACATATTGCTACCTTCATAAACCTGGTCCTTATGAAGTGCTTGGATAGTGGAAAGCAAAGTAATTGGCCAAGATTCATAATAGAGCTCCTTCATAGGGTTGTTTGTGGCACCAAAACTCATGTCATTCCCTATGGCTTTATCCTAACATTTGTGCTTGACTACTTTAAGGCTCCCCTAAAGAAATGGGATGTTTGTACTAGTAAAGACTATTTTGGGGCTGGAACTTTGACTGATTGTGACTACTAAGTCCAAACTGCACTCAAAGAACCTGGAGCATCCAAGAAGGTACCAAAGAACAACAAGGTTAGAGCATAGGATCCGAAGAGTGGGACTAAGGATGCTGAGATTGAAAGGTTGAAGAAAAGGTTGGCTGAAGTAGAAGTTGAGAGAGGTTCTCTCAAGTCTGAGCTTGCAAAGGAGAAATGGAAGAATGAGGGTATATTTCAAGATATGCTAAAACTGCTTCAGGCCAAGAATCAAGAACCTGGTCCTTCCCAGTCCTAAACCCTTTCTAGCCCAGTCGTAACCAGTGTCCCAAGTAGGATTTCCTTATTTTTTGCTCATGGTTCTATATTTTTATTTTTTCTTATGCTTTGTGGTAGGATCCTTATCAATCAATGAAATTCACTGCTTTTGCTCTAATTGTTTGTTGATATTTCTTAGATGGCTAATATCCTTAGATTGTAAAAAAGAAAATTGAATCCATGATTGCATTTGAAGTAGCCCCAATGGCCATGAGTGATTTCTGTTAAAATCTAGTTACTTGACTTAATTATGAAACTTTCCGATGATGCCGAAAGGGGAGGAGATAAGGTATCTTTTTGCTTTGGACTGTGATATTTATAACCTAATGAACCTAGTCCTTGATGATTTGTGACTTTATCTGGAAAGTGTTCTGGCATTGTGTTTGATGTTGAGCTGAGTTAAAACAGGTTTCTTGCTTTTAAAAAGCACAGAGTTTGTCATTATCGAAAAGGAGGAATTTGTTAACCTGAGCGGTATCGATTTTGATGATTGACAAAGGAACACATGCATGAATCAGGTTCATGGACACTCTACATAGGTTACAGTCAGATTCAAGCAAAAGGCATGTACGTGCAAGGGATAAGTATAAGTAGTTATTTCTGATAATCCCTGAACGAAAAGATTACATATTTTATAAGGAGAAGGACTCCTTACTCGAAGAGAACTCTATCCAAGATATGAAAAAAGTTAGAAGTTGAAGATAACTAGAACGCTTCCACCAAGGAAGAGTAAAGCATCAAGTTTCTAGTTAATCCTAATCCTACTAACTCTATATGTATCAGTTGTGTTATCTTTTACAAGTGACGAACATATACTGAAGTTAAGCAGAATTGAGAGCAAAATAGCAAAGCATTTTGTGAGCAATTCTTGTGAGTTTCAAGAGTACTAACCTGAAGCTACATGAACCAGATTGAAGAACCAATTTCATGTGTTTGTCTTTATTCTAGTTCAATTGTAGTTGGAGATTTTGCATTGTACCTTTCAGCTTTTCTTAAAAATATATGTACTAGGTACTTGAGTTGTATTATTCAAGTAGAGTTAACTTGAAGCAGTCGCAACAGCCTGTGGCATGTTGCTACAAGGGTTAGAGTTAATCTTTAGGTTTGAAAGAGTTAGTAAACATTGTTTTTTGGCTCGGAGTTATTCTGAAGCATTTGGGAAAGTCCTACTGGAAAGTAGGTCGTAGTTTTTTTTTACCTTTTGAGCCGGGTATTTTCCACATAGAAATACTTGTGTTCTTTACTTTCTCCATTACTTATTCCGCAACTGTAGTTTAAGGAATGCATAGAAGAAAATGTCCCTTCTATTATCCAATACACGCAAAAATTGAATACCACACAAATCACCCCCTCCCCCCTCTTACCCCCGTATGGTATTGAAGTATAAAATATCACTTCCCTCCATGGTGGCTTAGATGAGGAAGTATATATGAAGCTTCCTCAAGGTCTCACAGTTGTATCCTCTTCACAGTCTGGCTCTCCTCTGGTTTGTAGACTGCGAAAATATCTATGGCTTAAGACAAGCTTCTACGCAATGGTATGCCAAGCTGTCCCAGACCATTTGCACTAGGGGTTACACTCACTACTTGAATGATTACTTCCTTTCATTAAGAGATCAACTTCATCTACTGTGTTTCTTAATGTTTATGTAGATGACATTATTCTTACCGGTGATGATCCTCAAGAGATTTCTTCTCTAAAGATGTTCTTAGATGACCAATTTAAAATCAAAGACTTAGGGTTTCGTAACTATTTTTTGGGTATTGAAATCTTGTATGATACATCTGGGGTGCTTCTTCATCATAAGAAGTTTTATTTCGAGCTAATCACTGAATATGGTTGTTCTGCTGCTTCTGTTGTAATTTCTCCTCTTGAACTATGTGTCAAACTTAGATCTGATGTTGGGGAATTGCTACCCAAGCTTGAATCCTATTGAAGTTTGGTTGGAAAGTTGAATTTCCTCACTCATACTAGGCCGAATTTATGTTTTGATGTGCAACCATTGAGTCAGTTTCTCAAGTGCCCTCGTATGCCCCATATGACTGCTGCTTTGTATATTTTATGGTATCTGAAGGGTACACTTCATGTTGGATTTTTTCTTAATAGTTCCTCTGATTTCTCTATCTAAGATTTTTGTGATAGTTATTAGGCATATTGCTCTGAATCTATAGCCGATCAGTTTTTGGGTTCTGTATATCCTTAGGGAAAGTTTAATTAGCTGAAAATCCAAGAAACAGGCTGTTGTGTCCTTGTCTTCTACAGAGGTAGAATATCGAGTTATGAGTAAGGTGGTGGTTGAACTTTCATGGTTGATTCGTTTGTTGGCAAACTTGGGGTTACATATGTCCACTTCCATTCCTATACATTGTGATAGTTTGTCTGCGCTTCACACTGCTAAAAATCTTGTTTTCCAAGAGTGCATGAAACATATAGAGGTTGATTGTTATTTCATCTGAACCAAGTTAGCTGATGGCATTATTTATCTGCATTATATTTCTACATCTTCTCAACCTGCTGACATTTTCACTAAGTGTTTGACAGGTGGGCAGCATCATTTGTTGCTTGGCAAGTTGAGAGTACTACCATCCTCCAACTTGATTTCGGGGGGGAGTTGTTGTTACTTGATTAGCAGTTACTTGGGCCTGTTAATGGACAATAGTTGTAGTCAGTTAGGTGTTAGCCCAATTGTATTTATTGGTCAATTAGGAGGCACATTATTTCTTTGTTTTGTAATTTTCAGTTTTGCCCCAATATAAATAGTTACAATTTAGATATTTTTGTATTCAGTTTTTGACAAAAAGAAATAAGAAGCATCTCAACTTTCTCTCGTATGCTTGACTAAGCAAACCCTAGTTTCATTTTCTTCTATTTCTGCTTGATCTCACCAATTTAACATGAAACACATACAAAATACTTTCCTAAAAGTTATATTTGCTCTCTCTCCTTCATGAGATTTCTATGTGATCGTACAAATAGCTTTTGTGGATATGACAAGTCTTTTAAATTCTACACTATGCAAATAGTGAAGAAATTCATCTTAGGAAAGGAAGAACTCTCAACTTGATCATTTGAATGTAGAAGTAAAGAGAGTTTGGGGAAAAGTTGTGAAAGGAAGAAAAGTGTCATTTCTGCAAAGTTAACATTGGAATTATTTTCAAAACAAGACCAATTGTCTTTAAATAGACAGGAGTAGTTACAAATTTTGAAAAGGTACACAATTTCTAACATTATATATGTACTCACTAACAATTAAAGGTTTGTTTATGCGGTTGTAATTATATAAAACCTTGTACAAATAACCCTTAGGCTAGCCAAAATCGTAGCTATGAAAGCTAAGGGACTTCAGTCGCCATCACCTCCATCACCGCTGCCACTACTGGTACCCTACTATTTTAGCATCAACACTACCATCACCACCATTTGACCCCATCGATCAACTACAAATGAAATAGTCTTCAACGAACTTCTACTTGGCGAACACAGTTCTACCATGACTCGTGGTGATGGATTAGAGTATGATCTTGATGACTCTAAAAAAGCTCTAGTAAGGTTTCTTTATGATAATCAATTTAATCCTGCATATCAGAATTGCGTGCATCAGGATCAAATGGTTTTAAGTTGGATTTTGGCGTCTTTTCAGATAATGCGCCACCACAAATAGTAGGCTTCGAGACAACAGGTGCAACCTGGGAAAAATTGACTTCGATAACGTGATCTTCAGTAGGCTTTTACGGACCGCTATCATACGACATCGTTAAGGATTTGTGAGTTGAAAATTTAGTAGTATACTGCTGACTCATGTGATGTTTGATGATTGAAAAACAAAATGTAATTGTTAAATGAATTGAGTAATTTGTTTATGATGATTTTATAAGCAAACGTGTTTGTTGAGTTTGAAGGAGTGAGGTTCTTAAAAGCTAAATATGTTTTGAAAGGAATCACTACGGAGTAGGAACACATGTTAGAATAGTCGTAATAACTGTTTTCATTATGTAGGATTTATAAAAGATTTTGGTTTGTTATATGGAAATATCGTAACCGAAGCAATTTTTTGGAAAAATAATTTGTGCTTTATAGAGAATTCGTCTATGGCTTTAGAATAACTGTAGGATAGTTTTCTCACTGCTCAATGAATTTTAATTAGGTTAGAATTGTGTTATTTAGAGAAATGATCTAGTATGAATCTTTTATGGTAAGTATATATTCTTGTTGCAAAAAGAATCTACAAACAATTTTGCGTATAAAAGTCCGGGAAGTTATTGAAGAAAGATATGTGTCCGTAATACTTCAAATTTGAGTAGTCAAGAGAAAAAAGGTATGAACTAGTGGAGCGTATGCAGGAACAAGCTCGACAAGCATTTCTTCATAGAGATTTGAGTCATATTGAGTGCTTCGAGTCCAGTTCTAGTAAATATATTAGGTTTTCCATTGTGATAATTAGGGCTGCTTATCGGGCGGATGGGGCGGTTAATTACTCTTAACGGTTTGGCTTAACGGTTATCGGCTTTTAAATGTATTAATCTGCTAGCCACCCGATAAGATATCGGGCGGATTGGTAACTGTTTAGCTCTTATCGGGCGGTTATTGGGCGGTTTATCGACCTAATTCAATCTATATTGCGTTCATTAATTGTTTGTTGACCGCCTAGCATACAAATTCAGAATAGAAAATTACACATTGAGTCCAGACATGTCTGTTAACGCCTACATAAGAATGATGTAGTGTGTCATGTGTTGTAGAGTGAAAAAAGTTGTGGCACAACACCGTTGTTCTTCTATTAAACATAGACAACATGCATTAGTTTTAAAAAAACAAAAACATAGGTGAACCATAGACACCATCTTAAACAATCTTGTTGTAGGGTGGGAGAATAAGCTAAGCCTGGGATCTTCTAATGCATAGTACGTAAGGGTTCTGATTATTTAGGAATTAGGCATTAGAACTTAGAGATGGAGTACTGGAAGAAGTGGAAGGGTTTTTGATATTTAATATATATATATATATATATATATATATATATATATATATATATATATATATATATATATATATATATATATATATATTCTTAACGGGTTAACGGATTATCCGTTAAGAAAATTGAATAATCCGCCCCCAAACCGATAAGCCGTTAATAAAAATATTTCAATCCGTTCCCCGTCCGTTAAACCGTTAAACCGTTAACCCGATACCAATAAGCCATTAAGCTTCCGTTTCGGTTCGGTTTTCGGTTTCGGTTCGGTTTTGAACACCCCTAGTGATAGTAGCCCACGTGAACAAGTCTCAATATCTTTTATTCAGTCACAAGCTAAGGAATTTCAGGACTTGCAAGTTGCAACCATATGCAATGAATATGAAAACTGAGGAGGAACCTTAGTGGAAACGTTTGAAACTCTACAATATCATAGAACTTATAAGAGATAGTATATCTTAATTGCCAATGAAATAAATCACAATATAAAGCCCAAAAGTGAAGTTTCAAGCTGCAGGAACTGTTCGACCGCAATCGCGGGCTCTAGGTCGTAATCATGAAGGAGTACCAGACTGAAGCTTTTGCAATCACAGAGTCAACTCTCACAATCGCGGAGAAGGCCAACCTAGAGATTAATCGTAAAGAGAACTGCAATTGCAAAGGTGACTGATTCCTAAAGACCGTTGTTGCGGAAGCCAAATGTATATAGTGTGAATGAGTCACAACTACTATACCAAAAATTATGACAACCACTAAATAATAAACAAGACAATAAGACAACAATAAAAGAACACCAGAATTTACGAGGTTCGGCCAATTTTGCCTACTTTCTCGGACACAATCAATATTTTATTCCACTCCAAAATTACAAGTGAAATAATACTAAAGAGAAAAGATACAAATGCCTTAAGAAGATAAAAGGCAAATGAAAGGTGTATTTAAATCCTAAACATTAGGCCTCCTTTTATAGGGTGAAATTCTCATTCAAAATTGTCATCCACCGATGTGGTACTTTTGCCAATTTCAACAAATCTCCACCTTGGCAAAATTCCACATCTTCAATTTTCTCTCAATAACAAATTTTGGTTGTGTCTTCATCTTCAATCTTTAGTGTTCAACAATGTTGATCAAATCCAAACAATGTTGAAACTTGACCGCAGTCACCACTTTTGTCAGCATATCAGCAGGGTTCTCCGTAGTATGAATTTTCTTCACCGTGACTCCACCTTCTTCTATGATTTCTCGTACGAAATGATACCGAACATCAATGTGCTTCGTCCTTGCATGATAAACTTGGTTCTTCGCTAATTGAATAGCACTTTGACTATCACAAAAAATTGTAATATTTTTTTGTTCAATACCAAGCTCCTTTAGCAACCCCTGAAGCCAAATTGCCTCCTTCACAGCCTCCGTAATAGCCATGTACTCTGCCTCTGTTGTAGACAAAGCAACTGTTGACTGCAAAGTAGACTTCCAACTAACTGGTGCCTTTGCAAAAGTAAACACATAACCAGTAGTTGACCTTCGTTTGTCCAGATCACCCGCAAAATCTGAGTCACAATATCTAACTACAGACCGATTGCCTTCCTGCTCAAAAACTAACCCAACATCTACAGTACTATGAATATACCGTAGAATCCATTTCACAGCTTGCCAATGCTCCTTTCCTGGATTATGCATATATCTGCTAATAACTCCAACGGCTTGTGAAATGTCAGGTCTCGTACAAACCATTGCATACATCAAGCTACCAACAACATTTGCGTATGGTACCCTTGACATATACTCCTGTTCAGTTTCATCCTTTGGCGACATAGTAGTACTTAGCTTAAAATGGGGAGCAAGTGGCGTACTAATTGGCTTAGTCTTCTTATCTATGCCAAAACGCTTTAGTACTCTCTTCAAATATTCTTTCTGAGATAAACAGAGTTTCTTTGTACGTCTATCTCTTATTATCTCCATGCCAAGAATTTTCTTTGCCTCACCCAGATCCTTCATCTCGAACTCCTCCTTCAGTTGAATCTTCAACTTATCAATTTCTTCCGAATTCTTGGAAGTTATCAACATATCATCAACATATAGGAGAAGATATACAAAGGAACCATCATTAAGTTTGCGCAAATACACACAATGATCGTATTTGCTTCTCTTGTACCCTTGCCGCAACATAAACTTGTCAAATCGCTTGTACCATTGTCTAGAAGATTGTTTCAATCCGTACAACGATTTTTCAAGTTTGCATACTATATTTTCTTTTCCAGCAACTTTGAATCCTTCTGGCTGAGTCATGTAGATTTCCTCCTCCAAGTTTCCATGTAAAAACGCAGTTTTTACATCCATCTGAACTAGTTCCAAATCCAACTGTGCTACCAAAGCCAACATAATTCTAATGGAGGAATGTTTTACAACTGGAGAAAATACTTCATTGTAATCAATTCCCTCCTTTTGAGCATATCCTTTGGCCACCAATCTTGCTTTGTAGCGAACATCTTCTTGGTTAGGAAATCCTTCTTTCTTTGCAAATACCCATTTGCACCCAATTGCTTTCTTTCCCTTCGGGAGATTGGCCAATTTCCATGTATGATTCTGATGAAGGGACTGCATTTCTTCATTCATGGCAATCCTCCACTTATCTTCTTCTGAACTTTGGATTGCGTCTTTATAAGTGGTAGGAACACCATCAGCTACAATTGAGGTTGCACAAGCAACCGTCTCTATAAGACGAACAGGTTTCGTTATTGTCCTTTTTGGCCTGCTGGTTGCTATTGATTCAAGTTGTTGTCGAGGTTCCTGAGTTGGAATCTCCCTTTCTACTGGCTCTTCTTCCAGAGGGTAATCTTCATGAGTTTCCTCCTCTGCTTCTTGTGTAGGAAAAATAAATTTTCCCTCAAACTCCACCTGCTTTGATGCACCACCAGTTTGTTTGACATCTTCAACTGTCATCTTATTTGTTATGGTAGATTCATCAAAGGTAACATCTCTGCTGAATATAATATTCCTTGTCTCTGGACACCATAAGCGGTATCCTTTGACTCCAGAAGTAATCCCCATAAATATAGCCTTCTTTGCTCTCGGATCCAATTTTGACTCTTTCACATGATAGTATGCAATTGAGCCAAACACGTGCAAAGAATCATAATCTACAGCAGGTTTTCCATACCATTTTTCAAATGGTGTCTTGCCATCAATAGCAGCAGATGGTAGACGATTAATGAGGTGGCATGCATATGTAATTGCCTCAGCCCAAAATTCTTTGCCCAAGCCAGCATTGGACAACATACACCGTACCTTCTCCAGTAAAGTCCGGTTCATACGTTCTGCCACTCCATTCTGTTGTGGTGTATTTCTGACAGTGAAGTGTCGGACGATGCCATCATTTTCACAGACCTTATTGAAATGATCATTTTTGTATTCACCTCCATTGTCTGTGCGAATACACTTGATCCTCCTGCCTGTTTGATTCTCCACCATCGTTTTCCATTTGAGAAAAATTCCCAACACTTCATCTTTCCTCTTCATTGTATACACCCACACTCTTCGGGAAAAATCATCAACAAAGGTTACAAAATAGTGCTTCCCACCCAATGAAGGTGTTTTGGAAGCACCCCAAACATCAGAGTGTACATAATCCAAAATGCCTTTAGTATTATGGATCGCTATACCAAATTTAACCCTTGTCTGTTTTCCTTTGACACAATGCTCGCAAAACTCCAAGTTGCAAGTCTTTACGCCTTTTAACAATCCTTGATTAGATAAAGCTTTCAAGGATTTTCCTCCAGCATGTCCCAAGCGCATGTGCCACAGCCTGGTTGCTTCTGCCTCTTTGTCATCACTGGATGTCACTGTTGCTGTCCCAATAACTGTGCTACCACGATAGCAGTACATGTTATTGTTCTTCCGATTGGCCTTCATTACCACTAGTGCACCGGAGCATATTCTCATCACTCCATTTTCTGCAATGATTTTGAACCCTTTTGATTCTAGGGCTCCCACAGAGATGAGATTCTTCTTCAAACCCGGTACATATCGAACATCTGTTAATGTTCTGATCATTCCATCATGGCTCCTTAATCTTATTGAACCAATGCCATATGAGGTAAGAGGGCTGTTATCCGCTGTGTGGATGACTCCATATTCTCCTTCTTGAAAATTCACGAACCAGTCCTTGTTGGGACACATATGGTAGCTACAAGCCGAGTCCATCAACCATATGTCTGATGATGTTGATAACTCTGTTGTAACTAATGAGAAGTCTGAATCATCACAATCAGCTACATTTGAATCCATAATGGCCTTTCCATTGTTATGTCTGGCCTTATTCTTCAACTTCGGACAGTCTTTCTTCCAGTGCCCCTTTTCTCGACAAAAGGCACATTCATCTTTGCTGGGTCTAGATCTCGACTTGGATCTTCCCTTCTTAGTCCTCGTTTGATTTTGAGGACGACCCCTCACAATTAGTGCTTCTTCTTCTCCGCCCTTCTGTTTTTCTCCCTTTCTTTGTTCATAGCTGTACAAAGCCGAACAAACTTCTCTGAGAGAAATTTCGTCATTTCCATGGAGTAGAGTAGTTTCAAGGTGCTCGTACTCATTAGGAAGTGACCCCAATAACATCAAGGCCAAGTCACCATCATCAAAAGTTGCATCCATATTTTGCAAATCTGTGACCAACTTATTGAAACTGGTGATATGTTCATTCATTGTGGTACCAGGAACATAGGTAAAGCGAAACAGTCTCTTCTTCATGTACAATTTATTTTGACTGTTTTTCTTCAAAAATTTATCCTCCAGTGCTTTCCATAATTACTTGCAGAAGTTTCCTTTGTGTATGGATATTTCTGCTCTCTAGCAAGGTAGGATCGAATGGTACCGCAAGCAACACGATTGATAATTTTCCAATCTTCTTCTCCAATAACATCTGGCTTCTTTTCTTCAATGGCAAGATCTAGCCCTTGTTGAAAAAGAACATCTAGAACCTCGCCTTGCCACATCCCAAAATGTCCTGACCCGTCAAAAATTTCTACCGCAAATTTCGCATTTGACACAATTCTTGTCATAAGCGAAGATGCCAACGATGACGTATTATTGACACTTGATGTAGATTCTTCTTGTTTACTGTCTCCCATTTTGACACAAATATTATTTAGTAGCTGACGACACAAATCAAGATTATTTCCTTTCTGGTGTGGAAGATCAGACTAAGCTGCAACCACAGAGCATACTCAGATAGAACCTTGACTCAGTTACCAAGATAGATCTTTTCTGATGTGGAAGATCAGACTATGCTGCAACCACAGAGCATACTTAGACAGTACCTTGGCTCTGATACCAATTGTTGCGGAAGCCAAATGTATATAGTGTGAATGAGTCACAACTACTATACCAAAAATTATGACAACCACTAAATAATAAACAAGACAATAAGACAACAATAAAAGAACACCAGAATTTATGAGGTTCGGCCAATTTTGCCTACTTCCTCGGACACAATCAATATTTTATTCCACTCCAAAATTACAAGTGAAATAATACTAAAGAGAGAAGATACAAATGCCTTAAGAAGATAAAAGGCAAATGAAAGGTGTATTTAAATCCTAAACATTAGGCCTCCTTTTATAGGGTGAAATTCTCATTCAAAATTGTCATCCACCGATGTGGTACTTTTGCCAATTTCAACAACCGTGATCATGGTGGATATGCCTAACATGCAATATTTTCTAATTTGGAATATTCCTTTTATGGATTAACTAGGGGTTATTAGTCTTTTCCATTTAATAACTAGGCCTAGTTTAAATAGTACCTTCCAAGATTTGTAGGGTAAAGCTTACTTTGATATTGGATGAATATTTGTGAGGATGATAAATTCCTTGGTTGATTCAAAAATTTTAAAGGGGGCTTCAAGTTGTGAATTCAACTTGAGTGTTTCCTATTGTTTAGGAAATCTTGTTGCTTAATTAGGGTGTTTTATTGTCAATTGAATGTTCTAATTTTTGCTATTCAATCTGTTTATTCCTATTTACTTTCTTAAGTTTTCTTTGTTTTCTTATTTGATTCGTATCATTTTGGTATTAGAGAAAGACATATTGTTCTAAAAATTCTTGTTTAGTTCTTGATTTTATCTAGAGAATCATAAATAAAGTCTAGAAATTGCTAATGTTGAGTTTTGATCGTATAAATCTGTGAAGAACTTTAATTTTTGTTTATAAATCTAAAGCTGGAAATGGTTGGGGAATTAATTCCCTCAACTGATTGATGCTGAAATAGCTTGAAGAACAAGAAAAATTAGACCCACAATTGTTAGTGTTCTTGACTTGACAACTAAAAATTTAAATCTATGATTTAAGTATTTGTTTGAAGTGGGTATTCCAAATTAAAATTTCATTCCTAGCAGCTAAAAGAAGCTATTACTTAGGTTTGTGATCATTCGGTTGAGATTTAAAGTGGTTATGGATAAAATAATTTCAAGAACAAGAGCTGAAAATCAGGGAAGAACTCCGAACAACACACGGGATTTTCCGCGATTAAAAGAAAAACATTATGAAAGCGTAGAAGCAGAAACTTAAGGTTTCGCGGTCAATTACTGCAATATCAAACGATCAACAGTTAAGGATCGCATCACTGGACGATTAAAGGAAACTCATCTTCCGGTAACGAAGTATTTTCCTTGTTTTTATTTCTTTCCTTTGAACGACTAATGATAACAAATCTGTGGGGCTTGTCAAAGGGAGCTCCAACCTTAAGACTCATTGATAGAGAGTCTCACACCTTTAAGGTTTATAAAAAAAATTCTATGTATCTTTATTTCTAGTAAAATAGGAAAACTTGTCCAAGTAAGAAATCTGATTGAAATAGAACTAAAAATCTAACATAATACTATAACTGGAAATAAAAGCTAAATACTACAAATAAAACAACATAATTAATGTTGTTGCTTAATGGTTCCATACCTTTTATACCGGTCTCTAATAAAGGCATTTGTAACATCACTCCCCTTCCGGAGAAAGATCTTGTCCTTAAGCTTGTAATGTGGAAAAGCATTACAAAACTGAACCAGATCTTCCAATGTAGCATCATCAGTTGAAAATCCATACAATTGAACCATAATCTCCTAATTTTCATGATTGAGTCGAGATTAGAGAATGGTGTCCGGAATAAACACAACCTTACCATCTTCTAAAGGGGGTAAAGTAGGTTGACTTGTAGGAACATCTCCCTCAAAAGGTTTAAGAAAGGACACATGAAAGACATCATAAATCTTGCAATATGGTGGCAAAGCTAGTTGATAAGCAACTTGACCAATTTCGCGCACGATCGAAAAAAAGACCATAATCTGGTGGTGTTTATGGCCAGCCAGAAAGCGTTGTCATAAAGACGCAACCGTAACTAGACCAATGAATCAGGAGTAAACTCGACATCACGATGACCCTTGTCATAAATCTCCTTCATGCTTTATTGGGCATGTCGAAGTCTGCTTCGAATTTTTTGCAGAACTAGATCCCGGTCAATCAAGGCTTTGATCCACACCATCTACTTGAGATGATCCTGGAACATAAGAAAGCAAATGAGGTGGATCACATCCATAGACAACTTAAAAAGGTGAAGCACGCAAAGAGGGGGATAGAAAGTGTTATAATAGAATTCTGCCCGAGAAATCTAGTTCACCTATTTCTTCACTTGTCATCCCAAAAAGCAACGCCAATACACCCCAATTGTACGGTTAATAATAACCTTTGTTTGTCCATCACTCTGTAGATGGTAGGCTGAGGAAAAGGCTAGATTGGTTGTCGCATAATCGAAAAAGCTTTTTTCAAAAATTACTTACTCCCTGCGTTCTAATTTATGTGAACATATTTCTTTTTGGTCCGTTCCAAAAAGAATAACCCATTTCTAAATTTAGAAACAATTTAGCTTAAACTTACAATTTTGCCCTTAATTAGAAACTTTTATAACCACGCAAATACCTTGGGCCCCTTTTTGACTTGTTTAGGACCACAAATTTCAAAAATCTTCATTTTTTCTTAAACTTCGTGCCCAGTAAAAAGAGTATCACGATCAGAGACAATAGATTTACGTAGGCCGTGTAAACGTACCACTTGGTTGAAGAAGAGACCAACAACAGTAGCAGCAGTATAAGGATGAGCGAAAGGAAGAAAAAGAAAAATAGTCGACTATTGCCAGAAGAGCTAATTTTCCTAATGATTTGGCAAGCCATCAATGAAATCCATAGAAATGTCAGCCCAAATTAATGTTGGCAGTTCAACAGTTGATGCAAATCGGTTGGAGTTAAGTGGTAGGCCTTGTTGTGTTGGCATACTTGGTAGGCAGCGGTATAATCATAAATAGTGGACTTTATACCCTCTCATAAAAAATCATTACACAACCATTTCTATGTTTTCTGAATACCATCATGAGTGCTATAATGAATCCCAGATACCACAGAGGTTATTAGGGGAGATTCTGGAGACAAATAAAGTCGATCTTTAAAAGAAATAAGTTTGTACCGCATAGAACAATCCTTACCCAACTCTTGGAGCTTTATGTTAGCTGCAATTTCTTTGGGAGCTTCACAATGTTGAGTTTCTTCTTGTAGCTCGTCAATCAATACAACTCGTGTCGTGGCTGTGAAATAGCGAATGAAATTCCTTCATCTGTAAAGATAAACGAAAAGTAAAGTCCATGAGTTTACTGATTCATTGCTACTCTGGGGATGTGGTGAGATGTTGTTCCAGCGGATATTTGAAGCTATAATGATTTGCACGGATGAGAAACTGGTGCCCCCACAAATAAGGTCGCCAATGCTAAACATCTTTAGCTAATCCTATTAGTCCCCTCTCATAATCGTATAATTTAAAATGTCAATCAGCCATTATTTTACACAAAAATGCAATAGGATGACCCCTCTTTTGTAGAACAACCCCAATTCCCACACCTGAAGCATCACATTCCATCACGAACTCCTCATCAAAATTAGGTAATTGCAAAATCAAGGCAGCCACTAGAGCTTGTTTTAGAGCAGTGAAGGAGGCCAGGGCTGCCTTTGACCAATAAAATAATTTTTGCTTGAGCATGCTTCAGTTATAGATTGAGGCTGGGGCCGGATGTTAACTGCCTTAATTTTACTTGTGTCTGCAGATACACATGTCGCTGAAACCATAGAACCAAGATAGCCCACTTAATTTTTCCCAAAAAGAACACTTGGACCTTTTTAAATAAAGGTGGTGAGCACATACTAACTCAAAAACAATTTTAATATGACTCAGATGCTCATCTCGAGACTTACTATAGATTAAAATACCATCAAAAAATACTAGGACAAATTCAAATACTTACGACATACCTCATTCATCAATGCTTGAAAAGTAGAGAGAGCATTTGTTAAACCAAATGGAATGACTAGGAAATCAAAGTGTACATGATGAGTCCGAAAAGTGGTCTTCTCTATATCACTGAGATGCATGAGGACTTTGTCGTAACCCGATTTAAGATCTAACTTGGTAAAGAAGCGAGTTCCCTATAGTTTATCCAATAATTCATTAACCACCAGAATAGGAAATTTAAACTTAATTGTTATGGCATTAAGTTCTCTGTATTCCAGGCAAAAAAGTGATATTTCTACTTGCTTATGAACTAATAGAACCAATGAGGAAAAAGGTGATTGTCTTGGCTAAATAATGCCTTGCTGCAATATTTTGCTATA
Source organism: Nicotiana tomentosiformis (assembly GCF_000390325.3). Taxonomy (NCBI): domain Eukaryota; kingdom Viridiplantae; phylum Streptophyta; class Magnoliopsida; order Solanales; family Solanaceae; genus Nicotiana; species Nicotiana tomentosiformis. Next base: position 128,603,842 of record NC_090812.1, on the reverse strand, counting down.
GTGTCTTTCTATCTCGTCTTTTGGTGAGTGAGGATACCAGTAAGGTCTGATTACTATAGGCCCTATTCCGGGTTGGAGGCAGAGTCTGTGGTTACAAGTGCAAAGAGGTGGTAGCCCTGTTGGATCACGAGACAAGTCATTGAATTCTAACAATAAACTATTCAGTTGATTTTGTTGTTTAGATGATACTTGAATAAGATGGAGTTGTGGCTCGTTTGGTTGTCTTTGATCTTGCAAGATGACCAAATTTCCATTTAGTTTGAAAGTCATCGTAAGAAAGACAAATCCCACGGTATAGGTCCTAATATTTTGCAGCCACATAATCACAAAAATAAAATCAAAATCACCCAGAGGAATTATGTTACACCCCATATTTTCGTACATGAGAATACGTTGTAAGTCAATTGATGTAAGCTCAGAAATGAGATCGTCTTTGAAGGTACATAAAGTAAATTAATCATGTTACCTTGGAGGTTACAAATCTTTAATATCATGTATAAAAAGTAGCAAGAAGGTTGAAAGGCTTAGAAGCTAAATAAATTGAAGAAAAATAAGTTTCGTCGAATGTCGAATAGTTGGGAATGTTATAACATGTACTTTTGGGGTGATACTAGGGTGCTTAACTTGATAAGGAGGTTATGATATGATTTATTTTAGTCGTATGATAGTGCGTGTATTACGTTTTGAAGTCAAGCGAGTTGTGGAACAAAAGTTGGCAAAGGTCATCACAAGTTACATTCATAAATGTGCTGAAAATTAGGTCAAATGTATCTGAGCCTTTTTACCAATATACTTGGAATTACGGAATGATACACCTATCAAATTAAAGATCTATGATTCTAGTTTCTAACGTATTAAATTGTTCGTCGATACGACATCATAGTAGAGAGATATTCACGTTTTTGTGAGACCGTGCAACAAGCTCCCAATGGGACCCACTTAGGTGGTGGACGACCCTTGAACATTTTAAAGGGGTTGGACGGCTCATTTTTGGTCATGTTTTACCAAGGACAGTTATCAAACTCTCTCAACACTTCCCTAACAGTTCTCCAAGGTTCCAAGTCGAATCCAAGGTAGTTTTACCTAAACCTAGCCTCAAAGGTTAGCCTAAGTGAAGAAGAGAGTTGCTATGGTGTTGTGATGTATTTAAGGGTGCTTGTAAGCTAAGGAAAGTTTTGGTTCGAGTTTTTTCTGATTATTTAAGGTATGTATAATACCGTATTTCTTGTGCTTAAGCTTATCCATGTGTTGGTTATGTTATTTGGATGAAGAATTACAAGATAGAACTTGAAGTTGTATAAGAAGTTGTTATCTCTTATTGGACTGTTTTGGAATTGTGTATATGACTTCATATGGCTCGAAATCATGGGGAATAGCTTGGTTATAATGTTCTTATTGTTGTTATGCTTGTCAATATGCTGAGTATGTTGATGATGTTGTAAATAGGAGAAGAAACAACCACACAATACCTAGAAGTTGTCCATGTTGTTGTTATATCTTGTTAGGTTGTTTGATGTTACTTTTATGATGGATATAAGGTTGGAATTTCATGTCAATATATATGTTTATATGCTGGACCTGTTTATGGTGTTGTAAGTACAGGGGAGATGGAAAAAAGAATTGGGTTTTGGTTCCAATCCAAGCTTGCCGCTCGTCGTGTTAAATAGTAGTTTCGTTGATGATATTTGTGCACTTGTTGTTGTATAGATTGATTGGTGTTGTTGGGATGTTGGATGTGTTGTGGTGCTGAAGGTATATAGTTGAAGGTTGTATGTGTTCATGTTGTTTTGATGGACTTGGGGAAAGCATGGAAAACAGGGGAGATGCTGTCTGTTTTAGTATAAAATAAGCTTGTCATTCGTTGTACGATAGTTGCATCATTCGTCGCTTAACAATAGTATTATTATCGTTGTTGTATATTAAAGTGTGACGAGACGAGTTCAATGTGGTCAATGGACAGCCTGTAATAAGGTATGTTAAGGCTATCCCTTCTTCCCTTTTGGCATGATCCATATAATACAAACGAAACGAGCAAACATGAAACTTTCACAAATGACTCTATTCTTAGAAGTACTAGGGGTGCCTATGTTCTTGATTCCCCATGTGTACTATTATTATATCATCTATTCATGGGTCTCAGAAAATACGTAAGTTGATAAAGTTTATTTCATGATATTAACCGAAGGCATATTTATCTTATGACATTCCGAGAGATCTTATCGATTTACTTCCTTATGCATTGCATTCATTTATACATCTATTGATCCATGATCGGATGGAATTAAATACACGTATATTATATGTATATGGTGTATGGGAAAAGGTTACAGTATTATATATGTATCACCACCTGATCAGCTGGTATATATTGATGATTTCGCCCACTGAGACCGATTTGATATGATGGGATGCCCTCAGAGGCTTGAGGATGTTATGTACGCATATACTTATGCATGATATAACATTTATACGCATATACATGACACTATGAAGGTATCATGATTCACTGAGCTATTCAGACTTATAGGTTGAGTCATTTACTCCAGGTTTCTTTCATGTCTTTTATATACTGCTTTTCATGCCTTACATACTCGGTACTTTATTTGTTATGATGTCCCTTTTGTTTGGGGACACGGCGTTTCATGCCCGCAAGTCTCGATAGACAGGTTGACAGTCCTCCTAGTAGGCTATCAGCTCAGCAAAAGGTGTTGGTACACTCCACTTACTCCGGAGTTGCCTATTTGATCAGTATGCTTTGGACATGTATTGATTAGGATGCCGGGGTCCTGGCCTTTATGATTTGTATGTACTCTTAGAGGCTTGTAGATAGATGTCATGTATATGGATGATTGTATGGCCTTATCAGCCTATGTTTTGAGTTTACAAATAATCATTTCGGTCTTATAGGCCCGTACGTCACATGTATAAGCTTGTATACAATGTTGAGTCGTCCTATGTCGAGTATTCTCTTATGTTTAATTTTGGTTATCTCATGACGGCCTTTCCGGCTCATTTACTCATGATAGTATGATAAAAAGGATACGTTACCTTGGTACTCAGTTGTGTTAGGCACTAGGTGCCCGTCGCTCTTCGATTTAGGTCGTGACAAATTAAATAAAAATCATCCACAAAAAATTTATCAGCAACAGAAAACTAAACTTGTTGACAAATTCTAGAACTAGGAACCCTTTCTTCATTTACCACTGAGACATACAATTTTAATTGGGTAGGATTTGCAGCCCTAGATGTTGGGCTGCTATTTCACTTATGAAGTTATGGTTACTTCCTGAATCGACCAAACTCAATAATGTTTGACCCTTCATTATAGCTTGTAGCCGTGTGATTTTAGTATTTTGCTTCCCTGTTATGGCGTGCTGGGATATTTCTAGCACGTCACTCGCTTCTTGTGTCATAGCACAAACCTTTTGCCCTTTTTCTGTCGTCTTGGCCTGTGACAACCTCTTAATGAATGAAGAATTCACACTGTTGGTAATGAAATTTGCTGTTGTAAAATTTCCTTGGCCAGAGTTAATCTTCGAGTTTGCAGTGATCCAATATTGTTGATCCTTTAATTCATAGCAATAGATGTTCCATAACTTCAATGGAGGTTGGTAGTAACTTATTTCTTTTTCCCATAGGCGCGATCTTAACATCTCTACATCTACTTGAGTTGAATCTTTTAATCCCAATTGTAAATAGGTCAACCTATTGATTTTCCCATACGGTACAAGCACGTGCTAGCAGCCCCTGGAATTGGTTTGATATTCTTCTCGGTCCTTGTTTGTTTAAGATTCACCATCTCCGCCAATGGATTGCTACATAGAGGTGGCCCAAATCTAAGAGTACAATAGTCTTAAATGTTTCCCACATGAGTGTTGGTTTTTCCTTTTTCAATTCAAAATACTAGAGTTGAGCCTCGCCCAACATGTGAAAAGTGACAGACTAACTTTATCTGTCTCCACAGTGTGTTAATTGGAAAAAACCTTTTCACAGCGATGGAGCCATACCAACGGGTCGCTGAAACAATCAAAGGTGGGAAAATCTAGCTTGGTATATTGTGGCACAATTTTGCCTTTCGTTTGTAATACTGGTTCTCTATTATGATATTTCGATTTCCAAGAGCATTACTGCATGCTAAGCCATCATCCATTTCTTATTGCAGCTTCTATTGGACCCATTTAGTAGTTCCTCTAATTGTTGTGATACTTGACGTTACCAATCTTTCATTCATGATTCAATTGCAGTTATTCCTAATTCATTCACTTGTTGAATTTCTTGTAAAAGAACTCTTAATTCATTGTATCACCCATAGTTTTGGCTCTGGTATTAATTTATTATACTTATGGGTTAAGGATCGCGTCATTAGGCGATTAATAGGAAAATACTTGTAACGATCTGGCCGGTCGTTTTGAGTATTGTAGCCCTGATCCCCCATTTAATATTTATTCTATGTTCGTTTGTTGTTATGTGACTTGCCGGGGTGGTTGGTTTAGTTCCGGGGATGTTTCAGAATGAATTGGGACACTTAGTCCCAAGGTTCGAAGCCTAAGTTAAAAGGGTTGACCGGATATTGAATTATGTGTAAATGATCCCGAAATAGAGTTTTGATTGTTATGTTAGCTCTGTATGGTGATTTTGGACTTAGGAGTGTGTCTGTATATCGATTTGAAGGTCCGTAGGTACACCACTAGAAATCCGATAAAAATCGACCAAAGAAAACGACCAACGTTGGTCGGTAATGGCCAAAAACCGACCAAAACGCGACCATTTACGGGTGGACGATATTTTTGTGGTCGGAAAGGAATACCGACCAAAGTTGGTCGGAAATTACCGACCAACTTTGGTCGGTCAATTAAATTCAAAAAAATAATATTGCAAAAAAAACGGACCAAAGTTGGTCGGTTTTTTCCGACCAAAGTTGGTCGGTATTTTAATTATGTAATAAAAAAATTCACCATCTGAGAATCGAACCGGGGTCTGTACTGTGGCAGGATACTATTCTACCACTAGACCATTGGTACATTTTATTTTAAGATTGTCTTTTATTTGATTTATACTCTTTAATTGTATTTTCGCACGAAAATAACCGACCAAAGTTGGTCGGTTTTATTAAAAAGTAAAATTACAGACCAAAGTTGGTCGGTTTTTTTAAATGACCCGCCGAATTAACCGACCAATTTTGGTCGGTTTTTTTAATATTAATTTTTATTTATTTTAATTGAAAAACCGACCAAAGTTGGTCGGTTTCTTGAAACATAAATTTCGCGGGACTCAAAAATAGTTTTCCGTATTTTTGCGCCAAAGAAAACCGACCAAAGTTGGTCGGTTTCGTAAAAAAAAAATTAAAAAAAATATTTTGAAAAACCGACCGACCAAAGTTGGTCGGTCGACCTTGGTCGGTTTTTGCCGAATTTTTAGTAGTGGTAGTTTTGGCTTGAATTGGCAAAAGTTGGAAAAGTTGAAGTTTGGAGAGTTGAGAAGTTTGACCGAGAGTTGATTTTATTGTTACCACGCTCAAAATTTGGTTTCGCAAGTTGGAATTGGTCTGTTGTGTCATTTATGACTTGTGTGCAAACTCTGAGGTTAATCGGAGTTGATTTGATAGGTTTCGGCATCGATTGTAGGAGTTGAAAATCCATGAGTTTCAATAGGCTTGAATTGGGATGTGATTCATGTTTTTGATGTTATGTGATGTGATTTAAAACATTGACTAAGTTCGTATGATATTTTAGGATGGGTGGGTATGTTTGGATGGGGTCCTAGGGGCCTTGGGTGTGATTCGGATGGAATTTTAGACTTGTATAGGTGCTAGAGTGTTTAGCTCTGGTGTATTTGCACCTGCGGTGGGAGTGGCCACAGATGCAGTACCGCAGATGCAACACTTTAGTCACAGATGCGAACTGGAGCAAAGGCGGGGAGGCTCGCAAAAGCGGGTGAGTTTTTGCAGAAGCGAAAGCGCTTCTGCGATGAGGAGTCTGCGGGTGCGGAGATTGGGAGCTTGGCCTGGATGCGCAGATGCGGTCATGGGGCCGCAGGAGCGGTCTCGTAGGTGCGAACTTTTATCCACAGAAGCGGCTGGTCAGGTGTCTAGTGTTTTCCGCAATGTGGACGTGTGACCGCAGAAGCGGTTCTACAGAAGCGAAGTTCTTGGTCGCAGGTGCGGTTTCGCTGGCAGAATTGATGTAAGCGAGGGTTAGAGTATTTTCTTCATTTTTGGACTTTGGGAGCTCACATTGAGGCGATTTTTGAAGAGATTTTCACTAGATTTCAAGAGTTAAGTGATTTTTGATAACTTTTGTCCACATATTTTGAATTATTTCACCTATTTGTCATGAATCTAAGTTGGAATTTATGGATTTTTAACCATATATTGGAGAGTAAGATTTGAGGGTTTGAGGGTCGATTTGTGGTCGGAATTGGATGATTTGGTATGGTTGGACTCGTTATTGAATGGGTGTTCGGATTTTAAAAGTTTTTCGAGTTCCGAGACGTGGGCCAGGGGTTGACTTTTTGAGTTGATTTTTTGACTTTGGTTAAAGAACTTAGCTTTATCGTATGGAACCGATTCCTATAGCTTGTATTGATTGTATTAAGTTGTTTGTGGCTAGATGCGAGTCGTTCCGAGGCCAATTCACAAGGCAAGGGCTTGTTAGAGTTGTGATTTGCACTGTTTGAGGTAAGTAACACTTCTAAACTTGGTAGTGAGGGTATTAATCCCTGAAATACGTGTTATGTGGTTTGTGTTGAGGTGACACACATGTTAGGTGATGGGCGTGTGGTCATGCACTGTGAAAATTGTAACTCGGTTGATTCCGTGGTACCGTGTAGTTATCAAACCTTATTGTTATTCATGTAATCCCTACGTGTTAGAGTAATTGAGTTGCAATCCATGTTATAAATCATGTTTAGGCTATATGCTTATTTTGTTGGGACCCGTTGAGGTCATTTCTGTTGTTGAATTATTTGCTTAAACTGCAATTATATACTTAGTCATATTCATCATTTGTATATCATATCTCAGTCTCTGTTGTCATTATTTGTTACATCATGTTATCATTGTTTGGGCTGATTGGCATGAGATTTGTGAGCTCGAGAGACTGGAGAAATTGATGACTGAGTTAGGGCCTGAGGGCCAGATTGTGAGTGATATTTATGGGATTAGGCTGCACGTGGCAGCAAGTTTTATTGATTCATGATGGAATCGGGCTGCATGCCGCAATAAGTTTTATTGATTCATGATAAGATCAGGTTGCATGCCGCAGCAGGCCATGTTGGCTTATATTTAGCGCTTGGGCAGGATCCGCCCCTCCGGAGTCTCATATACCAGCAGTGACCGCAGGTACCGTACAATGCTGAGTGATTACGTGTGCTGAGTGATTGAGAGTGATGAGCGGGAAGTGTGAGACGGTGAGATTGAGTACTCTAAGGGTGTGAGTACATGAGTTTATCACTGTGATGCATTACATGTGACATGCACATTTGACATGTAGACATAGAGATGTAACATTCCTCATATCAGTCATACTTGGCACATTTTATCAGTGTTGAGCTTAAACTGTTAAACTTGAAAGCATGTCTACATTTTTGTACTGTGTAAGATTTTGAGATTTCATTGAGTTATTACTGTCATTTCCCTATTATATATGTACTATTATTATCTGGTTTTGGACTGTACCTTTCTAAGCTCGTCACTGCTTTCAGCCCAAGGTTAGTCATGTTACTTATTGAGTACATTGGGTCAGTTGTACTCATACAACACTCTACACTTCGTGTGCAGATCCAGGTACATCTGGACCCGGTGGATGCTATACTTGGAGCAATATTGGCTTGGAGACTATTGAGGTAGCTACTATGGCATCCGCAGACCTCGACTCTCCTTCTTTCCAGTCTATTTAGCATTGTTCTATCTTTCCAGACAGTTGTATTAGAAGTTTTGACTATGTTGACACTTAGTAACTCATGTACTTGGTGACACCCCAATTTTGGGAGATTTTGTAGTTGAGTCGCAGTTGTCTTACCAGTTATTTATGAGATTTTCACTGTTAAACTTATTACATCATGCTTTAATTTTTAAATGCATAGTATTTTTGTGATTGTCAACTTGTCTAGTACTGTGATAGGTTCCATCACGGCATGTTGAAATTTGGGTCGTGACAAGTTGGTATCAAAGCCTAGGTTACATAGGTCTCACGAGTCATGAGCAGGTTTAGTAGAGTCTTGCGGATCGATACGAAGACATTTGTGCTTATCTTCTAGAGGCTACTGAACCATTAAGAAACTTCACTTTCTTGTATTTTTGTCGTGCGGATTTGTTGACTGCGGAAACTAAACTTCTATTATTCTATTCTCTCGCAGATGGTGAGGACACGTGCTATCAGATAGGGCGGATAGCCACCAGTACCACCAACTAGGGTTGCGAGAGGCCGAGGCCGTGGTATAGGCTGCGGTGCAGCTCGTATAGCATCTAGAGCAGCACCTGTGGAACCACCAGTTGCTCCAGCTCAGGAGCAAATACTAGATGTGGTTGAGCCGGTAGGACCAGCTCAGGCACCAGTTGTGCCCATTGTTATTACAGGCCTTCAGGATACTATAGCCCAGATATTGATTGTATGCACTAGCCTTGCTCACTCCCAGGTGGGTCCATCTATGAGTGACGAGGAGCAGAAGAGGCTAGAGCGGTTTGGGAGGCTCAGGCCTCCAGCATTCAGTGGGGCTGAGTCAGAGGATGCTCAGGACTTCTTAGACAGGTGCCAGTGGATCCGTCGCACGACGGGTATTCTGGAGACTAGTGCAATCTCATTTACTATTTTTCAGTTGTCGGGGCAACCTTCAGATAGTGGGAGGCCTATGAGTTGAGCAGGCCAGCCGGTGCTGCTTGGCATGAGTTCTCAGTTCTCTTTTTAGAGAAGTTTGTTCCACAAACGTGCAGGGAGGAGTTGTGTAGGCAGTTTGAGCAGCTATGCCAAAAGGGTATGTCTGTAAGGCCCCGTAAAATTTTGCAAAGGAATTTAAGGTTTCGTGGTGCCGAGTTAGCCTAATTGGTTTGAGGATTATAGAAAATGAGCCACGGTACGAACTTTTTGGGTTGAAGAATGCACTAAATTATTGATGGGAATTTTTGGCAGAAGAATGTGATTTTGCGGTCAATTTCGCGACCATAGAACAGTTCCACGGATCGCATAAGCATTGCAAAGTGGAGCAGAGAATGGGCAAATTTTGAAAAAAACCATTCTGTTATCGCATAATTGATTTTGCTATCGTATAATTGATTCTGGTGCACACATAATCAATTTTGCTGCCCACATAACGATTATACTACCACATAATTGATTTTGCTGCAGACATAATCGATTCTGCTACCCACATAATGATTCTTCTACCACATAATTGCACCACATAATTGACTTTGGGGGTCATTTTTGGAAAATTTCTTATCCGACCTTATTTTGATATAAGGCCTTAAGGGGTGGTCATTTTACAAGGTGAAATCTGATTTTTTAGAGAGAGGAGATATATTTTAGAGAGAGAATGAGAAGACCTAGCATGCTAATCATCCATTCTTGGCTCAATCTTCAAGAATCAAGGAAGCCAATCACAAGATCTTCATCTAAGAGGTAAGGTTCTATTCCCTAGCCCTAAAATTCGGGATTTGGACTGAAGGTAGTTCATGAGAAGTATGATTCTTAGGTGTGGGAGTTGCTCTTTTTGCATGAATGTAACCATAAGGGTGGTAGGGAGGTTATTTAACTAAAAGGAGTACACTCTTGGTATTGAATTGGTTGTGGGGTGAAGAAAATCTTGTAGAAGAACCTTGTAGTCAAATTTGCACACCAAGTGTTTGATGAAATGCTTAAATGAGGTGAACCCACGAATATCTTCCTAATTATGGTTCACTTTTGTTATGTTTCTAAATAGATTGAAGTGGCTAGGATTTCCAGAACATTGTAGTAATCTAAGGAAAGCTCAAGCAAGGTATGTTGGCTAAACTACTCTCTTAGAATTGAATTCTATGATGTTCCCGTAAGTTGCAGGCATAGTTGGCTCAAGTTCCAAATTCCTATGTTCCGAGCTATTCCTTATAAATTTGACTATTCTGAATGAGCCTTATATTGAAAGATATATGTTCAATGTATGGGTTATGTATTAAAATGTTATGGCTTTGAGTCGTGTTCCCAATGAAAGCTAGTATGCCAAATTATGTGAGAAAAATCGATATGCTTGAGACTCTTAATTGCTCGTATGTGTACCTAAAGTCTTGATTGGAAATGTGTTGTTATTTATAATATATAAAGATGCTCGAAAGTGAAAGAAGTGAGTTGGTGATATAAAGTGTGACCACCATGCCAAGAATAAAAATTATACTTGTGGCTAGTGGTGCCAATGAAATGAGATGATGTGAGAAAGATAATGAAATGAGCTTTGATTCAACTGTTCCAAAATTATTTCGAAAATAGAATTTCCTAAAAGCTTATGTACTCAAGTGATGCCCAAATGTGGTTGTTTTAACTAATGCTATGCTTTGTAAGTATTTTCGATGTGTTTTGCGTTCTTACATATTCGTGATGGAAATTGTGTATTGTCCTTTTTGGGAAAAAGTATTCCAAGAATAAATGGTGTGTTACTTGTTTCCGATTTTAACTCGCGGTTCAATTGCCAATAATTTTACTCTATTTTTTTTTTTTGAAAGAAATCTAATGTGTTCAAAGTTTTCATTTCTAATGAATTTAAAGTTGTGATTTTCGGAATATTTTATATATTGATATTTATGATGATGATCCATGAAAGGAAAGAAATGAAAGTGTGGAATATAAAATACGGCCATTGTGCCATGAATGAAGAATTATATGTATGGCCAAGAGATCCAGTGAAATAATGATGTTGTAAGTGGTTGAAAATGCCAATGAGGCTATATACGGTATGAAAGGTTATGAGGTAAAATGCAATTTGTACTTCTGTTTCCTTTATATGCAAATCAAAAATGTATTTGGGAGTATCGATAGTCACCGAGGAACGGTAGGTTGAAATAACCTAACCCCGAAACTACATGTGCCAGTGTAGGAGTGGATTGTGATTATTCCTCTTATTTGGGATGAGATTCGTGTGATAAAATTATTCCCCTTAATTGGGATGAGATGATTATTAGAAAAGGATGATGTCGATCCACACGACATTGTGGTGAGATGGCCTAGTCGATTGGGTCGTGATCGGATGACATGCCACACACATGTTGGTGATTGTGCTAGAAATTATTATTGAAATTATGATTGTGGTTGATGTCTCGGATGAGACGGCCTAGCCGATCAGGTCGTGATCGGACTCCGTGCTAAAAGTACGGTGGTATTGATATTGTGAACGGTGGTATTATGAACAGTGGTATATCGGTGCTAAATATCTCCCAACCAAAATATAATATTATCTTCGTATCTTGAAAATTACTATGTTTTAACTTGGCTTTTGGATATCATTGATTGTTGATTGTAGTTTCCATGGTTTTTTATTTCTTAAATTGGCATTCTATTTTGAAAAAGGACATTTATCTTTACATACTAGTACTATTCCATATGTACTAACGTCCCTTTTGCCGGGGGCGCTGCATCTTCAATGGATGCAGATGGTTCATCAGCGGGCAACCTTGGTCCTCATTAGCAGTTACTCCTATTCAGCAGGTTTTGGTGAGCCCTACTCTATTCCGGACCTGATGTCATTTGATTTTCTACTTTGTATTTTGAGGTATAGCCGGGGCCTTGTTTCCGGTATTTCCATGTTACTCTTCTGTTATACTTAGAGGCTCCGTAGACAGGTTGTGGGTGGTGTTTGATGTGGGAAATTGAACTAGAAATACTAGTATTTGACAAACATATTTTTCATTATATCTATAAATTGTAATATTTTGAAAATTATGAATGAAGCTGCTAATGGAAATGAAATGGGAGTTGTTAATGAAATCTTTTCAGTGTTTGATTAATGGAGTGCATCTCCTCTTTATTCATGATTGAGTTTGGGTAGAAGGAAATCTAACAGGTTTTCTCGGCCAGGTTCACTCGGTTGAGTGCTGGTCGCGCTTCCCGAGGTCGGGGCGTGACAAACTTGGTATCAGAGCCTAAGGTTTTAAATTATCCTAGGATGTCTCGGAACCATGTCTAGTAGAGTCCTTCTTATCGGTGTGTTGTCGACCACATCTATAATTAGGAGGCTACTGGACATTTAGGAATGTCACCCTTCTTTGATACTCCAGATCGTGCGGTAGAGCCCAAGATAGTGTGCTAATTTCCTCATTATGTCTTATTTTCCGTATGAGTAACTCACGGGTTCGAGACAGCGAGGAGGGAATGAAAGAACCAGTTGCTAAGGGAAAATGTTCTTGTTCCTATTAATGTCACCACACCACCAGATCATGTGGTGAGAGCACCTAAGAAATGAATGAGGTTTGTCTGTTCCAATAAGCCGGAATGTTATATTCGTAAGAAGCGCCACTTGGGGATATGTTGGATGACTCTTAAAATATGTTTTGTTTGTGGAAAGAGGGGACACAAAAAGAACAAATGCCCTGGGTTGGGTACACCTAGCCCGGTCTACCCGATATGTGGGGGCGAATATTTGGCGTCATGTTGTGAGTATGCTCAGGAGCGTGTTAGGGGTGGTAGGCCTGGGAAATTCCAAAGGCCAATACAGAAAACTGTTACAGAGATTTTTACGCCTGGATGAGAGATAAGAGGGATTCATATGACTTATGCAAAAAAGGTAAATATCAGGTTAGTGGGGCGAGTGTAACGACCCGGCCGGTCATTTTGAGAATTTAAGTCCGTTTGGCGGCATAAGGACCTGAGAAGCTTCATATTATCTGTATTAACTGCGTGCGTGGTTGAATTCAGTTACCGGATGATTCGGAGTGATTTGAGACACTTAGTCCCTAAAACGGAAGCTTCTGTCTTAGAATTTTAACCGTAGTTGGAACTGTGTGAAGATGACTCCATAATGGAGTTTCGTCGGTTCTGTTAGCTCCGTTGGGTGATTTTGGACTTAGGGTCATGTCCGGATTGTGTTTTGGAGGTCTGTAGCTCATTTAGGCTTGAAATGGCGAAAGTCAATTTTTTGGAGATTTTTATCAGTAGTGGACTTTTTGATATCGAGGTCAGAATCAGATTCCAAAAGTTGGAGTAGGTCCGTAATGTTGAATATGACTTGCATGCAAAATTTGAGGTCATTCGGACGTGGTTTGATAGGTTTCGGCATTGGTTGTAGGAATTTGAAGTTTCAAGTTCTTTAAGTTTGAATTGGAGGGTGATTCGTGATTTTAGCATTAGTTGATATGATTTGAGGGCTCGACTAAATTCGTATGGTGTTTTAGGATTGGTTGGTATGTTTGGTTGAGGTCCTGGGGGCCTCGGGCGAATTTTGGGTGCTTGACGGATCAAAAGTTGGATTTGTGTTGTTGCTGAAGTCTTCAGGCATCTCGTATTTTTGCACCTGCGGTAGAGAGAACGCAGGTGCGGGATCGCACATGCGGAAAGGCAAGCGCAGAAGCGGAAAAGTGGAGGAGAGCCAGTGGTCGCAGGTGCGAGGTAAATTCCGCATCTGCGATGCCCGCGGATGCGATGGAGCAATCGCAGGAGCGGTGAAGGACCGCAGGAGCGGACATGGGTCCGTAGGTGCGCATGCGCAGGTGCGACCCTTAGACTGCAGAAGCGGACGTTGAGTTTTGAGTGGAATACGCACCTGCGATGGGAATTCCGCAGGTGCGGTGACGCATGTGCGAAGGCAAGTCCGCAGATGCGGTTTAACTGGCAGAAAAGGGGGCAAATCGAGGGTTTGATTCATTTCTTCATTTTTGGACTTGGGATCTTGGGAATTGGTGATTTTTCGAGGGATTCTCAGAGAGAGATTTGGGGTAACGATTTCTAACTCGCTTTTGGTTGTATTTCATTAATCTATAGTTGTTTTCTTCATTAAATTTTTGGTTTCGATTGAAAATTTAGGAAAAATGGGAAGAAGTTCTTCAACTAAGAGTTCTGAGTTTTGACTGGGATTTAGACATCGGATTTGGATAATTTTGGTACGAGTGAACTCGTGAGTGAATGAGTGTTCGTATTTTGTGACTTTTACCCGATTCCGAGACGTGGGCCCGGGTCGACCTTTTAGGACGGATTTCGGAATTTTTATTAAAATCTTGATTTCATTAATTAGATTAGCCTATTATAGTTGTATTTATGATATGTAATTATTTTGGCTAGATTTGGGCCATTCGGAGTCGGATATTCATGGGAAAGGCATTGTGACCGATTGATTGAGCTTGGTTCGAGGTAAGTATCTTGCCTAACTTTGTGTGGGAGACTTCCCCTTAGGATTTGAGTCTTCTATGTTTATTGTAGTCCGTGTACACGAGGTGACAAGTGCGTGCACGGACTTATTTGTGGAAAGTTGGCCTTCTTGGTTTCTTAGGTCCTTGTATTCATTGAATATGCAGTTGTTCTTGTTATGATTATATATCTAAATTACTAGATTCACACCTACCTGCTTAATTAGAATCAATTGCTTCATGATCCTCTATTATTGTTACTTGATTCATATGTGCCTTAATTGAAACTTCTATCTCTTTTATAGCCATGCTATCTTTTCATAATTGCTCATCTTTATTTGGAATTAATATTATTTCATCCTATAATTGTTCAGTCTTAATTGAGGTTATGATTATTTTTTCGCTGCTTTCCCTTAATTGAATTGTCAAATATCCTTCGTAATTTCCTCAACCTTAAAAGAAGTTTAGATATCTTATATCTTAGTCGACTTGTTTTATTTGGAATTATTTGATTCGTGTTAGCTTCCATGTTGTTGAAGTGTATATTTTAGGATCATTGCTACATATTAGTTTTCCCTTTTGTTGAGTTATTCTCTTTACGCCTAGCATTTTTACTGTAGTTATTCCTTGTGAATTGGTTCTACCGTTTCTTTGTGAATTAAAGTTCTTGAGTTGATTTACCTATCGTACTTTGTATTATTGTCATTGTTGTTGTTGTACTTGTTGTGATGATGCACGAGGTTTCTGCAGTGCGGTTGTTATTATTGTGATGCACGAGGTTTCTGCCGTGCGGTTGTTATTATGGGGTTGCACGAGATTTCTGCCGTGCTATTGTTACCATTGATATTTGCATATGTGGCATGATAAGGCGGGATATATATATATGTGTGTGTGTGTGTGTGTGTGTGTGTGTGTGTGTGTGTGTGAGTTGCGCATGTGGCGAGACAAGGTGAAAACATTATTATGCACGTGTGGCGAGATAAGGCGGGCATTTATGTAACTATTGCACACATGGCGAGATAAGGTGGGTTGTGTCAGGGATTGATTTGTGATGATTTGTGGCCTGGGGGCATTCTTGTTATTGATATTTGTGTAGTGGTATACGTACCTGTGTGAGCTTTATCTTGTGAAAGCTGTGAGACAATATTCTACGTGATGTCCGTTCTTTTTCCTTATGCTTATTTGCTGATATGGACTATGGTGGTAGGACACTTGCACAAGCATACACGTAGTTAAGCACTCTTATCGGATAAGAGGTGTTCTTGATATTATTGAGCATAGATGCTCACCCTTGTTTACTTGCCTTCTATGTGAGAATGGCTCTATTGGCACGTGAGTCGTCAGTGCGGTTATGAGGAGTTGTGAGGGCACAGGATGCCAAGTATTAGGGTTCAGGTATTGAGACCCGTGAGCTGTGATTTGTCCTAGGTTCGGTACATCGTGGAGTTGTTGGCTAAAACCTGATGTAAAAGCGATTGTAGTTGCTGAGTTATTACTTGTCCTTGCTGTATTTGTGATTCCGGATTTAGGTTGTGTTCCATTCACTTTGTCTGTGTCATTTTCATGATATTCCGCTGATACGTGTTGTTTCTTTCTTTAATGCCATTACTGTATTGTGAGCCATATTTCATAGTCCTTATGTAGAAATCATACTCATGTTGTTCATATACTGTACCCGTTTAGTTTATTAGACCAGTGGGTGTCTTGACTGTTCCTCGTCGCTACTCCACCAAGGTTAGTCTTGATACTTACTGGGCACCGCTGTAGTGTGCTCATGTTACTCTTCTGCACATTGTTCTGTGCAGATCCAGGTATTTGTTCGTTAGCTAGCTGTGTGGACTGTTGCTGTGGAGACTCAAGGTAAATCTGTCGCTGCGTTCGTAGGCTTCGGAGTCACCTTCAAGTTTTCATTTTGCACTGCTTATTCTTATTTTTGGACAGTTGTATTTAGAAGTTTTCTAGCAAACACTCTGTAGATCTTATGACTTGTACTACCGGTTTTGGGAATTGTAAGAGATTTCTATTTAACTTGTTAGATGTTATTTAAATAATGTTGTTTCAATTAATGTTAGGCTTACCTAGTCCCTAAGACTAGGTGCCATCACGATACCAAACGGAGAAAAATTGGGTCATGACAGCGAGTCAGCTTAGCGGACCTGATCCTCATTATGAGAAGTATATGAGATATCATTCGGGGGTATGTCACTATGGTACCAATATATGTTATGGATGTGGAGTCGAGGGGCATCAATTAAGGTACTGCCCTGCCAATCTAAAATCACCAAGTCATTCCTTAGTACATCATTATGAACACGCATAATGTTTCCTTGTTGTATATGTACATCCATATTGAAGAGCCTTCAAAAACACGGTCTTAACAAGACGTTGAATCATAAAATATTGCATGTACTTACTTTCTAAACGAGACGCATTATTCGTGAAGCCACTCTATCACAAATTCTCTTATTTACAACCTCTTGAGGAATTGAGTTCTATAATGATTTCCTTGGAATGAGTTATAACCCTAGGCTAATACTTCTCACCTGATTCCCTAATATTCTCAACAAGGGACTATACCTGATGAATATCTTACAGAACTTTCGGATTCAAATGGATAACACCTGCTCACTTGTACTTTTGCACGCACTACCATAATGTTTATCTACAGGGTATCGAATCTAATGTAAGGCAGCCTAGTGCCGAGATCTTTCTCATGTGCACGTGACTCATATGGTTTGAACAGTCACTTTACTCCCTTTTGTGAGCATTATCATAAACCCTTTCCACTGTCTAATAACATAAGAGCATATCTCAGCATCATATGTATACATGTCAATTGAAATGGTCACTCGTCCGCATAAAGTTTCCCGGAAATTTGGGATTTCCCACAAATTCGACATAAATATCTATTGTTCGCCCATCTCAGTATGACTTTCATGTTCACTTAGATCATCCCGCAGTAAGTAGCTCATCTTGTTCCTAGTATTGTAGTTGCCCATGAAGTGGCCTGGTATGGTAGCTTGAGATTCATTATGGTAGAAAAATGTCCAGCTCATAACAAATGTTCATTTTCTCTTTACACCTCTAAACATATATTAACTATGTTCCTTAGTTAGTGAATTCATTATGCTAGTTTCCTGACATTTGTTAGATAACTATGAGAGATCGCATCCTTCCATATGTTGCTGCAACACTTCCTTTTCATAAGGGTCCTTAATAGGCTCTCCGTCAAGACCAAATGCACCTTTGGGTTATCATAGCATCACGTCTGCTTCTCATGTTTTCCTATCTTTCATTAGCATCTGGGTACTTTTCAAGTCTTAAAATCCATGGCGAACTCATTATGAACATCTGCAAACCTTCCATGATTATTTTATAGTGTCTCTCCGGGTTCCGTTATCTTTAAACACTAGGCTTCTAGAATCATCGACTATGTCATTGTCATGTGCGGAGAATTTACTATCCTTAATGTTCAACATCCCTGAGTGGATAGGAGTTTATTGTCTTTCTCCCCGGAGCATCATATCACCCATTAGAACCTTTCTAACCAATGATGTCATTATGATGATTAACCATATTAGCACTATTGGTAGTAACCTTCATGTCTCTTAGGATATAACCTCCTAAAATACCCTGCTCAGCACATTGATGGAATCTTGAAAAAATTCCAGCCCAATCTCGGACCTCGTTGTTCCTATTTATAGTAACTTATGGGGGTTGAAGGTTCAAACATGTCAAAGAAGAAGCATTATCTCGTGATCAACTAGATTGGATAGGAAGTTTTATGGTAATATTCAAGCTAACACATCTTAGAGTAATTGTTGGAGGTCGCCAAAGGTTTAGTTTGGGTGTTCAGCATAGGGATTTAGAGTTGAAGAAAGTGAACGGGTTATTTTCAAGATTTTCTCTATGATTATATTGGGTGAATTGTTAAGGAAGGTAAGGTATGTGTAGTCACATTAGGCCTTATGGAATATTGAAAGAAACAGGCCAAACTATGAGTATGATGTTTTTCCCATCATTATTCTTCATGCACCCGATGTTTCATATGTCTATGCCTGAAAGGGTAGTTGAGAATCATTGGTCTATCATTCCGGTGGAAGCTATGGAAGGTAAAGTTAATGGGTAATTGGCTTATGAGAGGTACCTAATTGTCATCCTTATTAGATAATTCTAGAAGTTGAGATTGCCTCCGTCAAAGTGCTATGGCCAAGTCTGTGAGTCTAGGAGGTCACCTCGAAGACCGAGAGTGTTGTGGAAAGAAGAAATTCTCACTTGTTTGTATAACCAAATGGTTGTGGTTTGAAAGGTACATTCTATGTGTTATAACTTAAAATATATACAGTTCATGTCAGGATACCACTGTTGATGGTGTAATACCTGTAATATTGATATTATTGTTTTTGATATATATTATAATGTTTTGTTGAGTTATGGAGGAGTTGTTAGGGTCATTTTGGTGTTACTATGGCAGGTGGATGGGCCTAATTGCAGAGCAAACTCTGCCGAAATTTCTGAAAAAATTGGGAATTAGTCAAATTTGGGATCTTAAGATGTGTGGAAGAAGAAATGAGTTATGTTAAGTCCTTGGGGACAGACTCTACTCCTCATTCGAGGATGAATGATCCTAAGTGGTCGAGAATGTATGGCCCCGTAAAATTTCGCAAAGGAATTTAAGGTTTCGTGGTGCCGAGGTAGGTTAATGGGTTTGAGGGTTATAGAAAACGAGTCACGGGGTTGAAGAATGCACTAAAATGTTGATGGAAATTTTTGGTAGAAGAATGTGATTCTGCGATCAATTTCGCGACCGCAGATCGGTTCTGCGGACCGCATAAGCATCGCAAAGTGGAGCAGAGAGCGGGCAAATTTTGAAAAAACCAGTCCGCTATCGCATAATTGATTTTGCTATCGCATAATTGATTCTGCTGCCCACATAATCAATTTTGCTACCTACATAGCGATTATGCTATAGTATAATTGATTCTACTGCCAATATAATCGATTCTTCCGCCCACATAATGATTTTGCTACCTCATAATTGACTTCCGGGGTCATTTCTGGAAAATTTCTTATCCGACCTTATTTTGATATAAGGCCATAGAGGGGTCATTTTACAAGGTGAAATCTGATTTTTAGAGATAGGAGAGAGCTATTTTAGAGAGAGAATGAGAAGACCTAGCATGCTAATCATCCATTCTTGGCTCAATCTTCAAGAATCAAGGAAGCCAATCACAAGATCTTCATCTAAGAGGTAAGGTTCTATTCCCTAGCCCTAAATTTCGGAATTTGGACTGAAGGTAGGTCATGAGAAGTATGATTCTTAGGTGTGGGAGTTGCTCTTTTTGCATGAATGTAACCATAAGGGTGGTAGGGAGGTTATTTAACTAAAAGGAGTACACTCTTGGTATTGAATTGGTTGTGGGGTGAAGAAAATCTTGTAGAAGAACCTTGTAGTCAAATTTGCACACCAAGTGTTTGATGAAATGCTTAAATGAGGAGAACCCACGAATATCTTCCTAATTATGGTTCACTTTTGTTATGTTTCTAAATAGATTGAAGTGGCTAGGATTTCCGGAACATTGTAGTAATCTAAGGAAAGCTCAAGCAAGGTATGTTGGCTAAACTACTCTCTTAGAATTGAATTCCATGATGTTCCCGTAAGTTGCAAGCATGGTTGGCTCAAGTTCCAAATTCCTATGTTCGAGCTATTCCTTATAAACTTGACTATTCCGAATGAGCCTTATGTCGAAAGATATATGCTCAAAGTATGGGTTGTGTATTAAAATGTTATGGCTTTGAGTCGTGTTCCTAATGAAATCTAGTATGCCAAATTGTGTGAAAAAAATCGATATGCTTGAGACTCTTAATTGATCATATGTGTACTTAAAGTCTTGATTGGAAATGCGTTGTTGTTTGTAATATATAAAGATGCTCGAAAGTGAAAGAAGTGAGTTGGTGATATAAAGTGTGGCCACCGTGCCAAGAATGAAAATTATACTTGTGGCTAGTGGTGCCAATAAAATGAGATGATGTGAGAAAGATAATGAAATGAGCTTTGATTCAACTGTTCCAAAATTATTTCGAAAATAGAATTACCTAAAAGCTTATGTACTCAAATGATGCCCACATGTGGCTGTTTTAACTAATGTTATGCTTTGTAAGTATTTTTGATGTGTTTTGCATTTTTACATATTCGTGATGGAAATTGTGTATTGCCCTTTTTAGTATTCCAAGAATAAATGGTGTATTACTTGTTTCCGATTTTAACTCGCGCTTCGATTGCCAATGATTTTACTCTATTTTTCTTTTGAAAAAAATCTAATGTGTTTAAAGTTTTCATTTCTAATGAATATAAAGTTGTGATTTCCCGAATATTTTATATGTTGATATTTATGATGATGATCATCCATGAAAGGAAAGAAATAAAAGTGTGGAATATAAAATACGGCCATTGTGCCATGAATGAAGAATCATATGTATGGTCAAGAGAGCCAGTGAAATAATGATGTTGTAAGTGGTTGAAAGTGCCAATGAGGCTATATACGGTATGAAAGGTTATGAGATAAAATGCAATTTGTACTTCTATTTCCTTTGTATGCAAATCAAATATGTATTTAGGAGTATCGATTGACACCGAGGAAGGGTATGTTAAAATAACCTAACCCCAAAACTACACGTGCCGGTATAGAAGTGGATTGTGATTATTCCCCTTATTTGGAATGAGTTTGATGTGATAAAATTATTCCCCTTAATTGGGATGAGATGATTGATAGAAAAGGATGATGTCGATCCACATGGAATTGTGGTGAGATGGCCTAGCCGATCGGGTCGTGATCGGACGCCATGCCGCACACATGGTGGTGATTGTGCTGGAAATTGTAATTGAAATTGTGGTTGTGGTTGATGTCTCGGATGAGACGGCCTAGCCGATCGGGTCGTGATCTAAATTCGTGCTAAAAGTACGGTGGTAATTGTATTGTGAACGGTGGAATTGTGAACAGTGGTATATCGGTGCTAAAGATCTCCCAACCAAAATATAATATTATCTTCGTATCTTGAAAAATACTATGTTTTAACTTGGCTTTTGGATATCATTGATTATTGATTGTGGTTTCCATGGTTTTCCCCTTCTTATATTGGCATTCTATTTTGAAAAGGGACATTTAGCTTTACATACTAGTACTATTCCATATGTACTAACGTCCCTTTTACCGGAGGTGCTGCATCTTTAATGGATGTAGGTGGTTCATCAGCGGGCAACCTTGGTCCTCGTTAGCAATTACTCCTTATTCAGCAGGTTTTGGTGAGCCCTACTCTATTCCTGGCCTGATGTCATTTGATGTTGTACTTTGTATTTTGAGGTATAGCCGGGGCCTTGTTTCCGGTATTTCCATGTTACTCTTCTGTTATACTTAGAGGCTCCGTAGACAGGTTGTGGGTGGTGTTTGATGTGGGAAATTGAACTAGAAATACTAGTATTTGACAAACATATTTTTTATTATATCTATAAATTGTAATATTTTGAAAATTATGAATGAAGCTGCTAATGGAAATGAAATGGGAGTTGTTAATGAAATCTTTTCAGTGTTTGATTAATGGAGTGCATCTCCTCTTTATTCATGATTGAGTTTGGGTAGAAGAAAATCTAAATAGGCTTGCTCAGCCGGGTTCACTCGGTTGAGCATCAGTCGCACTTCCCGAGGTCGAGGCATGACAATGTTAGTGACCCAGCATGAGATATGATTTTCAGAGTTGGCTCGTCACACGATCTGGTTGGTTCCCACAGAGAGAGAGAGAGAGAGAGAGGGGATTAGGAGGTTCATTGATGGCCTCAACTATGGATTGCGCTTTGTCATGACTCGGGAGATTGCTTCAGGTGCTAGGTTCGACGAGGTGGTTTATATTGCTAGGAATTTAGAGCAGATTCGTAGTCAGGAGCATGAGGAGATGGAGGCCAAGAGGCCTCGTGGTTCGGGTTTTTTCAGCGGTGTTTCTTCGGGAGGAAAGTCCCACCACAGCCGGGGTCGCCCTTATAGGACCGCTCAGATGGATCATCTGGTCCATCATGGTGCACCAGCTAGCCATGGTTCATATAGTGCTCATCCGAGTCTATCATCTCTTAGTGACCTCCCATCTCAGAGTTCATCTCGTGATCCATCAGTTCAGGGTTCATCTGTACAAGGTCCTTCTAGTAGTTATTCTGGTTCTCAGGGTCCGATTCAGTACCAGCCGCCATTGTTGAAGCGAAGTTGCTCTGAATGTGGAGAGTTTGGTCATGTGAAGAGGCATTGTCCCCATCCTTTGGGAGGTTCAGTTTAGCAGAGGGGTGAGGCTATGACTTCCAAACCAGTTACTTCACCACCCGTTCAGCCAGCTCGGGGTGGGGCTCAGGCAACGAGAGGTCGCCCTAGAGGGGAAGGCCGATCAGGTGGCGGTCAGGTTCGATACTATACTTTCCCTGCCAGGCCATAGGTCGTTTCTTTAGATGCAGTGATTATGAGTATTGTTTTAGCGTGCCACAGGGATGCTTCCATATTATTTATCCTTGGTTCCACTTATTCATATGTATCATCGTATTTTTCTCGTTATTTGGATATGCCCCATGAATCCTAAGTTTTGCATGTTCATGTATCTACACTGGTGGGCGATTCTATTATTGTGGACCATGTGTATAGGTTGTGTGTGGTTACTATTGGGGGATTGGAGATGAGAGTTGATCTCTTATTGCTTAGTATGGTTGATTTTGACGTGATTTTGGGCATGGATTGGTTGTCCCCATGTCATGCTATTCTGGATTGTCACGCTAAGACCGTGACGTTGGCGATGCCGGGGTTGCCTAGGATCGAGTGGAGAGGTTCTCTGGACTATGTTCCATGTAGGGTCATTTCATATCTGAAGGCCCAACGGATGGTTGGGAAGGGGTGTTTGTCATATTTGGCTTTTGTGAGGAATGTTGGTGCTGATACTCATACCATTGATTTTATTCCGGTAGTGCGAGACTTTCCGGATATGTTTCCTACAGACCTACCGGGCATGCCACCTGACAGAGAATTTGATTTTGGTATTGACTTGGTGCCGGGCACTCAGCCCATTTCTATCCCTCTGTATCATATGGCACCAGCAGAGTTGAAGGAATTGAAAGAGCAGCTTCAGGAGCTTCTTGATAAGGGGTTCATTAGGCCTAGTATGTCGCCTTGGGGTGCACCGGTTCTATTTGTGAAGAAGAAGGATGGTACTATGCAGATGTGCATTGACTATAGACAGTTGAACAAAGTTACAATTAAGAACAAGTATACTTTGTCGTGCATTGGTGACTTATTTGACCAGCTTCAGGGATCTAGAGTGTTCTCTAAGAATGATTTGAGGTCTGGGTATCACTAGCTAAAGATTCGGGACTCTGATATTTTGAAGACGACATTCAGGACTCTTTATGGTCACTACGAGTTCCTTGTGATGTCTTTTGGGCTGACCAATGCCCCAGCAGCAATCATGCATCTGATGAACAGTATATACCATCCATATTCCTGATTCATTTGTCATAGTATTTATTGATGATATCCTGGTGTACTCGCGTAGACAGGAGGAGCATGCACAACATATGAGGATTGTATTACAGATGTTGAGGGGCGAGAAGCTTTATGCTAAGTTCTCCAAGTGTGAGTTTTGGCTCAATCGGTGGCGTCCTTGTGGCATATGGTGTCTAGCGAAGGGATCAAGGTAGATCTGAAGAAGATTGAGGCAGTTCAGAGTTGGCCCAGACCGTCTTCAGCTACTGAGATTCAAAGTTTTCTTCGCTTGGCCGGATATTATCGCCACTTCGTGGAGGGTTTCTCATCCATTGCAGTGCCTTTGACCAGATTGACCTAGAAGGGTGCCCCATTCAGGTGGTCTGATGAGTGTGATGAGAGCTTTCAGAAGCTCAAGACTAACTTAACCATAACTCCAGTTCTAGTTTTGCCTTCAGCATCGGGTTCTTATACAGTGTATTGTGATGCTTCTCGGATAGGTATTGGGTGTGTCTTAATGCAGGAGGGTAGAGTGATTGCTTATGCTTCACACCAGTTGAAGTCTCATGAGAAAAACTAACTCGTTCATGATTTGGAGTTGCACCCATCGTTCATGCGTTGAAGATTTGGAGGCATTATCTCTATGGTGTGTCTTGTGAGGTATTTATGGATCATCAGAGTCTACAACACTTGTTCAAGCAAAAGGATCTAAATTTGAGGCAGCGGAGATGGTTGGAGCTATTAAAAGACTATGATATTATCATTTTATCATCCCGGGAAGGCCAATGTAGTGGTCGATGCCTTGAGTAGGAAGGTGGTGAGTATGGGTAGCCTTGCATATATTCCGGTTGGTGAGAGACCACTTGCATCAAAAGTTCAGGCCTTGGCAAATCAGTTTGTGAGGCTAGATGTTTCGGAGCTTAATCGGGTTCTAGCTTGCTTGGTTTCTCGATCTTCTTTATATGATCGCATCATAAAACATCAGTATGACGACCCCCATTTTCTTGTCCTTAAGGATACGGTTCAGCACGGTGATGTTAAAGAGGTTTCTATTGGAGATGATGGGGTGTTGCGGATGCAGGGTCGGATTTGTGTGCGCAATGTAGATGGGTTACGTGAGTTGATTCTTGAGGAAACCCACAATTCATGGTATCCATTCATCCGAGTGACGCAAAGATGTATTAGGACTTAAGGCAGTACTATTGGTGAAGGAGAATGAAGAAAGATATAGTGGAGTTTGTAGCTCGGTTCTTGAATTGTCAGCAAGTGAAGTACGAGCATTAAAGACCAGACGGTTTGCTTCAGAGGCTTGAGATTCCTGAGTGAAAATGGGATCGTGTCACCATGGACTTCGTAGTTAGGCTCCCACGCCGCAGCAGGTTTTATTGATTTATCATGGGATCGGGTTGCATGCTGCAGTATGTTTTATTGATTCATGATGGGATCGGACTGCACACCGCAGCATGCCATGTTGGCTTATATTTAGCGCTTAGGCAGGATCCTCCCCTCTGGAGTCTGACATACCAGCAGTGAGCGTAGGTACCGTACAATACTGAGTGATTGAGAGTGATGAGTGGGAAGTGTGAGACAGTGAGATTGAGTACTCTGAGGGTGTGAGTACATGAGTTTATCATTGTAATGCATTATATGTGACATGCACATTTGACATGTAGACATAGAGATGTAACATTCCTCATATCAGTCATACTTGGCATATTTTATCAGTGTTGTGCTTAAACTGTTAAACTTGAAAGCATGTCTATATTTCTGTACTGTGTACGAATTGATTATGGGATTTCATTGAGTTATTACTGTCATTTCCCTGTTATATCTGTACTGTTATTATCTGGTTTTAGACTTTGTACCTTTCTAAGCTCGTCACTGCTTTCAGCCCAAGGTTAGTCATGTTACTTATTAAGTACATTAGGTCAGTTGTACTCATACTACACTCTGCACTTCGTGTGCAGATCCAGGTACATCTGGACCCGGTGGTTGCTAGACTTGGAGCAGTATCGGCTTGGAGACTATTAAGGTAGTTGATATGGCATCCGCAGACCTCGACTCTCCTTCTTTCCAGTTTATTTAGCATTGTTTTATCTTTCCAAACAGTTGTATCAGAAGGTTTGACTGTGTTGACACTTAGTAGTTCATGTACTCGGTGACACTCGAATTTTGGGAGATTTTGTAGTTGAGTCGCAGTTGTCTTACCAGTTATTTATGAGATTTTTTACTGTTAAACTTATTACATCATGCTTTCGTTTTTAAATACGTAGTATTTTTGTGATTGTCGGCTTGCCTAGTACTGTGATAGGCGTCATCACGACATATTGAGATTTGGGTCGTGACAATCCTCTTCTAGTAACAAGAACTTTTCCTTGTTTTTAATTCTTTCCTTTGAATGACCAATGGTGACTAATCTGTGGGGCTCATCAAAAGAAGTTCCCACCTTAATACTCGTTGAGAGAGAGTCTCACACTTCTATGGTTTATAAGAAAATTCGGTGTGTCTTTATTTTTAGTGTTACTGCTCTGTTAAATAGAGCTTACCGATAAAATAGGAAAACATTTCCGAGTAGGAAACCTAATAGAACAATAAAAACTAACATAATACTATAACTGGAAATAAAAGTTAAAACAAAATAGCATAATTAATGTTGTTTTTGAATGGTTTCACGCTTTTTATATTATTTTCCAATAAAGGCATTTATAACATAGGCTAATCTATGGCAATGACGACGCTAAATTTTGACGAGCGCAAAACAGGAGTATAAATCAAATGCTTGCTAGTCAAATATAGCATAGGAAGATATCGTGTCCAAAGGGTTTGATTTAAATAATGTTCGAATAATTATTGGCTTAACACTATTCAGGATGAATAACTCTTGAGATTGAGGTAGTTATAAACCACAAGTAAAAAACTAAAATTGTAAAGAAGTAATATTGATTGCAAGAAAACTAAGAGTTGAGCATACTTATCAATGGGATAAATAAGAGCAATTGACGAAACAGGTGCAAGATTATTATCTCAGGATCCAATTCTTGATCTTAGTTCATTCTAAAATACTACTGATTCTCATGAATTCACTAGTTAATCAGATTA
The DNA here is from genome assembly GCF_000390325.3 of Nicotiana tomentosiformis. NCBI lineage: Eukaryota > Viridiplantae > Streptophyta > Magnoliopsida > Solanales > Solanaceae > Nicotiana > Nicotiana tomentosiformis. Next base: position 128,576,941 of record NC_090812.1, on the reverse strand, counting down.
TTTCTCGAGTCCAGTTTTTTTCGTCGAATAACTTCAACTCCAAGAGAAATAGAAAATATTAATCCAATATTACAATCCAAACACTCGTATTGAATTGATTAATGGTCGGTAAAATCTTACATCTTGAAGCCTCCAATGCTCTCTCAATCTTTTGTAGGTTAAAGATCCTTGAAAAATCATGTTTGTGATGTATTTATACTATGTATCCATGAATTAGGACCAAAATCCCCTTAATGAGATGAAGTACAAAGTCTGACAGCAAAAACACAATGTCGCGTAGCCCCAGGCTATACCATGTACATCGTAGTAGGTTGTTTCTGCCAACTTCCAATTCTCTAAAGTTTTGCAATCTCTAATGACAATTTTCCCTACTGTATCGTGATAGGCTATTTCACTCTACATCTCATTTGTTTTTCAATTTTCGTATGTGTAGTCGGTCCTCGAACTTCGGGTATGATACCGGATAATGTTTTTGGGCTTCTACTCAGACTGCAATTCCATATTATCCGTTTTAGCTCCAAAAATACTCCATTGCACAAAATCAAGTCCTACGCAATGAAAATCACGTAATAAGTACGAAATACTTGATGATGATGAGTCGTAGATGCTGCTGGATGTTCCTGCCAAAGGGTTTGATCACTATGTAAAAAGTATGTGGCAGCTATTGATGATGGAGAGACTGTTGCTATTGATGTGTGCTCGAAATACTACATAGGAAGTTTTTAACGTGAATATGACCTTACCACAGGTTGTTATTCTAGTTTGTTAACACGCGCATACTTCCTAGGTCAGAAAGAAAGCATGAGGCAACACTGTTGGATATGACAGTAATGGAGCTGTTGGATTTTAGAAGGCTCATCAACTTATCTACAATGACGATAAAGCACATGGTAAAGGTTGCTGACACTGACAAGGCTAAACATCCCTTGCCTTTTAAATTTCTGCTGACAGGTTTGCTTGACAAGTTCAATATGGCCTTTCCTGATCTCAAGTATGGCAATCACAATGATGTATTGGACATTTTGACCCTCAAGTAATCTGGGTGCACAAAACTGAAGTCTAGGGAGGTGGTACTGCTACAGTACTTCCTGAGAGTAGCAGGCATGTTAAAGTATCAAAGAAATTTGAAATGATATTTGAGGAAAACAAAAGGCTAAAGGAGGATAGTGTTGATTTGAGAAAGGAAACTAAGGAGCTTAGAGAGGAGCTGAGAAAGGACAGTGTCACGACCCAATTCCCACCATAGGTCATGATGGCACCCAACATTTCCATCATGCAAGCCAACAATAAATTAACATGTCTATCGATAGTTCATAACACATTTGGAACAAGTAATGAAATAAATAAGTGGAGTCCTTCCATTTTCATAGTAAGATACTGACATTATTCACAAGGTTTGAACATGATCAACACATAAAATCGAATGTCATAACTAAAATACTATCATAAACAATGGTCTAAAACTCCAAAACTCGGTGTCACAAGTGCATAAGCATCTACTGGAATATAAAATACTACTACAACAATTGTCTGGAATAGGAAAAAGACATAATACAGTAAATGAATAGGAATGGACTCGGTATGCTGCGGATCATAACATAGAAAGCAGTTTACCATAAATTCTCCTCAGCAGCTACGCTTACGAGCCTATATGACTACCAAATGTACCCATCTCGGTACATGTATAATTAATGCAGAAGTGTAGTATAAGTACGTAAATCAACGCGTACCCAGTAAGTATATAGTCTAACCTCGAAGAAGTAGTGGCGAGAGAACGGCATTGATACTTACTAGTGGTACATTAATCAAAGTACAATAAAAGTAGACGGGTATGAAGCATAGCAAGTAGCAACGAAAATGATAAATATATATAACATGATTCTCAACAGTAGAATAAACACAAAATTATCAAATACCAAATACTACCTCGAATAGAATATATATGACTAAAATCAGGTGTTATATGATATTGTCGAGGTTGTACGACCCGATCCATAAGTGTATCTCATAATACTGATGAGGGATGAACAGCTTGATCCATAAGTATATCTCATAATCCTACTGAGGGACGAACGACTCAATCCATAAGTGTATCTCATAATCCTGCCAAGGCAAACAGCCTGATCCCATAAGAGTAGTGCTGAGGTGATCAGCCCTATCCCATAAGAATAGTTTTACATAATTCTGCAGAGGCAAACGACCTGATTCCATAAAAGTTGTGTTACATATCCTACCGAGGAGAATGGCCTGATCCCAACTCATGAATATACGTATGAGTTAAGAAATCATGAAACTTTCCGGACAAATAAGTACAACACGGGAGTAAATCCGTAAGAGAAGGTATAATTTTTGCGGCTACGCAAGTAGCGTGCCAAGTTTCTAGAATAGCAAAGCTCGATAAACTGTGAAAATCTACTCTCAGGCTAAATCATGAATTAAAGCATTTAATCATGAAATATTAACTCAAGTAGTGCAGTTAAAGCATGGTATAAGTCTAAGTCTACTTAGACGTGTAAAAGAAATCTAGCATGCGCATGGACGCTCTTCACCTCCTACGTACGTAGCTCCCATAACACATAGCATATAGCAAATAGAATACCTATGGGGATAAGTTTCCTATTACAATATTGGGCAAGAGACCCAATGCCAACCGATCTGAAACTAGCCAAAGAACATGCAAACTAATCAATACATACTCAAAAATCCGTAATTTAGTAATTAGGAACAATTCTCAACCCCTACAAGAAAAGTCAACAAAGTTCGCCCCGTGCCCACGCGACCAAATTCTGAAAATTCTCGAAAATAAATATTATTCATAACTTATATAGTCTATATCCATAAAATCATCCAATTTCGTCCATTAATTGACTCTTAATTTAGGAATTTAATCTCAACCTTGGGGCTCAAAACCCTAATTTCTACAACCTAAATACGGATAAAAATGATAACCAACAAAAATAGTCATGGGAAAACATCAAAATTAAGGTTATATACTTACCCCTTTTTCTAAAACGAGAAAAACTCTGTGAAAAACACCTCCAACCGAGCTCTAGAACTTAAATATGCTCAAAATACTAAAAGTGCGTGATCTGCCAATTTAAAATACTGACCAGGTGATTTTTGTTCATCGCCTTCGCGGGACACCTTCGCCTTTGTGAAGAGAAATTTTTCACGTTGACTGGTCAACCAAAATTCCTTCTTCGTGTTTGCGGGACCCTCTCGCAATCGCAAAGAACAAAAGTTCGCACCAGAAACTAGCAATCTTTTCCGACACTGAAATGAGCATAATTCTCTTATACGACCTCTGAATTTGACGATTTCATTTGCTATGGGTCTGAAATTATGACTAATAGTTTAATAAAAACACAATTTATATCTTACTTGCTCAATGTGGTACCCTTTATGCCCAAAGAAATGACGTCGAAGCACTAAATAAGAGCGTGACATAACCCAAGTCCATCCGAAACTCATCAGAATCTAACCAAAACTTGCAAGACAAGTCTAAAATTATCATACAAACTTGTTAGAACTTTTTAATCTGAATCTGAGCTCGTTACGTCCAATATTTGACCGTGGTCAACTCAAATTCTTAAACTAATTAACTAGTACGAAATGCAAGTGTCTGAATCACTCTTAAACACCTCGGAATGGAACCAAATTTCACACACAAGTCCAATATGACAACAAGAAACTGCACAAAGACTCGGAATACCAAACGGGATCCGATAACACCAAAGTCTGCTCCAAGTCAAACTTAGCAAATTCAAAAACCTTCAGAATACAAACTTTCGACAATAAGTGTTGAATCGCTCCCGAACTACCCAACACTCAATGCGAACATGTGTACAAGTCCGAAATTACCTTACGAACCTATAGAAACTTTCAAATCCTGATTCCGAGGTTGTTTACTTAGAAGTCCAAAATTATTCACCCCGTCCACCTCTTAGCCGTGAACTTGTTCCTCATGACCCTGTCTTGTCCTTAGATTTCGGTTTAGGTGTCTGGCCTAGTTGTCTCTTCTTTTCTTTATTCTTGGTTGTTAAGGTGCAGTGTCATTAAAACAATCTTATTTGTAATATTGCTTTTGATTGGGCCTTTCCTCCTTAATTGGCACTACCTTATAATAACTGTTTTTTGTTGAATCACTATGCTTCTGAGATGGTTAATATCCTTAGGTTGACGTTTGATGATCATGTTTTTCCTTCTGCTTGTATTGTAGGACAAGCAGCCAAGAGTTTTGCATTACTTGGGCTATCTACTTTGTCTCTAAGTTGTGCACTTTTGTGACAAGGGTGATTATTACATCTAAAAGGTTCCTTTCGAGTTGCCTAAAGTTGAACTTTACTTGCGTGTGTCTTATGTGTGCCTGTACATAAAATAACCTAAAATTATTATATAATCTGGTTCATGAGCATAATGTTTATCATCATCAAAAAAGGAGAATTTATTGAGATTTGTGTGTTTTGAAGATTGACAAAGTTTAGTAATGGATGTATGCTAATAACTAGGTTCTCTGGATTGAGTGTGAATGACTCCTTTGTGCCACTAGAATTTACTGTGATAAAAATTCCGGTACAAGTTATTTTAGGAGAAAAATATCTTTGATATATCTTCTCTAACTGACTGGAATAATTAAGAAGATCTTTATAATTATGATAAGATCTAAAGTGCAATTGGTAGTGCATTTTTAGTGGAAAGGAGATCATACGAGATTGGATTCCTTCCTAATATAGGACTCCGAATTATTTGATTACCCTAACTGCCTGTGTACAAGTGTATTGGTATATATTATTTAGCTATTCCTTGCAGGAAAGGCATTCACATACACAGAAAGCTCGTACATCCAGTTAACAAGTAAATTCAAGCAAGTTCTCTTGAAGTGCTTAATCACTATTCGTTCTGATAGTCTGTAAAGAACAAATACTGAAGCAATTAAAGCCCGTTTGGATTAGCTGATAAACTTAAAGTGCTAAAAAGATTTTTTAAGTGTTGAAGCTGATTTTTAAAATAAACATTTATGTGTTTGGATAGAAGTGATGAAACTGATAATAAGCAATTGATGTATTTGATAAGAAGTGCTGATAAGCTATTCTTTTGTTAAAATGACTAAAATACTCTTCGAACTTTTTTTCAAAAGATATAAATTAAAAAGTTTCTTTGTAAAAAAAAAAAAGAATTAACAATGAATATGAAATGAAGAGAAAGCCAGAAAATCTATTTTGGGAAAAGTATTTTGTGAATTAGAAAATATTATTAAGGATAAACTAGTAAAAGTATTGGTCAAACTTAAAGTGCTTATAAGCTGAAAAGCCATAAGTTGGGAGTGACCAACTTATGACTTATGGCTGATTTTAGCTTATAAGCACTTGACTTATAAGCACTTCGTGTGTTTACCAAACGCGTAGATAAGCCAAAAGATACTTATAAACCGATTTGACCGGCGTATAAGCTTAGCCAAACACCCTCTTAGTCCTTTGCAGCTATTCGTACAACTTGAGTTCGTCCTAGTTCAACTGTATTAGGTTATTAGTTGTAATATTATTTTTTGAAAAGCACAATTATTAAACTCGTAGAACTTTCATATTTTCAAGTCAGAGGGACTTGAAAGTGTGTAACAATCGTAAGGTTGTTGGGGCAAAGGCTTAGGGTTAAGTCTTAGATTGCAAGTATTGTAATCTGAATATCTTTTCGTTCATTTATTTTAGTAGAGTTTGGAACTAAATCCTACAGGATAGATTGTAATTTTTATACCTTTTGAGTCGGATAATTTTTCACGTTAAGTCTTTGTATTCTTTATTTATCCGCACTTTAGTTTACTATTCTCAAACTACATAACGTAAAGGACCAACGGCCTTAGTCAAACTCTAGGGAGCAATATAAATACCAGATCTAATTAAATTTATTATGGTTTGATTTTCTCTTTTCGATTTTTATTTATTCAATTCGATAATTTCGGAATTTATTCGGCTTTTATAAAGAATTGTAAACTCCTTTTTATCTCTAAGGGTCCAGTGGATGGCAGAACGAAAAAACCATTACAAAATCTTCACCAATTTAAGAATACAGAACCAAAAATATAATAACAAAATATTTTTTATAAAGTACATTTCAATGCATACTTTGAAGTTTGAACTATGAACATAACTTCAAAGCACACAAATCACCACAATCCTCCATTTCTCAAATTTGTGTAGACACTTCAATAGTATCGTATGAGCTATGATCATAATCAAATTGGGTAGAAATCAAACATCAAGCATCACTAAAATGTAATTGTAGCTTATGACCAAGTGATACTTTCCTTTCACCCAAAAAGAAAACAAATGCACTACTGCACTCAGTGCATACTATAGATAATTTGAACTTGATTGGTTAAAAGACCAAATTATATCAATATTTGTACTAAACCGACAAGCATCTCCTATGCCATCGCAGTACATTGCAAAATAAAGGAGTGAGGAAAGTCACTTCAGCAAGGCTCAAAATAGAGCTATTTACGTAAACCATTCGTCTAAGCCTAAGGGTAAAGGCAATAAAAATGAATACCTTTTATATTTATGTTATAATCTAATATACGTGTATTATGTATGTAAGTACGATATTCGATATTTTGATACTTCTTTTTAAATATCAAATACCGTACTAAATACCAAAAATTTTAAGAACTTAAACCAAATATCGTATCGAATAGTGAAATATCAAAATTTTCAATTCGCATCGATAATTTGATATTCTACCAAATTAAACGCACCCCTAACACAAAAACATTTAAAGGAATTTGTGATAACCTTACAATTATACATAATTTCGCAAAAGCTTTTAATTTGGTGATAGCTAACTCGAACTTCTCGAAGAAGGAGGAGCACTTGGTCACCTTCTAGAGTATGGTTGCCAAGACCCAAATTGACTACCTACCCTTTAGGAAGTATGATAGAGGTTTATGCATGGGCTGCAAGGTTATCCCTAGTGAAAATCGCATAACCCAATATAGGCTCTTGGTAATGAACTTGGAGATTAAGAGGAAGAGGAAAAGGAGAGTTATGTATGGTCAACCAAAGATCAAGTGGGGAGCCTTCACTTAGGACTAATTTCAGGAGTTATGGGTGAAGTTTATGAAAATAGGGGCCTGGAGGAGTAGTGGAGACGTGAGTAATATCTGGACAAGACAGTAAATTGTATTAGAGAAGCAGCCATAGAGGATTAGGGGTCTCGAAGGGTTACTCTGGTGGACACAGAGGGGACTGGTGGTGGAATAGAGAGGTCCAAGGAAAAGTGAAAGACAAAAATGAGGCTTATTTGAAGCTAGTAGAGAGCAAATATAAGGAGAAGAAGAGAACAAATAGGGAGAGGTATAAGACGGCAAAGAAAGAGGCAAAGTTGGTGTAACGACCCGACCGGTTATTTTGAGTATTACAACCCTGCTTCTCCATTTACTGCTCAAATTATACTTTATAATTGTTGTGTGAATTGTCGGGGTAAATGGTTCGGGTCAGGTGAGGTTTTGGAATGAATTGGAACACTTAGTTCCAAGGTTTAAAGCTTAAGTTGAAATAGTGATCGGATGTCGACTTATGTGTAAACGACCCCGAAATGGAGTTTTGATGATTCCAATAGCTCCGTATGGTGATTTTGGGCTTAGGAGCATATCCGAAAATATTTTTGGAGGTCCGTAGTGGAATTAGGCTTGAATTGCCGAAAGTTAAATTTTTGAAAAGTTTGACCGGGGGTTGATTTTTTGATATCGGGGTCAGAATCCGATTCTGAAAATTAAAATAGGTCTGTAATGGGAAATGTGACTTGTGTGCAAAATTTGAAATCATTCCGGATTGATTTGATGTGTTTCGGCACAAGATGTAGAATTTGAAAGTTCAAAATTCGTTGATTTTGAATTGAGGTGTAATTCGTCTTTTCGATTTTGTTAGGTGTGATTTGAGGCCTCGAGTAGGTCCGTTTTATGTTATGGGACATTTTGAAATATTCAGACGGGGTCCCGAGGGGCTCGGGGAAGTTTCGGATGGTTAACGGATTAAATTCGGACATAGAAGAAAAAAAAACTGAAGTTTCTACCATCTGATGCAATCGCACCTGCGAAAATTCCATCGCAGGTGCGAGCTCGCAGAAGCGAGCCTGGCAAACGCAAATGCGGGCAGAGGGCTATGAGACATTAGTCGCAAGTGCGAGGGAAAACTTTTCACCTGCGTGAGCGCAGATGCGGAAGGATGCGAGCAGAAGCGAAAACTGGGCAGGCGAGTGAAGTCCGCAAATGCGATATTTTTCTCGCATAAGCGGAGGCGCAGGTGCGCAAATATTGTCCGCAGATGCGGATTAACTGGACAGAACCCCTTAAGTTCGAGGGTTCGCGAATTTTCACCCATTTTTTAGATTTTGGAGCTCGGTTGGGGCGATTTGGGAGAGGAATTTTTTCACACAACTTAGGATAAGTGTTCTTGACTCCCTTGTGATTATATTTCATGAATTAATCTTCATTTTGGATGTAAGATTATTGAATCTTCAAGAGAAATAGAAGGAAATTTCTATAATGTCACAAAACAAATTTTTCAAGTTTGAATACCGATTTGGAGTCGGATTTGAGTGAAATTAGTATGGTTGAACTTGTAATTGGATGGGTTATCGTATTTTGTGAGTTTCATCAGATTCCGAGATGTGGGCCCCACAGGTGATTTTTGGGGGATAATTTCGGATTCTGTGGACAATATTAGTATTTTGATATGGAATTAATTCTTATAAATTTTGTGGGCTGAATTAAATTAATTGTGACTAGATTCGAGTCGTTCGGAAGTTGATACGCACATAATGGGATTTTTGGAGCATTGTTTAGCTTGCTCGGCATTGGATTTGGCTTGTTCGAGGTAAGTAACTCTTCTAATCTTGGAGCTGAGGGTATGAACCTTGATTATACGTGTTATATATTTTATGTTGAGGTGACGCACATGCTAGGTGACCGGCATGAGGGTGTGCACCGTGTGAACTGTGTAGTTATTTGAACTTGTCTGAAATCATGAGAGAATGTAACGACCCGGCCGGTCGTTTTGAGTATTATAACCCCGCTTCCCCATTTACTACTCAAATTGTACTTTACAGTTGTTGTGTGAATTACCGGGGTAAATGGTTCAGGTCCGGTGAGGTTTTGGAATAAATTGGAATACTTAGTTTCAAGGTTTAAAGCTTAAGTTAAAATAGTGACCGGATATCGACTTATGTGTAAACGACCCCGGAATAGAGTTTTGATGATTCCAATAGCTCTATATGGTGATTTTGGGCTTAGGAGCGTATCCGAAAAAAATTATGGAGGTTTGTAGTGGAATTGGGCTTGAATTGCCGAAAGTTAAATTTTTGAAAAGTTTGACCGGGGGTTGCCTTTTTGGTATCGGGGTCGGAATCTGATTCTGGAAATTGGAATAGGTCCGTAATGTGAAATGTGACTTGTGTGCAAAATCTGAAGTCATTCCGAATTGATTTGATATGTTTCGGCACAAGATGTAGAATTTAAAAGTTCAAAGTTCGTTGATTTTGAATTGAGGTGTAATTCATCTTTTCGATGTTGTTAGGAGTGATTTGAAGCCTCGAGTAGGTCCGTGTTATGTTATGGGACTTTTTGAAATGTTTGGACGGGGTCCCGAGGGGCTCAGGGGAGTTTCGGATTATTAACGGATCAAATTCGGACTTAGAAGAAAACAAAACTGAAGTTTATGCCATTTGATGCAATCGCACCTGCGAAAATTCCATCGCAGGTGCGAGCTCGCAAAAGCGAGCCTAGAAAGCGCAGATGCGGGCAGAGGGTTGTGAGGCATTGGTCGCAGGTGCGAGGGAAAATTTCGCACCTGCAGAAATGCAGATGCGGAAGGATGCACGCAGAAGCGAAAACTGGGCAGGCGAGTGAAGTCCGCAAATGCGACATTTTGCTCGCACAAGCGGAGGCGCAGGTGCGCAAATATTGTCCGCAAATGCGGATTAATTGGACAGAACCCCTTAAGTTCGAGGGTTCGCGATTTTTCACCCATTTTTTGGATTTTGGAGCTCGGTTGGGGCGATTTGGGAGAGGAATTTTTTCACACAACTTGGGGTAAGTGTTCTTGACTCCCTTGTGATTATATTTCATAAATTAATCTTCATTTTTGGTGTAAGATTATCGAATCTTCAAGAGAAATAGAAGGAAATTTCTATAATGTCACAAAATAAATTTTTCAAGTTTGAATACCGATTTGGAGTCGGATTTGAGTGAAATTAGTATGGTTGAACTTGTAATTGGATGGGTTATCGTATTTTGTGAGTTTCATCAGATTTCGAGATGTGGGCCCCACAGGTAATTTTTAGGGCGTAATTTTGGATTCTGTGGAAAATATTAGTATTTTGATATGGAATTAATTCTTATAAATTTTGTGGGCTGAATCAAATTAATTGTGACTAGATTCGAGCCATTCGAAAGTTGATACGCGCATAATGGGATTTCTGGAGCATTGTTTAGCTTGTTCGGCATTGGATTTGTCTTGTTCGAGGTGCATATCATATCTCAGTCTCTATTGTTATTTATTGATACATTATATCATCATTTTTGGGCTGTTTTCATGACATTGTGAGCCCATGAGAGAGAGACTGGAGAGATTGATGACTGAGTGAGGTCGAGGGCCTGATTGATTCTGATATTGATACTATGGCACGTGAGTTATCCGTGCGGTTATTAGCGCTTGGGCTGAAGGAGCCCCTCCGGAGTCTGTACACCCCCAGTGAGCGTGGTTGATTATATTGAGGGATGGATCTTAACTGGATATGGATCTTGTCCGGAGCATTTATATACCTGGAGATGGATCTTCTCCATGGGGCCGGATTGGCCTTCCTCGGTACTGAGTGACTGATGGTCAGTGATGTATATATTCCGGGATGGATCTTCCCTGGGCCATATACAGTACCGAGTGGTTGAGCATGATGAGTGAAAAGTGTGAGATAATGAGATTGAGTACTCTGAGAGTGTGAGTACATAATTCATTTCTGGGATACATTGCATTGACATGAATACATGACATACAGGCATCGAGATATATTTCCCTCATGTTGTACGGTATTACATCACTCATGATTTATCACACATGTTGAGAGATGGGCATAGTGATGCATTTATTTTACATTGGTTATCTGGAAATCAAATTAAACATCTTATTTATTATTATTGAAAGGATTTTTGGGGAAAAAATTATTGTTTTCAAACTTATTCATATTTTTGGCAACTTCGGTAAACGATTTGGGTTTCACTGATGTACTTGAAAAGGCAGAACTATTTTCGAAAATCATGATTTTGCTGAGCATCTTATCCCTGAGATTACTTCTTGTATTATTTTGCCTTACGTTATTATGAACTGTTGTTGGTACTTGGTGGTGGACCCGACCTTGGTAAAAGTTCGTCACTACTTTTTAACCTAAGGCTAGGTTTGTTACTTACTCAGTACATAGAGTCGGTTGTACTGATACTACACTTCTGCACATTGCGTGCAGATGTTGGCTGTTGTTGTTGTTATGCTCAATGGTAGCTGGATCTGAAGATGTACCTGCGTTCCAGTTGTAGCTGCTTCTTGTTCATGGTAGCCGTAGATTTATAGAACTCTATTTATATACTTTTCAAACAGATGATGTATTTACTTCATACTAGCTTTCTATACTCTATTCTTAGAAGCTCATGATTTGTACTACCAGTTCTTGGGGAATGTATAAAATTAAGATTTTTTTTTCTTTACTTAAATTGCTTTAATAATTGTTAATAAAATTGGATAATTGAAAGTTGACTTACCTAGCGGGTTAGGTTAGGTGTCATCACGACTAGTTGAATTTTAGGTCGTGACAGTTGGCGGTTACGGTAGCAAAGACATCATTACTTTGATGTTGATATGAAGAACTTGGGGACAAAGGCGGAGACAAAAAGCTATATAGGCTAGCCAAGGCGAGAGAGAGAAAGGCTCATGACTTAGACCAAGTGAACTGCATAAGAAACGTGAAAGGTAAAGTATTGATAGAAGAAGCCACATATTAGATAGAGATGGCAGACTCTATAAACTCTTGAATGAAGAGAGGGATAGGAATATATGCTGGGGGATTTAGAGTACTTCGAGAGTCGTCGAGAATTTGGATATTGTAGGTGTGTTGGGGCTATGCATAAGATAAGTAGAGGGATAGCGACAGGGTCAGACGAGATCCCTGTGAAATTTTGGAAGGACGGGGGCATGCCAGGCTTAGAGTTTCTTACTAGGTTATGTAATGTCATTTTTAGGACGACTAAAATGCCTAAAAAATAAAAGTCGAATATTGACTTCGTTGTACAAAAACAAGGGTGATATTCAAAATTATAACAAAATAAAAGTATCAATTGCTAATCCACACTATGAATGTTTGGGAGAGGATAGTAGAGATTATGGTAAAGGGGAGTGTATCAATTTTTGAAAACCGGTTCAGATTCAATGATGGGGTGATCGACTATAGAAGTCATTCATCTTGTAAGGCGATTGGTAGAGTAATATATGCAGAGGAAGAGGGACTTGCATATGGTGTTCATTGACCTAGAAAAATCTTATAACAATGTCCCAAGGGAGATTTTATGGAGATATTTGGATGCTAAAAGTGTACATGTAGCATACACAAGGACAATTAAAGACATGTATGATAGAGCTAAGACCCGGGTAAGGATAGTAGGAAGAGATTCGAGATACTTCTCAGTCGTGATGGTGTTGCACTAGGGATCAGTCCTTAGCCCATTGTTATTTGTCTTAGTGATAGATGAATTGAAGAGACATATTCAAGGGGAGGTGTCACAGTGCATGTTATCTACAGATTACATAGTACTGATTGACGAGACCGCAAGGCAGAGTTAATACTAGGTCGGAAGTTTGGAGACGGACCCTGGAGTCTAAGGGGTTCAGGCTGAGCATGACTAAAATAGAATACTTGGAGTGCAACTTCGGTGACATTACTCATGAGGCTGACATGAAAAATACACAAGTCATCTCTAAGAGAGGAAGTTTCAATTACTTTGGGTCAGTAATCCAAGGTAATTGAGAGATTGACGATGATTTCACACATCATATTGGAGTAGGATGGATGAAGTAGAGGTTTACATCAGGTGTCTTGCGTGATAAGAATGCCCCACCAAGACTTAAAGATAAGTTCTAGAAATAGTGGTTAGACCGACTATATTGTGCGAACCAGAGTATTGGCCAGTCAAAAACTTTTATGTCCAGAAGATGAAAGTAGCGGAAATGAGGATGTTGAGATAGATGTGTAGGCACACTATGAGAGATAGGGTCAGAAATGAAGATATTCGGGACAAGGTAGGGTTGTCCCCCCCCCCCCCCCGGACAAAATGTGGGAAGCGAGGTTGAGATCGTTCAGGCATGTGAATAGGAAATGTACGGATTCTCCAATGAGGAGGTGTGAGAGGTTGCCAATGGTGGATCCAAGGAGAGGTAGAGGTAGGCCAAAAAAGTATTGGCAAGGTAATTAGGCAGGACATGACACATCTTCAGCTTACCGAGGACAAGACTCTTGATAGGAGGGTGTGAAGGTCAACAATTAGGGAAGAAGGTTAGAAGGTAGTCGAGCATTATTCCTTCCTATAGCTATTTTTTTGTATTATTCTAGTATTTCCTTATTTTAAGATTGTCTACTACTACTTGATGTTGTTACTTCTTTGGTTATATTATTATTTTGTTGTTGGCACTGCTTCTTTTTTTTTTTTGACTTCTTCATTACTGTATTTCCTTTTCTAAACTGTTGTATTTATGTTTGTCTTGAGCCGAGAGTCTATCGGAAATAATATTTCTACCTGCACAAGGTAGGGGTAAGGTGTACATACTACCCTCCCAAGTCCCCACTCGTGAGATTATACTAAAAATGTTGTTGTTGTGGTTGTTACAACTATACACAAATCTTTAGATGAAGATAGCAAAATTATAAGTTTTGCTAAAGATCCGGAAGCAAGTACAAATTTTTAAGAATGGTAATATTGGGTAAACCTCCATATCCTTACTTTTACTCAATTTTTAATGCATTAAGGGTTTTGACATGAGAGAAGAAGATGAAGAAAAGGATTGTGTTAATCAAGTAGTCAAACTGAACCCAAGGCTCCTTTGGAGGAGGAAGAGGAAGAGAGGAAATTTCTATGGAGGAAGAAGACAAGGAAGAGGCAGAGGATTTGGCTTCAAGCCAAGCAACCAAAATCAGAAATCATTTGGAGAGCTAACAATCAAACAATCAAATGGAACGACAATTACAAATCCCTTGCCAAATTTGTAGAAGGAAGAATCGTACAGCCATGTCATACTACTACAGATGGAATTACTCCTATTAAGCACAATAAAGCACCAACCACCACAACGATCAATGAAGGAGCAAATAGCAACTTGTATCACTATCAATTTCTCAGTGAGGAAATCTTGGACTTAATAGGGTTTTGAGTGATTAGTGGCATTCTTCCATGAAGATATCACTTGAATGATGGAGCTTTATGTTTGGTCTTCTCTTAGAAATGCTCTATGTTATCCTTAAACATAGGACTCGATTCGAGCCTCTTGGTATAAAGCCGCCTCTGTTAGAAAGCTCGTAGGATTTAGCAAAGTAAGCATGAGTATCTCTTTTTATCACAAAATGTGAATCCATATGATGTGCACCCTCCTCATCCCTGTCAAATCGTTTTGTTAACTATATAGTTTTAGTTGTGTAACGAATGTTGCAAAAGAATAAATGGTACTACATAAAAAAAAATTATTTGAATTAATTAATAGAAGATCCAACTGTAAATTTATTTTTATCCAATTCATGTAAATATAATCTAGAATTTATTATGTCTTGTTTATAAAATAATGAAAAAATTTATAAAAACATGAAAAAATACTTTAACTAATAAGTAGAAAAAACTAGTTAAATACAAAATTGTTGTAACAAGTCATCCTCATAAAAAATTCTCATGACAATAGGAGCAACAAAATAGTAGGTTTAAGGGGAAAATTTATATTTAATGAAATATATATTTATTTTTTAAAAAAACTTTTGAATGTTATTATAGCATGTAATTACGTGTTTTGTAAATTGGAGTGTACTAATCATCAGTTAACTATCTATCCCCACCCATCCCCACTAATAATCAAACACAAAGCTTGCAAGGTGGACAAAGGGGAAGACAATTAAAGAATTGGATATGAACACCCAACTCTCTGTTTCTTTCTTACGGAGACTTGAATTCAGATCACAGCAAAAACAAAAACAAAAAAAAACACTAGAAGAAAATTGCTTTTCATTTGCTAAATTTTGGCAGACAAAATTTCCTAGCATATGAGTTGGTGGGAGGTAGCAAAACAGATAGTAAGAATTTTGAACAACGTAAGCACTTCAAGATGCAAATAAATGAGCCTTTAATACCATACTAAATGGGCATTAAATATTGTTATGCCCTTTTTTTTTTAATCAAGAAGATCATATCATTAAAAACACACACTTCAGCTGAATATTCCTAACTTGTTAACATCAATGAGTTTCATCTCTGCAGTCAATGCACACTAGTATAAGATTCTATAACAAATCAAGCCACCACTTGTCTCTACTATTACTCGACTCATATTTATGAGCAGCAGCAGATAAGATCTAGCTTTATGCCCTGCACCAACAAAGAACCAATTACTCTATGGCTAGTTATTATGGCTGGAAAAGAAAAGAACAAAAGAACATTTTAAAACAATTCAACTAAAGAAGGGAAATAAACGGAAAGGAGATTATTGGTTATTTTGATTTCCTTGTGAGCAATATCTGCAGTGTTGTAAACATAGGTTAAAAATAGCACACATACTTTTACGGACATACATGCAAGCTCAATATTATATCAAGTAACAACAGATCCTTTTATATCATACCTAAAGTTAGAGCTGAATCCGCATAGTTGATAGATGATAATCCATTTTACGGACTGCTTGCCTGAGAATTTTTAGGACTAAAAGATGGACTAAATGACCAACCAGTTGCACCTAAAAGAATTGATCTCCTAAATAGTTTGCTTGACATTGAATGTCTCGCTCTTGTTTGATATGTTCATTCAGTTCTAAGATAAGTATAACAAGTATACCAAGTGGAAACTAGCTAGGGTAGGTGCAATGAATAAAAGTCAACAAAATAAAAGACAACCAAAACGAGGATCAAGTGGTAGGTACAATGAATCATTCACAAATTGCAAAATAAATCTCAAGATAGGGTAAATTTCCTTATGAGTTGGTTTTAATATGACTCCCAGTCGGTATAGAGTATATTTCCCTCAATAAGGCTTCTAATAACAATGAAGACAACCTACTTCCCCCAAACAAACTACACCCCGGAAAATCATGTTACTAAGGTAATGATCGCTTAACCGCAAGGAAAGACCAACCTCCCCCCAAGGTATGAGAAATTGTAATAACCTGACCGGTCATTTTGAGTTCTAGCATTCCATTCTGTGATTTGAGACCTTGAGTAGCGTCATATAATGTATTATAACTTGCGAGTATGGTTAGTTTTGTTTTCCGAGAGGTTTGGGAGCGGTTTGGAAGAGTAATTCTTAATTTGGAAGCTTTAAGTTGGAAGAGTTGACCAAGATTTGACTTTTGAGTGAACGAGCTCGGATTGGTGATTTGAAAGTTCCAATAGGTTCCTATGATGATTTTGGTCTTATACATATATTTGGTTCGGGCCTCGGGTGGTTTGGAAATGATTCTTACGCTTCTAGTTGAAAGTTGGAATTTACGAACTTAAGAGAATTTCACAATTTGGATTGATCTTTGATTCATGGTTTTGATGTTGTTATTCGTGTTTTGAGTACTTTGGACAAGTTCGTGGAAGGTATACAGATTAGTTAGTGAGATTGGACGGGGTCCCAATGGGCTCGGCTGAATTTCGGGGTGGTTTCGGATCATTTTGAGCCATTTTGGAATTGTTGGTTTCTAGTGTCAGTGAAGTGAATCATGATCGTAAGGCTTGTGCCATGATCTCGTAGAAGGAACTTGGCAGGAGGAGGACCGTGATCACAAAGTGTTGGCTGGTACAGCATCACGGTCACATGGGTTTTGTCCACGTTCGCGTAGAGGAGCTGGGCCGGGGGAGGTTAAGTGCACCATGGTCGCGAGGGTTTGACCGCAATCGTGTAGGGGGGCCTGGCTGATCATCGCGATCGCTTGAGGAGCATATGCGATCGCATAGAAGGAAATTTGGCCTAGATCAGTTTGTGCATCGCGATCGCATGAATAGCAGTCGTGATCGCGAAGAAGGAATTACTGTCAGGGGTATTTTATGTCCAGAATTTCGAAAATTGCTCATTTTTCACTATTTTAAGTTTTGGAGCACGAGAATATGCGATTTTTTGGATATGGATTTCACCCATATCTTGAGGGTAACTAATTTCTACTTGATTTTGATCATATATCTTGATTTTTCATGGATTTCTATACCTAAAACATAAAATTTCAAAGTGTAATTTTGGATTTTCTTTTCTACAACTTAAGAGAATTTTGAGGTTTTGAACATCGATTTGGACAATGGATTTGAAAAATAATCACATATTTGGACTCATGGGGTTATGGGTCATTGAGATTTGGTCTTGGTTTCGGGTTTTGACAATGTGGGTCCGTGTTGATTTTTGTTGACTTTTGGGGATTTTGATTGAAGCTTTATTGATAGGGATTGCTTCTTTTAGCATTATTTGACTTTCCTGAATGATATTTGGTTAGGTTTTGGGCAATTGGAGGTCAAGAACAAAGGAAAGATGTGATACGAGTTGAAGTCTAGCCCGGATAAGGTAAGTATCTTGCTAAGCCTCGATTGAGAGAATGATTTTCTAAAAATAGAATTATTTGCTACGTGTTATGTGTTTTTAGGGTGACATATATGCGAGGTTCTTTATGCCTAGATCGGATGTGTATTCTTCTTGACTTATGCTCTATTTGATTTTACGACTACGTGGGCATAGTCATTCATGCTAGAGATCATGTTTTAACTTATGAAATTTTATTTGAGCCCGATGGACTATTTTTGAGATTGTTGATATACTTGATATGCGTCATGGTCACACGTTATATTATAAACGTGCATCCATACTTGTTATTCTTGTGATATACCTTAACTGTTGTATGACGACTTGAGTTTCCATATTCATGTTAGAGATTATATTTAGGCTTTTGATCTTAATTGGACATAATGATTATTTGGAGGATGGATTATAGGTTGGGGCTGTAGTCATACGATACACATAGGCACACTTCATGCCTAGAGATCATCTCTTGTACTCATGCATACATTCCTGCATAGTTATTTCTCTGCACATGTGTATCGTACATGCTTATCTCCTATTCATATGCATACATCTCTATATGTGGTTCTCTCATATGAACTGAGATAATGGCATGTGAGTTGTCCGTGTAATTGAGATGATTATGGCATGAGGTTTCTGACGTGCGATTATTTTAGTATTGATATTGAGTATGACACGTGAGTTGGCCGTGCAAATTGGTATATTTAAGGCACATGAGTTGTCTGTGCGAGTGATATTATTATTGGCATGTGAGTTGTCTATGTAGCACGTGAGTTGTCCGTGCAGCGCTTGGATATGGATTTGTCTCTCCGGAGCCAGGTGATCACCCATTGTACCTTGGGCCCTATGAGCACAATGTGTGTATTGGTATTGATTATGTGGAAAGGATTGAGTCTTCAGCATATATTGACATCCTACACTTGGGTAGAAACATTCATACATAAATTGACATATGTACATTCATGCATTTTTCATATGCATGGAACTTATTAGCGGATTGTTGAACACTTGGAGAGTGTCAGATTTGATGTATATATAGTCTTTATCATGCATTGACACGTAGACTCATGTTGGATCATATAAATGCTATCGAAAAATTTCTGAGAAAATGGATCTTTATCATGCATAGTCCCTTTGCGATCATGTAAAAGTACTTGAGTTAAGTTATTTAGTGTACATTTCCTTGATATGCAGATTTGGTGCATTTGTACATGCTTTGATCTGGTTACTTGAAAAGCATGCTTATTACTTTCTTCTTGAATTGTGCACCTTATTGCTGATATCCGATGTTATTTGGCTATTTCTTGGATATTTCTCTATTATTGTATACGCTTATGAGTTGCACAGGTTATATAAAGTGAGTATCTTTTGACTAAACCACGTCACTACTTCGTTGAAGTTAGTTTTGATACTTAAAGAGTACATAGGGTCGATTGTACTCATACTATATTTTTGCACCTTGCGTGCAGATTTTGGAGCTAAGCTGTTGTGGAAGACGAAGGCTAGCATTTAAGATGTACCAGCGTTCCAGTTGCAAGCTACTATTTTGTTCATGGTAGTTTGGGACTTGTATTTCTGTTTATCTATATTCCAAATGTAAGTTTCTTCATATTAGTTTTGTACTCCTATTCTTAGTCACTCATGACTTGTATTGTCAGTCCTTGGGATAGTTGTATTGATTTTCGCATTTTTATTCCATTATTTATTTGATGATTTCAGTTCAAGCTGTGAGATATGTTGGTAGGCTTACCTAGCGGGTTGAGTTAGGTGTCATCACGACTTGATGAGATTTGGGTCGTGACAGAAATAGTTATCAACATTTTCCAAACTTAAGCTCTTGGCACTGCTGCAATTGGTTTAGGCTTGGATGTGAGTCATGTGACTGATGTTAACTAATTTACAACAAGCCTTGATACGTTAAGACATGTGTGAGAATGCACGGGAGAAAATATTATTAATTAATTAAAGTGTTGTACAACGCCCTATTTATATACAGTGATTACATAATAATAGATATCTACTTCCCGATGTGGGACACTATACATGACTAACTACTTAACACTCCCCCTCAAGCCGGTGCATATAAATCATATGTACCGAGCATGTTACAGATGTAACTAATACAACAACCAGTAAGAAACTTAGTGAAAATATCTGCTAACTGATCATTCGACTTCACAAACTTTGTAACAATATCTCCTGAAAGTATCTTTTCTCTGACAAAGTGACAGTCGATCTCAATGTGTTTAGTCCTCTCATGGAACACTGGATTTGACGTAATATGAAGAGCAGCTTGATTATCACACACCAGTTCCATCTTGCTGATTTCTCCGAACTTCAACTCCTTGAGTAACTGCTTGACCCAAACTACCTCATACGTTGCCATAGTCATGGCCCGATATCCGGCTTCGGCGCTAGATCGAGCAACTACATTTTGTTTCTTGCTCTTCCAAGAGACCAAATTACCTCCTACTAGAATACAATATCCAGACGTAGAATGTCTATTAGAAGGTGATCCTTCCCAATCAGCATCTGTGTACCCAACAATCTGCTCAGGGTCTCGATCCTCGAATAGTAATCCTTTGCCTGGAGCTGGCTTTATATACCGAAGAATGCGAACAACTTAATCCAAGTGACTATCACATGAAGAATCCATAAACTGACTTACAACACTCACTGGAAAAGAAATGTCAGGTCTAGTCACTGTGAGGTAATTCAATTTGCCAATCAACCTCCTATATCTCGTAGGATCTCTAAGAGGCACTCCCCGTCCAGGCAGAAGCTTAGCATTCGGATCCATAAGAGTCTCAACAGGTCTGCAGCCCATCATTCCAGTCTTCTCAAGAATGTCTAAGGCATACTTCCGCGGTGAAATAACAATACCTGAGCTAGACCGAGCGACCTCAATACCTAGAAAATACTTCAATCTGCCCAGATCCTTAGTCTGGAAGTGCTGAAAGAGATGTTGCTTCAGATTAGTAATACCATCCTGATCATTGCCAGTAATAACAATATCATTAACATAAACTACCAGATAAATACACAGATTAGGAGCATAATGCCGATAAAACACAGAGTGATCAGCTTCACTACGAGTCATGCCGAACTCCTGAATAACTGTGCTGAACTTACCAAACCAAGCTCGAGGGGACTGTTTCAAACCATATAGTGACCTCCGCAATCGGCATACAAGACCATTAGACTCCCCCTGAGCAACAAAACCAGGTGGTTGCTCCATATAAACTTCTTCCTTAAGATCACCGTGGAGAAAAGCATTCTTAATGTCTAACTGATAAAGAGGCCAATGACGTACAGCAGCCATGGACAAAAAGAGACGAATAGATGCTACTTTAGCCACGAGAGAGAAAGTGTCACTATAATCAAGCCCAAAAATCTGAGTGTATCTTTTTGCAACAAGACGAGACTTAAGCCAATCAATCTGGCCATCCGGGCCGACTTTGACTGCATAAACCCAACGACAACCAACAGTAGACTTACCTGAAGGAAGAGGAACAAGCTCCCAAGTGCCACTCGCATGTAAAGCAGACATCTCGTCAATCATAGCCTATCGCCATCCTGGATGAGATAGTGCCTCACCGGTAGATTTAGGGATAGAAACAATAGATAAAAATGATATAAAAGCATAATGAGGTGATAACAGACAATGATAACTTAAACCGACATAATGGGGATTAGGATTAAGTGTGGATCGTACACCTTTGCGGAGTGCAATTGGTTGACTAAGAAGAGACAAGTCCAGAGTAGGTGCAGAATCTGATGCAGGACGTGAACGACGATGATAAGTCAAGAGTGGTGGAGCTGCAGAAGGTTGAACTGGACTAGGTGGTGGAACTGGAGCTATAGGTGGTGGAGCTACAACTGGAGTTGTAGGTGGTGGAGCTGGAATTGTAGAGGAAGATAAATGGGAGATAGTGACTGAATCTCTAAAAGATAAAACTGGTAGCACCTCAGAAATATCTAAGTGATTACCTGGACCTGTAAAGTATGATTGGGTTTCAAAGAAGGTAACATCAGGCATCAGCGGACATAAGGTACCGCTGGAGGTCAGGAGAATAGCATCGATACCTCTTTTGCGTTCTCGAGTAACCCAAAAATACACACTTTAGAGAACGAAGAGCTAACTTATCTTTTCCTGGAGTAAGGTTATGAACAAAACACGTGCTTCTAAAGACTCGGGGTGGTAGAGAGAACAAAGGTAAGTGGGGAAACAGGACAGAGAATGGAACTTGATTCTGGATAGCAGAAGATGGCATACGATTAATAAGATAGCAAGATGTAAGAACTGCATCCCCCCAAAAACGCAACGGAACATGAGATTGTATGAGTAGGGTACGAGCAGTTTCAATAAGATGTCTATTCTTTCTTTCAGCTACCCCATTTTATTGAGATGTGTACGGACAAGATGTTTGATGAATAATCAATCCCATAAGAGTTCATAAACTGCTGAAATGGGGAAGACAAATACTCTAGGGCATTATCACTACGAAATGTGCGGATAGAAACCCCAAATTGATTTTAAATTTCAGCGTGGAACGTTTGAAAAATAGAAAACAACTCAGATCGATTTTTCATCAAAAATATCCAAGTGCACCTGGAATAATCATCAATGAAACTGACAAAGTAGCGGAATCCCAAGGTAGAACTGACCCGACTAGGACCCCAAACATCCGAATAGACTAAAGTAAAAGGTGACTCCGAGGGAAATGGGAGCGGGTATGCTTACCGAGCTGACATGACTCGCACTCTAGAGTGGACAAGTGAGATAAATCAGGTACCATTTTCTGAAGTTTTGACAAATTGGGATGTCCCAACCGTTTATGTAATAAATCTGGTGAATCGGTAACAGGACAAGTTGTTGAATGAAGACAAGATGTGAGTCCATATGATTTTGCAAGGATAAGGTAATAAAGTCCATCTGATTCACGCCTGGTACCAATGATCTACTCTGTACTGTGTTCCTGTATAAAAACAAGGTCATCAAGAAATAAAGCAGAGCATTTAAGTGATTTGGCTAAGAGACTAACGGCTATGAGATTAAAAGGACTACCGGAAACATAAAGAACTGAATCTAAAGGTAAGGAAGGAAGTGGACTTGCTTGACCTATTCCAGTTGCCATGGTTTGAGACCCGTTGGCCATTGTGACTGTTGGGAGAGATTGAGAACATGAAATAGTAGTGAAAAGAGATTTGTTACCAGAAATATGATCAGATAACCCAAGACTCAGAGGTTGAAGATTGGGAGACACAAGTCACGCTTCTATCTGTTTGAACAACGGAAGCTATCCCTGAAGATGTCTGTTTACATGCTTTGTACTGAAGGAACTCAATATAATCCGGTAAAGAAACCATCTGGATTGGATTCAATACATTGGATCCAACGGATTGTGAGTTAAAGGCTTCTGATATGAATGCCATTATAATATTGCGTCGGAAAAAACAAAAAAAATCTGGGAATTACTGTTCTCGCCGGAAACTCACTGTTCACTCCGGAAAAATTACTAGTCGCCGGAAAAATCTCAAAGCGCTCAAAATAAAAAGAAAACAGTTTGGGCCTGGTCGGAATTACTAGGCGATAAGGCTGTCCTGAAGAAACTTTTCTAAAAAATGGCCGGAACACTGTTCATGTGCCGGCGCGTGGGTCTGACGTGCCACCGGCATCAAAAGCTCTGGAGGCGCGTGAGAGCGCGTGGAAGGGGTTCTGCCGGTGTGATTTTTTAGGGTTTGGTCGCCTGAGAAATCCGTACCTGCTGGCGGTGTTATTTTTCGTAAAAACCATACCGGAGAAGGGATTTCGTAAAAAAACAGCCTGAAAGTCACCGGAAAAAAGGCACGCTGACTGTCCTAGACTCGCTGGTAACTGCACAGCGGGGATTTCTCATTAGTTGCTCTGATACTATGTGAGAATGCACGGGAGAAAATATTATTAATTAATTAAAGTGTTGTACAACGCCCTATTTATATACAGTGATTACATAATAATAGGTATCTACTTCCCGATGTGAGACACTATATACATGACTAACTACGTAACAACATGAACATGTGGACCAACCGAACTACTGATAGACCACGCATCATTGACATGGCATCTGGTGAGTCTGCCATTACTGAAGTGGGAAAAAAAGTCTCAAGCTTTCTCATCAACATCTATAGGCTGTCTAGTCAAGTGATCATGGACGCATTGACCCTTACAACATAATCCAACAGAAGAGCCCCGAACTAAATAGTTAGAACCACCAACTAAAGTTTTCAAAGTAATCATGGGACTCGAGTGTCTGAATCCTGTGTTTTTTGGAACCGAAAACATCAAACCTTTAATCTATTGCGACAAAGAGTATTAAAAAGTCAAACCTCTTGTCCCATTACCCACCAAGGTCCAAAAACATCTTCCCACGTGAATGAGAAAGAAGTAAATACTTTCACATGATAACAGTTAAAGGGCCATGGTATTCAAATTTCCTAGAGGCTCACCCTTATAACAATAATCTGAATAATATTTCCATGACACTAACATTCTTGGAAACGTTTCTGCAAAATATGATTATTACCAACAAGGTACACATTGGTAATGCATATTGGATTAAACCAATTCACAGTTCAGGCGATCTGCATCTTCCAATAATGCATCCATAGTCCATAGACAAGATGCAAATCTATCTTCCCTAAAGGAAATAGCGAAAATAAGGCATGTGGAAATTTTGTCAGAGGAACCAGACCATAAAATTATTTAGAGCAATTAGCTAAGGCGCTAGAATGTAAATATTCAGTTAATGACAACTACATTTCCATGTCCTTAATTAACATATACACAAATATAAAATGAAAAAGTAACAAGGTGAAAAACACATACCTAAATCTAATACCGCAATTTCATCTTGTTGGAAGGAGTATGGCCTAGTCTTTTTCGTGCGGAGGAATGAGTTCATCTTCTCAACAGCAACAACTAAATCCTATATAAGTATTTCAGCACTTTAGTGAGAGGGTGGGAGCCATAGAACATGAATACAATAGAACAAGAAAGATAAAACAGCACAAGGAAAATTTAAAAAAAGGAAGAAAAGCATTACAACGATCCAAAAAGCAATTTTGCCGGTCAAGGCGAAAATAAGTATAGCTACTTACAAATAAGCATCTTCTACAAGGCTTAGAGCATAGGGTAATCGCTGAAAGTAGGGTTTTCCTTCTGTATGTCTAGAAAATGGAAGGGCATTACTCCAAATGGAGTATCATGGATTATCCTGAATTTCATAAAGAGTATAGTTCTAATAGCTAAGAAACACAGATGTAAATACAATGCAAGAAAAAAGTCTAATGGCAAGCAGTGACATTAGTATAAATACAGTATCTAATATTTAACTCAACTGGCCCATTACTTGACTCTACTCTAACATGCCCACACACAAATACACACGTGCACACATACAACATGAGAAAAAATGTAGGCTTGATGTGTTGGTGTAATTTATATTAAGCCTAGACCGCTTTGGAAACAAGAGGAGTTGAAAACTTGTGCTTACGCTAACAAGTGAATCATGCCTCAACTTCGAAGAAACACAGTACTTAATATAAAAAGAATTTGGTTAAAATTTTAAAACAAAACTGTAGATCTTGAAGCCTAGTTTCCTACGGTTCAAACGGTTAGTTATTTGGAGTCTCCTACGCAAAAGTAAGGCCATATTACCAAAACTTCACAAGCTGACAAAATTCAGCATGATACACTAGGTTTGGGAAAATGTCATTTAGATCACAGGTTCATTTGAGATGTTCTTGTGAGAAATGAAACAAGGAAAAGGAGATTGATAGAAAAACACTTCTTGACTATTCTCCCAAGCTATTTGGTGTTAATCGAACATGCACTTATTCTAAACTAGGAAAGGAATCAAGGCTACATAATTACAAATACGCAATATCTCCCTTAACGATTTTAACTAATATACACAATATTCTTAAACTCCCCCTCAAGCTAGTGCATATAAGTCGTATGTACCAAACTTGTTATAAATGAAACTAAATTGAGTACCAATAAAGGACTTAGAGAAAATATCTGCAAGCTGATCATTTGACTCCACAAACTTTGTGACAATATCTCATGAGAGTATCTTTTTTTCAAGTGGACGTATGAAACGCCTGATTCGATGCAATACGAAGAGCATCTTGATCATCACACGCAAATTTCATCGCGTGTTTGAGTAATTGTTCGATCAAAACTAGTTCACAAGTTGCCAGAGCCATCACACGACTTACTGCTTCTACACTAGATCGACAACCACATTTTGTTTCTTACTTTTCATAAGACACTGAATTACCCCCAACAAGAATACAATATCTAGAGGTAGACCGTTCATCGGAACTTGTCTATCCAAATCTGCATATGTGTATTCGACAAACTGCTCATGGCCTCGATCCTCAAAAAGTAATCCTTTTTCCTATGGCTGATTTTACTTGTCGAAGAATGCGAACAACTGCATCCCGACGATTATCACATATAGAGTCCATAAACTAGCATAAAATATTCACTGGAAAAGCAATATCAGGCCGTATCACGGTGAGACAATACAACTTACCCACCAACCGTCTATGCTTCCAGGATCACTAAGGGGCTCCCTGAACCGGTAAACTTCGCATTCAAATCTATGTTAGTATTAATGGGTCTACCACCTGGCATTCATATTTCCTCAAAAATGTCTAAAGCATACTTTATGCTATGAGATGAGAATTCCTAATTTAGACTACCTCAATGCTTAGGAAATACTCCAATCTGTCTAGATCCTTAGTCCGGAAGTATTCAAAAAGCTGCTGCTATAATTTAGTTATACCATCTTGACCATTGTCCGTGATAACTATATCATCAATATAAACTACAAATAATAAACGAATCTGGAGCAATAAGTCGACACAATATAGAATGATCAGGCTCACTATTGAGTCAGACCAAACTTCTGAATAATTGTGCTGAACTTACCAAACAATGCTCGAGGAGACTGTTTCAAACCATATAAGGACTAACGCAATCAACACACAAGACTACTAGACTCCCGCTGAGCAACAAAATCATGTGGTTGCTCCATATACACTTCATCCTCAAAATCACCATGGAGAAAAGTATTATGTGTCCAACTGATAAAGAACCCAATGGCAAACAGCAAGCATGGATAGAAAAAGGCGAACATATGCAATTTTATCCACGGGAGAGAATGTATCTGTGAGAAGGCACGGGAGAAAATATGTTATTAATATTGGATGAACAATACAATACAAGAGGTCCTTATTTATAGCTATAATATACAAGGACATACTACTCCTCTACCAATATGGGACAATACTACACTATATACATGCTGTAAACTAACACTCCCCCTCAAGCCGGTGCATACAAATCATATGTACCGAGCTTGTTACATATATAACCAATACAAGGACCAGTGAGAGACTTGGTGAAAATATCTGCAAGTTAATCATTCGACCTCACAAACTTTGTAGCAATCTCTTCTGAAAGTATCTTTTCTCTGACGAAGTGACAATCAATCTCAATGTGTTTAGTTCTCTCATGGAACACCGGATTTGATGCAATATGAAGGGCAGCTTGATTATCGCACACAAGTTTCATCCGACTGATTTCACCAAATTTCAACTCCTTGAGCAATTTTTTGGTCCAGACTAGCTCACATGTTGCCATAGCCATTGCTCGATATTCTGCTTTTGCACTAGACCGAGCAACTACATTTTGTTTCTTACTCTTCCAGGACACCATATTTCCTCCTACTAAAACACAATATCCAGACGTAGAACGTCTATCAGAAGGTGATCCTGCCCAATCAGCATCTGAGTATCCAATGATCTGCTCATGACCTCGATCCTCAAAGAGTAACCCTTTGCCTGGAGCCGATTTTATATATCGAATAATGCTGACAACTGCATCCCAATGACTATCACAGGGAAAATTCATAAACTGACTTACAACACTGACAGAATAAGAAATGTCGGGTCTAGTCACTGTGAGATAATTTAATTTTCCAACCAGCCGCCTATAGCTTGCAGGATCGCTAAGCGGATAAGTCAGGTGCAGGACGAGAACCAGTTGGGCCTGATGGAGGACGCAAACGACGATAATAAGTCAAGAGTGGTGTTCCTATGGCTGGGGAACTAGGGGGAACAACACTAGACTCCTCAACGGTTGGTATGGATGAAACCTCTATGGTCGAAAGTGGAGGAAGAGCTATAGGAAGCTCCTCAAAGGTCGGTATAGGTAAGACCTCAGATATATCATGGTGGTCAGCATAAGTAAAGAAAGGTTTAGGCTCAAAAAATATGACGTCAGCTGACATAAGGTACCTACGAAGATCTGGAGAATAACAACGATATCCCTTCTGAACACGAGAATAACCAAGGAAGACACACTTGAGAGCACGAGGAGCTAACTTATCTTTTCCAGGGGCTAAGTTATGAACAAAACACGTGCTCCCAAAATACGAGGTGGAAGAGAGTATAAGGGTGACTGGGGAAACAATTACTGAATGCGGAATCTGATTCTTGATGGGAGATGAAGGCATCCGATTAATCAAATAACAAGCTGTGAGAACTGCATCGCCCCAAAAACGCAACGGAACACGAGATTCAATGAGAAGTGTGCGAGCAGTCTCAATAAGGTGCCTATTCTTTCTCTCAGCAACCTCATTTTGCTGAGGGGTATAAGGACAAGATGTCTGATGAATAATTCCTTGAAAAGTCATAAACTGCTGAAATTGAGAAGATAAATATTCTAAGGCATTATCACTGCGAAAAATGTGAATAGAAACACCAAATTGGTTTTTGGTTTTTGATTTCAGCACAGAAACTCTGGAATATAAAAAATAACTCAGAACGATCTTTCATTAAGAAAAGCCAAGTACATCTTGAATAATCATCAATGAAACTAACAAAATAACGAAATCCCAAGGATGAACTGACTCTACTAGGACCCCATATATCAGAATGAACTAAGGAGAAGACAGACTCTGCATGACTCTCAACACTACGTGAAAAGGAGGCTCGGGTATGTTTCCCAAGTTGACACGACTCACAATCTAATGTAGACAAACTAGATAAACTAGGCACCATCTTCTGAAGTTTGGATAAACTCGGATGTCCTAAACGTCTGTGGATTAGATCTGGAGGATTTGTAACTAGACATGTTGTGGAAGGATTGCGTGAGTTAAGGTAGTAAAAGCCTTCTGATTCACGTCCTGTATCAATTGTCTGTCCCGTACTGCGGTCCTGCATAATAAAAGAATCGTCAATAAAATATATACCACAATGGAGGGCACGAGTCAAACGACTAACAGATGCAAGACTAAAATGACAGCCAGGGACATAAAGAACAGAATCTAGGGTGATAGAAGACAAGGGATTAGCTTGTCCAACTCCTTTTGCCTTAGTTTGACATCTATTGGCTAAAGTAACAGTGGGAATAGACTGTGAATATACAATATTTGACAAAAGTGATATATTACCAGAGATGTGATCAGAAGCGCCTGAGTCCATGACCCATGGGCCAAGAAAGCTAGACTGGGAAACACAAGCAAAAGAATTACCAGTAACAGAAGTATCAGTCTGGGCAACTGAGGCTACTTGTGGAGATGTCTGCTTACTTGCTCGATACTGAAGGAGCTCATTATATTCTTCTTTAGATAAAGAAAATCCCTGGTTACCTGGAGTCTCGGTCTGAGCAATGTAAGCATTTTTGGGTGGACGACTATGTAAGGAATAGCACATTTCACGAGTGTGTCCAAGTTTGTGATAATAAGAACACTTGGATCTAGATCTTCCAAAACGACCTCCTCCTCGTCTATGCTCCATAGTTTGAGATGCCCGAACATTCATTGTCTGGAATGCAAGAACAGAGGAATCAAGTAACTGTGATGAGATCACTGGTGGACTTGGTGCTGCAGCAAGGCGGAGTAATCGAGAGAATAATTCACCAACTGTCGGGACAATCGGACTAGCCAAAATCTGGTCGCGTACTGAATCAAGATCATTAGGAAGTCCAGTGAGGGTAAGAACGAGAAACATTTTCTGTCGTTGCTCTTGTTGTTTTTCCACACTAGCAGAAACTGGCATCAACTTCTCAAATTCCTCCATAACTGTCTGTACTTGACCCAAGTAAGTAGACATATCCAATTCCTGCTTCTTTAAGTTTGTCATCCGCGATATCACATCATAGAAGCGAGATATGTCATTAGTGTATAAGGTGCGAGCCTTTGCCCAAACCAAATAACATGTCTGGAATGGACGAAACAAGGGCATCAACTTGGAATCAATAGATCGCCACAAGATGCTACATAACTGAGCATCGATTTTTGCCCAAAGTGCTATTGCCTTTTGATCTTCATCGCTAGACTGTTTGATTAGATGATCTTGAACACCTTGACCTCTACACCACAACTCGACAGATGAAACCCAAGCTAAATAGTTTGAACCTCCCATTAAAGGTTCCGAGGTAATAATAGCACTAGAACTTCCAGAACTCATGTTTCTAGACCCAAAAGCATCAAATCCCAAAGACATTGTTGCAAATTATTACCAAATAAGAGAAAGAATCAACTGTAATCCACTGAAACAGAGTACGGAAAAACAGACACAGAATACTGAAATACTGTAGCTGCCGGAATCTACTGTAGTTGTCGGAATAGTACTGTAGCTGTTGGAAAAAACTCAAAGTTGTCAGAATGAAATGAAAACAGTAGGGGTAGGATCGGAATTACCAGGCGACCCAACTGTTCTGAAGGAAGATTTTCAAAAAATGGCCAGAAGTGGTCGTACGCGCCGGCGCGTGAGCTCATGTGCGTGAACTTCTGGTGGCGCGTGAGGAGGCTGTTGCCGGAGCTTTTCACTGGGGTTTGGTCGCCGGACAGTGACGACTCTTGTGGTAGTGTTGGATTTTGCACAACACTGACAGAAATGAAGCAGATAGAAAACAGCCTTAAAAAAAGTACTGATTTCCCTTTCCCGGAATCGCTGGAATTTATGCACAGGGATAAGTCTCTCACAATTGCTCTGATACCATGTGAGAAGGCACGGGAGAAAATATGTTATTAATATTGGATGAACAATACAATACAAGAGGTCCTTATTTATAGCTATACTATACAAGGACATACTACTCCTCTACCAATGTGGGACAATACTACACTATATACATACTGTAAACTAACAGTATCATTGTAATCAATTCAAAAAATTTAGTGTAACCCTTGGCACTAGACATGTCTTAAGTCAATTAGTTGTACCATCAAAGCCAACTTTGACCGCATATAATCACTGACAACCAATAGTAGATTTACTTGGAGGAGTACCACTACGGTGTAAAATAGACATCTCCTCAATCATAGCATATCAGCATCCTGGATGAGAGAGGGATTCACATGTAGCTTAGGGTACAAACAGAAGACAAGGATGATACAAAGCCATAATGATGAGATGATATATGATGATCACTCAAGAAGACATAATTGGGATTAATTAAGTGGAGCAAATATCTTCTTAAGGGCAATAGGAGGACTAGGGAGATAAATCCACAACATGAAGGGATGTGATGCAGGGCATGTCATCTTTTGGACACGATATGCAGTGATTGCGACGATAATAAGTCAACTGAGGTGGAGCTGGAGAAATTGTAGGAGATGTTAGAGGAGAATGATTGTTGTGAGAGCAGAAGGAAGTGTGCATATAGAGACTTCAAAAAAAGGTTTGTGTAAGGCATGAGAGATGTCAAGATAGTCAGAAAAAGATGTGGATTAAGGTTAAGTCTGAGAAAAGGTGATCTCAACTGACATAAGGTAATAACACAAGCCAGTTGAACTGCAGCGGCATGTCGATATCCCTTCTGAATCTGAGAATAACCATGAAACACATATTTGAGAGCAAGGAGTTAATTTGTCTTTCCAAGGGATTAAGTTATGAACAAAACATGTGATGTGAATGTGGGAATAAAACTTATCTCTCCAAGGGATTAAGTTGAACAAAACACGTGTTGTGAATGTGGGAATAAAACTATGTATTTTGGATAACAGAGGAAGGCATACAATTAACCAATTAGAAGATGTGAGAACCGTAGACATGTCTCCCACGTTATAT
Organism: Nicotiana tomentosiformis; assembly: GCF_000390325.3. NCBI lineage: Eukaryota > Viridiplantae > Streptophyta > Magnoliopsida > Solanales > Solanaceae > Nicotiana > Nicotiana tomentosiformis. The sequence continues at coordinate 128,544,984 of NC_090812.1, read as the reverse complement.
GTGGATGTAGCAATATAATTTCATAGTCATTCTTTCACCACGATGGACTTGTGGCAGTTTTCTAAAGAACGAGATCTTTATGTAAGAATCTAATTCTTCGAGGAAGTAAGATCTGGATTAAATACATAATATATTTTTTTTCACTTTGTTGTTTAGGATAAGATTGAAAATTTTGACTCGCAAAAATGGACCCAGAGAAATCAAAAACTGGGGAGGTACTTGCTGGATTTTTTTGATGTCTGAAACTGCTAAGGTGGCACTCTAACAGGATAAATGACATGTCAAATTACGTGGTTTATGTGCTGACTGGATAACATCTAGGACAATAAGCACAGCCACGTGGACTTAGCTGACTGGACTGACACGCTGGAAGCTGAGAGGAGTATTTACATCGCATTGGCATGGACTGACAAATGCCATGTGTTGCTGACATTCCATACATATGGCACCAATTGGGACGGGTTTGGCACGTGTCCATGTGACTTTACACTCTAGCGAGTGGCTGAGACTGTGGCGGCACTTGCAGGCGCATCCTATGGTACAATAGTGTACGGTTTGGATCAGTGCCAAGACCAAACACCTAATATGGTTGATTGAAGATTTGGTAACGTGACTAACACAAAGTTCAAGGTAGTGAATGAACCACTTCATAAAATTTTCTAAAAAGTATTATGTTGACTAAGTCGACCTAGACTCTGATATTTTCCCTCCTTAGCTTTGATACTCTGTGAAATAAAGAGATAAGTAGATAACTATTTTTCTTGATTATAGAAAAACTCAACACATGGTGTCTCGTTATATAGAAGTTGCTAACCTATTCTAATGAGGTCAATTCTAATTTACAAGGTTCTATTACTACAAAATAATCTCCCAGTTAAAACAAAATGTCTAGAATATTTTTGACACGATTCGGTACAATAGATCTGGCATACTCTTTATAAGTTTCATTCACATTCCACTTTTTTGTGCTCCATGGCGGGAAAACAAGAAGAGAGAAAGAAGTTGGGAAAGCGGAAAAAAAGAAAAAGGAAAAGGAAAGAGAAGATAAAAGGTGGTACCTTTTTCTTCTCTTGATATTTTATCAAGCTTCGTCAATTTGAAAGGAAAAACAAATCATGAACTTTAGCATATAAAACGTAGATCTAGTGTGTATTCTCACTGTTCAAAGGTTATGTGCCACAACCTAAGACTGAAGGAAAAACAATAACTAAGCCTCAACCCCAACCCCGAACAATTTGGGGTCAGTTATATGAATCCACACTGACCATGTTACTCCTAAGACTGAAGGAAGTACCCGCATTTTACCTATCTGTAGAAGAAGAAGCACTTTGCCTAAGTGTCATAGTTACTTTTTGTATAACATCCAAATCTGATGCCACCGTTTAGATAGTTGTCCTACATAAATCACTTGAGGTTCAAATCAATTAAGGTAACACTTGATGGAAGTAAACATTGTTTTGAAGTTGATATACTTTAGCTTTTAATAATTGACATTCCTTTAGATGCCTCAGCAACTTCTCTTATAAAGATCTTAAAGCACAAGGTCATGCCACCTTCCAAAGCTACTAAGATAATACTTGCGTACTTCTTCTTTTTAGTTGCTAGACAAACTTTTTACGCATATTTTCCATATTCCAATGTAGGTCATGTTGAAATTTTATCTAACTAGTAAAATCCTCATGCGTGAATATTTGCATCAGAGCATATTCCTTAGTCTGCTCAGTGTCTACTTTAAAATACCTTTTGTCTTTAGGATAAGACTATCAAGAAAATGAGATCACCAATAGCGAAACCTCACCTGCCATGAAGCTAAACTCTTCAAATGTTTGGGGAGGTTTTCATAGTCATCTTCTGACACAGTTATCAACGACTGAATATCTTCAGATGACTTTAATTCATCATTCATTTTCCCTGTGTTCAGAAAGGCAAGAAACACATCTTAGACACCATGTTGTACTAAGCCTACCAAGGCAATGGTGTGGAGGGCCAAGTTTTGTACCATCACTACTGTCCTGCTTCTTCTCAGTTGATAGATATAATCCCTCTTTCTCATATATAGTGTTAGCTGCAAATCAGAATACAGAAGAGACAAAGGAAAATATCTCAAGTTAGAACATATCATACATGAAAACTAGAGCAAAGCCATCTAGAAACTTTCCTCCTCCAAACAAAATCTAAAGCATAGTTTGAAAGAAAATGGGAAATAATTTTTACTCATATGTCGATATACATCCTTATGATGCCCATTGGGAATGAACATCACATATGTAATATAAATCTACAAGTGAAGAATCTAATGCAATTCACACCTCAAAAAAAAATTCTTAATATTCCATCCAGATATGGAAACTTGGTTTCTAGTATGAAACCCACCTTCAGATGCTATGGTAGCTAGGCAAACATCAGAAAGACCAAGGTTCTGCAAATTCAGAGAATCATCCAGCCTAAAAATGTTAAGTAGCACAGACAATAATCTCCTTTCTTCAAAACAATCGTTCAAAATTCAATTATATGCAAGTTGATGGTGCTGAATTTCTTCTTTGTTCATCAGATTATTTTGTTTTTTTTTCAGGAGAGATGAAAACAAGTGAAAACCCCTGATTTTCTGGGAGAAGAAAGACATGTCGAGCATGGAGCTTCACTGAATTCACCAAGTGCAAGAATATCCATTACTGTGATTCTGCTAAAAGACGAAAAGTTTACGAGGATTCAAGTAGAAGACTTGTGCTTAATTAAATGAGATAAAACAATCATAAAGGATACAAAGGATCATCTTCAATTTTCTTCAAGTCTAAGCTGCGGTCAGGTGATAAATCTTCCCAAACTTTTGCATCTTCTTCTTCTCCTTCACTGTCTTCATCAATAAGATCGACTTGTGCAGCAAAGAAAATAGCAAACCAGCCAATAAGTAATTACTAAACAAAATAAAATGATTAATCATTCAAAGTTAAGGCAGAATGTTAAAAGAGAACCAGAACTCCTCATATTCCCCAGTATGGCAATCTTACATGTTACAACATACAAAATACATTGGTGATAAAGTAAAAGGTACAAAATACACAATGCTAATACTAGCTCCAGTGGGCGTTCCCTATTTAAAATTTTGAAAATTTCTGTAACAAAGAATTTAGAGCTTTTTCCCTTGGACTTCTGCGGACTCGGTACTGGTTTTTTGACCATAGGGTTATTTGTCACATCACACATTTACATATAATTGTTTTGAAGATTTCATAAGAGGTCCCAATCTGGCACAATTTATGTGCGCAATCAAAAAGGTAGACAATAATACACCACCTCTACCAAAAACCACAAGTCAAACGCATCTGTGATCACAACAGAAGGTACATAACAATAATACTAGCTCTAATGAGCATTCCCCGATTTAAAAATATTTTAAAACTTCATGTGAAACTTAGCAGGAAATTCAATACGGGTACGTGACACTCAAAAGACCGACAATCACTCGAAATCAGTGTGTACACTTGGCTGATGAAATGATACAATGAAAAGAAAAGATTCACATAGGTAATACCATCCACTTGGGATTAATGTTTAGTTATTATTGTTACACTTATAGTAGGTCTGGTGTTAATCAGATAAGCGTGAAATTGACAAAATCTCTAGGTTTAGGGTCCCCAATTTGCCAGGACAAATTCTTGGAGTTTAAGTTTTTTGAGCTGATGGTTTAAAAATATTTACACAGTTAGGTCACTTACATGATAAAAATTAATTGGTAACCTGATAACAATGAGAACCAACTTGTTAAAACAGGTTAAACTAGAGTAATACTGTAATAGTGTCAAAAAAATTACAATGTCAGTTTATTTAACTTAACTCCAATTTTTTATAACCAAAGGAGAATTTTGATGATTTAGACTTGAATGGAATAGAATTATCACTAAAGAATCATATAGCGGACGACAACATTGACTAATTGATAGACTGAATTTACTTACCAGAAGAAATATAACCAAGATTATGGAGACGGTCCTGGAGGGAAAGAAGATGAGTTTGGTTCAGTTTGAATACTTCATTGCAATGGCCGAGTAGCTCCTCAAACGACACCGTTTCACAAGACATGGACTCCAGCACGTTGAGGTCACCGCTCAGTGACGATACTCTCTGGTTCAGGCTTTGCACAAAGGTCGTCGATGCAGAATCTGTATACAAACATTATTTTTCAATAATATTAAAGAAAAAAAAGGAAAAACTTTATTAGGAAAGTTAATTATACCAAGAGGAATGGGACGACGATCAAGGGACTCTTTGAGAGCGTGGCAGCTGTTTTGGAGATTGTTACAGAAAATGGCTAGGGTTTTGCAGAATTTGCCTATAGACTCGTCCATTCTAAGCTTGAGGAAAAGGAGAAGAAGCTATTGCCTATTGGGTTCTAGTTCTACGCGGGAGTGAAGATTTTTCGGATTTGGAGAAAAGGGGCAGGGAAACAAACAAAGGATGGAAATCATTTTGAACGAGGAAATTTACCTTTTAGTTCCTAAAATAGTAATATATTTTCATTTTGGTCCTTGTAATATGTGGCTAAGCACATTTAGCCTTTAATTGATTGCAATTTGCACTTTTGATCCTTTTTCTCGTGTATCTTCACAAAATTAACAACTTATTAGTTCTGTAATGTTAAATTTGTATTGTTATTCCATATTTGAAGATAATATGATTCTAAAAAATAATCTAAATATCACATATTTCATACATAAATGGACCTATATTTTAATTATTCTATGTTAAATAAGTTAATTAAGTATTACAAGGACTAAACTCATAATTTACCAATAACTAAAGAATTCAAAGTGCAATTATTCCTTTTGAAAATAAGATCTCTCATCCTTAATAGAACAAAAATATTTATAAATATAGTTTAAATATGAATTGACACAGTATTGTTTTTCATTGAAAACTTAGACAAATAACTATGTAGAGTAAAAGATTCTTTTACGACATTCGAATATTTGTATGTAACTCGTGTATGACAACCCCAATGCTATATTAAAATCATATAAATTTAAAGCTTTTCTGTTTCTCAATATAAATCGGGTAAAGAACATATCATCCTCACACTTGGGCCTTTTTTAAAATTAAGATTATTAAGACGTCGAAATGTATATCTGAATATTAAGATTGAGACGTTTGAATCTGAATACACCTCTGAAAATCAAGATGTATTTTAAGATGTGAAAATTAAAAAATTTAAGACTCTTTGATTTTTCAACATCTAAATATATAAAATTATCTTTATTTTAAAATTAATAAATATAAAATTTAAATAACATACTACTTAATCTAATAATATATCAACAAAATATTTGTTAAAAATAATGGAGTAGTTGGTGGTTATGATAATGAATGATAATGGTTTGGGTGCCAACTGGGGGGGGGGGGGTTTCATTGTTGGTGGTGATTGTGGGCAGTAGCTAGTGATGATGGTGGCTTACAATAATAGTTAATTGTGGTGGTAGTTGATGGTAGCAGCTAATAGTTATGGTGGATGATAGTAATAGCTAACGGTGATGGTGAATGATAGTCGTGGTTGGCATTATATAGTGGTGGTTGGTGGTGGTTTGGCGTTATATAGTGGTAGTTGATGGTGGTGATCGTTGATAGTAATTGGTGGTTGAGTGATAATGGTGATTAGTGATGATGATTAAAATGGTGGCTAGTGGTGGTGCATGTTGGCTGTGGTGATTGGCGGTGATTAGGGGTGATAGTTATTGTGATTGTCGATGGTGGTTGTTGACAATGGTGTAATAGTGACAATTGCGGTGAAAGTAAATGATAGTATCTTAATAATATTAATACTTTATTATAGGTCTTAATCGCTCAGATCTATTCAAACCCATTTGTGAAATAAGAAAAACATACGCACTTAACGATTGAGATATGATGACTAAGATTTAGACAAAAAAAATAAATATATTTAATGACTAAAATCTAAATAATTAAAATTTAAAAATTTATTAAGTGCAAACAAATAAATCTTGAATGAATTATCGAATCTCAAATTTTACCCAAACATAAATAATATGCTTATTATGGAGTTCAAACCCAAAAATGGCTATTTATATGGGGTGGGATGGATGGTCATTGAATTTCAGTAATTTATTATTAAAATAACAATAAGCACATATGGTAAAGTCAATATAGAAGTTAATGCTACAATAATGTATGTTGTTACAGCAACAATAAATAATACTATGGTAAAGTCAATATGGAAGGTAACAATATAATGATATATGTTGTTGGAATTCAAACGATAAATTTATTTATGATAACACTATTTTTTGTCATTTAAAATCCTTTTTAAATTCCTCCATACCCCTTTTTTCTTGAAAAAAAACTAGTTTTTTCACCACCCTCCCCCCCCCCCCCGCGCGCGCAAACCCTTATTACTTTTGGAGCACCACTAAATATTTTGCAAATAATAGATAGTACTTATAATTGGTGAACTTGTCGATATGTCAATAGTCTTTTTGACAACTGATCATGTAATGTTAAGCCTTTTTATTGTGAAGTCCTCAAAAATCGCCAAAAGATATTGGCTCCAAAACATGGAAGAAATATTTTGACGAAGAAGACGTTGATAACTTTTTGACCCAAAAACGTAAATTTTTGTTCAAATAATTAATTTCAGTTAAATATAGATTAATCTTAGTTAAGAATAATATCCATATATCTTGTAAATAAGAGAAGGTAGTTGAATGGCGTTTATGAGTACAATAATGATTCTATGTAATAAATGTCTTTTACTATCAAGAACATCAACAGTATGTATGATATTCAATAAATGATAATATAATTGCACTCATGTAATTAAGAGGAATAATTTAATCAGCAAGAGGTGGAACAAAAAGAACCTTCCACCTCACAATGATTGAACGATAGATCTTCAAACGATTGAGAATTCCTCGGATCTGACAAGAATCTTAATAAAAAGTAAAGTCTAGTATTGAGTGAAGAATGAATCTTTTTCAAAATGTTAGTTCTTACAATTGAGTCTCACGCGCCTCAGTTCTCTCTCTTTTTTCTATTTATATTAGGCATATCCCTATTAAACCCTAATAGTACATGTAGAGAGAATATCCATAAAAATATTCTCTTTAACACCCTATTTCAAAAACTAGCCGTTGCAGCTTCATCGACGATGCTCGACCTCGACCATGATTGGCACCTTGACCACGACTCATGTCGACTCTTCGGCTATGAGTTTTACTGCTTCCTGATCCATCTCGACTAACGGCGGCTCAAGAACCTTTTCCTTAGTATTATCTTATTTCAAATATTCTAGAGCGGATTTTGACCCATACAATTAGTCCCTCCGCTCATTGAGGCCGGCCTCAGGCGGGCTTGATGAGCGGATTATGTTCATTGCAGTTGGAACGTTTGTACGAGCTGATTGAGTCGCGATGATTGAGGCAAACTGGCAACGCGTTTGTTCGTGAGCCGCAAATTTTGGGGCTATGCTGTCCATGAATCCAAATGACGTCACGACCTTACGCGTCATCATGACGCATATTCCCGATGCGTCGCTTCATTTTGTGTGGGACTCCTGATTGGTCCTGCCACTTCGATTCCGATGCCAGGCAATGATGAGGCAATTTTTTGGTTCTGACACCTGAATTTCTATAAATAGGGATGTGAGGATGCAATCTCGAATTTTACAGACTTCCTGCATTGAAACCATATATCCTCTTCTTCTTTTTCCATTGTTGCGCATCTTTCCCCTTCACTCCCGTGATCTTTATAGTTTTTAATCCTCTATTGTTTACTACCTTCCCTTAATTCGCCGAAAACATGTCTAATGTACCTTCTGAGTCCAGCGAGGGGAGCGACGCGATCCCATTAGTGATGGTGTTTCCCCCTCATGCGGAGGATGCTTCTGCGGCCACCTAGGACGGAAGCTTCCCAACAGTGGAGGAGATAGTTTCCCGTAATCCTGATATCAGGTCTGACTTCTCGAAACTACTTGAAGCCGCCCCCGAAACTTTTAAATCGGCGATGACGGAGGCTGATTTGATGGATCTTAAGGCAAAATACGGTCTCCCTAACCATGTCGAGATGATCCCTGCCGGGTGGGATGTGGTGCAGGTACACCGCCCTGGGTACTGCGCCTTCTACGCCTACCCATTCCACGTCGGTTACACTCCTCCTCTTCTTCCGTTGGCGGAGGAGTTTTGTCTCTATTACAGTGTTTTCCCGGCTCAGCTTGCGTCGTATATTTACAAACTCTTGAGGATGCTCACCAAGTTTGCGGAGCTGGCCCGGGTCGAATTCTCACTCCGACATTTGACACACCTATTCGCTCCCAGCTTTTACAGGGGGACGTTGTTGAATATCCGCCACCAAGGAGGCAAGTGCTTAGTGATGAAGATGGATAATAAGGCTAACCGTCAATCCTAGCTCAACTTCTTCTTTTTCAGAACTGAGGACGTGGTGGCCAATGTCGAGGGTTTTCCTGAGGTTTGGAATTGTACTCATAAGTACACGACTTCCTCGTTTGTAAGTATCTAATTCCTCGTCGTGCTTGGTTGTGGTTCTAACCTTCCATTCTTTTTGTGTAGCTATGTGTTTGCCTCCTCCCTTGGTCGACGATATTTCTGACTGGGTAGGACGGTTTCTTCCTCACATCACGGGGATACGTGAGTGGCCGGGCTTCGTCAAAAGGGTTGGCCCCCATCCTCCCCCGACTGGCAAGTTATCTTTATTATTAGCTTCTTGGCTATTTTCTGTTTTGGGTTCTCTTTGGCTGATATTCACTCTCTTCTACATTTTCCTTAACTTCAGCCAGGAGGTCTTAGACGTGATCGAGATCTCCCATCCCCGCATTCAGAAAGAGGAAGAACGTCAAGGACTCTACTTTCGCTCCTTCCTCTGCGGTATCATCTTTGGCCCGTGCCCCGGTCCCTCCTTCGATCGTTGTTGCCACTGCTCGTGCCTCGGCTCCTCCTGTTGGTACGTCTCGGTCTGCTCCTTCTTCGACCTCTTGATTGTACCGTCTCATAGATGAAGACGAGGAGGAGTCGGCACTTGGCGAGGAAGATTTGATGCCTCGCAAGAGGAGGCATGTGGATACTAGTGACGGGGTTGCCCACACCGCCGACATGATAGAAGGTAATTTTTCGCTGCGTGAGATGGCGACTATCGTCATTGGAGACGAAGCCGATGTCGATGCGTCTCCCCCTCCCCCCGAGATGATAGAGACGGAAGGGCCGGCCACCGGGGTCTCAAACACTTTGCGGCAAGATGAGCCGTCGACTTCGCAACCGGCTGATGACACTTCTTTGCCAACCATCGAAAGGGGCAAAGGTGTTGCTAAGGAAGACTATGAGACCGGCTCGGATATTGATGCCGGTAATCTTCGAATGATGGAGTAAGGTTTCACCCAACCTGAGATAAGGTTGGAGGGGTCTACGAGGACCATCACGATCACCATGAATCATGATTTGTTAAAGAACACGAAGGACGTGGTCCCCAACCTCAACCCACTTTATTCTGGGATAGAGGGCGAGACCCATAAAGAGTTGGACGACGTTGCTCTGTTGAGGAGCATTGCTGGTCTCTCCCTTAGAGTGAGTTTCTGGCATTCTGTTTTCTCTTCTTTTTACCCTTGCTTTTACTTTTGACTCATTTCTTTTCTTTTTCTGGTCGCAGACGATGATAATGGAGATCAAGAGTGCCCGATGGGAGGAGAGGCATAGGGAAATTTTTATGCAATTGCAAAATAGATACTTTGAGTACCGATGCAAGCATCAGGAACTTTGTCGGCGACTTAATGAGGGGTACGACATGCAGGCTTTTCGAGAAGAGTTAAAGGAGAAAGATGATGAATTGGTAAAGTCAATCGAGAAGTGCAGCGTCCTTGAGGGGATGTTGAGGAGTAAGGAGGAGGAACTTGACGTTAGCAAGGGCGTGGAGACGCAGTGTAGTGATCTTCAAGCGCAAGTGGTTGAGCTGCATAGGCAACTGGAAGAATGTCGTCTTCAGTTGCAGGGCCTTATGGGTGAAGTTGCTGAGAAGCAGAGCGAGCTTGAGAAGGCGGAATCTTTCCGCGTGGACGCTTAGAGGAGATTGTAGGTACTTGAGCTAGCGAACAACACCCTTTAGACTGAGCGGGAGAACGACCAGTCCGCGGTGAAAGCTAAGGAATAGCGACTAGAGGGGAGGGTCGGAGAGCTAGAGAAGGATACGCCTTCCTTCGTGGTCAGGTGGTCGCATTGGAAGCTGAGAAGGCTCAACTGCTTGCACAACCCTCTTCTTCCTATACTTCGGAATTTCCCAACATTCCTCGGGCGTCGTATTGGGAATGGATTCACGCCGAAGCTCAATTGGATGTATATCGAGATTTGTACAAGGCGGGATCCGTTTCTGAGGCCGCTCTCGAGGATGTCAGTGTTAAAGCCCGTGAAGATCGAGTCATTTGCGGGTATGATCCCGCTACTTCTGAGGGCGATGAAGAGGGAGATGATGAAGTCGTGGACCGTCTTGAAGAGGATGCTTGATATGATACTGCTTATCCCGACGGTATGGGTGGTGTAAGCGGGGGTGACCAAGGTGGCGAGGACGTCGGTAGACAGGGCGGTGAAGGTGCGGAAGGCCCTGATGGTGGTGACCAGTAGTTTTTCTTCTTCTCCTTTTTGTTAACTTTTGTGTGTAGTTGGTGGCGTCTTCATGAGCCTTTGTAAAAATGTTTCAAGTATGAAATGCCAACTTCGTTTTTTTGCATCTGCTTATTTTCCCGTGGTTTGTTTTTGTATTTGTATGTTTTTTAATTCTGTTGCTTGGTTGCCTTGGTTTTTTCTTATTGGTCATGATCACTTAATGGCGAGTTACGACTAAAGGTTGATAGGCATTTGTTCGAGCGAGGTCGAACATGACCTTTTGTTAGAACTGCGGCTGAGGGCCAGTATATGCTAGTTTGAACTAGGTCGGATATAGACTGAATTTAGTTGTGGCCGAGGTCCAGTAGATGTTAGTTCGAACTGGGTCGAGCATAACCTGGATTTAATTATGGCCGAGGGCTAGTAGGTGTTAGTTCGAACGAGGTCGAACATAACCTGAATTTAATTATGGGTGAGGGTCAGTAGGTGTTAGTTCGAACAAGGTCGAACATAACCTGAATTTAATTATGGCCGAGGGCGAGTAGGTGTTTGTTCGAACAAGGTCGAACATAACCTGAATTTAATTATGTCCGAGGGCCAGTAGGTGTTAGTTCGAACAAGGTCGAACACAACCTAAATTTAATTATGGCCAAGGGCCAGTAGGTATTAGTTCGAACAAGGTCGCATTATGGATGAACAAGGTCGAACACAACCTGGATTTAATTATGGCCAAGGGCTAGTAGGTGTTAGTTCGAACAAGGTCGAACATAACCTGAATTTAATTACGACCGAGGGCCAGTAGGTGTTAATTCGAACAAGGTCGAACACAATCTGAATTTAACTATGGTCGAGGGCCAGTAGGTGTTAGTTCTAACAAGGTCGAACATAACCTGAATTTAATTATGGCCGAGGGCCAGTAGGTTTGAGTTCGAACATAACCTGAATTTAATTATGGCCGAGGGCCAGTAGGTGTTAGTTCGAACAAGGTCGAACACAACCTGAATCTTAGAAAGATGTGCTGATAACTTTAGGCATTATTGCTTTTGTTACATACTTGGAGAAATTTACAATCTTTTTGGATGTCGGCTGGCGTTCCACTCCTAGTCCCAGTCTATCTAGTCCCTTCATTGGTTGACCTGGAGAGTATTTGAGAGGTCGAGCAATGAATTAGTAGTCACGGCATCGTCCTCACGTACTTTGACTTAAAGTGTTCCTTTCGCCGCCTCGTTAAAAACCTCTTTGAGAAAACCCAACTGGACAAAACTCAAGTGAGGAAAAAAAGAGTACGACTCGGGGGACGCTTTATCTTTTAAAAGTTGAAGTATTTGAGGTGGTTGATATTCCAGTTGTTTGGTAGTAACTTTCCTTCCATTGTTTCTAATTGGAATGATCCTTTATTTGCCTTTTCTATGATTTTGTACGGACCGTCCCAATTTGTTCTTAGCTTGCCTTCCTGTGGGTCTTTGTTCGCTTGTATTTTAGCTTTAAGCACGTAGTCCCTGACTTTGAGCAGCATGAGCTTTTCTTTCTTGTTATAATAGCGTTCTGTTTTTTATTTTTGGGCGATCATTCTTATATAGGCCATATCTCTTCGTTCTTTAACCTCGTCGAGCTCCTGCCTTCTATTTTCGTCATTGCTCGTACCGCTCTCATGGGAGTACCTTAGGCTGGGTTCTCCGACCTCGACTGGTATTACTGTATCTGTCCCATAGACCAAATAGTAGGTTGTCTCTCCTGTGCTCGTTTTCAGAGTTGTTCGATAAGCCCACAGTACTTCTGGTAATATTTCCGGCCACAGTCCTTTGGCATCTTTAAGATTTTTTTCATGATGTTCAGTATCTACTTGTTGGAGGACTCTTCTTGTCCATTGCCTGCGGGGTGTTATGGCGGTGAGAGTATCCTTTTGATATGCCATTTCTCAAAGAACTCGACGGTTTTCTTTCCCATGAACTGGGGTCCATTGTCGCAGATGATTTCTTTAGGGAGGCCGAACTGGCATATGATGTTTCTCCATATAAAGGTGATTACTTCATGTTCCTGTATTTGGGCGAACGCTCCTACTTCCACCCATTTAGAGAAGTGGTCAGTTAAAACCAAAAGGAATCATACGTTACCCCGTCCTGTCGGGAGGGAGCCCATGATGTTCATTCCCCATTTGATGAACGACCAAGGTGAGGTGACCGAATGGAGGTGATCGTCCGCCTGGTGAATCATTGGGGCATACTTTTGGCATTGCTCGCATCTTTTTACGAAGTCTGCGGCCTCCTTTTTCATGGTGGGCCAGTAGTATCCTGCCCGTATGAGGCATCTGACCAGAGCTCGATTGCCGGAGTGAGCTCCACAATATCCTTCGTGGACCTCTTCAAGGACGCGTCGAGTTTGGGCCCAAGCATTTTGCCTGAGGGCTGCCGTAAGTTATCTTATACAGGTCATTGTGGATGATATTGTATCTGGCCACTTGCATTCTCAGTTTCTTGGCCTCTTTTTTTATCATCTTGGAGTATGTCATCCTGCAAGTATGTAATAATACGATTGTGCTAGTCCCAAGTTAAGTTTATGGTTCTTACCTCGACTTGGTCTAGCGATGGGTTGAGGAGGTGGGCCACATTTCTGTCTCCAGTTGTAATGTTTTTGGTGGTTGCGGCTAGCTTAGCGAGGCCATCTACCTCAGCGTTCTGTACTCGTGGAATTTGGTCGAGCTGACATTCGTCGAACCAGAACAACAACTTGCAAATTTCGGTCTGATATTTTTGCAATCTTTGTTCCTTGATTTGGAAAGTCCCTGTGACTTGGTTGACTACGAGTTAGGAATCATAGCGTAGTTTTAACCTTTTTACCCCATACTTGAGTGCTAGCTTCAAACCTAAAATTACGGCCTCATACTCGCCTCGTTGTTAGTCAATCCGGGCACCTTATGGGCTAGCGAATTACTTCGCCGGTTGGGACTTCGAGTACGAGTCCAGTTCAGACCCTCAAGCATTGGACGCGCCATCGGTGTACATGACCCAGAGGTATTGTGTTTGGGGGGAAGTCTGGGCGGCATCTCTTTCAACTTTGGGCATTACTTTTGCGCTAAATTTGGGGGACTAAGTCAGCGAGCACTTGTGACTTTATCATTGTTCACGGTTGGTACATGATCTCGTGCTCGCTCAACTCGATGGCCCATTTGGCCAGCCTTCCCGATAGCTCGGGTTTATGCAAAATGTTTCTTAGGGGGGAAAGTTGTTATGACTGAGATGGGGTGGCATTAGAAATACGGTCTAAGCTTTTGCGATGCTACGACTAAGGCCAGGGCCAGTTTTTCGAAGTGAGGGTACCTCGTCTCAGCGTCGACTAATGTTTTGCTAATATAATAGATAGGGGATTGCGTACCTTTGTTTTCTCGAACCAGGACTGCAATCACAGCTACTTCGGATATAGCGAGGTAAATGAGGATACGTTCCCCCGGCTCTGGTATTGAAAGCAATGGTGGTGACGACAAGTATGCTTTTAATTCCTTCAGGTCCTGGACACATTCAGAAGTCTATTAGAGGTCGTTATCCTTCTTAAGTACGCCAAAGAATTTGTGACACTATGCAACGATCGTGAAATGAACCTTGATAGGGCGGCGATACGGTCAGTAAACCTTTGAACATGTTTTTTGGTGGTCAAGTGTTCCGGTATCCCCTCAATGGCTTTGATTTGAGCAGGATTGACCTCGATCCCTCGATGTGATACCAGCAAACCTAGAAACTTTCCCGAGGCCACGCCGAACGCACACTTTTCGGGGTTCAGTTTCATTCTGTATCATCTGAGTATGTCGAAAGTTTCTCTCAGATGGCCGATGTGATCTTCTTTCCTTTTGGACTTGACCAGCAAATAGACTTATATTGTTTTGCCGAGTTGGTCCTCGAACATCCTCATCACCAACCTTTGGTAAGTTGCCCCCACGTTCTATAGCTTGAAAGGCATGACCCTGTAGCAGTACATCCCTTGATGGGTGATGAATGTGGTTTTTTCCTGATCCTCTTCTTCCATGATAATTTGATTATAACTTGAATAAACGTCCAAGAAGCTCAGTAGTTCATGCCCGACTGTTGCATTAATGAGTTGGTCGATATGGGGTAATGGAAACGAATCCTTGGGGCATGCTTTCTTCAAATCTATAAAATCCACCCACATCCGCCATTTCCCATTCTTCATTTTCACCATGACCACATTGGCGACCCACTGGGGGTACTTCGACTCCCTGATGGAGCCATTTTCCAACAATGTTTCCACCTCTTCACATACCGTGTCACTAATTGCGGAGTTGAACTTACGTCTGACCTATCTTACTGGGGGTGGAATGGGTAGACGTTTAGTTTGTGCGTGGCGATTTTCTTTGGGATACCTGGCATATCTACATGGCTGAAAGCAAACAAATTTGCATTAGCTGCTAAGAATTGACAAAATTTACCTAGTTCCTGAAGTTTGCAGCCAATATAAGCCTTCTTATTGTGGTTGTTGAGGTCTAATTGAACTGGATCGAGGTCTTATAAGGTCGATCCTGCAGCTTCGACCATATCTGGGTCTCTGATGTTGTCCCCGCTGTCGTCATGTGCCGACCTCGCCCTTGCTAATTGCTATGCACCTTTTTCTTTGTCCTTCTTTTGTTGGGTGGCCGAGGTGTCTAGGGAGATGAGGTAGCATTTCTGGGATGTGCGTTGTTCCCCCCGTATACTGAATATTCCCCACGGAGTTGGGAACTTGATGACCTGGTATAAAATGGAAGGGACAACTCGCATGGTGTGTATCCATGGTCGCCTTACTATGGCGTTATATGTTGTGTCTTGGTCCATGGTGTGGAATGTGGTTTCTAGAGTGACGCCACCGGCCAGAACAGGGAGTGTGATTTCTCCAGATGTTCGCTCAACTGCATTGTTAAAACCAGTTAGTGTGATACAACGCGACACTATCTTATCTTCGAGTTTCATTTGTGCAAGTACTCAAGGATGGATAGTGCACGCGCTGCTCCCTTCATCTACCATAATGCATCTCACATCGGTATCTAAATTTTGTAAAGTAATAACGAGGGCATCATTGTGAGGAAAGGTCAAATCGTTGGTGTCTGACTTATCGAAGATGATACTTTCTTCGAGTTTGTCATACCGTTCGCGGGTGATTGATCTCTTGAGCTTGTGGGTAGTGGTGAATTTCACACAGTTGATAGAGGAGTCGTCACCTCCACAGACTATCTCTGTAGGTGACACACAAAAATTATGAGCTTATAGTAAATGGGACATACCTCTTTCATTCCGGTGAGTCACTGTCCTTGGTCTAGACAAGCCCTCTTCGTAGCGGGGGGAGGTCGCAGCGGTCGTTCTGACATACGACTGATGTCGTTCCCTGTTAGGTTACGGAGCTGTGAGATCTCTTCTGGCATCGTTTCTTCGATATTTTCTAGATTCGGCCTGTACCGAGTTCAGTCGATGAGGTGGTCCTCATCTGCTTGAACCTCAGCGTAATAAGCATTGTGTATTTCATCCCAAGTGGTTGAGGGATACTTCATCAGCCGACTCAATAGTTTCTTAGTTGCTCTCGAACCATCCCTGCTTAGCCCGTTCTGAAAGGCTACAACCGTCATTCCTTAGGATACATTCGGCAAAGTCATCCTCACTCGATTGAACCGGGGGAGGAAGTCCCTCAGCACTTCACCTAAGGCCTATTTAATGGAAAATATGTCGTTCACTCTCGCTTCGGACTTCTTGGCCCCAACATGGGTCGTTACGAACTTGTCAGCCATCTCTTCGAAAGTTTCTATAGAGCGCGCTGATAGCTACGAATATCATGTTAATGCTCCTCCCGTGAGGGTTTCACCAAATATTTTCAGCAAAATGGAGGACACTTGCTCTTTGGCAGGGCCGTTGCCTTTCACGGTGGTGAAATAATGGGCCACATGATCTTCTAAGTCGGTCGTACCATCATATATCCTAAGGTAGGGCGGCATTTTGAAGGTTTTTTATGGCATGGGGAATTGCATCATCAATGTATGGCTGCTCTATGAAACGACCGTCGTCTTATTTTGGTAGCAATTTAGGGGTGCTTGGTATTTTATCGACCCGCTCATGATGTTCTTTCATCTGATCTCAGAGTGCCTTATTTGCATTCTCCATTTCTTCCATCCCTTTTAGAATGGCTATAAGGGCGTTATCATCTGCATTATCAATGACATTATGAGTTGTACCTATCGTTGGATGAGGTGGCTGATTGCCCTGCTCGTTTATTTGTTGGAACGTGACAGTCCCTGTGGTTTCTGCAGTTGAGCTTGGAGTAGGTTTGTTGAGGATACTCGTTAGTGTGTCGGTCAACCACGCCTCGAGAAGCTTTCTGACAGTTAGGGGTGCCCCTTCCTCTATAGACGTAGAGGCTACTTTGCCATGAGGTTTTGTTATGCTGCAATGTGGGGGCAGCGACCCATCTCGCCTAGGGGATGAACTCAGCGCCGTATCCTCACTAGCTGGTTCACAGCTCTCGTTGAGAACGGTTATGAGGTTGGTCGGTAGGTCACTTGTTATCCTCACCCTTTCTTGTCGGTTACCTGCCATGTTAGATTTTGCACAAGGAAAGAGAATAGATCTTGGGCTTTGTGATGTTAGTGACCGACGTTAGTTATAGATCTAGAGGAGACTAAAAGTTTAGCTAAGAAATCCCCATAGACGGCGCCAGATTGTTTAATTAATTTCAGTTAAACATAGGTTAATCTTGGTTAAGAATAATATTCCCAGATCTCGTAAATCAGAGAAGGTAGTTGAATGGCGTTTATGAGGACAATAATGATTCTATGTAATAAATGCCTTTTACTATCAAGAACAGTTGCAGTATGTATGATATTCAATAAATGACAATATCATTGTGCACATGTAAATAAGAGGAATAATTTAATCAGCAAGAGGTGGAACAAAAGAACCTTCCACCTGACAAGGATTGAACGATAGATCGTCAAACGATTGAGGATTCCTCGGATCTGACGAGAATCTTAGTAAAAAGTAAAGTCTTGTATTGAGTGAAGAATAAATCTTTTTCAAAGTGTTGTTCTTACAATTGAGTTTCACGTGCCTCTATTCTTTCTCTTTTTTCTATTTATATGAGGTATATTCCTAGTAAACCCTAATAGTACATATACAGAGAATATTCACAAAATATTCTCTTTAATACTCTATTTCGAAAACTAGCCGTTACAGCTTCATCGACGATGCTCGACCTCGACCATGATTGGCACCTCTACCATGACTCATGTTGACTCTTCGGCTATGAGATATTTTGCTTTCTGATCCATCTCGACTAACGGCGGCTCGAGAATCCTTTTCTTAGTATTATCTTATTTCAAATATTCTAAAGCAAATTTTGACCCATACAATAACAAAATAAATATTTTTAATGGTTAATCTATTTAATTTATATTATAAGGTTGGACCATGGAAAATCAGTTATATTTAATGAAATTCACATGTTCCATACTAGTTTATCGATGAAATCATTGTCAAAAAGTTTAATAGATATTTAGATTTTCATTTTCTTTTTCATTTTTGCACACTCCAACTTTTCTCTTTCAATCTCTTGTTCTTTCTTCTATCTAGTTGCCCTAGTTCTCTTTCTCTCTCAATGTATCTCACATTTTTCTCTTTCAGTTTGTATTTCGTGCTTTCTCATCTATCAAGTAAATTCCTCTCATTTTGTCTCTAAAGGAATAAAATGGTGGAAATAATAGAACTCAAATTTTATAGAACATTTGATGTCATGACCCAAAATCTACCTAGTCGTGAAGGCACCTAACTCAACCCGCTAGGTAGGCCAAACAACAGTCAACAAAACTCAAATGAGAATAACAAGAGTCAATAAGTGAAATGACTTAATTTCCATACAATAACCCAAGAATTGGTAGTACAAGTCATGAGACACTAAGACTTAGATTTACAAAGCTGATATGAAAACAAATACAACATCTGTTTGGAATGTACATAAACAGAATTTGAATCTAAAACTACCAAGGACGAAGGGTAGCTATATCCGTTAAACATGTACATCTTCTGTGCCAGCTCCCGTCATCCACAACATCTCATCTCCAAGATCTGCACGCTAAGTGCAGAAGTGTAGTATGAGTATAACATATCTCGTGTACTCAGTAAGTATCATAACTAATCTCGGTAAGGAAATAATGAAATTTTTTATAAATGATACTTGCTAATAACCTTTTCAATTCATATTTCTCATAAGTACACAACAAAAATATTATCAAGTTATAAATCACAGATAAAGCCTCCTCGGTGCCCAAAGATAATGTAACATGCTCTTTTTCAATTAACAATCCAACATATAAAAAAAACATGTGTCAAATATCTGTAATGACCCGACCGATCGTTTTGAGCATTTGTATTCAGTTTGGTGGTTTGAGTAGCTTTATATGGTGCATTATGACTTCTGTGTATCGTAGGGTTTGGTTTTCGAGTGATTCAGAATTTATTTGGAAGGATGATTGTCAACTAGGAAGCTTTAAGTTGAAAAAGTTGATCAAGTTTGACTTTTACATATTTGACCTCGGATCGAAGTTTTTATGGTTCTGTTAGGTACGGGTGGTGATTTTGGATTTGAGCGTATGCCGGATTTGTATTTGGATGCTTCTAGAAGGTTTTGGCATTATTTGACGAAAGTTGGAAATTTGAAGGTTTGAAAAATTCATAGGTTTGATCGAGTGTTGACTTCGATATTATCAGATTCTGATTATTATTTCGGGAGTTATAATAGGTTTGTTATGTCATTTGGAACTTGTGTGCAAAACTTGAGGCGATTCTGAATTGTTTGGACGTGTTCGGCATAAGTTTGGAATTTAGAAATTTAAAAGAGTTCATTAAGCTTGAATTGAGGTGCGATTCATAGTTTTGATATTTTTATGAGTGTTTGAGGTCTCGAGTAGGTACGTGTTATATTTTGAGACATTTTGGTATGTTTGGATGGGGTCCTGAGGGGCTCGGGTGTGTTTCAGATTGATTTCGAATAATTTCGGAGGTTGCATGATCTGTTGGTTTCTCTGATTTTTCTGGTGCTCCAATTAATCTTTGCGATTGCAGTAGAACAAACGCGATCACTATGAGTATTTTGTCAGTTGGGTTCGTTGTTCATCGCATTCGTGAGGGAGTCATCGCGTTCGCGGATAATGGAATTTGGGTTGGAGATTTTTGTTCTTCGCATTCGCATATAAGGCTCGTGATCGCGTTACAACAAGGGAGCTAGGGGATTTTGGTCATCGCATTCGCGTGGGAAGCGACGCGTTTGTGAAGGTCTGGGCAGTGTAGAGCTACACGTTCGCATAGAAGCATCGCGTTCGCGATGTATTTATGGATTGGAGGCAGATCTTGGCTTCGCGATCGTGAGTGTACTACCTCGATCGCGTAGGGTACTACTGGGCAGTGCATATAAGTACTCTATTTCGGACTTTGAGTCATTTTTAATACATTTTGAGATTTGGAGCTAGGATTTGGGCGATTTTGGAGGAAATTTTCACTATTTGAATTAGGGTAAGTATTATAGCTCAGTTTTGATCATTATTCATGATTTTATCTTCTATTTTGGTATTTGATTGATGAATCTAAAAGAGAAATTGGGGTTTTTTTCTAAACTTTTCTAAAGTGAATAATTGGGTTTTGAATATTGATTTGGAGTCGAATTTGAGTCAACTTAGTATGGTTGGACTCATATTCGAATGGTTGGCAGAATTTATGAGTTTTGTCGGGTTTCGGAATGCGGGCCCAGGTTGACCTTTTGGTTGACTTTAAGTATTTGATTAAAGATTCGACCTTTATCTTTTGAGTTTGATTCCTATGGCATTATTTGATATTTTTGAGTTGTTTGGCTAGTTTCAAGTCATTTGGGGGTCGATTCGCGTGGGGTGGCATTTTTAGAGTGTTGTTTTGACTTGCTTGAGGTAAGTATCTTACTTAAACTTGGTTGATGCACTAGTTGCTTGAGTTATTTGTGTTAGCTATGATGGTATGCTATAATCTCATATCTTAGTCACTTATTGCACTCTAATTCACTGCACTTTACTTGTTTTGAGCTTTAATTGATAGTATTTTGCACTTATTGTGTGTTTTATGCCTTGTAGGAGTGATTTCGAATGATATAGATGTTGCGGAGCTAATTCGAGCTATTTGGAGCTTTGAAGTTTGAGTAAAAGCTCAAGGGATTAAGCCGGGATCGTGTTCGGGGGTTGAGGACCAAGTCTGGACGTCAAAAATCAAGATTCAATCTGTACTCTGAGAAAAGTCCACAACCGCGGCGCGTGGCATGCCACGACTGTACAATTTCCTATTGTTTGTCAGAACTAGCTCTCTGGATTTCCCCACTAATGCCCCACATGGCGCGTTGCCCCATGCAGCGCGCCACTGCAATATTTACAGAGTACTTTTCCTATTTCGTCAAGGAGAAGGTGATTTCACCTAAGCCCGACCATACTTGGCATAAATACATGGAAAATATTATTTTATGGTTTTTTGACACATATTCGACCAAAGGAGGCTAAGGAAGAGTTGGAAGAACACGAGCACAAGGATTTCATCATTGCTTACTCACTCAAGACCCGAGTTTGGATTGAATTTATATTTTTCTATACTTTAATTTTATTTGTGATGAATTGCTCCATATCTATGGAGTAGTTCTCTTGAGGGTTTGATGGATTTTGTGTAATGATGATTGTTTATGTATTATGACTCTAGTTTTATGTATTGAAGTATTTTTGGATGATTTAATTGTTAAATCTATATATTCATTAATTCATTTAATCGAGAGAGGTATAACTTGTGATATCCTTGCATTATATTATTGGTTGAGTTATTTAATTCTTGTTAATAATCGAGAGAGGCTAGTTAAATCATTGATTATACCTAGTTAGGAGGATAATGGAGAGAGGTTCTCCTAAAGACCAATACACTGCGCATTCTTGCATATCTTCATGTGCTTAAATTAGTTCATCTTGTGAGATTAAGACTTAATAGGGAGAGGAGTTTTTGCTGAACGTTGGAACTGATAATTGAGTGAATTCAAGAGACTTGCTTAAATATTAGAAGTGAATTATCTAGAGTTAGATCCCAAATAATTATCTTGCACCTATCCTATCAACTCCTATTTCCTCCCATTGATAACTTCCTTGCTTATCTTTGTTTTAATTGTCATTAGTTAGTAGCTCTAGACTCTTAGTTAATTTTAGTTAGAAATCATATAAATCTCAATTGTTGATCATCGTGGATAGTGATCAAGCTAGAAACTACGAGAATACTGTTTAAATCTAATCCATGTGGATACGATATTATACTATACTATAGTTGATTACAACAACAACAACAACCACCCAGTATAATCCCTCAAGTGGGGTCTGGGGAGGGTAGGATGTATGCAGTCTTACCCCTGCCCCATGGCAAGGATACGATACTATACTATACTATAATTAATTAGCGAACATAATTTAAGTGTATGTTTCGAGCTCGTCAAATTTTGGCGCCGTTGCCAGGATTGGCAATCAATAGTGTTTGAAATAGTTTGTAGTGCTAATTCAGGAATTTTTATCTTTTATTTATTTTATTTTTCTCTTTTTACGTTTGGTGTTGTTGAGTGTGCACAGGTTACAGGTTTAGATTGGTTCATGACTCAAGCCTCTGCGAAAGAAGTGCTACCATACGAGCTAGAAATTGAAAAACAACTGCGACAGCTGAGGAAGGAAAGAAATCTCACTGAGACATCAAAAAAGGTTGGGCAATCCTTAACCAAAGAACTTATGGCTGGAAACGATGATGATAATGTAGCTTTGGCTGCGAGAGAAGAAGCCCAACGAAGAGAACAAGCTGCACGGGATGCTGAGGAAGCATCTATTAGAGATGCACAGATTGTCTATGAAGAAAAGAGGGGTCGAAGAATTGCTCAAAACCAAACTTTGGATGCAGGCCTGTTCAGAAATATAGCTCCCATGCCTGGGAGATCACTAGGCGATTATGCTAGATTAGTCTACAATTAAGGATTATCAGGTGTGAGACCACCTCCAATTGCACCTAACAATTTTGAGTTGAAGCAAGGGCTGCTTCAAACCCTTCAGAAATTATGTGTCTTCAGAGGGAAGCCAAATGAAGATCCAAATACACATCTAATGGACTTCGAGAGATTATGAATACCTTTCAATACAATGATGTGTCACAAGGTGCAGTGCACTTAAGGGCATTCCCCTTCACACTCAAAGATTATGCAAAATAGTGTCTTCGAAGCTTGCCCACTGAATCGATTAGAACATGGGAGGAGATGACCAAAAAATTTCTTGATAAATATTTCTCCTCAGCTAAGACGGGCAAGTTTAGAAGAGAAATCCATAACTTCTTCCAGAAAGATACGGAAACTATTTTTGAAGCACGGTAGAGGTTTAAGGAGATTGTTCGAAAGTGTCAACATAGTGGAATTGAACTCTGGATGCAACTCCAGGACTTTTGGGATGGATTGACACCGGCCTTGTGTAGAACATTGAGCAATGCAGTTGGAGGCCCATTGATGGAGAAGACTCCAGAGGAGATAGTTACAATTCTTGATGAGTTATCTGAAGATGCTAATCAGTGACCCTCTAAGAGTGCTGAAAGAATAAGATCAACTAGTGTTCACCAAGTTGATGCTAATACATCTGTGCAGGTACAACTTGATGTTATGGACAAAGAAATAAGACAACTGACCTTAGCCTCGATACAAAGTGAGCCTCATGCATCTTGTGATATATGTGGAAGAGGACACCCTACTCATGAGTGTCAAGCCTCAACTGAGGAAGTGAATGCTGTGGGAAATTACAATTTCAATGTAATGGGTTAGAGGCACTTCGATTTTTCATGGAGTTCACCTGGGGGTACCGCGAATGCATGGCAACAATATAACTCTAGACCCCAGGGGCAAGGAGATCCATCTTACCAATATCAGTAGAGGCAGCAATTTCAGCCTCAACAACCCACTCATCCCGGTCTAGAAGATCTAATGAAGGACTTCATTATTAAGACAGATGAGAGGTTGGACGCCTATGGAGCGGCTATCAAAGAATTGAGCAAATCTTTGCAAAACCTAGAGAGACAAGTGGGACAGATTGCAACAATATTATCTAAGAGGGCTCCAGGAACTCTCCCCATTGATGCTGAGAGAAATCCCAAGGAAACAATGAATGTTGTAACTCTGAGAAATGGGCAAGTATTGAAAGATCCCACCCCGATCCAAAAAGATGTGATACTCGGAAAAGAAAGTGGGAAGCAGTTGAAGAGTGATGTTGATAAAAAGAAGAAAGGCCAGATAAAAACTGATAAAAAGAAGAAGGAAGAAAATTTGAGAAGGGAGGAACATGATAAGAGCGAGCATATGCCTGCTTTACCTTTCCCTCAAACGCTATATATTGCAAATCTGGACAAGCAGTTTGGGAGATTTTTGATGTGCTGAAATAGGTTCATGTAAGCTTACCATTCATAGAAGCGCTCTCACAAATGCCTGCTTATGCCAAATTCTTGAAGGAAATCTTGACAAAGAAGAGGAATATAGAAGAGACCTCAGTGGTCAAGCTCACAGAGCATTGTAGTGCGATCTTACAAAATAAACTCCTACAAAAGTGCTGAGATCCAGGGAGTTTTACTATACCTTGTTCCGTAGGAACTATTCATTTTGATAAATCATTATGTGATTCTCGTGCCTCAATTAATTTAATATCTCTATCTATTTACATAAAATTAGAGATGGAGATTGGATAGATAAGGTTTGTGCCAATATCTTTGCAGCTGGCAGACCAAACGACTTTAATACCCGAGGGGATAGTGGAAGATGTGCTAGTTCGGGTGGATAAGTTTGTATTTCCTGTGGATTTTATAGTGGTGAATATGGAGGAGAACAAGGGGATCCCTCTCATCCTAGGAAGACCATTCTTAGCGATGGGCAGATCAATACTGGATATACACGAGAGAAAACTCATGCTTAGAGTGGGTGAGGAGACCGTGACTTTCAAGATGGATGGAGAAAAGGGGGCACAAAAGGAAAAACCTGCTGCGAGTGTTGAGTGGAAAGTGAAGGGCTCAAAAGAGAAAGCTGCAATGAGTGAGAAAGATAAGTGTGGGGTGTACCCCAAGAAGGTTGAGAAGAAGCTGTCTGCATGGATGTGCGCATTAGTTCGAAGGCGAGGAATGAAGCCCGACTTCGACTGAGACCCCGACTAGATATTTAGGGAAGATTCCTTTACCTTACGCTTTTTAATTGTGTGTCATTGGGACATGCCACAACTTAAAGTGTGGGGTGGGGGATATGTTGTATGTATATATGTATATTAGTTTTAGTTTTTGTTAGTTGTAGTAGTTAGAGATAGAAAATAATTGAAAGAAATATAAAAAAAATGAAATAAAATTGATTTTCCCGACGATCGATATCATTCGACGGGTTTCTTGAGGGATTAAAGTTGTAAGAAAAAGACAATTTTTTTCTTCTTTTGTTAGGTAGTGTATTAATTCCCCTTGGTGTTTCTTTGTGCCGCGGTTATTTTCCAAGGGTTTTTATTTGAACCGGGTGTAGTAGTTTTTATTTTTTTTAGGAGTAGGAAACCCTGTGCTATGATTTGAATTGAAGACAATGTCTCTTAACTCTATTATACCTTGAGAATAGTGAGTGCTTTAGTTATGACGCTTAGGCTCAATTTTTGACTCTTGTACAAGTACCTTAAATTGTATGATCTTAACTTTGCTTAACTGCTTTGACTAGAGTGTCTTGATAGTCCAATCTTGAGTGAGTTATGTGCCATGTGGTTGTGAGGTTTTGTGTTATTCTGTGCATTGAATTTGATGTCTAGAACTTGCACTGTGTGTTTGCAAAGCAAAATAGTAGTTTTATTCAGTCTTGGAAGTGATAGAGGCATTTCTTTGTTGATCCAAATATATGCTTTTACCCACCTAATTCTTATGTATCGTAGTTAACCCCTTTGAGCCTGTAATCCTGTTTCTTTGGCAACCACATTACAAGATTTACCTATTTATTTGAATTGACCATCTATTTGAACCTTGTACCTCTCGTGAGCACTTAAATTTGTTATGAACTTTGTAAAAGTTAAAGTGTGGGGTGGTTGGTTTAGCTTTTGAGTGGAACTATTGAACTAAGAAGAAAGGTGCACTGCTTTGAAAAAGAAGGAGCCACTTGAATGTGAAGGTGGAGTTTTGGTTTGACATAAGTGTGGGGCTTTGAACAATGAAATGTATGTATTAAAGTGCTTAGGGAGGTGTACTCACTCTTATATCTAAATGTATCCTACCCATCCCACAGCCTACATTACAACCAATTAAAGGCATACTTGGTCCTTGACTGAATGCGCTCAATTAGTAGAGTAGTACACTACAGGCAAGCCTATGGTACGTCTTTTGTGGCATATGAATGTTACTTCCGAGAGTGAATTCATTCTATCTTGAGTTCCTAATTGTTTTTAAATTTTATTGTGTGTGAAACTACTCTCTATTGTTGTGTGAGGGAACTTAATTAATGAAGGAAAGGTAATGTCGTTGACCTCTATGTTAGAGTAAGTGTGCGGGTTATAAATAATGCATGGTGCTTTTGAGTCAAATCTTGAGGCTAGGATGTTACGGTATTGTACTTAATCTGTTTTAAATATTCTTGGTGTGATGAGTTATGAGAGTTGTTTAAAAAGGTCGTGTCTATATAAAGTGTAGTTTGATTTCTCGAGGACGAGCAATGGTTTAAGTGTGGGGTGTTGATGGTAGGCTATATCTCGTATTTTAGTCGCTTATTGCACTCTAATTCACTGCACTTTACTTGTTTTGAGCTTTAATTGATAGTGTTTTGCACTTATTGTATGTTTTATGCCTTGTAGGAGTGACTCTGAGTGATGTAGATGTTGCAGATCTAATTCGAGCTATTTGGAGCTTTGAAATCTGAGTAAAAGCCCAAGGGATTAAACCGGGATCGTGTTTGGGTGTCGAGGACCAAGTCTGGATGTCAAAAATCGAGATTCAATCCGTACTCTGAGAAAAGTCCACAACCGCGACGATTGGCATGCCGCGGCTGTACAATTTCCTGCTGCCTGTTAGAACTAGCTCTCTGGATTTCCCCACTAATGGCCCACATGGCGCGTCGCCCCATGCGGCACGCCTGTGCAATTTTTACAAAGTACTTTTCCTATTTTGGCAAGGAGAAGGTGATTTCATCTGGGGCCGACCCTATTTGGTATAAATACATGGAAAAATATTATTTTCTGGACTTTTGACACATATTCGACTGAAGGATGCTAAGGAGGAGTTGGAAGAACACGAGCACAAGGATTGCATCATTCCTTCCTCACTTAACACCCGAGTTTGGATTGAATTTATGTTTTCCTATACTTTAATTTTATTTGTGATGAATTGCTCCATATCTATGGAGTAGTTCTCTTTAGGGTTTGATGGATTTAGTGTATTGATGATTGTTTATGTATTATGACTCTAATTTTATGTATTGAAGTATTTTTGGATGATTTAATTGTTGAATCTATATATTCATTAGTTCATTTAATCGAGAGAGGCATAACTTGTGATATCCTTACATTATATTATTGGTCTGAGTTCTTTAATTCTTGTTAGTAACCGAGAGAGACCAGTTTAATCATTGATTATACCTAGTTAGGAGGATAATGGAAAGAGGTTCTCCTAAAGACCAATACACTGCACATTCTTACATATCTTCACGTGCTTAAATTGGTTCATCTTGTGAGGTTAAGCCTTAATCGAGAGAGGAGTTTTTGCTGAACGTTGGAACTGATAATTGAATGAATTTGAGAGACTCACTTAAACATTAAAAGTGAATCATCTAGAGTTAGATCCCAAACAATTATATTGCACCTATCCTACCAACCCCTATTTCCTCCCACTGATAACTTACTTGCTTATCTTTGTTTCAATTGTCATTAGTCAGTAGCTCTAGACTCTAAGTTAATTTTAGTTAGAAATCATATAAATCTCAATTATTGATCATCTTGGATAGCGATCAAGCTAGAAACTACTAGAATACTGTTTAAATCCAATCTGTGTGGATACGATATTATATTATACTATATTTGAGTAGCGAGCATAATTTAAGTGTGTGTTTCGAGCTCGTCAAGCTACGTGTTATAGGTGGTGTGTATGTGTGGGGTTGAGCTCATGTGCGTGCATGCATGGTGGTATTTTTCATGCTCGAGGTAGTATTTAGGCTATAATATGCTTAGATCGATTGTTAAGTTTTATGTTATGGTGATTCTTATATTTGTACCTCTATTGTGAGCTATTTGAGCTATGTTTGACTTTACATAGAGGTTAATCTCCTGATTGAACTTGATAATTGCATCTTTTGTGATGTATTTGCCTTATTTGAGCTATGATAACACACTTTGCACATGCATACAATATGATAACACACTTTACATAGGAGTATGAAATTTGATGTTCTTTTATCAAGTATATGTATCCTTGTATATTTGCTTTCTGTTGGATGAGGATTGGACTGGTAGTCGGTGACCACATCGGGCGGATTGTGATATTGAGCCTATGACCACGCTGGGTGGATTGTGATATTGAGTATGTGACCACGCTTATGTTATTGAGCTTGTGACCACGCCAGACAGATTATGATATTAGAACGTGAGTTATCTGTGCAACACGTGAGCCATCCGTGTGGTTTATATTATTAGCACGTGAGTTATCCATGCAACACGTGAGTTGTTCGTGTAACATTTGGATATGGATCCATCCCCCTAGGGTCACCCTCTCATGTTCCTTCTTGATGGTGTACATGCGGATTGTGAAAAAGCGACGACTTTCTAATTGATGTGGGCTTTGGGAAGGTTGATCAGTGATTTGGTTTGGTTATTGAGATTTTGATGTGGGCCTCAGAGCCGTATTGTGATTTCTATTTGGATCGAGTTGCACGCCGCAATGGATTGATAGTTGTTTATTATAATTCATCTTTACTTGCAACTTCCTTGGATGTTTACCTGATTTATTTGCGTATCTTTCTTATATGCTGGATTGTTGACTGAGCAGAGTACTTTAAGAATATTGTATGCACCAAGGTGGTTTTATTTGTAATTTCATGATTTGATCATATTACTATTCTGTACTTGTTGGAATTTATGAATTGTACAGGTGATTGGCGAGTATCATATATAATTTTTGCTTCTATTACCTCGCCGAGGTTAGTTATGATAGTTGCTGAGTACATGGGGTCGGTTGCACTTATACTACACTTCTGCACCTTCTGTGCAGATCTTGGAGCTGAGATGTTGTGGATGACGGGAGCTGGCACTGAAAATGTACCTGCCTTTCGGATATAGCTACCACTTGTCCTTGGTAGTTTTAGATTCGAATTTATGTTTATATACATTCCAAACAGAGGTTGTATTTATTTCATATCAACTTTGTAAATCTAAGTCTTAGTGGCTCATGACTTTTACTACCAATCATTGGGTTATTGTATGGGAATTCAACTATATTTACTTGTTGATTTCTTACTTATGTACATTAGAACTGTGTAACTATTGTTTGGCTTACCTAGCGGGTTGGGTTAAGTGCTATCACGACTAGGTGAAGTTTAGGTTGTGACAAGTTGGTATAAGAGCTCTAGGTTTATAGGTTTTACGAGTCATGATCAAGTATCTAGTAGAGTCTTGTGGATCTGTATGATGACATCCATACATATCTTCGAGAGGCTACAACACATGTAGGAAATTTCCCGTCTTTCCTTCTTTATTGTGCAACATTGATTAAGTGTCATCACTTATTGGCTAAACCATGCATCTGAAAGATGGTGAAATCCACTACATTGGACTAAACTAGTCCCAAATTGCACAAAATCTCATGACAACGGTCCAAGAAGTCATGAGCATCCTCTAAAGACGCACCGCTGAAGTGAGGAGGAGACAACGTCACCTGTCCATCCTCTTTAGCTCATCAGCTGACAGAACGGGCCTAACCTCAGGCTGTGCGGCTGTCAGGACCCAACTGGAGGGTCATGACTAGCACCCGGGCCATACTTGCCGAGCACCAACGTACATTTTATCTAACCTTCCTTATTATCTTTAAGGGCCGACAAGACCAATATAAATGAAAGACATGGATCATGAACATCCAACAATGAAAGATAATGTCATGAACATACGTAACATGGGACGACAAGACTGTCAAGAAACTATATATAAGGTACGAGCTACCATGGTGCCATGAAAGACTATACAACAAAAATCAGCCGACAAGGCATTCCAAACCATACATAAGTCGACACCTGTCTATGAGCCTCTAAAAGAACATAAGTGCTACAACATTGCCGGAACAGGGCCCCGACATACCCATAATGTCTATAACAAAAATGCATACCAAGACCACGGCAAGTCCGGAGAAAGGATCTTGCCAATAACGCTGAACCGGATAGCCTACTGTGATGGGGGAGCTGCGTCTACCCATCTATCAGGACCTGCAGCACGACATGCAGCGTCCACAAATAAAAAGGACGTCAGTACGAATAAAGTACTGAGTATGTAAGGCAGAATAGCATAAGTAAGAACAATAATGTAAACAGTGATAGGGAATATACAACCTGTGACATCTGGGTACCTCTGAGGGCTACTGACATGAAATACATGATACATACATATATATATACATAAACGTTTAAAACATATGCCTTTGTGGGCATCATCATCATCATATCGTACCCGGCCATAATAGGCTCGGTAAAATGTACCCGGCCATCATAGGGCTCGGTAGAATCGTACCCGGCCACGTGGAGCTCGGTAAAACCCAACTGATCAGTGGTTGCACAATAGGTGCCATACCCGGCCAACTATAGCGTGGCTCGGTAGAGTAAAATAGATACATATATATGATGCATGCTGGACTCATTGGAATCACATTTTGAACCTTTCGGAGTGACGTAAGGTCGGTATCCTTCGTACACGTTATTAGGATTAACTCTTCATCAAGAAACTTATAAGAATCAGGAACTACCAACAACATTGATAATATAAGAATAAGAGAAGTAACATCAATACCAATCGTTTCATAAGAAGGGCAGCAATGTAAGTACTGCTAGCTTCTAAGAGTAGAGTATCTTTGGGAGCTCGTTCATTACATTATGTACAATCGGAGTCATGCAAAAGAATGAAGGGGATAGCCTCACATACCTTGTATATACTGCCCAACCTCAAGCTATGCAAATGTCACGACTCCTTAGTCTACAATAAAAGAAATGACACTATCATTATCGTTTAAGCGTCGTAACTATTATGTATCGACCGCAACCTATTTTACGATGAAACGGACAGCACCTCCCCTATTTATATGACTTCACACAAGTCAATACAATCACCAAACAGCCCAAACAACATCATTAATAATCATATTGAGCCTCCAAAACAGTCCACCAACTAACAACATTACTACCAAGCCTTTCGATATATATTTCACAAGTTCTAGCATCAACGACTTAGCCACAACTTGGATAATCTTAAATATATATAGAGTAAGAGGTTCATTACCTTTAAACAGAAAGAACAACTCCAATTTGACCTTAATTTTCCTCGAAATATCCCTTCAATTCTGCCACAAGAACAAGGAAGCGAAACTAGCAATTAATTCGGGTTTTTCGGCACTAGAATTACTTTAGAAGACTTGAAATCACCTAGGGTTGATATTAAAAACTTGAAGGTGTATTTACAGAACATAAAGCACTTAAAACAACCTCCCACACGAGCTGGAACAACACAAAAATCAGCAACAACAAGAAAAACAAGAAACTTACTAGCACCACGGGATTCCCGACATTTGATTTGTGTTGTTTGCCCTTTGTTTGGGTCTTGGATCATGAGAGAACCTTGAGAGAATGTTTTTAGGGTTATAAGGTCTGAATATACTGAAAAATAATGACTTAAAACGGGGTTGAGTTATCTTATATATGTCCAAATGTCTTAAACCGCCTTTGTGGGCCCCATAGAGAGCAGCTTGGCGCACTCTCGCGAAAATGCGAATATCTCTCTATTCCGAGATCGTATCGACGAACGGTTTAATGCGTTGGAAACTAGACTCATAGATCTTCAATTTGATAGGTAGATCACCCCATAATTCCAAGCACATTGGGAGTAAAATGCAGTAACATTTGACCTAAAGTTTAAGTAAAATTATAAACCTAAGTTGCGACAACTTTTATCGACTTTTATTTCATAACTCGCTTGACTTCAAGACTTATGATGCGGATATTATATGATTCAAATACATTAAAACAAGACCTCTTGGGACAGTTAATCACCTCTAGTGTTATCCGAAAATACGGGTTACAACATCCTTGATTAGCTTAACTTCAAATACTTGTTAACCACTCTTATACACCCTTGTATCGTTTAAGACCAATAGGATTAACTTATTATCATCTCAAAGATAATCTCTTCTTGGATTTACGTCGACTACCTTACGGCGTGATCTATGATATGCGAATTTGGGTTGTAACATCCTCTCCCCCTTAGGAACATTCGTCCTCGAATGTAAGGGTTTATGGGGTGTCTAACTCATCGTGGATTCCGACGGAGATTTCCGGCTGAGTTTCCCTTATAAAATGGACACTAGCCAAACTTGCAAGCAGTTAAACCCAACCTATGGCCATACAAGACTATACAAAGCATTATGGATATGTACATTATCTGCATATCACCATTTTGTATTTAAAAAAAGAGTATTCACAAGCTATTGCTTACCTCATAGAGCCGTTTCACCTTATAATGCGTCCTTCTTTCCCCCGGTATCCTCGTTATTTTCACTCTAGAATAGGTAAGGGTATTTAGACTTCATCTCCTCTTCTGCTTCCCATGTCATTTCTTCTATATTCTTGTTCCTCCATAATACTTTCATGGAAGCTACATCCTTTGTTCTCAGCTTGCGGACTTGTCGATCTAATATAGCCACTGGCAGTTCATCATATGATAGATCCTTTGTAACTTGTACATCTTTGATAGGGACGACCCGAGAAGGGTCTCCAATATATTTCCTCAACATAGATACATGGAATACCGGGTGGACAAATTCCAATTCAGATGGCAATTCTAACTCGTAAGCAACCTGTCCAATTCGTCGAAGAATTTTGTACGGCCCAATATACCGTGGACTCAACTTACCCTTCTTCCCAAAACGCATAACACCCTTCATCGGCGAGATCTTCAGGAAAACCCAATCACCAACCTCAAATTCCAGATCACGACGTCGGACATCGGAATAAGATTTTTGCCTGCTTTGTGCCGTCCTCAGCCGCTCTTGTATCAGTTTCACCTTCTCAATGGCTTGGTAAATCAAATCTGGCCCATATAATTCTGTCTCACCGACTTCGAACCATCCAACTGGTGATCTACATCTCCTCCCGTACAGTGCCTCATACGGGGCCATTTTAATACTGGAATGGTAGCTATTATTGTAGGCAAATTCTATAAGTGCCAGATGGTCATCCCAATTCCCCTTAAAATCTAGAACACATGCTCGTAGCATATCTTCCAGCGTCTGGATGGTACGTTCAGCCTGTCCGTCAGTCTGCGGATGGAATGCAGTGCTGAGATTTACTTGTGTGCCTAAACCCTTCTGAAAAGACCTCCAAAAGTTAGCCGTAAATTGAGCTCCTCGGTCTGATATAATAGATACCGGCACACCATGAAGCCTAACAATCTCCTTGATATACAACTTCGCATAATCTTCAGCCGTGTAAGTTGTCTTAACTGGTAGAAAATGGGCAGATTTTGTAAGTCGATCAACTATCACCCAAATGGAGTCAAACTTATGATAAGAGCGAGGTAATCCAATAATGAAGTCCATATTAATCACCTCCCATTTCCAGGTCGGAATCTCTATATTCTGAATCAATCCACTGGGTTTCTGATGCTCGATCTTTACTTGTTGACAATTAGGACACTGGGCTACAAATTCTGCAATAGACTTCTTCATGTTGTCCCACCAATACTGCTCCTTAACGTCATGATACATCTTTGTCGAGCCAGGATGGATAGAATATCGGGACTGATGAATCTCAATCATAATCTTCTCTCGCAACCCTGCCACACTAGGCACACATAATCGGCCCTGGTATCTCAGTGTCCCATCTCCTCCGATCTTGAAAGTTGTAATCTTACACTGCTGAATTCCCTCTCTCAATCTTACTAAGGTAGGATCTTCATATTGCCGTTCTTTTACCTCGGCTACCAAAGATGATTCTGCTGTATTCTGTACAGTAACACCTCCGTCATCAGAGTCCAACAATCTGATTCTCATATTGGCCAGCTGGTGAAGCTCTTTGGTCAACCCTTGTCTACCTGCCTCAATATGTATTAAGCTTCCCATTGACTTACGGCTGAGAGCGTCTGCCACAACATTGGCTTTACCAGGATGGTACAATATCTCGACGTCATAGTCTTTCAGTAATTCAAGCCACCTACGCTGCCTCAAATTCAACTCCTTCTGCTTGAAGATGTATTGTAAACTTTTGTGATCTGTGTAGATGTCAACATGGACGCCGTATAAGTAGTGCCGCCATATCTTCAAAGCATATATTACTGCAGCCAATTCCAAATCATGAGTCGGGTAATTCTTTTCATGCTTCTTCAATTGTCGTGATGCATAAGCAATCACCTTCCCACGTTGCATCAATACGCACCCCAAACCTATACCTGAGGCATCACAATATACCACATAACCTTCTGTTCCTTCTGGGAGAGTGAGCACTGGCGCAGATGTCAATCGATTCTTTAGCTCCTGAAAACTATGTTCACAAAAATCAGACCACTGGAACTTGGTAGCTTTCTGTGTTAACTTAGTCAATGGTGCTGATATAGAGGAAAACCCTTCTACAAACCGCCTATAATACCCTGCTAGCCCCAGGAAGCTGCGGACTTCTGATGGTGTTGTAGGTCTCGGCCAATTCTTCACTGCATCGATCTTCTGAGTGTCGACACTAATACCCTCATCAGATATCACATGGCCAAGGAATGCTACTGAGTTCAGCCAGAATTCACATTTAGAGAGCTTAGCATATAACTTATGATCCTGAAGGGTCTGTAATACTATCCGCAAGTGGCCCGCATGTTCCGCCTCCGAACGAGAATACACCAGAATGTCATCAATGAATACGATCACGAACACATCAAGATAGGGCCTGAATACACTATTCATGAGATCCATAAAAGCTGCTGGGGCATTTGTTAGCCCGAACGACATCACCAAGAACTCAAAATGCCCATATCTTGTCCGGAAGGCCGTCTTTGGAATATCCTTCTCCTTAACCCTCACCTGATGATACCCTGAACGCAAGTCAATCTTGGAGAAATACTTGGCACCCTGGAGTTGGTCAAACAGGTCATCAATTCTTGGAAGTGGATACTTGTTCTTTATTGTAAACTTATTCAACTGTCGAGGTAGGCCAAAGAAAAGGTGGGGAGAGGTGATTAGGCAAGACATGGCACAACTTCAACTGACCGAGGACATGACCCTTGATAGAAAGGTATGGAGGTCGAGGATTAGGGTAGTAGAGTACGTAGTCTAGAGTGTTCATAATAGTAGTATTGACATGCAGTCTCACTTTCTGTTGGTAGTAAGTTTTTATGACTAACCATTGTTTCTTTCATTGTTGATCACCTTACTATCTAGTTGTTTTTATTCTACTTTTATATGGCTGCTTGGTACTGTCCCTTCTTGTCTATATTTTTATTAATGTGGTGCTTATGCTTTCCTAAACCGAGAGTCTATTGGAAACAACTTCTCTATCCTCACAAGGTAGGGGTAAGGTATGCGTACACACTACCCTCCCTAGACACCACGGTGTGGGATATTACCGGGTATGTTATTGTTGTTGTTGTTGATCATTCATAATCTAGTTTGAATTTCTAAATTATATACCTATAAGGTAAGGAACTAAATATAATGTATATCGACATACTGGAGCAATGAAGAATGAAAGTCGGTTTGTATTTTGCGCTATTATAAAGTTTAATTTTTTTTCTTCTGTTTCTACCTTTTAATCTTTTAAAATATATTCACTCAACAATTATACCCTTGTTTAGCCACATGATTTCTCTACTTTGTGAAACACATAAATCACTCATTAAAATAAATAGAAGCATGAAATTTGAAAATAACGTTTATGTGTAATAATTTATCTAGTGAATTCGAGTTCAGTAATTAGCATATATAACTCGGGCCATGAAATTACAAAACAACACTAGTAGTAGTAGTACACAAATCACTTTTATGAACCTGTAGCCATGAATCAGTTTCTCAATATTGAGTGTATGGATTGGTTAATTTTTATGATCAACTTGTTATAGAGAGTCTTTGAATCGTTTTCTAGTAGTTTTTGAGAGCAAATGGATGGGATTATTTGGAGTTTAAGATTGCTTGGTGTTGAGGAGCTCAGCCATAGCATAAGAGAGAAAAGAGTCGGTTGAGAAGAAACTCCATTTCTGTATATTAGAAATGCCAACTGTATATTGGAAGTGTATTGTACACGTCTAACTACTTCCACTATTTATAACAAACAATCAACTAACTAACTATCTGAACTAACACTACTAATTATATTGTATTAATTTAACTACTAGATCCCACATCTATTCTTTCTACACTCCCCCTCAAGTTGAAGGATGAAAACAAGTTTTCATTCCCAGCTTGCTTACTAAGTAGTCGTGTTGTGGACTGCATAGACTCTTGGTGAAAATGTTTGCTAGTTGTTCCCTTGTGCCAATATGCTGAGTCTTGATCATTCCCTCTTGAATTTTTTCTCTTACAAAGTGGCAATCAATGTTTATATGCTTAGTTCTCTCATAAAATATAAGATGAGCTGCAATTTGAATTGCAACTTTACTATCACAGTAAAGTTGAACTGGAAGATCAACTGCAGTTTCTAGCTCCTAAAACAAGCCAACTAACCATTTGATCTCTGCAACAGTAGTGGCCATGCTTCTGAATTATGACTCAGCTGAACTTCTTGATACTGTTCCTTGCTTTTTGGATTTCCAGGAAATCAAAGCATCACCAAACTTCACAGCATACCCGGTAACTGACTTTCTTGTTTCCAAACATGCAACCCAGTCTAAGTCACAAAATGCAACCAACTTCTGAGTACCACTTGCTGGTAAGAACAGCCCAAGGCCATGATTTCCTTTTATATATTTGATTACTCTCATAGCAGCTTCTAGATGTAATTGCTTAGGAGCATGCATGAATTGACTTATAACATGTACCACAAAGGCTATGTTAGGTCTCATCATAGTCAAATACAATAATCTTCCCACTATTCTTTGATAAACACTTCTGTCTTCAAGTAGTCTGTCATTAGACAACCTCTGCTTGTTGAACACCTTGTCAAATTCTACAGAGGTAAGTTTGTAATTAAACTCTAGTAGAGTAAGCACTGGCTTTCCTCCTAATAGGCCAGTTTCAGATAACAACTCAAGGGCATACTTTCTTTACAACATATGAATGCCTTTCTCTGATCTTGAAAACTCTATGTCAAGAAAGTACTTCAGCTCCCCTAAGTCTTTCATCTTAAACTTGTTCTGCAGATCTTTCTAGCCTTCTAAATCAGATTTAAGTTATTACCAGTAACTAACAGATCATCTACATAGACAAGCATAATCACCAAATCTGCTCCCTTCCTGTGTGTGAACAAGGAATAGTCATAGTGTGACTGTACAAATCCTAGATCCGTCAATGCTTCTGTCAATTTCAAGTTCCATTGTCTAAGGGCTTGTTTAAGCCCATACAAGGACTTATTCAACTTGCACACCTTCTGATACTCCCCTGGCTTGAAAAGCCATAAGGAATTTGCATATAAACTTCTTCACATAAATATCCCTGAAGAAATGCATTATCAACATCCATTTGGAAAACAAACCAGTGTGAAGCAGCAACAAGAGCCACTACAGATCTCACTGTAACCATCTTAGCTACATGAGAGAAGGTTTCAGTATAATTCAAACCTTCTTGTTGGGTGTAGCCCTTGGCTACAAGCCTTGCTTTATACCTTTCCACCTCTCATGTGGATTTATTCTTGACTTGAACACCCATTTGCATCTTATAGGAACCTTGTCTGGAGGGAGGTTTACAATTGTCCAAGTATTATTGCTCTCAAGAGCTGAGATCTCAGTTTTCATAGCAGCCACCCACAGTGGATTGGCATTAGCTTCTACATAAGTTTTGGGATCCACAATTGTTGAATAAGCAGCTAATGAAGAGCTGTGGACAGGAGTAAGATGATCATACACCACATAGTTAGATAGTGGATATGAACAAGAAGTTTCTATTGAACAACATAATCTCCCATCCAAATAGGTGGTCTAGATTCCCTTGAAGATCTTCTGAATTGTACTGAATGAAGAGAAAGATTATGATCTCTGGTAATAGGAGATGGTGAAGACTGTGAGATATTGTCAGTGGTTGAGTTGGATGATGAATGCAGGGGTGCAGTTATAACAGGTGGATCAGGTTCTACTAGTTGCAGTACTGGGAACATAGGTGAAGAGCCAATGCTCATATTCTTGAAGGAAAAGATGTATTATTGAAAGACAGTGTCTCTGCTTACAAAGAACTCCTTGGAGGTCAGATCATAGAGATGATTAACCCTTCTGAGTAGTTGAATATCTAAGATGAACAACTAGAATTTCTATTGGACTGAACTTGTCACCTTTATTCATAGTTGTAGCATAGCATAGACTACCAAACACCTTGAGATGCTGTAGTGAAGGAACTCTCTGAAACAACCTTTGGAAGGGTGACTGGCCTTTCAACAAGACAGTGGGCAGCCTATTAAGTAAATATACAGCAGTGGACATGCACTCTCCCCAAAATCTCAAAGGCACAAAGGCCTAAAACCTTAATGCTCTTGCCATGTCTAGAATATATCTATGTCTCTTTTCAACAACACCATTCTGTTTTGGTGTATATATACAAGAGCTTTGATGTACAATGCCATACTCTTTTAGTAAACTGTTCACTTGATCATTGAAAAATTCTGAACCATTGTCTATTCTAAGACATTTTACACCACAGGCAAACTGATTTTTGACATACATTAGGAAGTTCCTTAACACTACAATAGAATCTACTTTAGTAGGCATTAAGAAAATCTAGGTGTATCTAGAGAAATCATCTACTAGAGTCAAAAAATATCTTTTACCATCATGAGTGGGAACTCTATAAGGACCCCAAACATCAGCATGCACAATATCAAAGGGATTAACAGAACAAGTAGTACTTAGAAAAAAAGGCACTCTTGCTTGTTTAGCAATAAGGCATACAGAGCACATGTGGTTCTTCAGCTGAGTCTTACACATGCCATTTATGTTTTTCAAGACTTTTAAAGGAGCATGCCCTAATCTCCTATGCCAAAGAGATATATCATCAATCTTAGACTTATTCTTAGAACTACCTTCACTGTCACTAGTTGAACTAGAGATGATATTTACAGATGAATGATTGATTGTATTCTTATTGTCAGCTACCTGCTGTGGACTTGAGCTACCTCTATTTATCAGAATATAGAGACCATCATCTTCTCTACCAATCCATATCACCTTCCCACTTGAGAGTTCCTTAAATAAACAGAAATCAAGAAAAAATACTGCACAACACTATAACTCCTTAGTGATCTTTGACACCGACAATCAATTGTATTTTAATTCAGGTACATATAGTACTTCTCCAATTGTCTTATCCTGAAATATATGAGGCTCTCCTGTCTTATTGATAGCAACTTGTTCTCCAGTAGGTAAATGAACCTTATTTTTACTCATTTGTGACAGTTCTTTGAATTTGTGAAGTAAACTTAACTTGTGTACCATATAATTGGTTGCTCCTGTGTCTACTATCCAGTTATTGTCAACTAGACTAGACATTAGAGCAGTAGTAATACTTGTTGTCGCCATCTGAGCTGCATTAGCCATAGGCTCTCCTTCTTTTCCTTTGTTCAACATCTGCAGAATTTGATTGTACTGTTTTGGAGTAAAGAACTGAGCTGGAATTAGTGGCGTAGAGACATATGTTGCTTGCTAAGATGAGCCTTGAGTTTCAGATACCTGATTTCCTACATTACTCACATTGTTAGCATAAGTGTTGGGTGTTCCTCCTTTCTTCTTGTACTTGAAGTCTGTTGGATATCCATGTAACTTGTAGCAATTGTCCCTTGTGTGACCTTTGAGCTTACAGTAGTGTGAACAATGGTATATCAATACTAAAAGTCTCCCAATGTGAGATATGGAAATTTATTTGAACACTGTCTTGATCCTAAATTGAGGTTTGATGTTGATTAAGTCTTTCATTGATATTATGATAATCTTGTTATATTATTTGTCATTCTATTGAGAGGGTGTTTAGTTATACATACTAGTGCTATTCGACGGTACTAACGTCCCTTTTGTCGGGGGCACTGCATCTTTAAATGGATGTAGGTGGTTCCACAGTAGGAGATATTGATCAGTGATAGCAGTACACCTTCTTCCCAGCTGACTTAGTGAGCCCCACTTCATCCTGTGGTCATGAATCTTTTGTACTTTGTGTATTTTGTTTGAGGTATAGTCGGGGCCTTGTTGCCGGCATTATCATTGTACTCTTTTTTATCTATAGATGCTCCATAGACATAGTGTGGGTTGTGGATTGGTGTTGGGAAAGTCAAAATATGTTATGTTGTGGTTGTATTATTTGTCCATTTGAGACTTTAAAAATGATGAAACTATTGGTAATGAATTGGTATTGTAGACATGAATACCTTTTTGTCTAATTAATGAAAATATGTATTATCTCCATTCGTGGATGAGTTTGGGTAGAATGAAATCAAACAGGCTTGCTCGGTCGGGTTCACTCGGTTGAGCGCCGGTCGCGCTCCTCGATTTTGGGGCATGAAAAACTTGGTATTAGAGTCTAAGGTTTTAAAGTGTCCTAGGATGTCTCAGAGTCGTGTCTAGTAGAGTCCTTATTATTGGTGTGTTGTCGACCACATCTATAATTAGGATACTACATGGGCATTTAGGAATAATACCCTTCTTTCATGTTCTCGATCGTGCGATAAAGATGATAGTAAGATTGTTCCTCCTTTAACTCGTGCTTTATTTTAACTTTCAGTACATGGCACTTAAGAAGAAGGCAAAAACTGGCCAAAGAGCCAATGTCACCCCAGGAGTGAAAGTTGATCCTATAATTGATGATGCGGGTGAGCACTCGAGGAGTGAGAAT
Organism: Nicotiana tomentosiformis; assembly: GCF_000390325.3. Taxonomy (NCBI): domain Eukaryota; kingdom Viridiplantae; phylum Streptophyta; class Magnoliopsida; order Solanales; family Solanaceae; genus Nicotiana; species Nicotiana tomentosiformis. The sequence goes on along the minus strand of NC_090812.1, from coordinate 128,504,114 downwards.
ATTCCTCCAGTTACTACACTGCCTGACTCTACTACAACTGATCAGACTGCACATGTCCCTACACCTACTGAGGGTGCAACGGTCCCTCCAACTGATATTCCAGTTCCACATCCAGTTCCAGCTTCCGATTCTGGTGTTTCTGATGTTGATCTTAGGGGAGCCATACAGATGTTGGCTCAAATAGTGGCATCCCAGGCCCAGAGATCAAATGTTGCACCAACTTCTTCCAGTCAACCAGGGGATTCTACTAGTGTCAGGGTGAACAGGTTTCGCCAATTGGATCCTCCAGTGTTCACGGGTACTAACCCAGAGGAAGATCCCCATGACTTCATTGATGAGATGCACAAGACTCTTCGAGTTATGCGTGCTACTGAGACAGAGGTAGTGGAATTGGCCTCCTACCGCCTGAAAGAGGTGGCATATTCTTGGTTCGAACTATAGGAGGAGTCCCGTGAAGAAAGGAGCCCTCCGGTGAGGTGGGGTGAATTTGCCGATGCCTCCATTGATCATTTCTTGCCTGCCGAGACTAAGGCATCCCGTGCTGCTGAGTTTGAGAACTTGAGGCAAGGTAGCCTGAGTGTGTGGGATTACCATATGAGATTCGTGTACCTATCTAAGTATGCTATTTACATGTTGCCCACTATGAAGGCTAGAGTGCGCCGCTTTGTGCAGGGACTTAGTCCCTTGGTTATTAATGAGGCTGCTACAACTGCCTTGAATTCTAATATGAACTATAGAAAAATGCTGGCATTCGCTCAAGCAACAGAGACTCGCAAATTGAGGAACATAATGGAGCAAGAGGGTAGTAATAAGGCCCGGTCTACGGGCAACTTTGGTGGTTCTTCTGGTGGCGGTAGGTCAGCCTTCAGAGGAGGGTCATCAGGGCCATCACAGTCCTTTGCTCAATCTTCGGCTAGTGCACCACCATCAGGGCACAGTCAGCAGAAACAATGGAGTCATTTCAGGTCCAGTCAGGGCAACAGGGGATCCAATCAATAGGGTCGTCATGGTGGTAGATTCCAGCAGCAGAGGAAGCCCCTATGTCCTAGGTGTGGAAAGATGCACATAGGAATATGCTACATGGACTTACCCATATGCTACAGATGTGGATTGAGGGGTCACATTCAGAGGGATTGTCGTTCGTTCTGCCAGGGTGCGGGTAGGGGGCCAACATAGCCAGCCAATTCTGCAGTTACTACATCTGCAGCACCTCCTCCGGCTCAAGGCACTCCAACACCCGCAGGGCGTGGTGTAGCTAGGGGTGGAGCACAGAGTTCGGGAGGATCCGATCGTTTCTATGCCATGAGGGGTCGCCATAATTCAGAGGCTTCTCTAGATGTTGTCACGGGTATATTGATTGTCCAATCGCATGATGTATATGCTCTTATTGATCCCGGTTCCACTTTGTCATATGTCACACCTTATGTTGCTATGGAATTTGGGATAGAACCAGAACAACTTTATGAGCCATTCTCTGTATCTACTCCGGTTGGTGAGTCTATTTTGGTCGCGCTGGTTTATAGGGATTGTGTTGTCACGTTGCGTGGTCGGGATACCATGGCCGATCTTATTAAATTGAGAATGGTCGATTTTGATGTGATAACGGGTATGGATTGGCTTTATTCATGTTTTGCCAAGCTTGATTGCCAAACCAAAGCTGCTAGGTTCTAATTTCCAAATGAGCTAGTTATTGAGTGGAAAGGTGATGATGTAGTGCCGAATGGTAAGTTTATTTCTTACCTTAAGGCCACAAAGATGATCAACAAGGGGTATATTTACCATTTGGTTCGGTTTACAGACACCGATGCTGAGGCACCTACACTTGAGTCTGTGCCTATAGTGAATGAATTTCCGAGAGTCTTTCCGGATGAACTCCTTGGGATCCCACCAGACAGGGAGATTGATTTTGGGGTTGATGTGATGCCAGAAACGCATACTATATCTATTCCACCCTACAGAATGGCACCGGCAGAATTGAAGGAGCTAAAGAAACAATTGAGAGATTTGTTAGAAAAAGGTTTTATTCGGCCAATTGTGTCGCCTTGGGGCGCACCGGTCCTTTTTGTAAGAAAGAAAGATGGGTCATTGAGAATGTGTATTGACTATCGGCAGCTTAATAAGGTCACAATCAAGAATAAGTACCTACTGCCAAGGATAGATAACTTGTTTGATCAATTGCAAGGTGTTAGGTACTTCTCCAAAATTAATTTAAGATCCGGATATCACCAATTGAAGATCAGGGAGAGGGATATTCTGAAAAGAACTTTTAGGACCCGGTATGGGCATTTTGAGTTTTTAGTGATGTCTTTTGGTCTAACAAATGCCTCAGCAACCTTCATGGATCTTATGAATCGAGTTTTTAAGCCATTACTCGACTCTTTTGTGATAGTGTTTATTGATGATATTCTTGTATATTCACGAAGTCGAGAAGACCATGTTGATCATCTTAGGGTAGTTCTGCAAACCCTACATGAACACCAGTTATATGCAAAGTTTTCAAAGTGTGAATTTTGGCTTAAATCGGTCACATTATTGGGTCATGTTGTCTCTAGTGAGGGAATTAAGGTTGATCCTCAGAAAATTGCAGCTGTGAAGAATTGGTCGAGGCTTACAACTCCAACAGAGATTCGCAGTTTCTTAGGCTTAGCTGGATATTACAGAAAGTTTGTGGAGGGGTTTTCTACTCTTGCCTCTCCATTGACTAAATTGACGCAGAAGGCAATTAAGTTCCAATGGTCAGATGCTTGTGAAAAGAGTTTTCAAGAATTGAAAGCAGGATTGACTACGACACAAATGTTGACTCTACCAAAGGGTATAGATGGATTTGTGGTATATTGTGATGCTTCAAGAATCGGGATTGGATGTGTATTAATGCAACATGGAAAGGTGATAGCTTATGCTTCTAGGCAACTAAAGAATCATGGAAAGGTGATAGCTTATGCTTCTATCCAACACATGATTTAGAACTTGCGGCGGTAGTATTTGCATTGAAAATTTGGCGTCATTATTTATATGGGGTCCATGTGGATATATTCACAGACCATAAGAGCCTTCAATATATTTTCAAACATAAGGAATTGAATCTGAGGTAGAGAAAATGGCTTGAATTACCCAAAGATTATGACATTAATATTTTATACCATCCAGGGAAGGCTAATGTTGTGGCGGATGCTCTTAGTAGAAAATCTATGCGTAGCTTAGCACACTTGGAGGTATATCAAAGGCCATTAGCCAAAGAAGTTCACCGATTGGCTAGTTTGGGAGTTCGTCTTGCGGACTCTAGTGAAGGAAGGGTAATTATGCAAAATAGGGTTGAATCATTGCTTGTTGTGGAAGTCAAAGAGAAACAATACAACGATCCATTGTTGGCACAATTGAAAGAGGGGATTCATAAACATAAAACTATGGCATTTTCTCTTGGCATGGATGATGGTACACTAAGGTACCAAGAGCGACTATGTGTTCCAAATGTGGATGGTCTTCGTGAAAGAATTTTGACTGAAGCTCATACTTCTAGGTATTCCGTACACCCAGGTTCTACAAAAATGTATCATGATCTTAAGAAAGTTTATTGGTGGAATGATATGAAGAGGAATATGGCGGACTTTGTGGCAAGATGTCCGAATTGTCAGCAAGTGAAGGTCGAACACCAAAGGCCCGGTGGGTTGGCACAGAACATAGAAATTCCAATGTGGAAATGGAAAATGATTAATATAGACTTTGTGGTAGGATTACCACACACTCCGCCCAAGTTTGACTCAATTTGGGTGATTGTGGATCGACTCACGAAATCAACACACTTTTTGCCGGTTAAGTCTACCGACACAGCAGAGCAGTATGCTCAGTTGTATATCAAAGAAATAGTCAGGTTGCATGGCACCCCATTTTCCATCATTTCTGATCGGGGAGCACAATTCACTGCTAATATTTGGAAGAAATTTCAGCAAGGTTTGTGTACTCAGGTGAATCTTAGTAAAGCCTTTCACCCGCAGACTAACGGGCAGACAGAGCGGACTATTCAAACGCTTGAGGATATGTTGCGTGCTTGTGTTCTAGACTTCAAAGGTAGCTGGGATGATCATTTTCCACTCATAGAATTTTCATACAATAATAGCTATCATGCTAGCATTCAGATGGCACCATTCGAGGCTTTATATGGTAGGAGATGTAGATCTCTCATTGGGTGGTTCGAAATTAGTGAAGCAGAGTTGATAGGGCCAGACCATGTTCATCAAGCTATGGAAAAAGTTAAAATCATTAAGGAGTGGTTGAAGACTGCTCAAAGTCGTAAGAAATCCTATTCGGATGTTCGTCGTAGGGATTTGGAGTTCAAAGAAGATGATTGGGTATTCTTGAAAGTTTTCCCCATGAAAGGTGTAATGCAATTTGGTAAGAAAGGGAAATTGAGTCTGAGGTATGTCAGACCGTACAAAATCATTCAGAGGATCAGTGAGGTGGAGTACAAGCTTGAGCTACCACTTGAGATGTCATTAGTGTACCCGGTATTCCATGTGTCTATGTTGAAGAAGGTAATCGGAGATCCGTCGCTTATTGTGCCAGTAGAGACTATTGAGGTTAATGAAGAACTGTCCTATGAAGAAATTCCAGTTGCCATTCTTGATAGGTGATCTGTGTCAAGCCTACACCAAAATTAAGTAGCAAGGCGGTCGATGTAATAATAAACCGAACAAAGGTCGGGATCGAATCCACAGGGAGTTAGAATATGGGATTAGGTGCATGTCTAAGTTAAATGCAAGTTTTGGCTTTAATTACACTTCCACAAACTTGATTGGTGTTTTTATTTCTAACTTTACTCTAAAGATTGCAATGATTAAAGTTAAGGACAATATTTTTGTTGTTGGTTTTCAAGTGTTTAAAAGGACTAGGGTAGTGACTTTCGCCTAGGTGGATATCTAACGGGTAGCAAGAATCTAGGGCAAGCTTGATTAATTAGGGGTCGTAATATAGCTATCACACCCAAGTACTTACTCTATACCTCTCGATAGTTTGAGTGATTTTGCCCAATTTGACTTTCTCAAGTCCAAATGGGTATTCATGCAAGTCACATGATATTAGCTCAAGTCGGGTATTACTATCTCAAGGTTTAATCCTTTAATTGGAGCTATCAATTTCTTGAGTTCACCCCAATTTCTTGTTAACCTAGTTTTTCTAGACTTAGTCCCTCTTTCTCAAGTAGAGACTAAGTCGTAAAGGCATGAATCAATGTTTGCAACCATTAATTCTTGAGTTCTAGCAATAACTAGGCTAAATATCACTAACCCATCAACATTCAAGCCCTGAAATTCAGTACCCATTAAATACACACACTAGGGTTGGGTCACAACCCTAGCTATGGGTCTAGCTACTCATAGAAATAGCAGAAATCAAAGATGAAAAGAAGATAAAATTCATAATACTAAATTAAAAGATGAAAATCTAATGTTATAAGATGCATCTAATACAAAATTTCCCAAAAGGGAAGTTCCATCCGTCTTACGTGTTCAGCAAATACACAACATAACCTAAAAATGACAAAAAGTTCTATTTATACTAAACTGAAATTTTCGGATAAAAATAACCCTGTGGAGGTTACGCGGCCGCATAATTCTGGCCGCGGCCGCACTCTTTCTTTAGCGTCCACGTAATTCTGATCGCGGTCCGCATTCTTCACTTCTGGATCTGGGTTAAGCATGGTTTCGCGGACCGCGTAATTTCCATCGCGATCACGTAGGAGACTTCCGCGGCCGCATAATCTTGATGCGGACCGCACTTCTTGTTTTTGCTTAAAATGTAAGCTCTCTGAACCTCAGCAACCGTGGTCCGCATAATTCCAACCTCGGCCGCGCAAGTAATTTCACGGTCGCACCTTTCTGACGCGGTCCCATTCATGTTTTAGCCCAAAAATCTGTCTCTCTGAATCTTCCTTTCGCGAACCTCGAAATAGTGCTCGTGACCGCATTGTAGCTTTCGCGGCCGCACAATATTTGTGCGGTCCGCGTTTCACATCTTTTGGCCCAGTCTTGGTTTTTGTTCAAGTTTTGACTCCTCTATGAGTTGATTATGACTCCTTTGGCTCATTTTGAATAATCCCTGCAAGCAAGCATATTACATTAGTTTTCGGAAATACCTTCACGCATTTTTGTCCTAAAACACAAGTAAAAGAGAGCAAATAATAGGTTAAAATCCCTACTTATCAACTCCCCCAAACTTAAGCTTTTGCTTGTCCTCAAGCAAATAAGGTAACTTCCACTTCCACTAGAAAAAAGGATATTTCAGCTGGTCTAAGGTGAATCAATCATGCATCAATTGGGACTAACAATTACCCTCAACACAAATGAATTATCAACAATACCATGTTTTGACCTTTTGAGTACCGTAGTTCTAATGTGACACTAGAGCATCAAGAGTTGACTTAATTCACCAAGGAAGCTCGCTCTATCACGTAGGTCATTGTGGAACCCAAACTCCTCCTCCTCTACTCTCCATGAGCAAATCTCACTTTAGAATGTAACACTCAAAACAAGGATTGTGAAGAAGTGCGCTCATCTCTCTCAAAAGAATATCACAAGTTCGGCTCTAAGTACCATAAGTTTGCCCCTTATGTAAATCACCACCAATGTAAGCTCACTCATCTTGAAATCATATAGGACTTTTGCGGGAATGTAATGAAGTCTTTTAGATCAAGGTAGGACTTATCGGCATATAATGATTTCATCTTTCCTTAATCACTCCATTTTCTTTTTTTGGCTCATACTTTCTTGACTCTTTGAGTAATTTTCTTCTTCCTTAGAGGAACTAGAGAGACATAATGTCACTCTTTCTTGCTCATGACAATCATTTTTTTCCTTTTCTAATCACTCTATGCCTTTCATCATTGCTTTCTTTGAATCCCTTCAACTTTCTACTTTATTCACTTTCTTTTTGACATATTTCTTTTTGGCCTTTCTTCCTTTTCTTTGCCTTCCCTTTTCTTCATTTCTTTTTTTTTTCTTTGTACCTTTTATCACTTTCACATTTCTCGTCTCTCCCCCAAACTTATGCTTTTACCAATTGTGTCAAGAATGCTAAGGAAAGATCGGGTTCCAAGAGAGGGTCATTATAAAACGGATAAAGGTTTGTAACATGGCTATTGAATGAAAAAGGGCTTCGGCTCAAAGGGGTTGACTAGGGATATCACATTGGTAGTCTACAGAAGCTTTCAAGTTTCAAATTGGATCAAGGAGCGCCTACAATTATTTCTCAAGTCGAACTACACTTAGAATTTTGCCTAGACAAACATTCAGGGCAAGTTCTAGACTTATTGGCATGGAACTTGGACTTGCAATTTAATACCTCACCTCTCAAGCTCTGGATTGTCCAAGAGAACAGAGTCGAGGGCCCACAACAGCCCTAGCTAAGATTAAAAATCACAAATGGCTCAAAGGGACCACTCGATGATTGTTTTAGTCAACACAAGAGTCTAAAGGTCACAACTCGAGCTATTCTTTGCCAATCAACTTGTTTCTAACCATAAGGTCGAAGGTAAATGTGTTAGTACCAAGTGAAGCCTTCTTGAGACACTTTTATTCATTACTACTATATATACAAAAACATAAAGGAAACGAACTCAATCCCTTCAGAAGGTTGTCACGCCATCCATCTTTGGGAAGAGCCACCCGGTTCACACAACATCCACCTTTGGAAAGAACTGTGGCATTAAGAAAACCAAAGGCTTATTGTTCACACAAAACATAGAAAGAAGCTAACAACTTAAAAAAAGAAGCTATGCTACTAAGGAAAAACAACAAAAGAAGTTATGAAGTAAACTACGGAATGTAGACTGAATATGTACAAAATGAAGTAAAGCGAATATATACATCAAATGGTAAGAATATATACATACCAAAAGTGAAAATAAAGATAAATAAAGATTAAAAATAGTATAATTGTTATTACATACCAAATATCATCAAATCAATATGGACCCCACCACCCCCCCCAAATGAAAAATAGCATTGCCCTCAATGCTCATAACAATTAAGAAAAGGAAAAAAAGGTAGAGAGTAGAGAAAACTCCCTATGTGGTCTCTGTCTGCATCGGGTAATCATCACCCTCTGTATACTTTAACTGGATCTCCACATCCTCTGACTGGGGGACTACGAGGTTTCTGAGCATCCGAATCAGCTTCTCAGACTGGCCGGTTGTTGTCTATGATGCATCAGGCACTTGTGCAGGTGCTGCTGGGGCTATCTCCTCCATGAGATGTCTCCTCCTCCAGTGGAATATCACTGGCAGAAGCAATCTTCTAAACCTCTTTCCTCAACTTCTGCACCGAATCCTTAGATGCTTGAGTTTTCCGCATCTTCTTCACCTGCTTCCCCAAATCCTTAATAATCCTCCCATGTGTATCAAGAGTCTCCCGAATCTTCTTCTGGTCATTCAGAATCTTGTTCTGGTTGTCCATAATCCTCTTCAAAGACTCCTCCAATGATGGAGGTACCTAAAGCTCTGATGGGTATGAAGACTGTGCTGCCACTACACTGGAAATGGCAGTCAGCTTTGTGGTAGCTGCCTGCATCCAGTTGTTGAGACTGGATAGTGTCTGTGACACCCGCAGTGCAGATTGAGGGTAGGTAGAAGATTGGGCACTGACAGTGGCACTGAGAGGGATGGTCCGGAGGAAGTAGGAGGCATGGCAGTTGCTCCGGCAGAAGTACCGGCTGCTGTGGAGGGCTCGACAACTGACCCGGTAGACACTACCCCCGGATCTTTAGACTGGCCAGTGGGGGTAGTGGCTTTACCCTTGAACTTAGGGTTGTCCGCTCCCTAGAGGTGGTACTATGAGAAAGGCTTTTTAGCCTTCACCTCCACATCAAAATGTCTTGACTCTACCCCTTGGTCATGGAAATACTCTGTGAGGAAGTTGGGGTAGGGATATGATCTTTCTTCTTTTTAGACTGCATTAGAGATGTTGTAGGACATCAAGTTTCCTACATTAACAGGATAGCCTGCCATGATGGAAGCTACCAATACTGCCGGGGGGAGTGGAAGGACATTCTCATGCTGGCACGGGTCAATACGGCTTCACACGAATGTCGCCCACCCTTTTGCTTCAAAGTTAAGGGTGGCTCTGACAATTTGAACTCCTGCTATGATCCATGCAGGTGTTGTCCCCGGAATAGCAAGTATCTCAGCTAGCCATGGGCGAACTGCATCACCCAAGGCTATCTTCTCCAGGTATTGCACTACATCGACCTCCTCAAACCCTACATAACTGTTCAGTGCATTTCCATCAAACCGGATTTTCAAGTTTCGGACCTTTGTCACCTTTGTACCCTTTTTGATGTGGGCAATGTTGGCATAAAATTCCTTGACGAGGTATTCATTGGCATCTTTCAACCAGACGGTGAAACATTTCCATTCTTTTCTCTCCGTAAATTGTCATAGGACATTCGGATTGTGCTGGCTTAGGTCTTTTGTTATGAATTGTCGCTCAAGAGTGAGCAACCTTTGGGGCCACTATTCCTGAAATTTTTCATACACCTTCTCACTTACAAATCTATCAGCCCACACCTTCGGCTTTTTTGATCTAGCCAGGCCTCCCATGATTGTGTCACCCCCTCTCCCGTCATCCGGGACCTCGTCATCATCATCAACATTTATTGGGGCAGTTGTTAAGGCAGGTGTTGTAGTAGGTGGGGAAGATGTCTCTGATGCCTCACTACCTCCCTCTGAGCCACTAGACGACCCAGAAGAGGAGGTAGGTTCATTGACCAATCGGAATGGTTTTGATTGAGCCTCCGATTGTTGTTGTGAAGATTCCCCCTCGGAAGTCTTCCAGGATGGGAGGTATTCACTTGTGTCCGAGGAGTCAGCAGGAAGTCTAACGAGGATAGCCTTTTTGCCTACTACCCTTTGGGCTGCTAAGGGTAAGGTTTGCTTTCCTTTACCCCAGCCTCGGGAGGATTCTGCCCTCCCCCTTTGAAGTGTCTCCTCTCCCACGAGAACGCACCATTTTCTGCAACACACAAGTAGTGAAAGACAGTTAGAATTGGGCTTCAATCATGTGTTAAAGCAATACAGATGAAATAAAAAACAATGCTTCTCAGAACAGGGCATCGCAGACCGCAAAAAAATGAGTGCGGCAGCGAACTGCCCATCGCGGACCGCGCAAAAGTGAACGCGGCCGTGAAGAGGCCTGGCTCAGACTACTGGCTCTCTAAACTTGATCAACCACGAACCGCACAAAAATGAGTGCGGCTGCGAAAGACCAATCGCGGACCGCATAAAAATGAATGCGGCCGCGAAAGACCAATCGCGGACCGCATAGAAATGAACGCGGCCGTGAAGGCAAATGATAGAGTCTCTGAAGTTCAAACGCATGGACCGCAAAAAATTGGATGCGGCTACGAAAGACTAATCGCGGACCGCACAAAAGTGACCGCGACCGTGAATTCTAAACAACCATCAGTGCCCTGAAGCTAGGGTATCGCGGACCGCATAATTTTGGACACGGTCGCATACCCTATCGCGGACCGCGGAAAAATGACCGCGGTCGCAAAATTCAAAATAAATCGGCACTGATGAACACTTAAAACTAAGGTTTTCACTAATTACCCAAGAATTGTAGTTATTAGACATGCAAAGTTACTAACCCCAACCCCCATTATGCATACAAACACTACCCATATGTTGTTAATCAAAAATTAAGCATTAATTTGATATTTTGGCAAGATTCTAACCCTATCTAAAAAGAAAAATTAAAACAAAGAGAAAAGAAAAGAAAAAGATAAAATAAAATTATTGAAATGAACATACCAGTTGTAAAATGTGGTTGGAAATCGACAATTGATGAGAATAAGATGAGTTTGAAACCAAGTAAGGATGCACGATGCTTTAGGTGAGTTTGAGAGGTTAGGGTTCGTAAAGTGTGAAAAGTTTCAAGAGCTCCTATTTATACTCAAAACCCAGTGACCCTACTGCCTTACCTGAGTGCGGCCGCAAAATTTTGTCGCGATCCGCACTCTTTACCTTTCTATAGATCTGCCTCAGATGCACGGGCGCGGTCCACGAAAAACTGGCCACAACCGCACAATTTGTGCCGACCGTAAAAATTTGAACGCGGTCGCGAACTCTGAAGGAATTTTGACAGGCCAACTTCAGAGAGTTGGCATTTTGCCCATTTCAGCTACACAACCGCGCGCAGAATTGTGTGGCCGCAATGTGCTCATGCGATTCGCGAAATTTTGAGCGCGGTCCGCGAAAGTTTACCACTTAGCCAATTTGTTTTTCTTGTCAATTTCCTGCACTGCACAACCAATTCCTACATACACTTCACAACTAGTTAGTCCAAAACAATGTCTAATCTAAGAAGAAAATCAAAAGAAAGAAAAACACATGGGTTGCCTCCCAAGAAGCGCCTGATTTAACGTCGCGGCACGACACATGTTACCATCATCATTTGAAATGGATCAATGCCACAACCTGGCTATCATCAATCTTGCCAAGGTAGTACTTCACTCAGTGCCTATTGACTCTAAAGATCTCGCCATTCTTGTTTTTCAAATCTAGAGCACCGAAAAGATTCACATGTACCACTTCAAAAGGACCACTCCACTTCGATTTGAGCTTTCCCGGAACATCCGTAACCGAGAGTTGAATAGAAGAACCAAGTCACCTTCCTTGAATTCTTTGTTCCGGATATATTTATCATGTAAGTACTTCATCTTGTCCTTATATAAGGACTAGCTGGAATAAGCATGGAACCGGAACTCATCAAGTTCATTTAGTTGCTCTACCCAGAGATTGGAAACTACATCCCATTCAAGGTTCAATTTCTTCAGCGCCTACATGGCCTTGTGCTCTAATTCAATCAAAAGATGACATTCTTTCCCAAATACGAACCGGTACGGAGACATACTAATTGGAGTCTTGTAATCTGTTCTATAGTCCCATAAAGCATCGTCAGGTTTCCTTGAACAATCAGTTTGGTTTTTGCATTGACAGTCTTGGATAGAATGCTCTTGATCTCCTTGTTGGAGACTTCAACCTGTCCACTTGCCTGGGGGTGATAAGGGGTTGACATCTTATGATTGACACCATACTTGGAAAGTAAAGTGTCGAAGGCTTTGTTGCAAAAATGAGAACCCCCATCACTAATGATAGCCCTTGGGGTGCCAAACCTTGTGAAGATATTTTTCTTTAATAAAGCCACCACACTCCGTGCCTCATTGTTGGGCAAAGCCACAGCTTCAACCCATTTGGAAACATAATCCACAACAACAAGAATATAAGTGCTCCCACATGAACTCACAAATGGTCCCATAAAGTCGATTCCCTACACATCGAAAATATCAATCTCAAGGATGGTGGTGAGAAGCATTTCATTCTTCTTGGAAATTCCACCAGCTCTGTGGCACTCATCACAACGCTTAACGAGCTCGCTAGCGTCTTTGTACAAGGTAGGCCAATAGAATCCACAACTTAGGACCTTTGTAGTAGTTCTCGCCCCACCATGGTAACCACCATAGGGTGAAGAATGGCAAGCTTCAAGAATACCCAATTTCCCTTCTTCTGGAACACATATCCGGATAACACCATCAGTGCAAATTTTGAAGAGATATGGCTCATCCCAAAAGTAGTCCAGTCAGTCCCGTTTGAGCTTCTTCCTTTGGTTTGAGGAGAAATCATTCGGAACAATGCCACTCACAAGATAGTTGGCCACATCGGCAAACCATGGCATCCCAGTCATAGAAATAGAAAGGAGTTGTTCGTCAGGAAATGAATCATTGATCTCAAGGCCATCATGTGGCCTCCCCTCCTCCTCCAATCGAGACAAGTGGTCCGCCACTTGATTTTCACTACCCTTTTGGTATTTAATATCTAGATCACACTGTTGCAATAGAAGCACCTACCACATCAACCATGCCTTAAAGTCTTTCTTTCTCATCAAATAACGAAGTGCCGCATGGTCGGTGTGAACAATTACCTTTGTACCCAATAGGTACGTTCGGAACTTCTCCATAGCAAAGACAATGGCTAGGAGTTCTTTCCCGGTCACCGTATAGTTGACTTGGGCCTCGTTCATGGTCTTGCTAGCATAGTAGACCGGATGAAAGATCTTATTAATTCGTTGCCCCAATACTGTACCAACTGCCACATCGCTTGCATCATACATGAGCTCAAATGGTAAGCTCCAATTTGGTGCGGTGATAATAGGAGTGGTAGTCAACTTATACTTGAGTAGTTCAAATACCTTCATACAATCTTCATTAAAAAGGAATTTGGCATCTTTCTCCAAGAGTTTGCACAAAGGGTTTACCACCTTAGAAATATCCCTGATGAATCAGCGGTAAAACCCTGCATGACCTAGAAAGCTTCTCACTCCCTTTACGGAAGTAGGGGAGGGAGTTTGTATATCACTTTAATTTTTGCTTTATCTACCTCAATACCATTCTTGGAAATCATGTGACCGAGGACAATGCCCTCCTTGACCATAAAGTGACACTTCTTCCAATTCAGCACCAAATTAGTTTCTTCACAATGTGCCAATACCTTATCCAAGTTATCCAAGCACTCTTCAAAAGAATCCCCCACGACAGAGAAATCATCCATGAAAACCTCGAGAACGTCCTCCACCATATCGGTGAAGATGGACATCATACACCATTGAAAAGTTACCGGTGCATTGTATAACCCGAATGGCATCCGCGAGAATGTGAAAGTGCCATATGGACAAGTGAAGGTGGTCTTCTCTTGGTCTCCAGGTGCAATAAGAATATGTTTATATCCGGAATATCCATCCAAGATACAATAATAAGCACGTCCGGCTAACCTATCCATCATTTGATCAAGAAATAGAAGCGGAAAATGGTCTCTCCGCTTAACTTTGTTGAGCTTTCTATAATCCATGCACACTCTCCATCCGGTGATAGTTCTTGTGGCGATCAATTTATTTTTGTCATTTGTGATCACAGTCATGCCCCCTTTCTTTGGGACACATTGTACCGGAGAGGTCCACAAACTATCGAAAATGGGATAAACCACCTCGGCATCCAACCACTTGATGATCTCTTTCTTGAATACCTCTTACATGGCCTCATTCAATCGTTTTTGATGTTCTACAGAGGGTTTTGCATCCTCCTCCAAAATGATTTTGTGCATGCAAAAGGTGGGGCTTATACCCCGAATATCCGCCAATGTCCAACCTACTACTTTTTTCCTACTTTGAAGCACTACAAGGGTGGCATCTACCTGCACGTTAGTTAAGCACGAGGAAAGAATAACAGGTAAAGTGGAACAAGGGCCTAGAAACTCATACCTAAGGTGTGAAGGCAAAGGATTTAACTCCAAGGTGGGAGGCTCCTCGATTGAGGGCTTTGTTGGTGGAGTCTTCCGGTTTTCGAGATCCAAGGAAAGTTTTCGGGGCTTATAAGCATATGATCCCATTCCTTGCAAAGAATTGACACATTCTACAAAGCCTTCCTTCTCATCCTCATCATGATTCAACAACATAATCTCCAAGGTATCTTCCACATTTATCATAACACTTGTGTCATCAACAATCACTTCGATCACAAGATCCACGAACGAACACACTTCGTTCCTATTTGGCTGCCTCATTGATTTACAAACATAGAACACCATTTTTTCATCGTCGATCCGGAAGGTGAGCTCTCCAACTTACACATCAACTAGGGCCTTCCTTGTAGCAAGTAAAGGTTTCCCAAATAATGATTGGCACCTCGTAGTCAACCTCACAATCAAGTATCACAAAATCTGCGGGAAGGATGAACTTGTCGACCCTAACTAACATATCATTGATTATCCCCAATGGCATTTTCATTGTTCGGTCCGCCATTTGCAACCTCATGGATGTGGGTCTTGGTTACCCAATCCCTAACATTTTGAACATAGAATAGGGCATCAAGTTAATACTTGCTCCCAAATCACATAAAGCTTTGGCGAAATCGGCACTCCCAATAGTGCACGGGATTGTGAAAGCACCGGGGACTTCCAACTTTGGAGCCATGCACCATAGCACTCACTTGATGTGTCATTTTGATCGTTTCACAGTTCATTGATCTCTTCTTTGTTACCAATCCTTCATGAACTTGGCATATCCCGGCATTTGTTCTAGGGCTTCAACCAACGACACATTTATTGACAAAATTTTCATCATATCAATGAATTTCTTGAATTGATTCTCTTGAGGGTATGGAGGAGGAGGCCTTGGCATTGGTACCTTAGCCTTTGGCACTACCGGTTCCGGCATATCAGTCACGTGCTCCCTAGACGGGTTCACTTCTTCTTGCGTCTCCTCCACATTTTCATCAATATCAATCCTTGCTTCTTCATTAGCTTGAACATCATTGCTTGGCTCATCATCATCTTGCACCAACACATAATTACCCACATGTTTTCTTTGGTTTGAGGTACTAGCAACTCCACCTCTCTCACTTCTTGTTGTCATGGCCATTGCATACCCCGTATTTCCACCTTTTGGGTTCAACACCGTATCACTTGGTAGTGCCCCCTTTTGCCGAGTATTTAAAGCCTGAGAAATTTGGCCAAGTTGAACCTCCAAGTTGCGGATAGAAGTGTTGTGGGAGGCTAATTGGGCATCGGAGTCGGCATTTTTCTCCATCATTTGCTTAAACATGTTTTCAATCCATCCCATTTCACTATTGGATGAACTAGGACCTTGTGACGGATATGGAGGTGGGTTGTTTGGTTGTTGATACATCGGGGGCCTCTGAAAGCCGGACCCCCGATTTCCTTGATTGCTATTGTTCCAACCCCCTTGATTATTGTTGTTCCCCCAATTGCTTTGATGGTTCCCACCCCAATTACCTTGATTATTTCCTCCCCAATTTCCTTGATTGCCTTGATTATCCCAATTTCTTTGATTATTATTTTTGCCACCACTCCAATTTCCTTGGTGGCCTTGGTTGTTCCAGTTTCCTTGATTTCCTTATGATCTCCATTATTGTTGATTTGGAGCATTGCTTCTTTGACCTTGATAATTGTTGACATATTGAACCTCTTCATCTTGCTCATCATATGAATCATCTTGATTATACCCACTATTACTTTGATCAAATTGTTCCGGATAGTTTTGTACTTGTTGACCTCGTTGCCGTCTCTTTTTTACCATCATGTTCACTCCTTCCATAGCATTCACCTGTCTCGACCCTTGAACCTGTTGAAGCTGAGCCTAGGCCAATTAGTTCATGGTGGTTGTCAACTCTACAATATCTTTCCCATGATCATGTAGCTCCTTATGTAAGTGAATAACATTTGGGTCACCCTGAGGAACATTGGCTCTACTTTTCCACGCCGAAGAGGTGTCCGCTATCTCATCCAAGATTTCATAAGCTTCAGAGTAAGACGTGTTCATGAAGTTACCTCCAGCAAGTTGATTTACCACACACTGATTTATTGTGTTGATCCCCCTGTAGAAGGTCTGTTGGATCATGGCCTCGGTCATATCATTGTTCGAGCATTCTTTGACCATGGTGCGATATCTTTCCCAAATCTCGTGCAATGGCTCATTGGGCTCTTGTTTGAAAGCTAAAATTACATCCCTTAGTGTAGCCATGTGCCCCTGAGAGAAGAATTTGGCAATGAACTTCTCGTCCAACTCATCCCAAGTATGGATGGAGTGATTGGGCAATCTCTCTATCCAGTCCAAAGCCTTTCCTCGTAGAGAAAAGGGAAATAGCCTTAACCGCAGTGCATCCTCGGTGACATTTGTTTTCTTACTCCCCCAACAAGTATCGACGAAACCCTTGAGATGCCTGTAGGCATTTTGGTGTGGAGCTCCAGTGAAGAAACCCCACTGCTTAAGCAGTGTAAGCATCACATTGGTAATTTGGAAGTTGACCGCCCTAATCCGGGGCGGGACTATTGCACTTACATAGCCCTCATTCGGCAACACCCGGTGCGCTGCTCTTGGTGGAGGTTGTCGGCCTCGCCTGTTTACTTGAGGCTCAAGATGAACTTCATCCACTTGATCATCATCTACCTCCTCCCCCAATGGTAAATTTCCGAGGGGCTTGTTGTTAAGGGCATTTTGTACCTGAAAGTAATTCACAAACAAAATTAGTGTCTCGGAAGGAAAGAAAGACAAAACATGCAAATACCTAGATATATAGATAAAATCTATTTAACTGCCCGGCAACAGCGAGAAAAATTAATCTATGCCAAACCTACACCACAATTGAGTAGCAAGGCGGTCGAGGCAAAAATAAACCCAACAAAGGTCGGGATCGAATCCACAGGGAGTTAGAATATGGGATTAGGTGTGTATCTAAGTTAAATGCAAGTTTTGGCTTTAATTACACTTCCACAAACTTGATTGGTGTTTCTATTTCTAACTTTACTCTAAATATTGCAATGATTAAAGCTAAAGACAATATTTTTATTCTTGGTTTTCAAGTGTTTAAAAGGACTAGGGTAGTGACTTCCGCCTAGGTGGATATATAACGGGTATCAAGAATCTAGGGCAAGCTTGATTAATTAGGGGTCGTAATATAGCTATCACACCCAAGTACTTACTCTATACCTCTCGATAGTTTGAGTGATTTTGCCCAATTTGACTTTCTCAAGTCCAAATGGGTATTCATGCAAGTCATGTGATATTAGCTCAAGTCGGGTATTACTATCTCTAGGCTTAACCCTTTAATTGGAGCTATCAATTTCTTGAGTTCACACCAATTCCTTGTTAGTCTAGTTTTCCTAGACTTAGTCCCTCTTTCTCAAGTAGAGACTAAGTCATAAATGCATGAATCAATATTTGCAACTATTAATTCTTGAGTTCTAGCAAGAACTAGGCTAAATATCACTAACCCATCAACATTCAAGCCCTAAAATTCAGTACCCATTAAATATCCATACTAGGGTTGGGTCACAACCCTAGCTATGGGTCTAGCTACTCATAGAAATAGCAAAAATCAAAGATGAAAAGAAGATAAAATTCATAATACTATATTAAAAGATGAAAATCTAATGTTATAAGGTGCATCTAATACAAAATTGCCCAAAAGAGAAGTTTCAGCCATCTCACGTGCTTAGCAAATACACAACATAACCTAAAAATGACAAAAAGTTCTATTTATACTAAGCTGAAATTTCCAAACAAAAATACCCCTGCGGAGGTTACGCGGCCGCGTAATTCTGACCGCGGACGCACTCTTGCTTTAGCGGCCATGTAATTCTGATCGCGGTCCGCGTTCTTCACTTCTGGATCTGGGTTGAGCATGGTTTCGCGGACCGTGTAATTTCCATCTCGGCCGTGTAGGAGACTTCCGCGGCCGCATAATCTTGATGCGGACCGCACTTCTTGTTTCTTCTTAAAATATAAGCTCTCTGAACCTCAGCAACCGCGGTCCGCATAATTCCAATCGCGGCCGCGCATGTACTTTCGCGGACGCACCTTTCTAACGCGGTTCGCATTTATGTTTTAGCCCAAAAATCCATCTCTCTGAATCTTCCTTTCGCGGACCTCGAAATAGTGCTCGCGATCGCGTTGTAGCTTTCGCGGCCGCACAATATTTGTCCGGTCCGCGTTTCACATCTTTTCGCCTAGTCTTGGTTTTCGTTCAAGTTTTGACTCCTTTATGAGTTGATTATGACTCTTTTGGCTCATTTTGAACAATCCCTACAAGCAAGCATATTACATTAGTTTTCGGGAATACCTTCATGCATTTTTGGCCTAAAACACAAGTAAAAGAGAGCAAATAATAGGTTAAAATCCTTACTTATCAATAGGCAAGTCCGAAAATTAAGAAACAAAGATATTGCCTCTGTAAAAATATTGTGGCAAAATCAACAAGTTGAAGAAGCTACTTGGGAGGCCGAGGAAGAGATGAAGAAGAAGTATCCTTATTTGTTTGAATAGCTATGTAATCTTTCTAGGAAATTATCGCATATGAATTGTGTATCACTTGTACAGTTGATGTTAAAGGTGTTCCTTTCTAGTTATATGTTGTTTATGAGGCCATGGTAGGTGTTGTTTTGGTGTTATGTTATGTCATTGGATTATGTATAAGTTGTTAATATATGTTTCTGGGGCTCTCTGGCAGGTGGATAGGCCCAGTAACAAGGGAAACTCTGTCGAAATGTCTGGAAAATTCGAGAGATAGTAAAATATTTGGGAGCTTGAGGTGTGTAAGAAAATAGTTAAGTTATGATCAGTGTTGGGGTCGACTCTACTTCTCATTCGAGGATGAATGATCCTGAGTGGGGGAGAATGTAATACCCCGAAAAATTTCAAAGTACTTAAGCTCTATTAAGAAAGTTGATGTGTACTAGTTATATTACTTTGTATGCCGACGAGGGCTATTAATATGATGGATATCAATTGGATAAGATAATAAGTGTACGAGACATATTATAAGTGATGTGGGGTGTAAGGAGAGGCCTAAGTCTAAGTCATGTTGGAAAATTACATGATAGACTAAAGTTGCAAATGAGTACGCACAAGGCCAAACTTTGGATAATCATATCTACATATATATAAGGATTTATATGAATAAAATCCTATAAAATAAAAGATCTTCGAGTCTAGTTTCTAACGCTTCAAACCGTTCATCATTTGGACACTCCTACAAGAAGTTATGACCAAATTATCAAAAGCTGGCAGAATGTGTCACTACCGCGGCGCCCCATGTGGCGCGCCTGTGGGGATTTTCAGAACACTTCAAAATTTCGTTTCTAGGCACATTTTTCACTACCGCGCCACACCCCGCGGCGCCCCATGCGGCGTGGCTGTGCAAAATTTGGGGTTTTTACAACCCGACCCCATTTTAATAAATAGCCTTTGGGGCTTTATTTGGGACGATTTTCTGGTGAGTCTAGAGAGAGATGAGAGCATTTTAGAGAGAGAAGGAGAAAACCTAACCTCCCAATCATCCAATCTTGCACCAATCTTCAAGAATCAAGGAAGTCAATCACTATATTATCCTTCATCCGGGGAAGTCCTACTTCTAAGCTTTCATACAAGAGGTTATGAGTTCAAATATATTGTAGGGTTGGAAATGGGCCATGCATGTGACACAAAGTTGTAGTATGTGGGGTTAATGAACCATTTTGGGTAGTTTATTATTGAAATTGGTTGAGGGATGAAAGGATCTCCATTGTAGAGCCTTGTGGTCTATTTCGCATGTTAGGTGTTTGACAAAATTCCTAAGAGAGTTACATCATGGAAATTATTCTGATTATTAACTGATTTTCACTATCTTCCTATAGATTGTTATTGCTAGAAGTGTTGGGGAATTGTAGTAACTTAATGAAAGCTCGGACAAGGTATGTTGGCTAAACTCTTCTCTTAGAATTGGATCTCACGATATTCATGTGAATTATGTAAGTTCTGAGTGGATCATTATAAAATTGGTTGTTCTGAGTAAGATTGGGTTGAAAGATATATGTTCAACAAGTATTCCAAATGCTTTATTTATGTTATGTTATCAATTGAGGATGTGTTAAAAATATGGGTTGTGCATTAGAAATGTTCGACTTCAAGTTAAATTCAAACGAAGGCTATTATGCCAAATTTTGTGAAGAATCTCTATGTACCTTAGACTCTTAATTGCTCACATGTGTACTACATGCCTTGATTTGAATTGTTGTTATTGATGATGTTGTTGTTAGAAAGTGAAAAGGTGAGCATGAATACTAAATATGGCCAACGTTCCAAGAATGATCTTATAATTATAGCCATTAGTGCCAATGAAATGAAAAGAGGTGAAAGTAATATGAAATGCGATGATTGATATAAAAAGGTTGATGTCTCGAATAAGACAGCCTAGCTGGTCGGGTCGTGATCGGACACCATGATGCACACATGGTGGTGATTGTGCTGGAAATTGTAATTGAAATGGTAATTGTGGTTGATGTCCTTAATGGATAGCCTAGACGATCGGGTCGTGATCGAACTCCGTATTAAAGACGGTGGTATTGACATTAAGAGAAATTGTGGTTGATGTCTCTAATGAGATAGCCTAGCTGATCGGGTCATGATCGGACTCCGTGCTGAGAGTACGGTGGTATTGGTATTGTGGATATTGGTATTGTGAATAATGGTATTATGAACAATGGTATATCGATACTAAAAGTCTCCAATGTGAGATGTGGAAATTTATTTGAACATTGTCTTGATCCTAAATTGAGGTTTGATGTTGATTAAGGCTTTCATTGATATTATGATAATCTTGTTGTATTATTTGTCATTCTATTGATAGGGTGTTTAGTTATACATACTAGTGCTATTCGATGGTACTAATGTCCCTTTTGTCTAGGGCGCTGCATCTTTAAATGGATGCAGGTGGTTCCAAAATAGGAGATATTGATCAGTGATAACAGTACACCTTTTTCCCAGCTGACTTGGT
Organism: Nicotiana tomentosiformis; assembly: GCF_000390325.3. Taxonomy (NCBI): domain Eukaryota; kingdom Viridiplantae; phylum Streptophyta; class Magnoliopsida; order Solanales; family Solanaceae; genus Nicotiana; species Nicotiana tomentosiformis. The sequence goes on along the minus strand of NC_090812.1, from coordinate 128,482,745 downwards.
GAGCCCCACTTCATCCTGGGGTCATGAATCTTTTGTACTTTGTGTATTTTGTTTGAGGTATAGCCGGGGCCTTGTTGCCGGCATTATCTTTGTACTCTTCTTTATCTAAAGAGGCTCCGTAGACATAGTGTGGGTTGTGTATTGGTGCTGGAAAAGTCAAAATATGTTATGTTATGGTTGTATTATTTGTCCATTTGAGACTTTAAAAATGATGAAACTATTGGTAATGAATTGGTATTGTAGACATGAACACCTTTTTGTCTAATTAATGAAAATAAGTATTATCTCCATTCGTGGATGAGTTTGGGTAGAATGAAATCTAACAGGCTTGCTCGGTCGGGTTCACTCGGTTGAGCGTCGGTCGTGCTCCTCGGTTTTGGGGCGTAACAACACCCATTTGAGGAAGCCTGAATAGCTGGTGGGCAGTAGGAACTCTCTGGCATGATGCTAAAATAGGGCCGCACTGGAGCATCCCGAGAAGGCGACGGTGCTGGATATGTGGGCCTGCTAGGCTGACCTCTCACAAACTGACCTCTGCCCCAGACTGAGCACCACTGAATCCTCCAAAATAACGGAACCGCTTGTCCCGCGGTATCTGCTCTCGGCTCCGCTACTGAACACCCTCGATCCTCCGAGCTATCTCCACAACTAGCTCGTAAGAAGTCTCCAACTCAACCTCTCGAGCCATAGTGTCCTGGATACCATAGTTCAACCCTGCAATGAACCATCGCACTCTCTCTGCATCGGTGGGAAGTATCATAAGTGCATGGCGAGATAACTCAGAGAATCTCGCCTCATAGTCGGTCACTGACATTTGACCCTGCTGGAGATGCTCAAACTGAAACCGCAACTCTTCCCTCTGAGAGGGCGAAATATACCTATCCAGAAAGATATGAGTGAATTGGTCCCAAGTCAAGAGAGGAGAACCTGTTGGTTTATCGAGAAGATAGGACTGCCACCATCTACGGTCCTTGCCCTCCAGCTGGAAAGTGGTAAAGTCCACCCCGTGGGACTCCATATCCTCATGTTGTGCAGTCTGTCCCTGCACCGATCAATAAAGTCCTGGGGGTCCTCATATCGCTCACCTCCGAAGACAGGAGGGTGTAGCCTGGTCCATCTGTTCAATAGCTTCTGCGGCTCACCGGCCGCAGCTGGTCTGGGCTCAGGTATAGCTGTTGCAACTGGCTGAGCTTCGCCCACGGGTAGTGCGCCCGGGATATGATATACGGTAGCTGCATGCCCAAGAGCCTGAGCGGTAGGGGTCTGTGCTCCCCCTCCCGCCTGTGATGTAGCTGGGTCTGCTGGAAATAAACTAGCCTGAGTTATTGAATCCATAAACCACAACATACAGCCCATGAGCTCTTGGAATCCCGGTGCATACATGAAATCCACTAGGTTCGGCTCTGTTGTGGGCACCTCGTCCTGCTCCTCAATAATAGGGTCCTCCACTGGATCCACTGGTAGCACAACTGGAACAACTCTAGGATGTCCTCGTCCTCTACCACAAGCTGGAGCCCTACCTCGGCCTCGGCCTCGGCCTCGACCTCTAGCAACATGGGAGTAGCTCCTCCATGATCGGATACATCTGTCGCGCGTGTTCTTACCGTTTGTGATAGAATAAGAGAAAGATACTTAGCACAACATCAATTGCAGGATAGGAGATGAAGAAAGAGTAGCTTCCTAACACCCTATTGCCTTTCGAAGATAAGTACGGAAGTTTCCGCACCGATCTGCTAAACTCTATTAGGCCTGCTCATAACTTGTGAGATATACGTGAACCTAGTGCTCTTATACCATGTTGTCACGACCCAATTTCCCCTATAGGTCGTGATGGCGCCCAACGTCGCCGCTAGGTAAACCAACGGTTAACTAGCCATGTATTTATTCTTTTTAACATTTTAGAAATGTTTGAGTTTTAATTATTAAATAAGTGAGAGGTGAGAAGTTCAATAAAAATGAAGTGTGAGCAATTATAAGGACAAGTGTGGCGAAATAAATACCCCAAAAAATCATCAAATGTCTACTAGCATAATTCCAAGACATGGTGTCACAAGTGTATGAGCTACTAGTAGAATATACAAAACACTAACTACTGTCTGAAGTAAAGTAGACAGAAAGTAAATGCAAAAGAGAGACTTCAGGTGCCAAAGAACAGACTCGGAAACAGCTCACCACTAAGTCTCGGAGTATCAGGGGTGCGCGCCGGGATGACTACCAGATGCACCTGCCTTATATCCTACACGGTTAGTGCAGAAGTGTAGCGTGAGTACATAAACAACATGTACCCAGTAAGTATCCAGTCTAACCTCGAAGAAGTAGTGATGAGGGGTCGACTCCGACACTTACTATGGGCCAATAATAAAATACAGGAATTATAAACTTGTATGAAACATGGAAATAATAATAATAATAATAATAATAATAATAATAATAATAATAATAATAATAATAATAATAATAATAATAATAATAATAATAATAATAATAATAATAACACAATAACAAGCAATAAATAAATGGTTCCTTAACTGATGATAAATTCCAAGAATTTCTCTAGCCCATCTACTAATCCCAATTCAATTTCTGTCATTAAGTAAATTATAACCTCACAAGCCATGAAATAATATCAAGTGTAATCAGGTTCAGAGTATTATCACGCACGATTTATGCCGAGGTCTTATGGACCGATCCAAAAATATACTGTGTGCACTGCCGAGGGTCAAACGGCATGAACCATAGATGCATCCATTAACCTGCCGAGAAAAATGGCCCGCTCCCATGAGAGTAGAGAAGTTTACCTCGCTCGCGGAAGTACTTGCGACGCGAGTAGACATGGATATTTCAGAGTTATTATATATTCCTCAATTCTTCCCAAAATAAGAAATCTAAATTGGAGAGTTTCAACCTTACAATCCCTAATCTCAGCCTTATTTAAGACAATTAATATGCATAATAAACATAACTGTACAATCAAGGCATGGTGTAAATCTAAGACTACCCGGACATCTCATGGAATATAGCTACGCACGGACTCTCATCACCTAGTGCGTACATAGCTCCCCACACAAGTAATTCACAACAAGAATACACCCAAGGGGATGAATTTCCTCTTACAAAGTTAGGCAAGAGACTTACCTCGTTCCAAGCTCACTTCTGATTCACAAATATGCTTTAAATCCACAACTCGGTGCCAAACAACCCGAAAGTAGTCAAATGTTATATAAATTAATCAATACATGTTCAAGAGTTCATAATTTAACTATTAGAGTAATTACCCAACCCAAATTGGAAGATTCCTAAAATTCAACCCCAGGCCCATGTGCCCGGATTCCGAAAATTTTCAAAGATAATTGTTACTCATAAACTCACTAACTCAAATATATCATTTTCACCCAATTTCATAATCATTTTTGTGGTTAAATCCCATTTTTATCAAAACCTAGGTTTTTCAACTAAACCCATAATTTTCATAATTTTTCATGTTAAAATCTACCCATAATTTATGTATTTAACTTACATAGGATAGAAATTACTTACCTTCAATAGCTAGGTAAAAAACCCTCTCTAAGAATCTACAAAAATCGCCCAAGTGAAAAAAATAAGCCAAAATGTCCTAAGTCTCATATTAAATGGACATTTCCGCCTCCAGCGATTTCCGCTACTGCGGAAAATCGGCCGCTTTTGCGGCTCTGCATCTGCGAATAAAGCATCACAGATGCGGTTCTACCCCAGCTGGCCTACCTCCACATCTGCGGACAGTGGCCTGCTTCTGCGAGCCAGCGCCTGCGGAGCACGTGCCGCACCTGTGGCATTGCCCGCTTCCGCGCTTGCCTTCTTCGCACCTGCGCTTTCGCAGGTGCGGTCCATGCTCCGCTTCTATGATCCATGGGCATCCCACATCAGGCCGCTTCTGCGGTCGTTGGCTCGCTTGTGCGAGCTCGCACCTGCGGCAAGCTCTTCGCAGGTGCGATTGCACCAGAAGCTCTACTGCTTCAGCTATTTTCTCCAAGTCCAAACGACTTTCGTGCACCGCCCGAATGGCATCCCCGGCCCCCGAGGCCTCGTCCAAACACACCAACAAGTTCGAAATCATAAACGGATCTGCTCGACCTCACGAAACACACAAAACAACACCAAAACTAAGAATCATACTCCAAACCAAATCGAATCAACTTATGAACTTCAAATTCTTCTAACTTGCTCCGAACGCGTCGAATCATACTTAAACTACTCGGAATGACACCAAATTTTTCATGTAAGTCTTAAATCACCATAAGAAACTATTCATGTGCTCGATATCCCAAACGGACCTCGATAACACCAAAACCTACTCCTAACTAAATTTAAAGAACTTTAAAACCCTCAATAAGCCAACTTTCAACTTTAGGCGCTGAAACGCTCCCGGGTCATCCAAACCCGATTCGAACACACGCCCAAGTCCAAAATCATCATACGAACCTATTGGAACCATAAAATCTCGATTTCGAGATTTTTTACTAGAAATGTTGACCCAAGTCAAACTTAACTCTTTAAAGCCAATATTAAGGAACTAAGTGTTCCGATTTCAACCCTAATCCTTCCAAATCCGAACTAACAATCCCCGCAAGTCACAAAACAGCAATATCACATACGGGGAGTCTTATTTAAGGGAACGGGGATCTAGAAAGCAAAACGACTGGTCGGGTCGTTAGAAGAATAATCTAGAATGTCTACTTCAACACTGTCTGAATGATAAATACAACATAATGAAAAGATAAGGGAAGGTGACTCCAAGGCCTACGGACGCCGAGCAAGTATACCTTGAAGTCTTCGGATAACAACTACAATCAAACACTAACGTCCAGCACGGGCAGACGTACCTGGATCTGCACAAAAAGATGTGCAGAAGCGTAGTATGAGTACACCACAATGGTACCCAGTAAGTACCAAGCCTAACTTTGGTAGAGTAGTGACGAGGCCAGGTCAAGACACCTAATTAGACTTAATAAACAGAATGAAAACACAACAACAGGAAGTAATAGAAAACCTAGAAACAAGTGATAATGAAGCAGGTTAACAACATAAACTAATGACAGGATTGTAAGCATAGAGATAACTGGAAGGAAAAAAATAGAGAGAAACACAATAGTTAATATGTACAAAACTGTTAAGACAAGGAAGAATGAAAGCAACAAGAACTATTTCACCAATAAATCATTACAACATGAGATAAAAAACAAGAATCACAAATAAGGTACCGCCTCGTATACAACAAGAATCACGACCGACGTATCGCCTCGTATGCAACAAGAATCACAGACGAGGTACCGCATCGAATTCACATTTCTCAATTTCAATCACAATCTTTCTTATATCACCGTGGGAACCTTACATTTAGTTTTAAAAATTATTTTTTTCGAAATAGCTACCCTCATTTTAGCCCACGTTATCACACTGTGTGGCTTTAAGTAGTTCCCCTACTAATAACATGCGTATCAAGCCCACCTTATCTCACCGCATTCTTATCAATCCCAAGCCTTATATCACCGCATGTGTATCAATATCACAACATAATCACAACTCGCACCACAAGTGCCCATATGCCAAAACTTGCCAAAAGAATCAACAATATCAATGTTTCTATAATGAATAGTCCATGGCTGAACCACAATGTGTACAAGAATCTCAACAGTAACAAAATAAAAGTGAATAGCTCAATAAGAAAGATAACTCAACAATTAACAACTTCTCCTCAATGTGATAACGGCTTTCTCAACTTCAACACCAATAACTCAACAATAAGATATTTCATGAAATAATAACTTCAATTACAAGTAATTCAACAATTTAAAAATGTAACAAAACACAAGGAAGGCAATAACTTCAACTAAAGCATATAAGAGCAAATTAGCAACTAAGAGGTAAAACCAGTGTTAATAATATCAAATAAAGCATGGAAGGGTAGATTAGCACATGAAAAGGGTGGATTAACAACGAAAGATATAACATGTTAAGACAATTCAATTAAAAGCATGATAAGAGTCTAAATAGCCTAAACCGGTCAAACACCAAATATATCCCGTGTACCCACTCGTCACCTTGCGTACACGGCTTTCACATAACACAATTAGCACAAACAAACCAATTCCTAAGGGGTAGTTCCCCCACACAAAGTTAGACAAGATACTTACCTCAACTAGGCCAACTCAACCCTCGAAAATAAACACACATTTGAAGCATCAACCTACGGACTTCCGAATTTGATTCCGGGCATACGCCCAAGTCCAAACTAATGATACGCAGCTATCAGGGCCATCAAACCACCATTCCGGGGTCGTTTTCACAAAATTCAACCATTGGTCAACACAAACAACTTAGGCTTCTAAGACAAGAATCAAAGGGTCCAATTCAACTTGAAATCTTCCCGGAATGAAACCAATAAACCCTGTAAGTCATAAAATCATAAACACACATTTGAAGCATCAAAAGGGGAAATGGGGTGAAATTACACAAAACGACCGGCTGGGTTGTTGCGTTCTCCCCCTCTTAAAACAAACGTTCGTCCTCGAACGTGCATAAGGACATACCTAAAGTGGTGAATAGATGAGGATAACGACTCTGCATATTGTGCTCGGTCTCCCAGGTCGACTCCTCAATCGGATGACCCCTCCATTGAACCTTCACTGAAGCAATGTTCTTTGATCTTAACTTCCGGACTTGTTTGTCTAAGATAGCCACCGACTCCTCACTATAAGTCAATTGGACTGTGCTGAAGTCTAAAATATGAGACGGATCACCATAATACTTCTGGAGCATAGAAACATAGAACACCGAATGAACTGGGATAAGCTAGGTGGCAATGCAAGCTTGTAGGCCACCTCACTAATCCTCTCAAGGATTTCAAAACGTCTGACATGCCTAGGGCTCAACTTTACCTTCTTCTCGAGCCTCATCACACCCTTCATGGGTGAAACCCGAAGAAAAACCCACTCCTCAACCATAAATGCTACATCACGAACCTTTCGATCAGCATAACTCTTCTGTCTAGACTGGGTTGTACGAAGCCAATCCTGAATTAACTTGACTTTCTACAAGGCATCCCGAACCAAATCTTTGCTCAACAACCTAGCCTCTCTTGGATCAAACCAACCAACTAGAGAATGATAATGTGTCCCATATAGGGCCTCATAAGGAGCTATCTGAATACTCGATTGATAGTTATTGTTGTGGGAGAACTCTGCAAGCGGCAAAAACTAATCCCAAGAACCCCCGAAATCCATAACACAAGCACGAAGCATATCCTCTAATATTTATATGGTGCGCTCAGACTTCCCGTCCGTTTGGGGGTGAAATGTTTTACTCAACTCAACCCATGTGCCTAACTCATGCTTCACACCTCTCCGAAAATGCGATGTAAACTGCGTGCCCCGGTCAGAGATGATGGATATCAGCACGCCATGAAGTCAGACAATTTTGCCGATATAGATCTTAGCCAGCTGCTTAGAAGAATAGGTAGTCACCATCGAAATGAAATGAGCCGACTTGGTCAACCTATCCATAATCACCCATACAGCTTCAAATTTCTTCTGAGTCCATGGGAGCCCAACAACGAAGTCCATGGTAACACGCTCCCATTTCTACTCAGGAATCTCAAGTCTTTGAAGCAAACCGCCGGGCCTCTGATGCTCATACTTCACTTGCTGACAATTTAGGCCCCAAGCTACATACTCCACTATGTCTTTCTTCATTCTCCTCCACCATGTCTTTCTTCATTCTCCTCCACCAATAGTGCTGCCTCAAATCCTGATACATCTTAGCGGTACCAGGATGAATGGAGTACTGCGAATTGTGGGTCTCTTCAAGGATCATCTCACGCAACCCATCCATATTGGGCACACAAAATCGGACTTGCATCCGTAACACACCATCATATCCAATAGAAACCTCCTTGCCATCCCCGTGTTGAACCGTGTCCTTAAGGACAAGCAAATGGGGGTCGTCATACTGACGCTCTCTAATACGATCATATAGGGAAGACCGAGAAACCACACAAGCAAGAACTCGAATGGGCTCCAAAACATCCAATCTAACAAACTGGTTGGCAAAAGCCTGAAGATCTAGGGCTAGTGTCCTCTCTACTGCTGGTAGATATGCCAAACTGCCCAAACTCTCCGCCTTTCAACTCAAGGCATCGGCCACCACATTGGCCTTCCCGGGATGATATAGAATAGTGATATCATAGTCTTTAAGCAACTTTAACCATCTTCGTTGTAGCAAATTAAGATCCTTTTGTTTGAATAGATATTATAGACTCCGGTGGTCGGTATAGACCTCATGAGGGACACCGTACAAATAGTGTCACCAAATCTTCAACGCATGAACAATAGTTGATAACTCCAAGTCGTGGACCGGATAATTCTTCTCATGGACCTTCAACGGCCAAGACGCATAGGCAATCACCCTACCGTCTTGCATCAACACAGCGCCAAGCCCAACATGTGACATATATACATAGTGTAAAAACCTGAATCCATAGGCAATACCAACACTGGGGCTGTAGTCAAAGCAGTCTTGATCTTTTGAAAGCTCGCCTCACGCTCCTAGGACCATCTGAAAGGAGCAACCTTCTGAGTCAATCTAGTCATAGGTGAAGCAATGGATGATAAACCCTCTATGAAACGGCGATAATACCCGGCCAAACCACGGAAACTCCAAATCTCAGTAGCGGAAGACGGTCTGGGCCAATCCTGAACTGCTTCAATCTTCTTCGGATCAACCTTGATCCCCTCACTCGACACCACATAAACAAAAAACACCACTAAATCAAGCTAGAATTCACACTTTGAAAAATTTTCATGCAACTTCTTCTCTCTCAAGGTTTGGAGCACGACCCTCAGATATTGCTCATGATCCACCTGACTTTGAGAGTACAACAAGATGTCTTCAATAAACATAATGACGAATGAATCAAGATATCACTGGAATACACTATTCATCAGGTGCATAAATATTGCTGGGGCGTTGGTCATCCCAAATGACATCACAAGGAACTAGTAGTGACCATACCAAGTCCTAAAGTCAGTCTTCAAATTATCCGGATCTCAAATCTTCAGCTAATGATGCCCTGACCACAAATCAATCTTTGAGAATACTCTGGCACCCTATAGCTAATCAAATAAGTCATTCATGTGAGGTAATGGGTACTTGTTCTTCACTGTAACCTTGTTCAACTGCCGATAATCGATACACATGCGTAGAGAACCATCCTTCTTCTTCACAAACAAAACTGGCGCACTCCAAGGCGACACACTAGGCCGAATGAAACCCTTATAAAGCAACTCTTATGACTGCTCCTTTAACTCTTTTAACTTCATTGGTGCCATACTATAAGGTGGAATAGAAATGGGATGAGTGCCCAGCAACAAGTCAATACCAAAATCAATATCCCTATTAGGCGGCATGCCAGAAGATCTGCTGGAAATACATCTAAGAAGTCTCTCACTATCGGAACTGACTCAACGGTAGGAGTATCAGCACTAACATCCCTCACAAAGGCTAGATAAGCATCACACCCCTTCTCAACCACCCGTTAAGCCTTCATAAATGACACAACCCTGCTAGGGACATAATCCAAAGTACCCCTCCACTCCAACCATGGTAAACCTGGCATAGCCAATGTTACCGTCTTGGTATGATAATCTAGAATAGCATGATAGGGCGATAACCATTCCATGCCTAAAATAACATCAAATTCTACCATACTGAGAAACAATAGATCAACTCTGGTCTCAAAACCACCAATAACAACTAAACATGACCGATACACACGGTCCACAATAATAGAATCTCCCACAGGCGTGGACACATAAACTAGAGAACTCAAATAATTACAAGATATATCCAAATACAGAGCAAAGTAATATGACACATATAAATAAGTGGATCCTAGATCAAATAAGACCGATGCATCTCTATGACAAACTAGAACCACACCTATGATGATTGCGTCTGATGCGACTGCCTTCGTCCTACCTGGAATAGCATAAAATATTGCCTGGACTCTTCCTCTAGGGTGACCTCTACCCACCCATCCCCCACCCCTAGCCGATTGTACGGGTAGAGCGGAAACTAGAGCAACAACTATGGCCTGTGAAGTTTGTGGACCTGGCTGAATCCGTGGAGCGTGAGTAGTCTACGGAGGTGCACTCCTCCTGAGTCTGGGGTAGTCCCTCACCATATGATGGGTAAATCAATCTCTCGATGGGAGTGGTTGTTGGGACTGGCTCGGTCCTGGTTAGCTGGACTGTCCACTGAAGGCACCCCGTGCAGGAGGTACATTAGAAAGTGGCTAAGAAAAGTGTGCAACCTGAGACCTCGGAATAACTGGAGCACCACTAGAAGATGGAAGTGTTGAATGAACTAGACTTCTCATATAGTCTTAACCATGACGGGTAACTAGGACACAAGAACCACTATATCTACCCGAATATCGAGGCCTCTTAGCCTCCATGTCCTTTCTCTCACGGCCCCGCATACTCTCCAACCTCCGCGCGATCTCTACCACCTTATGGTATAGAGTATCTGTCTCCAACTCTCGAGCCATCCTGAATCTAATACCATAGTTGATCCCCTCGATGAATTGTCGGACTCTCTCTCTGACTGTAGAAACCAAGGCAGGTGTATGTCGGTACAAATCACTGAATCTGACAGCATACTCTGACACCGTCATAGTACCCCGGCGCAACTGCTCAAACTCTGCACGCCACGCATCCCGTAGGGTCTGAGGAACAAACTCTCTCAAGAACATCTCTGAAAATTGAGTCCATGTAAGTGAAGCTGCATCGGTTGGGCTACCCTCCTTGTAAGCCCTCCACCACTGATATGCTGCTCCCGACAGCTTGTTTCCATAAATCCTATGGTGCAGAGAATATGGTGGCACTTCTCTAGAAAATATTGTGCATCCTCTGAAGCTAAGCCACTGAAAGTAGGAGGATGATACTACTTGAACCTCTCAAGTCTAAGCTGCTACTCCTCAGATACTACTGCCCTAACCTCGGGTTGAACTAGAACAACAGGCTGCGCTAGCATAACCCTGGGACCTGATCAACATGGACCCGTGCTTTGGAGTACGGGCCATAGAAGTATGAGATCCTCCCCCAGCCTGAGATGTGGCTAGTGCAAGTAAAATCAACCCCGCCTGAGCTAGAGTACCGAACATGCTCAAGAACTCTGCAAGGGTCTCCTGAAGTGCAGGGGTGGCAACAGGCGACTCGGGTGCCTGCCCCCCAATTGGAGCTACTGGTGGCTCCTCTGTCGCACCTCGGGCATGTGCTCTAGCTGCACTATGTGCCCTTTTTTGGCCTCCAACCCGGCCACGACCTCTCGCAGCTCTAGCAGGGGGAGCAGGTGTCTGATCGTCAGATCCAACAGTGCGTGTCCTCACCATTTGTGAGAGAATAGAAAGTCAAAGATTTAGATTTCAAAGTCAACCAATTTGCACGATAAGGAATCAAAGAAGTGGAGTTTTTCTAACAGTTTCGCAATCTCTCGAAGATAAGTACAGACGTCTTCGTACCGATTCGCAAGACTCTACTAAACTTGCTTATGACTCATAACACCTATGAACCTAGAGCTTTGATACCAACTTGTCACGACCCTAGTTTCCCACCTTAGGATGTCGTGATAGCACTTAGTCTCTAAGACTAGGTAAGCCTAACATCCAATAATAACTTAACAGAAATAATCAAATAGAAATAGTAAAACAAGAATGATAAACTCATATCAACTTCCAAAATAGGATCTCAACCACAACTCTCCAAAAACCGGTGGAACTGAGTCATAAGACCTACAAAATAATCTAGAATGTTTACTTCAACACTATCTGAATAAGAAATACAACAGAATGAAAAGACAAGAGAAGGTGTCTCTGAGGCCTGCGGACGCCGAGCAGGTATACCTTGAAGTCTTTAGATAACAGCTACAATCAAACACTAACGTCCAACACGGGCAGACGTACCTAGATCTGCATAAAAAGATGTGCAGAAGCATAGTATGAGTATACCACAACGGTACCTAGTAAGTATCAAGTCTAACCTCGATAGAGAAGTGATGAGGCCAGGTCAAGACACCTACTAGGACTTAATTAAAAGAATGAAAACATAATAACGGGAAGTAATAGAAAATGGAGAAATAAGTGATAACGAAGAAGGCTAACAACATACACTAATGACAAGACTGTAAGCATAGAGATAACAAGAATGAAACAAATAAAGAGAACCACAATAGTCAATACGGACAAAATTGGTAAGACAAGGAAGAATGAAAGCAACAAGAACTGTTTCACCAATAACTCTTTACAACATGAGATAAACATCAAGAATCACAAATGAGGTACCGCCTCGTATACAACAAGAATTACAACCGAGGTATCACCTCGTATACAACAACAATCACAGCATAAGTACCACCTCGAATTCAAATTTCTCATTTTTTCTCAAAATAACTACCTGCTTTTTAGCCCACCTTATCACACCGCGTGGCTTCAAGTAGTCCCCCTACTAACAACACGCGTATCAAGCCCACATTATCTCACCGCATGCTTATCAATCCCCAAGCCTTATACCACCGGATGCATATCAATATCACAACATAATCCCAAGTCGCACTACAAGTGCCCATATGCCACAACTTGCCAAAAGAATCAACAATATCAATGTTTTCACAACAAATAGCCCATGGATCAACCATAATGTGTACAAGAATCTCAATAATAACAAAAAAAAAGTGAATAGCTCAACAAGAAAGATAACTCAACAATTAACAACTTTGCCTCAATGTGATAACGACTTTCTCAACTTCAACACCAATAACTCAACAATAAGATATTTCATGAAATAACAACTTCGATTAGAAGTAATTCAACAATTTAAAGATATAACAAAATACAAGGAAGGCAATAACTTCAACTAAAGCATATAAGAGCAAATTAGCAAATAAGAGGTGAAACTAGTGTTAACAATATCAAATAAAGCATGTAAGTGTAGATTAGCACATGCAAAGGGTGGATTACCAATGAAAGATATAACATGCTAAGACAATTCAATTAAAAGCATAATAAGAGTCTAAATAGCCTAAACCGGTCAAATACCAAATATAGCCGTGTTCCTACTCGTCACCTTGCGTACACGGCTTTAACATAACATAATTAGCATAAACAAACCAATTCATAAGTGGTAGTTCCCCCACACAAAGTTAGGCAAGATACTTACCTCAACTAGGCCAACTTAACCCTCGAAAATAGCTTTTCCCCTAAAATTTGCATCCACACGGCTTAAATCTAACCAAAATTGAATTAATATCATCAAACAATGCAAGGGAAAATAATTATAATAGATAAAGTTATGATCTTTACACTTTTTCCAAAAAGTCAATAAAAGTCAACTAGGAGCCGTCCGGTCAAAACCCGGGTCCAAGGGTAGATTCTGACTATTCATAACCCCACAAGTCCATATATGTGATCAGTTTCAAAATTCGAGTCTAAATCGACTCTCAAAATTCAAATTCTTATTTTTCAAAAACTTGACAAAGTTTCCCAATTTTTCCTTTTTGATTCACATAAATTTGATGTTAAATCTAAGATATAATCATGTAATATAGTTGGAACTTGATTAAAATCACTTATCCAATGTTTGTAGAAGAAAATACCCTCTCCAAATCGCCTCATGGCGAGTCTAGGGTTGTAAAATGAGAGAATATGTTGAAAAATCCCGACTCCCAGCCTCTTTAATCAGCTGGAAATGTCACAATTGCAACATGGGTTCGCAATTGCAAAGAAATTATCGCAAATGCGACCACTGACAACCTAAGAGGATGTCGCAAATGCGACACTGGCTTCGTATTTGCGAAGCCTATCTCCCTCGCAAATGCGAACTACCCAATTTCCAAAGCTACTTCGCAATTGCGAGCCACGTATCGCAATTGCGATACCTGAGGCCCCCTGCTAAGCTCGCAATTGCGAACGTGGTGTTTGCAAATGTGACACCAGAGGCATCAGCACACCAGATCCTGTTTTTCAGTCCAAAACATTCTGACATACGTTCGAAACTCACCCGAGCCCTCAGGACTCCAAATCAAATATCCACACAAGTCTAAAAATATCATCTAGAACTATGAATCGGGCACCAAAACGCATGAATTCAAAGTAAATTTCAAGAACTTCTAGAATTGCAACTAAGCGTCTGAATCCTATCAAATCAACTCCAAATAATACCAAATTGCAAACAAGTTCTAAATAGCATAACAGACTTATTCCAAGGCCCAAAATCAAATTTCGAACCTGATAGCCAAAAGTCAACCTACGGTCAAACTTCTAAACTTCAAATTGCCAAATTTCGGTAAAACAATACAAATCAGCCTACGGACTTCCGAATTTGATTCCGGGCATACGCCCAAGTCCAAAATTACGATACGAAGTTATCGGAGCCATCACCATTCCGGGGTTATTTTCACAAAAGTCAATCATTGGTCAATACAAACAACTTAGGCTTCCAAGTCAAGAATCAAAGGGTCCAATTCAACCCAGAATCTTTTCGGAACGAAACTAATCAACCCTGTAAGTCATAAAACTATAAGCACACATGTGTGAAGCATAAAAAAAACTCGGCATAATTATACAAAATGACCGGTCTGATCGTTACAACCACATTTGAGACAGTTATTTATAATGATCTGATAGGTCGTTTTATGTTCTAACTTTTCGTCTCATGCTTTAAGAATTTGAATGGCCTAATTTGATTTTTTATGAATTGTGTGCGTAGTCCGTTTTGATTTTCGGAAAGTTTTAAGGGCGATTTTTCACAAAAAAAATAATTTTCGAACTTTAAAATTGTTAGAGTTGACTACGGTCAACATTGTTGGTAAATAACCTCGGATTGATGTTTTCAAGATTCCGGTAGGTTTGTATGATGATTTTAGACTTGTACGCATGTGTGGTTGGGGTCTCGGGTGACCTAAGATCGTTTCAGCGCTTATTGTGGAAAGTTAAAACTTTGAACTTAAGAACTTTGAAATCTTTGAGTTTTGATGGTTGATTCTAGTTGTATTTTGGTGTTTTGACTTTACGCGTGAGCTTGTATGAAATTTATGTACTTGTGTGAATGTTTAAGTGGATCCCTGGGGGCTCGGGTGAGTTTAGGAGTAGTTTCAGATTATTTTTTACCTTGTTGAGATAGTTGATCTGCTGGTGTTTTACAGTGCTTCGCGGTCGCAAAGCTTGTCTCACAATCGCATAAGAGGATTGGGGTTGGGGGGCAGGTTGTTCTTCGTGATTATCGCAATTGCATAGTGTCTTCTGGCATTGGGGTAAAATGCCCTCCATGATTGTGATGGTGGTCTAGCGATCACGTAGAAGGTGTTGGGAGGCAGGGGACATTTGTTCTTTGCAAACGCGGGAGGTAGGATCACGAACACGTAGGCCTCTAAGCCTTCTGGGCGTAGTGGGATTTTCCCTTTGCGAATGTGTAGGTTGTGCCGCAAACGTGAAGGCTTGGGGGGAATTGCCTTACGCAAACGCGAGCTGGGCTTTGCGAACACGGTAGTCACTGACCATGGTCTTCATATACGCGGGGTCCCTTCGCGAACGTAAAGAATAAAGTTCACCTAGGTATAAATAGTGCTGAAAATCGAGATTTAGCCACTTTTTACCTTTTTGAGACCTAGATCGCAGATTTTTGAGAGAATTTTCATCCAATTTCTAAAGTTAGTAAGTTTTACCTAGTTTGATTTATTCTCATTAATTTTCATAAATTTTTATCCCTAAATCTAGTACTTTAAAGTGTAGAAAGTGGAGTTTTGGAAAAAACTTTTGAGGGCTAATTTTGGGGATTTTAGGTCCAATCTTGATACAAATCACATATTTGGACTCAGGGGAGAATGGGTAAACGAAATTTGGTCTTAATTTTGGATTTCGGCCATGTGGGTCCGGGTTGACCTTTTGTTGACTTTTTCAAATATGTCATAGACCGAACCTTTTTAATATTATGGTAGTTTCTAAGCTTGTTTTGACTTATTTGAGTATTAATTAACTAAATTTGAGTAGTTTGGAGGCTTGTGCTAAAGGAAAGGCAATATTAGAGAGTTGATTTGTGTTGGAAAGAGGTAAGTGTCTTGGTTAACCTTGATTTGAGAGAATTAGGACATAATTGTGTCTATTTCCTACGTGTTATATGTATCGGGGCGGCGTATATACAAGGTGACGACTGTATATGCATTTGCTATGGGTCAAGCATACGGGTAGAACTAGATTATTTACATCTTGTTGCTTCATGTAATGTCTTCATGCTTTAATTAGATTGTATAACTCCTTGACTATTCTTATTCATTTCAATAGTTATGTTGAGCTTGTTGTGATATTGGGTAGTAAGACTATCAAAATGTTGTTTTGGCTATTGGTGCAAAGTGATGACTATTTTCCATATGGCGAGTTATGTTGATCACTCTTCTTGATATTGTTTGTGCTTCCACCTTGCTTGGTACTGTTTTATGTGTTTATTCTTAGTGAGGAAGAGTGAATTGTACGAAGGGTATTTTCATGCTTGTGTGGAAGGGTGAATATGCACGAAGGGTGTTTCCGTGCTTATGAGGAGGAGAGTAAAAGTACGAAGGGTGACGTCGTGCCATTTGATTGTTGTCTCTTATTCCTTGCTTTTACTATACGGATTGAGAGCTTGGTTGTGTTGTTTCATGGTTATGTTGCTAAGTTACTTAGAATTGAATTGTTGTGAAGGCTTATTTGTGTTATTTTGAGGTTATAGTCAATATGTTCCTTAGTTACTTCTTTCATTATTCCTCATATTATTTCTTCTTGCTACTACTCTTGTTATTTCACTTGTTACTTATTTACTATCTTACTAGCTACTTTTCTTGTTCTCTTAATTGTTATGGCTCTCGTTATTTTCACGTTACTTAATTGTACAAGTTTATATGTAGGTGTCTTGTCTTAGCCTCGTCACTACCTTGTCGGGGTTAGTCTTGACACTTACAGAGTATTTTCGGTCGGTTTTACTCATACTATGCTTCTGCACTTGCGCAGATATTGCTGTCGAACCTAGTGATACTCAGAGGACGGACTAGCTGGTGATTTGAGGAGACTCGAGGTAGTGTTGCGCTCTCGGACTTGGAGTCACTTTTCTTATAGTTCTGCTTCTGTTTATTTTCTTCAAATAGTGTATTATTTAATCAGACGTTGTATTTAGTAATTTTGTAGACACTCATGTACTCAATGACTCCAATTCTAGGAGGTGTTAGACGGTTGTTGATTTTAGTTGTGTTATATATTACTGGGTTATATCCTTTATTTTTTATTTCATATTATTTTATGTCAGTATTGTTCCTTTCGTTATGTTAAGTGTTGGCTTACCTAACCAGCGGTATTAGGCGTTACCATGACCCTTTGGTTGGGAATTTGGATCGTGACCAGTTGGTATCAGAGTACTAGGTTTCATAGGCCTTACGATTCATTAGAAAGCTTGATAGAGTCTTGAGAATATGTATGGAGGGTCGTCCCTATCAAAGATGTACAAGTTACAAAGGATCTATCATATGATGAAGTGCCAGTGGCTATATTAGATCGACAAGTCCGCAAGCTGAGAACAAAGGATGTAGCTTCCGTGAAAGTATTATGGAGGAACAAGAATATAGAAGAAATGACATGGGAAGCAGAAGAGGAGATGAAGTCTAAATACCCTTACCTATTCCAGAGTGAAGATAACGAGGATGCCGGGGGAAAGAAGGACGCATTATAAGGTGAAACGGCTCTATGAGATAAGCAATAGCTTGTGAATACTCTTTTTTTTAATACAAAATGGTGATATGCAGATAATGTACATATCCATAATGCTTTGTATAGTCTTGTATGGCCATAGGTTGGGTTTAACTGCTTGCAAGTTTGGCTAGTGTCCATTTTATAAGGGAAACTCAGCCGGAAATCTCCGTCGGAATCCACGATGAGTTAGACACCCCATAAACCCTTACATTCGAGGACGAATGTTCCTAAGGGGGAGAGGATGTTACAACCCAAATTCGCATATCATAGATCACGCCGTAAGGTAGTCGACGTAAATCCAAGAAGAGATTATCTTTGAGATGATAATAAGTTAATCCTATTGGTCTTAAACGATACAAGGGTGTATAAGAGTGGTTAACAAGTATTTGAAGTTAAGCTAATCAAGGATGTTGTAACCCGTATTTTCGGATAACACTAGAGGTGATTAACTGTCCCAAGAGGTCTTGTTTTAATGTATTTGAATCATATAATATCCGCATCATAAGTCTTGAAGTCAAGCGAGTTATGAAATAAAAGTCGATAAAAGTTGTCGCAACTTAGGTTTATAATTTTACTTAAACTTTAGGTCAAATGTTACTGCATTTTACTCCCAATGTGCTTGGAATTATGGGGTGATCTACCTATCAAATTGAAGATCTATGAGTCTAGTTTCCAACGCATTAAACCGTTTGTCGATACGATCTCGGAATAGAGAGATATTCGCGTTTTCGCGAGAGTGCACCAAGCTGCTCTCTATGGGGCCCACAAAGGCGGTTTAAGACATTTGGACATATATAAGATAACTCAACCCCGTTTTAAGTCATTATTTTTCAGTATATTCAGACCTTATAACCCTAAAAACATTCTCTCAAGGTTCTCTCATGATCCAAGACCCAAACAAAGGGCAAACAACACAAATCAAATGTCGGGAATCCCGTGGTGCTAGTAAGTTTCTTGTTTTTCTTGTTGTTGCTGATTTTTGTGTTGTTCCAGCTCGTGTGGGAGGTTGTTTTAAGTGCTTTATGTTCTGTAAATACACCTTCAAGTTTTTAATATCAACCCTAGGTGATTTCAAGTCTTCTAAAGTAATTCTAGTGCCGAAAAACCCGAATTAATTGCTAGTTTTGCTTCCTTGTTCTTGTGGCAGAATTGAAGGGATATTTCGAGGAAAATTAAGGTCAAATTGGAGTTGTTCTTTCTGTTTAAAGGTAATGAACCTCTTACTCTATATATATTTAAGATTATCCAAGTTGTGGCTAAGTCGTTGATGCTAGAACTTGTGAAATATATATCGAAAGGCTTGGTAGTAATGTTGTTAGTTGGTGGACTGTTTTGGAGGCTCAATATGATTATTAATGATGTTGTTTGGGCTGTTTGGTGATTGTATTGACTTGTGTGAAGTCATATAAATAGGGGAGGTGCTGTCCGTTTCATCGTAAAATAGGTTGCGGTCGATACATAATAGTTACGACGCTTAAACGATAATGATAGTGTCATTTCTTTTATTGTAGACTAAGGAGTCGTGACATTTGCATAGCTTGAGGTTGGGCAGTATATACAAGGTATGTGAGGCTATCCCCTTCATTCTTTTGCACGACTCCGATTGTACATAATGTAATGAACGAGCTCCCAAAGATACTCTACTCTTAGAAGCTAGCAGTACTTACATTGCTGCCCTTCTTATGAAACGATTGGTATTGATGTTACTTCTCTTATTCTTATATTATCAATGTTGTTGGTAGTTCCTGATTCTTATAAGTTTCTTGATGAAGAGTTAATCCTAATAACGTGTACGAAGGATACCGACCTTACGTCACTCCGAAAGGTTCAAAATGTGATTCCAATGAGTCCAGCATGCATCATATATATGTATCTATTTTACTCTACCGAGCCGCGCTATAGTTGGCCGGGTATGGCACCTATTGTGCAACCACTGATCAGTTGGGTTTTACCGAGCTCCACGTGGCCGGGTACGATTCTACCAAGCCCTATGATGGCCGGGTACATTTTACCGAGCCTATTATGGCCGGGTACGATATGATGATGATGATGCCCACAAAGGCATATGTTTTAAACGTTTATGTATATATATATGTATGTATCATGTATTTCATGTCAGTAGCCCTCAGAGGTACCCAGATGTCACAGGTTGTATATTCCCTATCACTGTTTACATTATTGTTCTTACTTATGCTATTCTGCCTTACATACTCAGTACTTTATTCGTACTGACGTCCTTTTTATTTGTGGACGCTGCATGTCGTGCTGCAGGTCCTGATAGATGGGTAGACGCAGCTCCCCCATCACAGTAGGCTATCCGGTTCAGCGTTATTGGCAAGATCCTTTCTCCGGACTTGCCGTGGTCTTGGTATGCATTTTTGTTATAGACATTATGGGTATGTCGGGGCCCTGTTCCGGCAATGTTGTAGCACTTATGTTCTTTTAGAGGCTCATAGACAGGTGTCGACTCATGTATGGTTTGGAATGCCTTGTCGGCTGATTTTTGTTGTATAGTCTTTCATGGCACCATGGTAGCTCGTACCTTATATATAGTTTCTTGACAGTCTTGTCGTCCCATATTACGTATGTTCATGACATTATCTTTCATTGTTGGATGTTCATGATCCATGTCTTTCATTTATATTGGTCTTGTCGGCCCTTAAAGATAATAAGGAAGGTTAGATAAAATGTACGTTGGTGCTCGGCAAGTATGGCCCGGGTGCTAGTCATGACCCTCCAGTTGGGTCCTGACAAACTTGGTATCAGAGCAAGTCTGTCCTAGGGGTGGTCTATGAGCCGTGTCTAGTAGAGTTTTGATTATGGATGTGTAGCGCGCCACATTTATAATCAGGAGGCTACATGACATCTAGGGTTGTTACCTTCTTCCTAAATCTAGATCGTTCGTAGAGTTGAGTCGTAAATGTTCATATCTAATATTCACATTGATTTCTTTCAGCGATGCCTTCGACTAGGAAGCAAGCGATTAGTAAACGGCTTGATATAGCTGTGGGCGAGGGTAACATTCAGGTGCCTCCAGCCAGAGCAGGCCAAAGTGAGGCTCAGAGTGAGATGCCATCTCATACCTCTCCGTCTCCTCCAGAGGATATTAGGAGGCACCCAGTACATCCAGTTCCACCGTCTGGCACTACAGACCACGATATGCGCAGTGCAGTGCAGTTGTTGACTAGCTTGGTAGCTGCTCAGGCTCAGAGGCAGAATACCGGTGTTGCTGATAAACCGGTTAGTGCGAGAGTTCGTGATTTTATTAATCTAGACCCTCCAGTGTTTACCGGATCAGATCCCAAGGAGGACCCACAAACATTTATTGATCAGGTTCATCGTACATTGCGGGTTATGCATGCTAGTGATACGGAGGCAGTAGAGTTGGCTTCTTATCGGTTACGGGATTTAGCGGTTTTCTGGTATGATAGTTGGGAGAGATCTAGGGGTCCGAACGCTCCTCTAGCCGTGTGGAAGGAATTTTCTGAGGCCTTTCTTCGTCACTACTTGCCAGTTGAGATACGACGAGCAAGAGCTGATAAGTTCTTGAACCTTCGACAGGGTAATATGAGTGTACGAGAGTATAGTATACAATTTGATTCTTTAGCAAGGTATGCTCCCCATATGGTGGCCGAAATGAGTGATAGGGTGCATCTGTTCGTGAACGGGTTGGGACCACATCTGATAAATGAGTGCACAACAGCCTCCTTGGTAGAGGGCATGGATATTTCCCGTATTCAGGCTTATGCCCAGACCCTAGAGGATCGTAAGCGCCAGCAAAGGGCAGATAGGGAGCAGGATAGGGGCCAGCATAAGAGGGCAAGATTTGCAGGGTATTCTGATGAGTTCAGAGGCAGTATCAGGCCCCAATCTTCGAGGAGTTCGGCGCCACCTGTAGCTAGTGCTCCTCCACAGTTTCAGAGGCCTCGGTATGATCGATTTACCTATTCTGGTTCAGGTCAGAGTTCGAGGGCATCAGGCTCACAATTTCATAGAGATACTAGTCAGACGAGACCCCCAACACCTCGTTGTGATCAGTGCGGCAAGGCCCACTTTGGACTGTGCCGTCGAGGTTCCGATGCGTGCTATTCTTGCGGACAGCATGGCCATATGATGCGGGATTGTCCTAACAGAGGAGGTGGTGGTATGGCTCAACCGACTGGATCTGTGTCTGGTTCTTCCTCATCAGTTCGACCTCCAGCACAAGGTTTTCAGCAGTCGACAGGTCGTGGTAGAGGTAGAGGTTCAGTGCCGAGTTCGAGTGGTGCTCAAAATCGAACCTATGCTCTAGTAGGTCGACAAGATCTCGAATCGTCTCCGGATGTTGTTACAGGTATATTGTCTGTGTTTTCTTATGATGTATATGCGCTAATTGATCCAGGATCTACCTTATCATATGTTACACCCTTTGTGGCTAATAAGTTTGGCATTGAACCTGAATTGATAAGTAAACCACTTGCGGTATCCACTCCGTTAGGAGATTCTGTGATTGCTAGAAGGGTATATAAAGGTTGCACTGTGATGATTTGTAGTCGTCAAACCTCGGCAAATTTATTTGAGTTAGAAATGGTTGATTTCGATGTGATAATGGGAATGGACTGGTTGGCCTCATGCTATGCAACTGTTGACTGTCGTACGAAGATGGTTAGGTTTCAGTTTCTGGGTGAACCCACCATTGAATGGAAGGGGAACATTGCTATGCCGAAAGGTAGGTTTATTTCCTATCTTAAGGCAAGGAAGATGAATAGGGGTCACGCCCACCTTTTCGCGAATAACCTCATTTCTGATCCTATCTAACCCGATGTGCCCTCACATCTATCTCAACATCCTCATCTCTGCTACCTTCATCTTCTGGATATGAGGGTTCTTGACTGGCCAACACTTAGCCCCATACAACATCGTTGGTCTGACTACCACTCTATAGAACTTACCCTTAAGTTTCGGTGGTACCTTCTTGTCACACAAAATACCAGAAGCGAGTCTCTATTTCATCCATCCCGCCCCAATACGATCTGTGACATATTCATCAATCTCCCCATCCCTCTAAATAATAGACCCAAGGTACTTAAAACTCTCTCTCCTAGGGATGACCTGCGAGTCCAGCCTCACCTCCCTTTCCCCTCCTTGAGTCTCGCCACTGAACTTACACTCCAAGTATTCTGTCTTGCTCCTGTTAAACTTGAAACCTTTAGATTCCATGACCTGCCTCCATACCTCTAATTGCACGATCAAACTATCTCGTGTATTGTCAATCAATACAATATCATCTGCAAATAGCATACACCACAACACCTCCCCTTAGATGTGGCGCGTCAATACATCCATCACCAGAGAAAACGAAAAAGGGCTAAGTACCGACCCCTGATGCACCCCCACTATCACCGAAAAATGGTCTGAGTCCCCACCCACCATCCTCACTCGGGTCTTTACTCCATCATACATGTCCTTAATCAACCTAACGTAGGCAACAGGTACACCTCTAGCCTCCAAACATCTCCACAAAACCTCCCTCGAAAATTTATCGTACACCTTTTCCAAGTCGACGAACATCATATGCAAGTCCTTCTTTCTCTCCCTATACTGCTCTATCAATCTCCTAACAAGGTGGATGGCTTCTGTAGTCGAACGCCCCGGCATAAACCCAAACTGGTTCTCAGAAATGGACACACTCCTCCTCACCCTTAGCTCTACCACTCTCTCCCAGACTTTTATAGTATGGCTAAGCAGCTTGATACCCCCGATAGTTATTGCAATTTTGGATATCACCCTTGTTCTTGTATACAGGAACTATCGTGCTCCACCTCCACTCTTCGGGCATCTTCTTCGTTCTAAAAATGACATTAAATAACCTAGTGAGCCACTCCAAGCATGCCTTACCCGCATTCTTCCAAAACTCTACCGAAATTTTATCCGGCCCGGTCGCTTTACCCCTGCTCATCTTACGCATAGCCCCGTCAAATTTATCAACTCTAATCCGCCTACAATACCCAAAGTCAGAACGACTCCTAGAGAGTTCCAAATCACCTAGGACTATGCTCCTGTGCCCCTCCTCGTTCAAGAGACTATGGAAGTAGGTCTGCCATTTCCGACGAATAAGCCCCTCATCCAACAAAACTCTACATTCTTCGTCCTTGATGCACTTCATTTTGATTTGGAACTCATTCAAGATACTATGGAAGTAGGTCTAGATTATGAGTGATCAAAATTGTATTTTCTTTGATTTCACAAAGTAGGAAAATTACATGGAAAAGAAGAGTGTAATTGTCAAATTAATATATAAAATTCTTTTTAATGCTAAGGTAGACGATTTTCAACAGAGAAAATTCAACATGATAGTAACGCAGAATAAAAATTGGATTTCATTCTTTATTGCAATAATCTATCAATATACATGGTATTTGATTCCCTGCTATATGCAGTTACTTTAGAAATTCAAACTAGAGTTTGAGTAATCAAATTTGTGATTTCTTTGATTTCACAAAGTAGGCAAATCAGAGGTTAAACAAGGATATAAATTATAATTGTCAAGTGAATATACAAAATTCTAAGGTAGAGAATTACAAACAGAAGACATTTCAACGTGATAACAACGCAAAATACGAACTCATTTCATTCTTCATTGCGATAATTTGCGTATACACATTGTATTTAATCCTTTACCTTCTAAACAAGTACTTTGGAAATGCAAACTAGATTATGAGTGATCAAATTTGTGATTTCTTTGATTTCAGAAAATAGAAAAATCACGTGGTTAAACAAGGGTATAATTGTCAAGTAAATATATAAAATTCCTTTTAAAAGTAGACGAAAATTCAACATGATAATAACTCGTAATGCAAATTGGATTTCATTTTCTATTGCAACAATCTATGGATATACATGGTATTTAATCCCTTATAATTGGCAGTTAATTCAGAAATTCAAACTAAAATATGAGTAATCAAATTTGTGATTTCTTTGCTTAAAAGTCGGAAAATCACATGTTAAACAAGGGTATAATTATCAAGTGAATATATAAAATTTTCTTAAAGACAGACGATTTTCAACAAAAGAAACTTCAACATCATAATGACGCAGAATACAAACTAGATTTTATTCTTCGTTGTGACAATCTGTCAATATACATTGTATTTAATCCTTTACTATAGGCAGGTACTTCAGTAATTCAAACTAGATTATGAGTGATCCAATTTGTGATTTCATTGACTGTAAATGTATAACTGATAATTATAAAACTTTTGTATTTCACTAAAACAAAGTAAATGTTTTTGTATTTAATATCATCATATCTAAACAATCACTATTGAAACACATCTAAACTATTCACCTTTTCTTTGTATGGGAAAATAAAAAGTTATAAAATAATACTTTTATGGCAATATTACTTGTTTTTATGTTTTTCACGCATACATACGTACTTCTACACAATAATTTCCATCTTTATTGTTAAAAACAGGAAATGGATATTATGCTATAAATAATTGATGAAGGATGCAGGATGATTAATAAAGTCAGCCAAATAATGACTAACTACTAGACCAGTCAATATGAATCTTTTAAGCAATAAAAGGCATGAAACAAAGGGGACTATGTAATTCATAATTTCCGTGCTTATTCTAAAACTATAATTTTACAATTATCATTTGTAGTCTCAAACCGCGAGATAAAGGAAAAATAGAGTAGCCATTTAATATGTCTTGTAAAATAATTCGGATTGTATGAAGTCAAACTTTTGTTAGATTGAATAACCAAAAGAAAGGGAAGTTGGCCTAAATTATATTTATTGGGTGAATGGATGGATTGGAGCAAGGCTATAGGGTGTCAACTAAACCAAGTTTGTATTAGAACAAAATTTATGTGCTAAATTTTGTCCAATCTATTAGCGCCAATAACTAAGCTTGATCAGTTTGCACAAATTAATTAAATATTGGGCTAACCACATTAATTAGTTCAATGATTAATGCCTATTTAAGATAGATATCAACCACAAACTGCATATTTCTCCTATTAGTTCCAGTTTTCATTAATAGTTCGAGTATGCGAAAGATAAGTGTTTCAAAACTCAAAGAGAAATAGGACTGAAAAATAAAGGTTGAACATAACAACTAATTTTGACTTACTTCCCGTTAATTTGTTCCATTTGCATTTATATAAAATCCAGACAAGGTTTATGTAATCTTATTACAGTGTTCAAACAAACATCTCAAACAGCATAAAATGGCCTTCTCCATTCTTTTTTCTTCATTCTTTCTCATACAATCAATTACCAGTTCGATCCGATCTAAGATTCATTCCCATCCTTCTCCTTGTCACAAATGGCAACATCATCTAATTCTAGGGAAAAATATATCATGAAAGAGTCGAATGAGCTGATGAGAAACTTCCCATCGAAAAGGCTTGATGTATCTTTTAGAAATTCCCATACACTTCTTCCTTCACTCACCTCTGTCCCTATCGATCAACAAAATGCTCCTAGTCCTCTTGAGTCTTTGTTCATGTTTAACCAACCCCAACGAACTCCATCCAATCATGTCTCTTTCGAATATGGATGGAGGAATCCTCAGGAGAATTGGTCCTTATGGGTGCGAAACATGCATTCAAGATTCCAGGATGTGTGGAGAAGAGCTGGTATCTATGATTCCATATGGGGTTCCGTTTACCAAGTCCATAAAAACCTAGATTTATTGTTTGTTTTCGGGGAGAAATGGTGCCCGA
Source organism: Nicotiana tomentosiformis (assembly GCF_000390325.3). Lineage (NCBI taxonomy): Eukaryota > Viridiplantae > Streptophyta > Magnoliopsida > Solanales > Solanaceae > Nicotiana > Nicotiana tomentosiformis. Next base: position 128,456,230 of record NC_090812.1, on the reverse strand, counting down.
AAACTAATACATTCGTTTTTCCATGGGGTGAAGCAACGATCACCTTAGAGGACGTGTTCGTTTTGGGAGGTTATTCCCTACTCGGGGAATGTGTAGTAACTTCAGCTTTTCTTGTTTCAGAAGATGAAGTAAGAATAAACGATCGATTATTGGAAGCTTATAGGGAAGGAGTGAGAACTCCTTCTCGCAAAACTACTCATCCTTGGTGGTTAGAACAATTTATGGGGAAGGGCAGCGAGGTTGAACATGAAGCCTTTCTTGCTCTATGGCTTTCGCGATATGTCTTCCCGGGGTCCAATTTGAATAACATCGTAAAGGAAGTCTTTCCCTTAGCAATTCGTCTTGCTCGGGGTATACAAGTTTGCCTTGCACCTGCCGTACTCGCAAGCATCTATAGAGATCTACGTTCACTCAAAAATGCTACTATATTGGAAATGAAGGATGGAGATTCTCCGCGAGTTAAGATTCAAGCACCTTTCTTATTAGTTCAACTGTGGGTATGGGAACGATTCCCCACCTTGCAACCAAGGCCTAACGTGTTAAGGCGTGGGGAACCGAGGATATCTCGTTGGGGCTCCACCAGTAGAGGATTTAGCGTTCAGGACATCCAATTGGCTATCCGCATTGCGGCGCCCCATTTCTTGTGGCGCCCTTATGCCAAGGCTCTGGACGGGTTCGTGCCGCCTGCATTTTACAGTGAGGAAGAAGAGTTGGAATTGATTGGCCAAAATGTAAGTGGAAAAGCCTGGTTACTTGTTTTGTGCATAAGGCCAAGTGTGCTGGTCGGGCTAAAAGGGCTGCTTGAACACTATTTCCCACATCGAGTGGCAATGCAATTTGGGTATGATCAAGATATTCCAGCAACCATAGAGTTTAAAACTGAGGATCATATTGTGGCTTGGAGAGACTTTACAAGGAGAGTTGAAGACAGGAGCCTCTACATTCCATCGAAAAACTTTGTGGCTGGTGTTACTGATAGATATGATACATGGTGGAAAGTGTTTATGGAATGCACTAGGATTAAGGGTTTAGAAATATTAAGAACATAAATAGGCCTTTTGCTGTCATATGATCAGCATGCGCATTTTACCCTTTAGTTATTCTGAGTTTGAAATTTTTTCCTTTCTTTGAAATGTCATTGTCAATGGACTTGATTCTATCTATAATTTAATGAAGATCAGATGTTTGCTCTTTGCTAAATCTATCATGAACCTTTACAAGCTTTAGAATAACATTCCTTTTTTTTTTAATAAAAATTGCGGATTTTACTTTTTTGCTTGCCTTCCTCGAGTATAACGAAATGTGAATGGTAAAGAAGTTGAAAAGTTCTGTAAAGTATTAGATAAAATTTTGGTCAAGTTTATATTCCAGATTTATGGGGCTCAGCCGCTCAAGTTATGCTTGGTTAATATCAAGATGGCAACAGAAAAGGAAAAAGAAAGAACTAAATGTAAACTCACAAAATAAGCGACAACAGACAAAATATATATTTCAAATCATAAGATTTAATTTAAATTTAAACAGTTTATAGAGAGGATATAGATATCTATATCTATATTATACTAAAAGACGGTATTCAAGCTTAATATTAAGCTAAGTGGCGTACCTAAAAAAAGTCACTTGGTACTTTTAGGACAAAATACAAAAATATTTAGACAAAATCTAATAAGAATTAAGGCAAATCAGATTGATCAAATTTAATTTAAAGGTACAAATCAATTAAGATCGACTCTTATTTTCATTGTAAACAGATTCCAAAACTTTTCAAAAATAAGAATTTCTATTTTAGTAATATTTACTAACCACATGATCCTTTTTCTTCCATTTCATAATTTATTTATTTTTTTTGAAATATTATGTAGAAAAAAATGATAGTGGAACCATTGTTGTAAAAATTTGATATAAGATCTTTTTTTTTTTTTTAAATGATAACAATAATCACACTTTGAAATATGAGCAACAGAGTCAAAGTTACTATTGAAATAATTTTTATATTTATTTGCATTGTATTTGAATGAGTATGGTAAAAATAGATATTAAATTTAAACAAGTTAATGAAAAGCCCATGACAATGTAATAATATTAAGTATTGAATAATATAATAGCAAAACTAAGGAACAAATAGAGAGGAAAAAAATCAAAAAATTCATCATACAAAAGATGAAGGATAAAACTTATTTAAATTTGAGGTGAGAGAGTTTTGTTTAAGTATGATAAGAAATGATGTGCACGTGGATAAAGCCACATAACTAAAGTCTAATAGATAAAAGAAAAAATTAAAAATATTAAATAATAAAAATAAATTAGAGATAATGTGAGGATATTTATACTAAGAATTACTTTAGAAAATAAAATAAAGTACGTACACACTACTTACAAATATTATTGATAATATTACATATTAGATAACGTTATAGCAAAAGTAAGAAAAATAATTAAAATTTAAAAATAAATATATTAAAAATATGGGGAAAAGACTATTTGAACTTGAGACTAGAAAGTTCTTAAATTTATGATGAGGACGCTCAAATACGGATATGACCACAAAATTGAAGTCTTTCTAGATAAAGAAAAATAAAATTTGATACCGAATTAAAAATTTAAATATACTAAATAAATATCTCATGCAGGTAATTCTACTAATTAAAATTAAAAGCCAAATTTGTATCTTGAAACTAAAAGAGAGAACAAAAATAATTTTACGTAATACGAAAAAAAATTAAGAAAATTCAATAGATTTGAAACATTATAAAAGAACTTATGTATTAATTGTTAGACTAATTTAATGTTATATATTAAAATAAAATGTGATATTATTTTGAGTATAGGTAAAATATTTATGTAAACAACTAATTAAAATTTCTTAGTATGGAAGAGAATCTATAAAGAGGAAAATAGAGATAGCGCGAGGATACTTATATTTTAAATTTATTTTTAAAAAATAAATTAAATTATTAAATAATACTCAAAAATGTTATTGATAGATTTAAACGATGAAAGAGTTTCGAGTAAGAGGATAATACTGTAAAAATATATTAATATTCAAGAATAAAAAATACATTTAATGATGATTATTAAAAGGATAATAAGCAAGACATTAAGTTAATTTATAAATAAAAAAAATCTCATTACAGTATAACAATATTAAGTAATAAATAACGCAAAAACTATAAGCATGGAACAAAAAAGAGAAAAAAATTATGTCTAAAAATATAGAAGGATAGGACTTATTTGAATTTGAGATGAAAAATAAAGTGGTAGTAAGAATTTTGTTAAAATAATATGATTTATTGCGCTCAAACAAGACATATCACAACGTTACATGTTTAGTATTCTTTAATATCTATCTAAAACAAAATACAAGTGCCAAAATCAAGGGGTTGGGTTATTACGGATATAAAAAAGGAAAACATGTTATCTACTATGAGAATTGAAAAATGATTTCATGTCCTGCTTCTTAATTAATATCTAATTATTTATAATTTATATATATATAAAGTTTAATTTTAAGGTTATTTGCATATAATCCAAATAATCAAATCATAATTTGATATGGTTTATGTCTACGTATCACGTGAGTACTAATACTAGTTAAGATTTAAGCAAATATGATCATGCTAACTAAATATCGTAACAAGATTTGAATTTAGTTTTTTCATATTGTGTCAAATACAATTATTTTTCTTTTCTCTGGTCACATACAATTCAACCATCTCTTTTACGACACAGCTTTGTAGAAATTTGAGCATAATATATGCATTCATTTCATTTCAATATTTCTCTTATCTGAAACTTTTCAGCCTTTACCACGATCTACGTATCTATATCGAAGGGCAAAGGTAGAAGACCAACGAGTTCAGTCAAGTTCACTAGCTTTTGTTCAAATAATGAACGTCTGTTAAGAAATTTATTAAATATATATACATTAAATTTAAAGGTGACTAATTAGTACGTACTTGAAATCATTATTTTAAAATTCAAAATTCATAAAGTTAAAATTTTGGTTCTACCTCCGTCTATAACTGCATATCCTATTAGCATATCATTTTCCTTTGTCGAGTAACATATACCATCATCAACAGTCAACGCTATTACTTCAGTATCTCAAAACTTTGTTGAATTCTCCTAAGTGAACTTGACTATGAATCTAGATAGCAGACTTGCAGAGAACATTATATCTATAGACTGGCTTATAAGTACAACACCCTTCTAGTTATCAACCCTACTATCATAACTATCATTGTCATTCTTGGACAATTTTTTGTTCCCAAGAACTTGATCTTGTCATGTGAAACTTCTTTGGCAGCTCTAAGGTATATTTTCTTCTTGAGAAATGAATAAACCACACTGATGAGTTTTCACTCGAAAAAATATTTCATCTCCTGCATAAGTTGTTGGAGAGACTTCGAGTCTCCTACTGTTACTATCAGTTTATCAACATATTAAGGGAAAATGAATTTTTCGTTTTCAGTTCCATCACATAAAGAGTTTCTTCACTTTACTTCTTTTAAATACTTGTTGCAGCAGATAGGAAACTGTTCCTTCTTTATAGTCTCTAGCGAGTCTGTTTTCAGCCATAAAAAGGTACATGAAGCTTGTACACTTACCTTCATAACCAGGAACTTCTACTACACCATTCAGAAATGCCGATTTGAGATCAACATGATAAATTTCCAGCCAAAACAACTACAACAAGTAATATAATGTCACGACTGCAGGAGCAGAAGTATCTATTAAATCCACTCTATGTTGCTGGGGATATCCTTTTTGAACCCATTCAGCCTTTAGATTCTTTCAAATATCCATAATGATTAAATTTGGTTATGTGAAACCACTTAACACCAGCTATTTTATATGTTTAGGTCTTCCAACTAGTCCAAATTTAACTTGTTTGGGACTCAGGCAAATTTAGTTTCTCAGTGTCGAATAGTATCTACCAGAATAGTACTGAAAATCAAAGAGCAAATAGAGAATTGCAAAACAGAAAGAATTCTATAACTTCAATATTCTAATTGCAAACTAGAAAAAGATGAAATGACATGTACAGGTGTGAGCATGTTGTTTATGCTTTCTTTACAAGATATGAGAGTCTAAGAATTGTCACAATTCTTTCAGGTAAGTTCACCTTTAAGAGCATGAGCAGCTCTTTGAATGGCCCTTGCAGTTCTCCAAATCTCATGCTGAATTGATGCATTATGCTCTTCGCTGATCAGTCCTGAGGATCTAGAAATTGCATTGGCTATTCCTGGAAAGAAATCTAACTCACTTTCACCATCATTACGAGGGCCATAAACCTGCATTCCCAAAACTCAAAACAATTACTAAGACCTATTTCTACCTTCATCCCAATAAAGTAAACCTAGTTTGACCTACGAGTAAAACATTTTTATACATTTATTAAGTAATTCCTACTGGGCAAGATACACTAGGTGTGCCATCTTCCATGCCACTTTTGTGGTGGCTGTAAATGATCTTAATGTTAATTTTCCATTAAGATCATGAAACTGGATATTTTTCCTCTTCTGCAGGGACTAAGTTTCATTATCATTAATATATATTTAGAGCCTAATGGAAGAAAAGCACTTGTGCATTCCGCTCGATTACACATAATGTTCTCTTCTACGTGGCCATTTACTTAATTTCTCCTGGCAATGGGATATCAGCCTACAGTTGCAACATCTGGAGCATATCAATCTCACGAAGATCGTCCTAAGCAAAGTCACTCAAGGTAGCTTTCTTTAGCTACTCCCTCTGTTCCATTTTATGTGATGCGCTTTTCTTATTAGTTTTTTTTCTTCAGAAATAGTGACACCTTTCTATACCTAGAAACAATTAAAACTTAAACTTCCCATTCTGATATTAATATCATGATTTTATAACCACATAAAAGGTCTGGATTGTTTAAGACTACAAGTTCCAAAATTTTTCTTTCTTTCAACTCCATACCCTTTCAAACGGAGGGAGTATTATAGCCTGTTTGGCCAAGCTGCAAAAATTAGTTTATTTTGAAAAGTATTTTTTTCTCAAAAGTGCTTTCTTCAAAAGTACTTTTGGTGAAAAACAGTTTGTGTTTGGCTAATTAATTTGAAAAGCACTTCTGAGCAGTAATTAGTGTTTGGTCAAGCTTTTAAAAACTACTTCTAAGTGTATTTTTTTCAAAAATGCTTTTCCAGAAAGTGCTTTTGAAGAGAAGCTACTTTTTTCTGTTTCTCCAAAACTGCTTCTGCTTCTCCTCAAAAACACTTTTTTTCTTCCAAAAGCTTGGCCAAACACTTCAACTTTGAAAAATAGGAGAAGCTTGGCCAAACCGACTATTAATATACAACAGTCCAAATTATTAAGATGTATTTAGTACTCTCCATAGGGCTGCGAAGCTCTATAATTATCATGGTTTCATGGAGCAGAGCAAATGTGGACCCAATGATGAATGATGAAATCATCTTAACTATAGGAAAAGCTTACCATATGCTTGAACCATGGTTTTCCCTGAAGCCCTTCGGCATCCAAAAAGCCCCTCTCAGCAAGCATGAGTCGATCATTTAACATCCGTTGCTTCAATTCAGCGTGCTCGTCTGTGGCTTCTTCATCTTTCAGTTTCTAGGTTTAGGAATAGAAATGGAGAACCAGAGTGAATATGATATCATCAGCATAAGAGTAATAATTAAAAAATAAATAAAACAAAACAAATCTAAAAAGAATAAACAAGCAAAACATAAAATAGTGTTGCAAAGATTTTAGATGTCAATCCCACACAAATTAAAAAGCACGACCAGTAGGAAAAGGTGGCAGTCTTTGGCCCTTGTCCCTTACTTTTACTAAACTCACCCACTGAATCTTTGATTTTTGGAGAACATGTTGGAAAATCATCTCATGTTATAAACTTATGCTAACAGCAATCCAAGTAATAAAAAACAAAGGCATCATTTGTTGTTTCTCCTTTTCTTTTCTTCAGTTTCGATTATCAGGAATCTCCTTCGTGTTTCCGCTCTATGTTCTACCAAGTGTATCTGTTTATGTAAGATTTGTTACTACAGATTACCATGTATAAGGGAGATAGGGACCTGGGTTCAGAGGAAAACTTCCTATAACTACCTTGTTAAAACTTCCAGTACTTGTGAAGATTATAAATTACAAATAGAAGAAGAAAAAGTAGCATTAAAGGTAAACTTCATGTCTTCTGGGACCCCATTATTTAAGCTTTTCGTTCCACAAATTTTCTCCATTACTTCCCAATGCTCGGTATCCGATCATAACTACTTTGGAAGAAAGAAAGAAAGCTTCAATAGACTGAAATTGTCCAACAACTTTTTATATCTAAACTTCAAAGTTTTATATCTAACCTTTGCTTCTTCCAGAGTTTCTACAGCTGCAGCAGCAAGTTCTTGAATGGCAGCAGTAATAGGATGCAAAGAGATGCCTCCTTCCAATAAGTCACTCAGAATATGGGTATAGTCCTGTAAAATAGTACTTAAGGATTAACCCACAGGAAAGGGTGTTGCCAATGAAGGTCAGGGAGAAGGAGAGATCTTGTGTGATGCTCATTGAAAACAAATATCAACCTTCATTGTCTACCGAAGAGGATTTAGATTATGATCTTTAATAAAGCAAGTATCATTATTGCTGGTTTCAAAGGAATTCACCCCTTCATCCTCATAAAACTTGCATTTTTTAGAGCCAATCACATAGTATAAAGGAAATCGTGTTTTTTCTTCTATAAGAAATATATAAATGCATTCAAGTGAGTTTGGTCGAGAGCAATCACAATGGCCAAGCATACACTGAATGTCATGGACCTAATTAGCACAATATAGATATGAGAGATGCATAGAGAAGGTATTCAATTTTTGCACTTTATGGCGTGGGAATAATGCTTCTTCCAAGAAACAGTACTCATAATATTCCAGCATCTAAATGCACCAGGTCAGAGGTATTAACAATAGCTTATGCTTTAATATACCTGCAGCTGAGCAGCATATGTGAAATAATTAAAAGGTAAAATCAGATCGTCAGCCAGGCGAAGTGCAAGAAGACCCCAAACTCCTGTCACTGTGAGGGAAGGGAGAAGAAACAAAAGAAAAGAGCCATGTCATCTCCAGAGCATGACCTCAAAAGCAAAAGACAAAAAATAAAACCCTAAAGACTTGTATTAAGAAATATTTTTAAGTTATATTCGATGAGTCTAACATATATATACAAAGTCGGTAAATCTGAATAAGCTACAAAAACATTTAAAAGCAAAGTACAGAAGATAAGAAACTACCTGCCACATGCCGCTGAAAGAACGGATCTCCACAGTTCACCATCCAGTTATAGGAATCAAATGCTGTGTGATATACCGGAAAATCTGCAGCAGAATGAATCAATCATTATAGAATTTATTGGACACAATGTAACTGGGAAAGAAAGAACTGAAGTCCCACAGTTTGGATCATTTTGGGCTTGGTCTGGTTTAGCTAAGGATGGAAGCACTGTACCTTTTCCATAGTACAAATCAACAGAAGGAACACCTGCATGGTGCAAAAATGGGGCAAAATCTGAATCTACTCCACTAAGCCGCTGAATCTGCATATGCAAGACCATCATTATTGCACGCAGCTTAGAAGAGTACATAAGAGCAGATAAATGGACACAAGGATATTCATCATTTGCCTTCATCAGAAACTAAAACAGGGGGAAACAGCACTGGTAGCTACATTTAAACTGGTTACAGAGGGGATCTTATCGTTGCAAAGATAGGCCAATACATTTCAGTTGCCTATAAAATGGCTTTTCTTTTGGAGGATAAAGAACTCTTTCCAAATGCAAAGAGTTGCAATGAGGGCCACTTACTCGACCAAATTTGCAGTCACTTACCATTACAAAAATACTTCACACTCATGCATTTGACTTTGCATCCTGTTAAGTATTTAAAGAGAAGTCAATCTTACCACACTCCTTGAAGAAGGATGTTGTGATAGCAAGCAATCATCATGCCAATAAAATGCTCTCTTTCTTTCTTAAATTTTAGTTTCAAGTTGCTTTAATTGATCAAGATCTAAGATCTATTATGAATTCCAAATTTATTATGACCCAAGCTCACAAAATTGGTTCATGAAATCTAAAATCAAGAGCATTTTTGGTAATACACTACACAAGGATATAATTGCACTCTTTGCATGTGTTAGTATGTTTAATTTGTGCACATTATAGATTTGTGTGAGACGAAATTCACTGAGAACACAACAAACAATATGGAAGCCAAGTCTTGTTTTCATGCATCCATGTATAAACACAAAAGTGTTCAATGTCCATCCAAAGTCCAAACACAATATCTTAAAATCTCAGCCACGATACACCTATTATGAAATTTTGAGTAAAGAAATGAAGAAAAGAGGGCATAAGAAACTTACCCTGATATCTCTATTAGCAGCTGTCCATCTTTCATAAAGAGTCATGCCCTCTGAGTCAGGGTCATTAACCTTATGCAGCACATCAAATACAATTAGCTAAAGTATAAGATAAAAAGGCATCATGGTATAAACTATTTCCACTAAATGATAGCTTAGCAGGCTTACCTTCTTGGTGATCTCAGTAAGCAGATCGTCTAACTGAGGGGTTGTACTGGGAAAAAACCCAGGGCCTTGAACTGCACAATCCACATTTAGATAGGCCACAGATTTAGATCCAAGGTTGACAAGATTCTGCTCAACCCACTCAGTTGATCCAATCTGAATCCATGAAAAGAGAACAAGATGAGTTCAAAACAAAAGTAAAGATCATGAGAATAAACCCTGGTAGCTTTGAGGAAGCAGTCTAACATTTCAGTAGCCAGTTCAGGTTTCAAGAATATGTGTATGAACTGTGCTACACTTCTATCTGTTAAATAGCCCATGCCATAAAAACATGCGTAAAGGCTTATAGACTAGCCACTCAAACCACTTCCTTATTTTATGGCCAATCCCACAGTTTAATCATCCAGCCAGACTTGGAGGTTGTGTCCACTTAAAATTCTTGTTCATTGGCAGAAGATGAAGCGACTAAAGAGAATCATAAGCCTATTCTATTATTAGCATACATAGTTCGAAAAAGAGGGTTAAACAAGTTGGCCAGAATAATCTCCCAGTCAATTCTAGATGTTGCACCTGGTCCTACCATCTATCAGCAGAACATACAGGTGACTTCTGGAGAAAGAACATTACCTACCATCCCAAACTCTTCTGCATCCCAACTGCAAAGAATGATTGTTCTTCGAGGGTTCCAACCCAAACGCATGAGAAGAGCATATCGACGAGCAATGTCAAGCAGGGCAGCAGTTCCACTATTGGGGTCAACTGCTCCGTAAGTCCATGCATCTCTATGGTTCCCGAGAAGTACAAAACGATCCGGCTCTTCTGATCCCCTTATGACAGCAAAAACATTATGAATTGTTGCCATCTTTCTCTCCCCCTGGAATCAGAAATAATGCAGAAACGTTTTAATAATTTTCTGCGCTGACCTGCTTTTGAGCTATCCATATGTTCATCATTTTGTTAGGAAACTTTAGTAGTTAAACACTTCTACAAAGAGAAATAGCAAAATACTTTATAATAACTTTTTGAATACTCAATCCATGTTATTGTTTTCAGGGAGTAATCCGATGCAGGTTCTCTTTCTTTTTCTTGGGGGGGGGGGGGGGGCGACTTCGTCATGTACATGTATTAGAAAGACATTAAGAAATGAGAAAATGGAAGAACAAAATAACAAGAACATCAATATGAGAGATGATGTGGGACTGGATAATTTATTTGTCAAAAAATACACAAAGCAAACAAAGTTGACAAGACTCAATTTAAGCTAATGGTTGCATGAATTCAAACACTGTGCAATTAGGTTATAGATATGTAGATAGAATTAGAAGGTGAGAACTGCAGAAAATCTATTGCTTTGATGAAGCTCATGAACGGCATATCTCTTCAAAGATGGGGATTAAACGAATGAGTCCATAGAGACTTTCAATACAGTAAAGTTCCTTTCAATGACATGACTTTCCTAAGATGTATTTCAGTCATGCATGTCTATCTTAAGGAAGCATAAAGAATGCCTTTCAAAATGCCGATCCAAGTAACCATTGTGTGATAATGGAGAAATAACTAGCAGGAGTAATTTATATGTTACCATCTCAAGAAAAAACTAGCAGGAGTTATTATTGCTTTCTATCAACCAAAGCATATATTTAACCATTTAAGCACTTCATAACACTACAGAAATGTTAGCAATCTTTGAGATATCACATAATTCTGAACTTGGCAATAGCTATGATGACTAATGCATATTGACAATAAAAGCAGCAGCAGTGACACAATAGTTAGTGGCAGCTGTAACAAGTAACTCATTCCTAGCAGAATCTGACAATAAATCACCCACTTCTTTAGGTAAGAAAATAGATAAGCCCTTTATCATAATTAGAGACCAAATTTGAACGAAAGCATCTACTAAAGCAAGAACTGAGTTCCATACTATTTCAATGAGGTCGATCCAAAAGGAAAGCTGAAATCCTTGAGAAATTTGGACTTCTAAAGTATAAATTGGGTCCTAATATACCTAGTTAGTCATATGACATAGAAAAAGCAACTTTACTGCTTCATGAAAAAAGTGATCAGCTCTGGAGTAGATCCAAAAATGTTGACAGAGCTTATGTGGAAAGAGTGAAAAGAGTAAGTTTATTTCCATAAAGTGTAGTTTTCTCATCTAGAGGACCATGCTCCCCAAAGGATACTCCTCTCTCATTAAAAGCAACACTTGCCACTGGGTAAAAGAGTTAGAGTTAGCTTAAAATTTGGAAAATTTAGTGGTTCGCGGTGAAAAACATATGTAATAGTATTTGATTACAGAAAATAAGACATAGTTCTGCTCAGTCTTCCTTTCACCTTTTTGGGAAGACACAGTAAAAGCTAAGCATTGATGGAGCACCTTCATAGCATCTAAGTTTTTACTGTTAAGTATCTCGCTTGTACTGAATACATTCTTAATCAAATCTTTGATTTTGGGCTATCAAAACTCTGGAATCTAAAATTAATTCAACCTATAAAGCTGAGTGCTATATTGTGTACTTAAGCTGTCCCATCATATCACATTTACTTTATCATTGCTTCATGAACAACCGGCCTGGAATCAGCCATAGCTATACCCCGAGCTTATGTTAACCCTTTATAAATGAAAGAGATGTTGTGTGAATCACTCACATCTCATGTGACACGTGGAACTAGAGAAGAATTCAAAATCACTTAAGTTCTCCTAATTTGGCCATCATGTTATACTAACATCATCAAGCCAACTAAAAATATCAGAAACCTAAAATACTTTGCATGTAGTTTTAAACAAACTTAAAGAATCCAGAGTCTAGAAATTTATGTCCTGTTTTCAAAAGTCAATCTCAGATCATCTTGACAAGCCAGCTAATGTTTGACAACAATGCAGCAGATAAATAACTAGACAAAAGACAACGTTACAAGAAAACCAAATAAGGGAAGCAAGAGCAGATCGGCTAATGATCTTTTCAATTGCCTTGATGTATTCCCCGTGTTGAACGAGAATGACATAGGTACCCCAACCCTCAAATACATCCATCATAAGAAAATCTTGCTAAAATTTTATCTTTTAAATACTTACTGCTGCATGCCCAATAGCATTTATCAGAACCTCAATCAAGCACAAACTCTCATAGCTAAAGCTAAGTATCGTTAGGCCAACTTATCTACGCAAAGTTTCAGGTTCATCTTTCCGTTACAAGACAACCAAACTCCTCCAACATCCCTCGTTCCCCACCAGCAACCTCCCGACGGATAAACATAACTTCTTTAAGGTGAGATTGAACACTATCCTACTCAAACTGTCCTACCACCCTACAACCAAGCATAGCGTAAGCCAATACCACCCACCCCCCACTTTCAAGATTTTTCTTATTGTAAAATATCAGTTCATTTATTCACCAACATGATACTCCCAAAAGAAAACATATGCACAATTTGGAAATATAATCTTCCATCTCTCATCAAAGCCCACTCAGCAAGCCAAACAAAAAAGGCAATTGTTTAACCAAAAGTAGACATGACAACAAAGAAGTAATCTTCAACCATCATCTATCAAGAAGTACACCAAAAGTAATAAACTTGTAAATTTTGGGAAACTCAGACACTTACAAAATAGAACTCCCTTCATTTCATTTTACTACAAAATAGAAAAGTACCTTTTTGGAACTAAAATAACCCATCACTTCTAGAAACTTTCAAAATTTTAGCCAAATAATAGTAGTCATAATCAACGCCAGGAGTGGATGTAGGCTTTAAGGTATGGATACGGCAGAACCAAGTAGTTGTGGGCTTGTGGCTCAAACCCTCAATATATATGTTAAGAAATATACTAAATATGTACAAAAAATAAATTCACTCAATAACTACCATATGAGGTCACTGTCATAGAATCCAGAACCCATAAAAGTAAGGAAAGTTTAAATTCTGGATGAGACATTCAACACAAAAAGATGAGAAAAGAAGGAGCATGACAAGAGGGTTGTCAACCACCTCAACTAACCTCGTACGTAAAGTTGACCATAAACGGGCCGGGCCCAACTCTTACACTTGAACTACATTTCATACTCTTCCTCCATTCATAAGGCATGTCAGCTCCCTCAAGTGACTTCAATATACTCTCAGCTGACACCATTGATATAGGCAATGAAGGTATACTCGGAAACCTTTTCATCACCCGTGGATCATCGAATCTCAACTTCTCACCCCCACCCCCAGCCCCCCATCCAGGACTTAGTGGGTCCCCTAACCCACTCATCACTGTCCCTCTCTCAACCCCACCTGCAAACTCACTTTCACTATCAGTAAACATCAGCACTGCCGTCACCCCACGCGCCGCCGCCTTCCCCACTACCTCATTCCTCGACAACCCACCACCCCTCCTCACTAACCCAACACATCCCTCAATCTTCACCCCCTGCGCACCGAGCGCAACATAGTCCTTTTCCCTTCCGTAATTCAAGAAAACCGGCTTGCCGTACGCCGATCCAGATGGCGAATACGCGTGATACGGTTTTATAACGCCGTTTTGAGACGAACCCGGTTCGGACAACGTTAAAGAAAGAACCGAACCGTTGGGAAAATGGAGAGTAACTGAAGAGAACAAAGGGTAGGAAAGGAGAACGGAATAGTTAGTGACGTGGGTTTGAAGGTTTAAGGATTCGAAATGGGATTTGACATAAAGTGCTGTGTGAAGGGAGAGGGTGGTGCCAGCGAGGTGGGGGTGGAGGGTGAGGCGGCGGAGGTAGGTGGCGAGTGTGTAGTTTGTGGCGGAAGAGAGGAAAGTGTTGAGGAAGAAAAGGGTGTTTTTGGAACTTTTATTTGGGGAGTTTTGGTGATGGGAGTAGTAATGGTGGAGGGTGGTGAAGAAAGCAAGAATAAAAAGAATGAAGAGGAAACTAAAGGTCTGTTTTGAGATAAATAATGGCATTTTGGAAGCATACGGAGAGCATGATTGAGGCATTTTTTCTCTTTTCAGGAAAAAATGGCAATGGTGGAGAGAGTAGAGAGTGTGAGTTCTTGGAACTGGTGTTTATATATACAGTGGGAAGTTGTTCAGTTACAGTAATATTTGGAAATTCAGATAATAGATTTGTCTTTTGGGTTTATGGGGGGTGACTGTCGAGGGTTTTTGGCATGCGAGGGTGAGGTGCGTGGAGACAAATGTTTGATGTGACGGATGAGAATCTGTTCATGTATTAAGGGAGATTTATTGCGTTGCTTCACAATAGTTTCTCCGACCCTACTAGCAAAAAAGGAAAAATACTCCGACCCTCAGTTCTCGCGGCCTCGAATACAAAATCTTTTTTCTTTCTTTTGCACATATTTGGTAGAACGATGAGAGTATTCTTTGACACACTACCAATTTGTCAAGAAGAACAACATTTAAAAATTTAGTGCACGTTAAAAAGAATATTGACATAAAATTGAGTATAAGATTTTAAGTTCAAATTAAGGGGTTTCAAGAAAAATAAAAAAAACAAAGAACCAAATCAAAAGGATATATATATATATATATATATATATATATATATATATATATATACATATATATAATTTTAAAAAAAGCATACTCTTTTATTGGTTTGGTTTTGTTTGATTTTCAACTTAAAGCATATGACAAAAATATAAAAATTGACGAAATCGAAACAAAAAAGACAGACTTTATTTGTTTGTTTTGTATATTTAATAAAATCAACATAATTAGTTTGATGAGTTTGTTTCCTTGTATTAAGTTAATTCCAGTTAGTATAACTCCAGTTAGTATCTTAGTTAAGTTGTAATCGGGGTGCGCAATTAGGTGGTTATATTGTACATTAGTACTAGTTGGTTATTCTTGTAATCGAATAGCTAAATGATTAAGCTAAAATTATATTATTTCTTAATGGCTCAGATTTTCCTCCCTTCTCAGCACTGTGATCACCACATTTTTCTGATTTTAGCTCTAATTTACAAACTTAACATGGGATCAAAGACTATGATCAAGCAATTCTAGGAATTTCTTCGTGCAATTGAGGAAATTTTAGAGAATTTGTTTTAATTTTGGCTTCGTAACCCTAACTTTTGTGCATTTTTCGAGTAATTTTATGGCAATTACAGATGATTCTAGTAGTACAACTACTGGCGATGCAGATACTGTCATGGGAATGACCGGAAGAACAGTCGTGCTCGACCATAGCCACTCGTTATATCTTTATCCATTGGACGGAAGGGGATCAATATCGGTGGAAGGGGATCAATATCGGTGAATCTGTTGTTGATTGATATGGAGAATTATACTCTTTAGAATCGAGCTATGAAAGTAGCTCCGCTAGGAAAGAAAAAACTTTATTTGGTTAATAGTTCAACATCTAAAGATGATTTTGGGCCACCATTGGCACATCAAGAGGATTGCTGCAACGTGATTGTCACCTCTTTTAATATTACTAGGCACATAGAGCCTACTGTTGTGTTCACTGCCTCATTAGGGAACAAGCAGAAAAGAAACTATAACTTGGATTGTGATTTATGTCACATTAAAGGACACATAAGAGATGACTTATACAAACCAATGAAGTATGAAGGTTGTTCAAAAAAAAAAAAAAATTGAACTTCTACAAATTGATTGATTATCCCTATAGTTTAAAGCCAAAGAAGAAGGTTAACTCTGCAGTCGTTTTGGTAGTGATACAGGTGCACCATACAGCAACCACCCTTTCTTTGGTGGTCAAAAAGGACCAAGGCAAGTAGTTGCTCTTTTTTTACCTAAGCTCAATACAATTAAATCCAACAGATGCTGAATAAGCTTACTTTGTCATATGCAACTACTAGTGCTAACATTGACATTTAATAGTAATACAATTCTTAATCGGATTATTGATATTGGGTCCACTAATTATAACTTGTGATAAATATTTGATGAACAATGTTGTATTAGTAGCTAACCAAGGAAAAGTTCAAATGCCAAATGGAGAATCATATGAGGTGATTGTCAGATAGCTAGAGGTGATATCATAAAAAATATATTATTGTACCAGCATTTAATTTCAATCTGTTAACAGTCTAAAAAATAATAAGAGAATTAAAATGTTTTATATTTTTATTTCTTGAATTTTATATTTTTCAGGATCTTTGGTTTAGGAAAGTCAAGGAGATTGATAAAGAAGAATGTAGATTGAATCTACTAGCTACATCAAAAGGAAAGCATGTAAATGAAGGTGACGAGTCCCTAGCTGTACCATATCAGGAGGATGCTAATATTTGGCACAAGAGACTCGCACATATACCAATAGTTGTACTTAGGAATAGGAAGGTTTTTTATTTCAAGAATAAACGCGATTTTGTCTTGGATTATTATGATGTATGGCCCTTGGCTAGACAAACTAAAGTACCTTTTTCAGTTAGTACTAGTAGAAGATTTGTTATTTTTTATTAAAGCACATTGATGTATGGAGCCCTTGTAAAGCAGCTAATCATCATAGAATGAAGTACTTTCTTACATTGATAGATGATTGTTCCAGAATGTAGTTTTAATCTGATGTTATTTTGCTGTTGAAACTTTTTACTAATATGGTTTACACTCAATTTAGTAAGACGATCAAAGTCTTTATATCAGACAATGGGTCTGAATCTTTAAACTCTAGTTGTGGAGAATTATTTGCTTCACATGAAATGGTGCAGCAAAATTCTTGCCTTTATACTCCTCAATAAAATGAAATCGTTGAAAGGCGGCATAATCATATCCTGGAGACAAGCAGAGCTATCAAGTCTCAAGGTGGTCTGTCATGACCCAAAATCTCAACCTTTGTGATGGCGTCTATCTCGATACTAGGTAAGACGATAATCTCAATAAACCACAATTTCTTTTAAGTTTGAAAATATAATATTTAAATACAATATAAAATCCCACAAATATTGATACGAACACTCCCCAAAACCTGGTGTCGCTGAGTACGTGAACATCTAATATGAATACAAGTCTGAAAAATACGGTCCATAATAGTCTGAGACCAAATGCAGTAAACAAGGAAATAGGGAAGGAGAGGCAAGGTCTGCGAAACACGGTAGCTACCTCTGAATCTCCGAAAAATCAACTGTGCGAGAGAATTAGCACCTGCTATGTCCGCAAATACCTGAATCTGCATACGAAGTGCAGGGTGTAGTATGAGTACAACCAACTCAACAAATAATAATAATAACTAAGGAATCGAAGATAATGACGAGCTACACAGTTATAGTTCATTTTCAGTAATTCCAGCAGAGAGTAGACATGCTATCAATTCCAGCAGTTTATGTCAAATCAGTTATATACAATTCAAGTTCGTATAATACGGATATAAAATCTTTCAGAGAATTTCACAACAATGACAGATAGCAACTAAGTGCAACAACAATGAAAAATAGGTACAACCTCTCAGGACAACAATCACTCACTAGGCTCACAGCCCTCAGCACTCACACTCAATGGGTACCCGCGCTCACTAGGGATGTACAGACTCCTGAGGGGCTCCTACAAACCAAGCGCCATAATCCGTACGGACAACTCATGTGCTATAATATCCTGCACGGACAACTCACGTGCCATAATATTCTTACCTCACCGACCGGCCCTCGGCCGTACACAGTCCTCAACCTCTCTAGTCTCTCGGGCTCTCTGAAATCACAAAAATCATCCCAAACAAAGATAACATAGTGTATCAACAAATATCAAGAAAGACTGAGGTATGATACGCAAAAAAAAATCATGATTTAGTATAAGACAACAATTAGCAAATAATTCAACAAGTATGCGATCTCTACGGCTCCCAACAGTACTATCACATAGCATAAGTATGATTTCTAACATGATTTACAGTCAAATTTCTTCAACGCATAGAGAGCATATAGCTAACAATAAGTTATTCAACTTTATAGTTTCATGGGACGGACCAAGTCATAATCCCCTCGGTGCACGCCCACACGACCGTCACCTAGCATGTGCGTCACCTCCAAGATAATCACATGATACACAAATTCAGGGTTTCATACCCTCAAGACCATATTTAAAATTGTTACTTACCTCAAAACGTGAAATTCTTTACTCTATAATGCCTTTGCTTCGCAAATCGGCCGCCAAACATCTCGAATCTAGTCACAAATAATTCGATTCAGTCAATAAAATTTATTGGAATTAATTTCACAAGAAAATACAAGTTTTTCCACAAAAATCTAAAATTACACTCCAAATATCTCGGAACCCGACAAAAGTTACAAAATCTGAAAGCTCATTCAATCACGAGTCTACCCATACCAATTTTACCAAAATCCGACCTCAACTCGACCCTCAAATCTTCAAATCTTCAAATCGTATTTTCAAATTCCTAAGTTCAAATCCCCGATTTACACCTCAAAAACACGTAATCTAGTCGGATTATTTGATGATAATTCAATATTATAGAGTAGAAATGATCACAAGTTACTTACCTCAAGATTTCCCGTGATTTCTCGCTCAAAAATCGCCTCACCCGCTTTTGGAAATGTCAAAAATGACAAAATCTCGGACTCCTCTATTTTTAATATTCTGACCAGAAGTTTCGCACCTGCGGAAATTTGAACCGCTCCTGCGGATCTTTCCCCCGCTTCTGCGAACGATATCGCTTCTGCCATCCCCCACGCGCAGGTGCGTGTCCACACCTGCGAGATGCCTTCCGCATCTGCGCTCCACAGTCACCAGCCCAGCCTCCGTTTCTACGCATCTTAGCTCGCACCTGTGAGCTCGCTTGTGCGAGTTTCCTGTCCGCTTCTGCGAACCTTGCGCACCTGCAAGGTCCATTGCGCTTCTGCGTGGTCGCACCTGCGAGCCAAGTTCCGCAGGTGCGATTTCACCAGAAGGCAGAAACTTCAGGTTTTTCTTCTTATTCCGAATTTGATCCGTTAACCATCCGAAACTCACCCGAGCACCCCGGGACCTCAATCAAATATACCAACAAGTCCTAAAATATCATACGAACTTAGTCGGACCTTCAAATCACATCCAACAACACTAAAAATATGAATCACACATAGATTCAAACCTAATGAACTTTGAAACTTCTAAATTCTACAAACGACGCCGGAACCGATCAAATCACTTTCGATTGACCTAAAATTTTGCACACAAGTCATAAATGAAATAACGGAGGTATTCCAATTTTAAGAATCGGATTCCGACCCCGATATCAAAAAGTCAAACCCCGATCAAACTTTCCAAAAATTTGACTTTCGCCATTTCAAGCCTAATTCCACTACGGACCTCCAAATAATATTTCGGACACGCTCCTAAGTCCAAAATTACCATACGGAGCTATTGGATTATCATAATTCGAATCCGATGTCGTTTACACATAAGTCAACATCTAGTCAACTATTTCAACTTAAGCTTCCAACATAAAATTTATTCTTCCAAGCTAACTCTGAAACACCTTAAAACCAAAACCGACAATTCACACAAGTCATAATACCTCGTAGGAAGTTATTCAAGACTTCAAATAGTTGAAAGGAACGTAAATGCTCAAAACGACCTGTCGGGTCGTTATAATCTCCCCCACTTAAACATACGTTCGTCCTCGAACATGCCAAGAGTTGTTCCTAAGCCTTTAAATCATTGTTCCTCCTTACCATGCACATACCTGGGGGTGATCCCACGCCACCCTATTCCATAGATATGACAACACAACACAATTGAAGATCATTAATTTAACTTTAGCCAAAAACCTTGGAGCAAAATTTCTAACATCCAGAATTCTTTTCAAGACCCGAATCTCATATCTACCCACTGTATAAGCCTGAACAAGCTGTACCCAGCCATAACCATAATCCCAGATACAATCGCATAACTTAGTACACAACTCGCATACACTTAACACCATTTTTGATCACATTAACTACTAAAAACCAACCAAGTACTAGTATAAAACCCTGCATTCAACAAAACCTCATTCCAAAACCTTTGTACACTGCCAACGATGAAAGAAACAATCAACACTCATAACCACTCATCAGATCAACTAGCCACAGAGCTCTCTCGCCCCGACCAGAACAATAATCATATTCTAAGCAGACTTTTAATATTATCCTCCTGAATATACCGTAATCAAACCTGACAGTACCCATTCTAGGTCCAATAACCTTATATTATTAAACACAACTACCCCACAGACATGCCACATCAATATAACTCAAGCCACAATTGCGCAATCCGTGTACCCACATATGGGAGATGTCTCAAGGAAGAGAAACGTATTGCAAGTTCAACAAGCACCACCACAATCGCACTGTTACAACTAACTCCTCAAATTTCGTGAAGAGGATAATCGTAGGCGCATGTACACAATTGTAGAGGAAGGAAAATTAATAAATCAGATAAATTATCATAGAAATAAAATTCCCACACACGGCACAGATAACTCATGTGCCAATAATATGAATTGCCTGGCATGGTCACATGCCTCCAGTCCCAGCATATCATACATGAGAAATTAAACAAGTATACATGTATATGATAATGAAATAAGATTCGCAGGCTCCTGGACTGGTATAAATAACACGCCATAGCGTAAGCATGTGCAAAGTCTGCTATCACACTTCAAATCAGCAAGTTAACGCAGAAATAGTAACTACCCCATTTATTCAGGGAATCATCTTCTTTGTAACCTCAAGTATAGCCCAGATAGTTCTCAACAAAGGAACGAATATGGGAAACGTTATAACTTTACACTTAACAGTCAACTCTAGACATATTATAGCCTAAGAATTCTTCCGAGTATGAATACTTGCCCTAATGCCTGCACATGGGCTCAAACCTCACATATATGCGCACTCATAGCGCATAGCTATCACAAATAATTAACGCAACTAGTGCCTCCACCGAGTTTTAAATAAAATAGTCACTTCAAATAGGTCGCAACCCGAAACAATATACTTCTGGGAACTCCCAGTCTCCAAATTCATCAAACACATGAATCACTGTAACTGGTCCCAACTCCAACACTAGAATGACTAACACATCTTCCATTCACGATCTTCCCATAAGGAATACTTTCATAATTCTTCCGTGCCGCATAGCGATAATTTGGATATCAGCAGTCTATCAACCAGGTGAGTACTGCAATACCAATGAACATCTGTAAGTCAAAACACAATGCGCCTTTTGAAATGCGCACCCTTCTTAGGGATTACCGAGCAGTTATAACATTCATCTAATTATCTGAAATTGACCATTCTATCCAAAATTCGTGATCTTCCTTTCAAAAATACACTGCCACCTTGTACATGTAAATCTTAATCCCGCACAATTCACCACATCTATTATGCCATCATGTGACAAGCACAAGAATCTCATTATCAACTCTGAGTCATCGGAAAATTACATACCTTATTAGTTAGAAACGTCTCTCTTGCTTCTTTCCAGGAGGAAATCATAATACATAATACGTTTCATACACCGGTAGAAAATATCCAGTTCAAACCAAGGATTAAACCATCATGAACACTTTGAAATCCATCCGCACAAAATCAAGCTATCAGAACTGAATTCATCTAACTCCACCAAGCCACACAAGTTGCCAAATCCGAGAGTATTGCCACAAAACACCCGTAAAGCCCCACATCATCATAAGAACCAAAAGAACCGAGCATACCATTACCATACTGATCCAGCATGTTACTCATTTGTCCTATTTTCTCCGAGTTTCTTCTGAATCACCCTCAGGTTGACATTTCTCCTTGTCAAAACACTACTATCCTTACCTAAAGCTCACTACAAGACCTCATAACATAAAACCACATCGCCCTAAGGCCCATAAGCCACTGTATTCTTCTTAAGCACCTTCATAAATACCCCAACCGTAACACTCACTCTGAAAATACCTTATGCGAATTTAAAAATTGTTCCTCCTTCCTTTCTTATACTGAAATGTAGAATCCATAGTCAAACAGAATTACCGCACGTCCCGATACTATCCAATGTAAGTAACTGATTCTAGTGATATACAAATTCGAAAAAATTTCAATTTCCACATATACATTTTGAATCCATTAGAACCCTCTCGATAGTCATCCATTCTGCTCAAATCTAATTTACTACGCCCCAAACGGGCCGAAAGACATGTGCTCCTTTAACATAGTTAACACTTAAATAAGTAACCCTGCCTTAACACGACCAACTAAATTCATACTTCGTGTGCACTACATCCTTCAAAATAACAACTTAATCATTCCAAAATTTTCATATTCCTATAAAGTGCCCTATAACCCATATACACCTGGATCAGCCTAAACAAAGATAACATAGTGTATCAACAAATATCAAGAAAGACTGAGGTATAATAAGCAAGAAAAATCATGACTGAGTACAAGACAATAATTTGAAAATAATTCAACAAGTATGTGACCTCTACGGGTCCCAACAATACTATCGCATAGCGTAAATATGATTTCTAACATGATTTACAGTTAAATTTCTTCAACACAGAGAGAGCATATAGCTAACAATAAGTTATTTAACTTTACAGTTTCATGGGATGGACCAAGTCACAATTCCCTCGGTGTACGCCCACACGGCCATCACCTAGCATGTGCGCCACCTCCAAAATAATCACATGTTACAAATATCCTGGGTTTCATACCCTCAGGACCATATTTAAAAACTGTTACTTACCTCAAAACGTTAAATTCTTTACTCTGTTATGCCTTTGCCTCGAAAATCGGCCTCTAAACGCCTTGAATCTAGTCACAAATAATTTGATTCAGTCAATAAAATTTATTGGAATTAATTCCATAAGAAAATGCAAGTTGTTCCACAAAAATCCGAAATTACACTCCAAAAAACCCCCGTGGGGCCCACGTCTCGGAACCCGACAAAATTTATAAAATCCGAAAGCTCATTCAACCACGAGTCTACCCATATCAATTTTACCAAATTCCGACCTCAACTCGACCCTCAAATCTTCAAATCGTATTTTCAAATCCCTAAGTTCAAATCCCCGATTTACACCTCAAAAACACGTAATCTAGTCGAATTATTTGATGATAATTCAATATTATGGAATAGAAATTATAATAACTGACTTACCTCAAGATTTCATGTGATTTCTCACTCAAATATCGCCTCACCCGCTTTTGGAAATGTCAAAATCTCGGACTCCTCTATTTTTAATATTCTGACCAGGAGTTTTGCACCTATGAAAATTTGAACCGCTTCTCCGCAACCGCTGCTGCGGATCTTTCCCCCGCGTCTGCAAAGGATATCGCTTCTGCCATCCCCCACGCACAGGTGCATATCCGCATCTGCGTTCCACAGTCACCAGCCCAGCCTCCGCTTCTGCGTATCTCAACTCGCACATGCGAGCTCGCTTGTGCGCGCTTCTGCGAACCTTGCACACCTGCGAGGTCCATTGCGCTTCTGCGTGGTCGCACCTGCGAGCCAAGTTCCGCAGGTGTGATTGCACCAGAAGGCAGAAACTTTAGGTTTTTCTTCTAAGTCCGAATTTGATCTGTTAACCATCCGAAACTCACCCGAGCCCCCAGGGATCTCAACCAAATATACCAACAAGTCCTAAAACTTCATACGAACTTATTCGAACCTTCAAATCACATCCAACAACACTAAAAACACGAATCACACATAGATTCAAGCCTAATGAACTCTTAAAACTTTCGATTTAAACGACGTCGGAACCTATCAAATCACGTCGGATTGGCCTCAAATTTTGCACACAAGTCCTAAATGACATAATGGAGGTATTTCAATTTTCAGAAGAGATTCCAACCCCGATATCAAAAAGTCAACCCCCCGATCAAACTTCCCAAAAATTCGACTTTCGCCATTTCAAGCCTAGTTCTACTACTGACCTCCAAATAATTTTTTGGACACGCTCCTAAGTCCAAAATTACCATACGGAGTTACTGGAATTATCAGAATTCGAATTCGAGGTCGTTTACACATAAGTCAACATCTAGTCAACTATTTCAACTTAAGCTTCTAACATGAAATTCATTTTTCCAAGCTAACTCTGAAATACCTTAAAACCAAAACCGATAATTCACACAAGTCATAATACCTCGTAGGAAGTTATTCAAGATTTCAAATAGTTGAAAGGAGCGTAAATGCTCTAAACGACCGGTCGGGTCGTTATATCTGCCTATTAGGTTCTGGGGTAAATCTATATAAGCTCCAGTCTATGTAATTAACAGGGTTCCCTCTACTGTTTTAGATAGTTTGTCCCAGTTTGAGGATTTTTATGGGAAGCCTCCTACATTTAGCCATATGAAACTGTTGGGATGTCTATGTTATGCCTTTAATCTCACCAAGCAGGATAAGTTTGCGTCTAGAGCTATTAAATCTGTCCATGTGGAGTATGCTTTATCTCATAAAGGTTATCTTCTCTTATGTCTTAGATACTAGAACTTTCTTTGTTATTTAAGAAGTGAAGTTCTTTGAACAAGTATTCCCTTTTAAGCATCCTCGCCCGATCTTATCGCACAATCACCACATATATCTCCTCAGTTTTTATATGTTCTAGAATGTTCAATTGTTATTATAGGTTCAAAGGTTTATCTCTAGTTGAATTGGGACATTTGTTGAGTCATAACACCATTTTCCTTTGGACAACACTAAACTGCAAGATACCAATGTAGAGGGCAATACTAATTATGCTACGCCACATGCTACTCCAATTGCTCCACCTGTCCTGGATACACCTCGTCGGAGATCAGAAAGGGTGAGAAAACCACCTATCGGGCTCAAGAATTTTGTTAGGACAGATAAAGGGAAAGATGCTACTAACAGTTGTCTCTATTCAATTTCTGAGGTGCTAGGATACGACTCTTTATCTCCATACTGTCAAAGTTATTTGTTTGATTTCTCAGCTCAACTAAAACCTAAATCTTACTATAAAGTCAAAAAGTATCCTAGATGGGTTGATGTCATGAAGGCTGAGATTAAGGTCTTAGAAGATAATAAAACTTGGGAGATAGTCTTATTGTCTTCAGGAAAGAAAGTTGTAGGATCTAAGTAGCTGTATAAAATAAATTACAAAGCTCCAAGGGAGCCAAAGCTAGACTAGTGACAAAGAAGTATAATAAAAAAGAAGGAATAGACTATCAAGAAACTGTTTCCCCTTTAGTGAAGATGGTCACAATCAGAGCTATTATTGGCGTATGAGCTGCAAAGAAATGGCATGTTAAACATATGTATATTTATAATGCAGGTGATCTTGATGATGGAGTTTATATGAGTCTTCCTTAGGGTTTCAATCATTCAGCAGGTGGTTAGAAGGTTTGTAGGTTGCTTAAATTTATTTATAGATTTAAACACGCCTTAAGGCAGTGGAATATCAAACTCATAACAGCCTTGATTTATTATAGTTTTGCACAAAATTCTCTTGACTACTCTCTTTTCACTAAGAGGGTAGGGACACTTTGTGGTAATTTTGATCTATATGGATGATATTTTGATCACTGGTGATGATATGCCTTTAATACAAGATATCAAAGATACTCTTCAGCACAATTTTAAGATTAAAGATCTGAGCAAGCTTAGGTATTTCCTTGGCATTGAGTTTGCAAAGAGTAATAAAAGGTTTTTAATGTATCAAAGAAAGTACACTTAGTAATTAATTTTAGACACGAGCTTATCAGGTAAAAAGCCTTTTGATATACCTCTAGAGATCAACTTGAAGTTAATGTTTGATGAGTTTGACTACTATGTTATTGACCAATATATAATTGATCCAATTTTGCCTGATCCAGCGAATTATCAAAGGCTGATTAAAAAGTTATTGTACTTGACTATTAGCAAGCCTGATATTGCCTTTGTAGTTCGGAGTCCTAGTGAGTTTATGCATGAGCCTAAGGATTCCCTTATGAAGGATGCTATCGGGGTTGTTAGATATCTAAATATGGAGTCAAGTTTAGGTATCTTGATGTCCTATGCCAGTTCTAACAAGCTTTTGCTATTTTGATAATAATCGGGCTTCCTATCCTAATACCAGGAAGTCTATTACAAGTTATCTGGTGAAGTATGGTGATTCTTTATTTTCTTAGAGATCTAAGAAGCAAAATACTATTTTCAGAAGTTCAGCAGAAACTGAATACAAGAGTTTGGCTTCCACTGTTGCTGAGCTAGTCTGGCTTCTTGATCTTTTCAAAGCACTTGATGTTGAGCTACAACTACCGGTTATTATGCATTGTAACAGGAAGGTTGCAATTTAAACTGTTTCTAATCATGTCTTTCATGAGAGGACTAAGCATATTAATATTGATTGTCACATCATCGTAGAGAAGGTCCTTCATGGTCTTATTCATCTTTTTACATGTCCTTAAGTGAACAACAAGTAAACTTGGTAACCAAAGGCTTGAGCAGATTTCAACATACTTACTTAGCCCACAAGCTATGGATGAAGAATATCTTTATATTCCCTAACTTGAGGAGAGTAAAGGAAGATACTCATACTTGTGACATTTCTTAGCATAGTTGGTTCCCCAGTATTAAGTTAACTCTAGTTAGTAGCTTAGTTAAGTTGTAATCAGGATAGCAGTTAGGTGGTTATATTGTACAAATGTATTAGTTAATTAGATGTAATTACATAACTATTTACATAACTATAAATATCTTGTAATCAGATAGCTTAATGATTAAGCTGAAATAATATCCTCTCTCAATTGCTCTGATTCTCCTTTCTTCTCAGCACTGCAATAATTACACATTTCTAATTTCACCTCCAATTTACAAACTTAACACAATTTAAATTGAACTCAATGCATGAACTCCCATATTAAAATCTCAGCTCCACAATGACTGACCTATATTCAAAATAGTGGATGCTGAAATTATTTAACCCCCTATTTTTATTAGGAACTAGTATTGACATATAAATAAATTGACTGAGTATACTTCTCTCATTACTACCAATCCTAGATTAGAAGTATATGAGTATCCATGATCTAAAAAATTTGGATCCATAAATACATCTCGCAAAAGATTCATTCTCAAATAGCAATAATGGGCAATTTTTTAATAGTACCATCAATTATGCCTAAACTAATGAAAGTAAAACTATAGAGATCAAGAGGTCTCAAGTTCAGATTGTATGAAAGCTTGAGTTTGCATTCAGTTTATAAGTTAATACTCTCCCTAATTATATATTTTTAAAGTGTGTCAAATTGGACTACTATGTAAACATTTAAATATTCTTTTGTTGGTTGATGAAAAACTTCAATTATATCTCTATTTTAAACATACTTAGGCTCGATAGTATGAACAATATAAAACTTGTGTGTTTGCTTATGTTCACTTTCACCTTGTTTACCCTTAAAATTGGATAACAATTAAACTTATAATGTGATTCTAAGTACGCGTGATTTCACTTAATACCAATTGATAAATATGAAGATTAATAACAGAAATGAACTATAAAGTAAAGCAAACCAGTGTTAGAGTGGAACTCAGCCCTCGAGTTTGGATACCCTCGAACCGGTTGATGCAAGAAAAATTAAAATATAACAAGCTGATGAACAGAAGTATAAACGAGAAAGAGAATTATATTGCTTTGATATTTGTGAACAATGTGTCTTACAAATGATTAGAACCCCCTTTAAATAGTAGAGGAATTCCACTTATGGTATAATTCTAATTACAGACGGAAATTCCACGATTAGCTAATTAACCATTTTTGATTTGATCCGTTCCGAGATTTACGCCATGATCCTCGATGCAACCTCCCGGTCTCGGTCAAATAGTAAAATCAGGTGGGCCCGGTTTTAACCGTATACAGATATTCCCCTCGTTTCTTGGAGTGAAATAACAAGAAACGAATTGAGCCTTCGATTTTCTACCTCGACCTGTCATGACGTCATCCTCATGATGTAAGCGACGGGAGTGACCGAAACATCCCGTTGGTACAGTTTCCCAAGTCATTAATGAGTGTCAGTTGGTGGTCGGCCACTAGTGCCTTTGAACCATCACCGTGAATCCAATAAATAGACCCCTTTCTCATTGATTCAAACTTTACTTTCACTTCCTTCTAATCTCCAAAGCTTTTACATCTCTTAAGTTCTTCCCTTCTATAAATCTACAGGTTTTGCTGTTAATCCTTTCTCAAACGTCAAGTCCTATTATCTTCCTCTTCTTCAAACTTACACAAAAATGGCAAAAACATCGAAAATGATACCACAAAAAGAATCTGCTTCATCTTCTCAACCGATCGGCGGAAAAACGCCGGTGGAACCCCGTCTTGAGGAATGCATTCCTGGGCGGTGCACGCTAAACTCCGATTTCAAGACCGATAAAGCCTCGTTGATTCCTGGTCGATGCGAGCCAATGTCGAGGTATATATGCTCGATAACTGAGGGATACCTTAAGCAGGTAAAGAAAGGCTGCAACTGGGAGGGCAAAGAGGTGGTGATCCCGACCCCCGAAGAAGACATCACCACCCATATGGAAGGGTTTCTAAGTGTTTACACTTAGCCTTTCACGCTGGGCCCCCTCCACCCTGTCATCATTGATTTTTGTCGTCAATATCAAATAACCCTAGGCCAAATCCATCCTTCCTTTTGGTGAATTGTTATTCTGCTCCGATTCTTTGTGAGCAAAGTAGAGGGGATTCCTTTCACCCTCGATCACCTTATCAGATTGTACAGTCCCCACTTCTATCGAGGCGGGTTAATAAAACTCCAATGTCGGGCTACCAAAGTGTTGTTCTCGAGCATAGACGAGGACAAGGATCGAGGTTGGATGGGCCGGTTCATTCGAGTGAGTACTTCCGACTTAATTCCAGCCGAGAAGATGCCATTTTTTGAGAAATGGAACATGAATCGTAAGTACCGTCTCACTGTTAGCTTCCATGTATTATTTGTTCCTTTGTCTTTTCTCATTGATGTCTTTTTCCATGATGTAGTGGTCGCTTGGATGCTCCGTGTGATTCCCGACCTCGAGAGCTGAGTTCAGAACCTGGCCTCGACCTCTACATACGCCGAACGCTCATGGCGTGATTTAGCAAAGGGCCGATGGGAGGCCAAGAATCATGGTAAGCCCACTTTTTGTGTATTTGATGATTTGATTAAGATCCCCTTCTTCTACTTATTCAATTTTCTCATGTACAGGCTTGGGCAAGGATGTGGTCATGAGGCCCCCGTCTAGTGAGGAGGAGACTTCGACCTCGGTTCCGAAGCCGGTGAAGGATAAGAAGAGGAAAAGGACCTCAACCTCTGAGGATCCAAAGCCTAAGAAGAATCTGGTTCGTAAACCGAAGAAAGACACCATTTCCCTGCCTGCAGATGTGATTCAACTGCTAAAGGATGAATAAGAAGAAGATGAAGACGATGGCTCGGAACTGGTGGCCCGAGTAAAGAAAGCCATCGAGGCCCCAAAGTCCGCTGAGCCTGTGGTAGTTGAGGAGATTCCGCCTCGAGCCGAGGGGGTCCTGGAAAAGGACTCAGGCAAAGTTCCCGAGTCGTCGAAGATCGAAGATACCTCCCGTCGAGATGAGAAAAAGGCGGGTATATCTGAAGGGGTCGGCTCCGAGGCCCTTCACGACGAGGAGAACGCCCCAAGTGGCTCACTTGGGGTAATAGATATTGGAGACTCGCCGATTGTCCATGCGTTTACCGAGGAGGCAATTCGGGAGGCCCAAGCTATGAGGACTCCTGAAGTAGACGGGGCCCGTGGAGTGGAGGACCCCTTTCGTGGTTACTTTATCGGGGTCAAGGATGCTACCGACCTGAGTGAAGCATCGAGTCTCCTCGTTGAGGCTCAACAAGTCTTGAATCGGGTGAGTCTCAACTCCCTTTGTCGATATCATACTTAGTTTATTTCTTCTCTTCATGTCTAATTTCCTTTCTTTTTTCCGTATAGGCTTTGGCACTCCATCAGGAGGCGTTTTCAAAGTCCCGAGCAAAGCTGAGCCGGTGTGAGGCCAACCTCTGAGGGCTCACGGAGGAGAGAAATTCCCTTGAGGAGATCAAGAACCTCCGAACTGAGTTGGCCAAGGCTCACCAAGATCAGACCGACCTGATTGAGCAGGTAATGAAAATCTTAAAATATCATGGGCTCGATTCGGGAACGGTGGCTAACATTTCAATCTCACTACTGCAGTAGAAGGGCGAGAGGAACGAGTAGTTTCGCGAGGAGGTCAACATGATTAAGGCGGAGACCTTGGGATGGAAAGAAAGTATGGATCGCTTTGGTGCTGAAAAAGAGGCTGCTCGAGCCTAATTATCATCGGTCGAAAGTCAGCTTCGAGGCATGAAGGAGAAGAGCTCAGCTCAGGCAAGGCAAATAAAGGAGATCGAGGCTCGGTTGGATTCTAAACTTGCAAAGGCCAAATCTGAAGCCCAAAAGGCAAAGGCCGAGGCAGAGGCGATCGTGGCCGTCTACCGGGTCGGTGCTGAAGTCGCTCAAGTCCAAGAGAGAGAGGCAGCCGAGACTGCTCAAACTCAAGCATATTGGATTGCTGAACTCGCAAAATGCCAATCTCGGAGGAAAACCCTCGAGGAGATCCATGCTCGAGGTTTTGATCTTACCGATGAGATAATAAATGCTAAAGAGCATGAAGTTGATGCTAGAGCGATGGCCTCTTCCGATGATGATGATGATGATGGCAGCAAGAGCGGGTTCGAGAATGGGGAGGACCTTGATGGAGAAGAAGTTGCCCCTGAGGAAAATTAGGAATCTTAGGCTTTTTCTTTTTTGATTTTTTGTGCGGGACCCTGATCTGTCCTTGTAAATATTTTCGTATATGTAAACGATCTTTTTTCTCTTTGACTTGTCTTTATTCTATTTCCTGCCTCGTGAAAATTCTATTTCATTTATGCCTTCATGCCTTATGGAGATTTTGCTTACAAGTTTGGGAATGTAGGCAACTAGACCGAAGTCGGACCAGTGTAGTCTTTAGAATCGAGTGAGTACTTGCTCGAACTCGAAGTAGAGTGACCCTTAGGTTTTAGTTGAGTAAGGATAATTTCTCGAACTTAAAAAATAAAATGGCCCTTAGGCTCTTGAGTTAGGCCGATATGGCCTCAAAAGAATGGCTTTTCCCCTTTTTCGGCGTGAAAAATTAATCATAAAAATTTGTCATGCCTTAGCACGAGATAAATTTGTACCCATTAGGTTTTTTGAGTATTGGTGTTATCGAAATCCTTTGCTTTGTTTTGCCTTAGTACAAAATTGTTCGGGAGTTCGAATAATTCGATACCCCTTAGGGCTTTTTGAGGGTCGATATTATTGAGACCCTTAGTAATTCCTCCGAGGGTTGCCATTTTTAACCGGTTTATGAGAATATTTGAAGGCTTATTTTATAACGGAATTCGGACGTCTCCGAACCGTGTTAATTTGGCCGTAGCCTTTAGTTTGGGATTTTCCCCTTAGGCTTGTTTCCCTGCTATACTTCGAACTCGTTAGAAGTGTAAGTCCCCGAGTGGGGTGGCTGTGGTCGTGGCCTATAAAATCGAGGAATGCCTTTTTAAGGTCTTACAATTTCGAGGTTTAGTAATTCGATCATGTCAATTTTTTGGACGGCAGTCCCCGAGTATAGGGTAAATTGTTTGAACTTCAGTTGTGATCGGCCCTTAAGCCAGTTTTCACAATAGATCATAAGTATGAAATTGTAAAGTATAAATTTCTCTAAGGCATGGAACATCTGGTAAGGAAAAATACTTCTTTCAATAGATTATACATACGTACATATTTTGCCATTAGGGCTCGAGTAATTTACATGGACACGGTTCATTTGACCGTTTGGTCCTTTACCTATCGAGACCCTATCGACACGAAGTATTTTCCTTGTAACTATCCGAGGGTGATGTCCCCCAGTATTCGAGGTTGATTGTAAAGGAGCCTCGGACACTGTTGAATTGGTCTAAGTTAGCACGAACAATAGTTGCCTCGTTAAAAACCTCGCCGGAAAAACCCATTTGGGACAAAAATCGGTCTAAGGAAAAAAGAGTGCAACGCGTGCTTTCAGACCTAAGGACTTTGCGTTTGAAGAATCCTTTGGTGTCTTCGATTAAACACCTGCAAATGGTTAGTATAAAATATAAACGAAAATGGATAAGGTCGTACCTTAGTAGTAATATTGTTTGAGCAGTGATATGTTCCAATTGTTTGGTAATTGTTCGTCGTTCATCGTGCCAAGTTTGTAGGATCCCTTTCCGATGATATCGAGGACCTGATACGGTCCCTCCAAGTTCGGGCCAAGTTTTCCTTCATTTGGGTCTCGAGTATTGAGGGTGACCTTCCTCAAAACCAAGTCCCCGATTTTAAATTGTCGAAGATTGGCTCTTCGATTGTAGTACCTTTCGATCCGCTATTTTTGTGCGGCCATTCGAATGAGGGCGGCTTCCCATTTTTCATCTAGCAATTCGAGGCTTGTATTCGTAGCCTCGTGAGTTGACTCTTCCGTTGCATATCGAAACCTGACGCTAGGTTCCCCGACTTCAACCTGGATCAAAGCTTCGGTGCCATATACTAAAGAGAACGGGGTTGCCATCGTACTGGATTTTGACGTTGTTTGATACACCCAAAGGACTTCGGTCAATATTTCTCTCTATTTTCCCTTAGCGTCGTTCAATCTTTTCTTTAGATTTTGAATAATGGTCTTGTTTGTCGATTCGGCATGTCCATTCCCACTAGGATGATATGGCGTCGACAAGATCTTTTTTATTTTGTGATCTTCGAGAAACTTTGTCACTTTGCTGCCAACAAATTGCTTTCCATTGTCGCATACGATCTCGGCAGGCATCCCAAATCAGCATATAATGTGGTCCCAGATGAAGTCTATGACTTTTTTCTCTCTAATTTTCTCGAAAGCCTGTGCTTCAACCCACTTAGAGAAATAGTCAGTCATAAACAAAATAAATTTAGCTTTACCTGGGGCCGATTGTAGAGAGCCGACGATACCCATTCCCCTTTTCATGAAGGGCCATAGGGATAAGACTGAGTGGAGTTGCTCTCCGGGTTGGTGAATCATCAGCGCACACCTTTGACATTTATCGCACTTTCGGACAAACTCTTTTGTATCCTTTTCTATATCGGCCCAATAGTATCCTGTAGTTTGTCCAAGTACCTCTGCATTGGATCTTCTCGAACCTCGAAGGTTCTGTTGACTTGGTTTAGCACAATCAGGGAGTCACATTTGGCCTCGATGACCTATGCTCCCAAACCTTTAGCTATCTCGAGACCTGCAATCATGGTCTCATACTCGGCCTCATTGTTAGTTAACTTGGAAGTTTTGATAGCTTGTCTAATTGTATTACTCGTGGGCGGCTTCAAAACGATGCCTAGCCCGGACCCCTTCACGTTCGAAATGTCGTCTGTGAAGAGGGTCTACACCCTCGATGATGTACCCGACTTTAATAATAGTTCCTTTTCGACCTCGAGTACAAGGGCTGGCGTAAAGTCAGCCACGAAGTCCGCTAAGATTTGAGACATGATGGTCGTTCAGGGTCGATACTCGATATTGTCCCCACTGATCTCGACGGCACATTTGGCCAAACGGCCCGAAAGTTCGGGCTTATGCAAAATATTGCGAAGGGGATAAGTAGTCACCAAATAGATCGGGTGACATTGAAAATATGATTTTAATTTCCTAGAGGCGCTTAATAGGGTAAGCACTAATTTTTCTATGTGTGCAACATAGAAATTTGAGTAACATAGTAAACAGGAAATTGCGTACCTTGCACTTCTCGAACTAGGACCCCACTTACCGTGATTTTTGAGACTACTTGGTACAAGTAGAGTTGCTTGTCCATTTTCGGAGTATGAAGCAGTGGCAGGCTCGAGAGGTACCGCTTTAATTCTTCCAATGCTTGTTGGCATTCCGGGGTCCACGCAAAATTGTTCTTCTTTTTGAGCAATGAGAAGAACCTGTGACTTCTATCTGAAGACCTCGAGATGAATCGGCCTAGGGCGGTTATGCGCCATGTTAATCTTTGTACGACCTTAACATTGTCCACGACTGTGATGCCTTCGATTGCCTTGATCTTATCGGGGTTGATTTCGATCCCCCGATTTGATACCATAAAGCCGAGGAACTTGCCCGAGCCGACCCCGAATGCACATTTCTCCGGGTTGAGTTTCATGTAGTATTTCCTTAGTATATCGAAGGTCTCCTGCAAATGTGTCAAATGGTCCTCTGCTCGCAGGGACTTAATTAGCATATCATCAATATAAACCTCCATTGATTTACCTATTTGTTCTTCGAACATTCGATTTACTAAGCGTTGATAGGCGGCACCAGCATTATTTAGTCCAAACGGCATTACATTATAACAATAGGTGCCGTACTTAGTGATGAACGAAGTCTTTTCCTGATCCTCCGTGTTCATTTGTATTTGATTGTACCCTGAGTAGGCATCGAGAAAACTAAGGATCTCATGGCCGGCCGTGGCATCGATCATACGATTGATATTTGGCAGAGGAAAAGAGTCTTTAGGACATGCTTTGTTTAAATCTTTATATTCTACACACATTCTAAGTTTATTTCTCTTTTTAGGGACTACGACTATGTTTGCTAACCATTCGGGATATTTTACTTCCCGAATGGATCCTATTTTGAGAAGTTTGGCTATCTCGTCCTTGATGAATGTATGTTTTACCTCGGACTCGGGCCTTCTCTTTTGTTTTACCGGGCGGAACTTCGGTTCCAAGCTCAGTCGATGTGTAGTGATCTCCGGCGGGATCCCTGTCATATCTAGGTGGGACCAAGCAAAACAATCTATATTATTGATAAAAAATTTAATGATTTTTTCCCTGAGCCCAGGGGTTAACCCCATACCCAGGTATACCTTTCGATCGGGTAGATGCTCGATCAGTATGACTTGCTCCAACTCTTTGACT
Source organism: Nicotiana tomentosiformis (assembly GCF_000390325.3). Classification (NCBI taxonomy): domain Eukaryota; kingdom Viridiplantae; phylum Streptophyta; class Magnoliopsida; order Solanales; family Solanaceae; genus Nicotiana; species Nicotiana tomentosiformis. Next base: position 128,420,857 of record NC_090812.1, on the reverse strand, counting down.
GTCGATTTGGTGGTGTCGGAATCCTCAGGGATTATGAAGGATCGAGGGTGTCACTCCCCAAAACCTAGGAGCGCGACCGGCGCTCAACTGAGTGAACCCGACCGAGCAAGCCTATTAGATTCCTTTTACCCAAACTCATTCATGAATAAAGAGAATATATGTTTTTCTTAATTAAACAATAAAGTAGTCATGTCTTCAATTATCAATTTGTTACCATAAGTTTCACCATTTTTAACGTCTCAAATGGACAAGTAATACAACCACAACATAGCATAGTTTGTCTTTCTCAGCACCAATACACAATCCACACTATGTCTACGGAGCCTTTATAGATAAAGAAGAGTATAATGATAATGCCGGCAACAAGGCCCCGGCTATACCTCAAACAGAATACGCAAAGTACAAAAGATTCATGACCCTGGAATGAAGTGGGGCTCACTAAGTCAGCTGGGAAGAAGGTGCACTGCTATCACTGACCAATATATCCTCCTGTGGAACCACCTGCATCCATTGAAAGATGCAGCGCCCCTGGAAAAAGGGACGTTAGTACTGTCGAATAGCACTAGTATGTATAACTAAACACCCTCTCACTAGAATGACAAATAATACAAATAAGATTATCATAATATCAATGAAAGCCTTAATTAACATCAAACCTCAATTTAGGATCAAGACAGTATTCAAATTAATTTCCATATCTCACATTGGGAGATTTTTAGTATCGATATATCATTATCCACAATACTAGTACCATTATTCACCATACCAATACCATTATTCACAATACCAGTACTACCGCACTCTTAACACGGAGTTCGATCATGACCCGATCGGCTAGGCTATCTGAGTAGAGACATCAACCATAATTTCTCTCAATATCAATACCACCGTCTTTAATACGGAGTTCGATCACGACCCGATCGACTAGGCTATCCATTAGGGACATCGACCACAATCACAATTTCAATTACAATTTCCAGTACAATCATCACCATGTGTGCAGCATGGTATCCGATCACGACCCGACCGGCTAGGCTGTCTTGTTTGAGGCATCAACCTTTTTATATCAATCATCGTATTTCATAATACTTTCACATCTTTTCATTTCATTGGCACTAATGGCCATAATTATAAGATCATTCTTGGCACGTTGGCCATATTCAGTATTTCATGCTCATATTATCAGTTTCAAATATCATCCTCGTCATCAACAACAAACACAATTCAAATCAAAGTGTACATAGAGATATTTCACAAAATTTGGCATAATAGCCTTCATTTGAACTTGACTTAAAGTTGAAACATTATTAATGCATAACCCATATTCTAACATATCCTCAATTGGTAACATAACATGAATAGAGCATTTGGGATGCTTGTTGAATATATATCTTTCAACCTAATCTTACTCGGAATAGCCAATTTCATAATGAATCACTCGGGACTTACATAATTTACATGAATATCGTGGGATTCAATTCTAAGAGAAGAGTTTAGCCAACATACCTCCCTTGAGCTTCCTTACACTCTAAATATTCCGAAATTCTTAGCAACTTCAATCTATTGTATAAATATAACAAATTGAATCAAAATTAGGAAGGTGATCATGGTTCGAGCTCATTTGAGCTTTTTATCAAACACTAAGTGTGCATTAAGGTTCCAAGGTCACTTTTATGGAGAATTCCATCATCCCACAACCCAATATTTACCATTTTTAGCTCAACAATCTTCCTACACCCTTTGATAACAGATGCATGTAAAATAAACAACTCTCATGCCCAAAATTTATCTTGCTAGTTACCCATTTTCAGAAAATTTTGAAATTAGGGTGTAGGGTATAGAATCTTACCTCTAGGATGAAGACCTAGTGAGCTTCCCTTCTTAATCTTCCAAAACTTGAGCAAGAATTGAAGAAAAATTATTGAAGAACACATTCTCACTCTAGGGCACTCTCTCTCACTCTAAAATATCAGATTATGTCTCAAAAATGACCCAAAGAGTGTATTTAACGAAATAGGGTCGGGTTTTAAAAACTAAAAAATGGAGCTCCGGAACAAGGTATGCGATCGCATATGCGATCACATAACCGATATGCGGACCGCATATCGGTCGCATAATTGGTTATAAAATAGCCAAAAGAACTGTCTGTGTATGCGGTCGCATAGCCGACCGCATAGTTGCTTCCAACTGACCCAATTAGCTGCCTCACTCTGCGGCCATTATACGGTCCGCATAGTGGTTCTGCAGTCGCATAATGGACCGCAGAAATGCACTTTTCCGCCAAAAATATTTCTTTACTTTTCGGTGCATTGTTCAACCCAAAAAGTCCGAGTCGCGGCGAGCAAGCTCGCCACAAAGAATTTCTACAATCCTCAAACACGTAAGCCTAGTCCGGCACCATGAAATATTATTTTCTTTGCAAACTTTACCGGGTTTTACATTTAAGTACTTCAAAATTTTCGGGGTGTTATAGAGGGGTCTAGTAGTCATCGTCCTCGTCAGTTCCCTTCTTCTCCGACTGAGTCGAGGCTGGTGACTGTGGTTGCTATTTATCTTCCTATTTTCCTTTGGACTCTCATCCCTTTGTTGACGAAAGCACCGATACCGGTATTACTTCGTCTACCACGAACATCTCTTTGGCAGCATACTATTCCCCATACATCGTTTTTACTCCATCTGGTGTTAGGAACTTCAGCATTTGGTGAAGGGTTGAGGGGACTGCCCTCATGTTGTGAATCCAGGGTCTTCCGAGCAGTGCGTTGTATCTCATATTGCCCTCGATCACATGGACCTTTGTTTCTTGAATAGTTCCGGCTACATTTACTGGTAGGGCGATTTCACCTTTAGTTGTTTCACTCGCCATGTTGAAGCCATTGAGAATCCGAGCTGCGAGTACGATCTGATCTTGTAGGCCGAGCTGTTCTACGAGCCTCGATCGAATAATATTGGCTGAGCTTTCTGGATCAATTAAAACACGTTTAGCCTGAAGTTTATTCATAAGGATAGAGATTACCAAGGCATCATTGTGGGGTTGTGAGATCCCTTCTGCTTCCTCATCATTGAATGATAAAGTGCCTTCTAGCACATAGTCTCGAGTTCGTTTTTCCTTGGTGATTAATACTTTAGTGCGTTTGAACACGAGCCCTTGTGGAATGTCGACCCCATCAACGATCATGTGAATCACGTGCTGTGGTTCTTCCTGCTCGTTTTTCCTGTTTGCATCCCTGTCTCTTAAATGGTTTTTAGCTCGGTCGCTCAAGAATTCTCGAAGGTCACCCTTGTTGGGATGGATCGGTTTGTAAGGGTCTGGGCCATCTATTCTCTTTGATTCTCCCAATGGCTGACACAATACATGATGCGTCAATGCTGAAGTTGTATTCTGATTGTTGTGGTACTTTGTGGGATAAACAAGTTTATCGAAGCCACTTTTGCTCATGAGCCCTCGAGAGCTATGTCCTTGATCATTCCTTCGATCATTTCGGATGGGATTGCATCCTGGCCTGCTGTTTCTACGATCTGTGTTGTATGGTTGATACCGATCTCTGTTCGACCGGGGTTCTCTGTCGATATCCCTCTGAGTTCTGCCGATTGGCCTGTTTGGATAAACGGAACCGGAAGGGGTCCCAATCGATCATCCTCGACCTTGATCTTTGACTGGTACCGATTATGTACATCGGCCCAGGTTACCACTGGATATTCAATTAAATTCTGCTTAAGCTGTCGTGATGCCACCGAACTTCGTTCGTTCAAACCTTGAGTAAAGGCTTGAACAGCCCAATCGTCTGTGACCGGTGGTATTTCCATGCGTTCCATCTGGAACCAAGATACGAATTCCCTTAACATTTTGTTGTCTTTTTGTTTCACCTTGAAGAGGTCCAATTTTCTAGTCGCAACCTTTATTGCTACGGCATGTGCCTTTACGAAGGAGTCTGCAAGCATGGCGAAGGAATTGATGGAATTAGGCGGTAAATTGTAGTACCATATCATTGCTCCTTTCGACAAGGTTTCTCCAAATTTCTTCAGTAGAACAGATTCAATCTCATCGCCTTCCAAGTCATTCCCTTTTATTGCGCATGTATAAGAAGTGACATGCTCATTAGGGTCGATGGTCCCATTTTACTTAAGAAATTTCTGACATTCAAAATTCTTCGGAATGTGTTTCGGAGCCGCACTTGGAAGGAAAGGCTTCTATACGAATTTCTTTGAATCCATACCCCTTTAGAATCGGTGGTGCCCCCGGTATTTGGTCAACCCGAGAGTTGTATGTCTCTACTTTCTTGTCATTTGCCTCGATTTTCTTTTCTCCCTATTCAATCCGTTTAGTGAGCTCCTCGATCATTTTCATAATGGCGGGGTCAGTCCCCGATTCATTGGCGTTCAACCTTTCCGGCACAAGCTCGATCCTGCGGACGATTTTTGGTTTGATCCTACTCAGTATTCGCTGCTGATTTTGTAGTTGTGCTATAGCAGCTTGTTAAGCCTGTAACATTTCGAATATCAATTGGAGGCTAACTCCACCATCTTCTCCACCCTGCGTACCTCGACCACCTGATCGAACTTCCCTGCGTATGCTACCTTCGGGATCAACGCCCAAATTTGCATTTAGGGCAACATATGAACTGACATCGACGAGATTTGCAATTGGTGCTTCCTCGAGGTCATCCCGAGGCACCTCGATCCCTGGGATGGCTATATTGTCATTTTCCCCATGAAATCCGAGGTCGTTATCATCATGTGTAGGCATTGCTTGTGAGTTTGACATGTTTATCCTGAAAATAAAGATTCTTACGAGAATAAGTGTAAAGCAGTGTGTGTTATCAGAATCAGTATTAAGCAATCACTATTATCTTTGGCCCCACGGTGGGCGCCAAACGTAATTTCACTTAATACCAATTGATAAATATGAAGATTAATAACATAAATGAACTATAAAGTAAAATAAACTAGTGTTAGAATGGAACTTAGCCCTCGAATTTGGATACCCTCGAACTGGTTGATGCAAGAACAATTAAAATATAACAAGCTGATGAACAATAGTATAAACGAGAAAGAGAATTATATTGCTTTGATATTTGTGAACAATGTGTCATACAAATGATTAGAAACCTCCTTTTTAAATAGTAGAGGAATTCCACTTATAATATAATTCTAATTACAGAAGGAAATCCCACGATTAGCTAATTAACCGTTTCTAATTTGATCCGTTCCGAGATTTACGCCATGATCCTCGACTAGTCACGGGTATCTCGCCTTTCTGTTATTGTGCTATCTTCGATCTTGCTCGATGTCTGTCTCATTTGACTTCGATCGCTACTAGTCTCGATCTCGACATGTACCTCAATTCTGAACTCGGTACCTTATCCTCGTGATTTAGTCTGTTCCGTTACAAGGTTGTCCTTCGATGCAACCTCCCGATGTCTGTCAAATAGTAAAAGCGTACGGGCCCGATTTTAACCGTATACACCTTTTATGACATTCGCTATTGTTTATAATTCATCTTCCTTAACTCAAGTTCATCTTCCATGTCACGGGATAGTCCCGCACAAACATTTGATTTTGATCTTAATACAAGGAAGTAAAGAGTACATCTATTTTTTTCACTTTAAATATAGGGAGGCAAGAAAGAAGTATTATTTCTTCAAAAGCTAGAGAGGTCAGGTTTCTCACAAGAGTACAAGACATTAGACAGACGAATTAAATAATTTAAATTATATACATAATATTTATCACTATGTTTTATATTTGTAACCTAATCGAAAATATAATACTGGTTTTCAAAAATCTAAACCAAAAAAATAACTGTAAGTCAAAGTCAAAATTATTGGTGGACAATTTTATATTTCACTCTGTGGATGATGAAGTGCTAAATACCTGTCATTAGTGAAAAGCAAAATGTGGGGTTATCTTTTTACTCATATTATTAATTTGCACAAAAGGAAAAGGAAGAGCACATGGCTTGAGGTTTGAGCATGAGGAAAGCACCTTTAGATTTCCTTTAGATTTGTAAAAGCCCCATGACATCATTTGGAAGACATAGCAAATCCCAGACATATATCAACTTGGTCTATAGTTTGTGGATTTGAGAATAAATTCTTTAACACACCAATTTGATTTTAAAAAAATAATCTTTAGAACACCTAAAACGAAACATTAACATAAAGTTTAGCACTCCTTTATTCTATTTATGTAATACACTTCTTTTTAAGTAAACTTAAAAAATAATTCTTTTTTATAAAAAATTATTTAATTTAAGTATTTTTATTTTATCGTTAATGACATAATTTGTTAGAATCTACTTGATATAAAAAAACTTTTATAAGGAGAGAGAAAACAAAAAGATTATGAACTCTCGTCACCACTCGTTTAAAAGAATAATTTTATTACTACTTTGCATATGTTTAATTTAATTTTGAAATTTCATATACAGTCAAGCACATTTACACGAAATGGGACAAAAGGAGTATCAAATTTTAAGTTTAAACCTAAACTTGAAAAGATTCATTTCCAATAGCTATGAATAAGTATAAAGAATAATTTCAGAGATCATAATATTAACCTCCCTTGTGGTGAATGATATTACGTTTACCTCCTTAATTTTGAATTTTGATTTTCTGTAACAAATATTTTTATATTTACTATTAATGAAAAATTCAATATGACTGTTTTACCCCTTTTTTGCAATTAATTAATTTATGAATATTAAAGGAATGTATTCATCCGTTCGTTTAGAAAAACAAATTCCAATAGAACCCTGTTCTTTTTCATAAACTGGAGATTTCCAAACCAGAAGCAGTTTTGAAAATAATTCAAGGAAAAATGTAATGGAAGGGGAAACTTAGCAATTTAATTGTCCATTAACAACTCCTTTCACACCAGTAAATCCAATTCCAACAAATAACAGCAATACAATTGAGATCAATGTGGAGATTTGGACAAAGGAATATTAGTCTGTTTTATCATTTCCATTTTCTTGTTGATTTTCAATTAGTAGATGAACCGAAAGCTTTTAGTTATTGATTCTTTACTTTAATTGTTTTCTTTGTCGACGATGAAGATGATTCATCATCTTTTCTACGCGTTCCCACAAAGATGTGGGTACTTTCCGTTAGGTTTCTTGGAGGGGCGTGAATAAAAAATGAAAATGGACGTGAATGGAGAATGGTGCCTTTTGAGTTGCACCTCTTTATCTCACCCTTTCGTTGTTTATTAATTTTAGAGGCTTAGCCTCATTTCAAACATGGAAAAATTTCGAAAGTCTCCCATTTTCTTTGCATTATTTTTCCAAAACAAAATTTAAATGTCATGTATGATTTGCTCCGCCATATTGCGTTCGCTGAAACACTAGAGTTTGAGGTACCACTACACCAGTGTGGATAATCCGTTCTATCTTGGGAGAAAATAATCTTAAACCTCGGGTACTAGGAGAGGATTAAGTTCCTTAAGAATACACTGTAAATTCAGTGGGTTCGGATTTAATTTTGTTCTTCCTATACATTTCTATTTCTCTTTTACTTTATAAACTTTTCTGGTTTCGAACACATAATACCAACAAGCTTAAGAAACTTAACAATTTTTCATTTGTGTTCGAATTTTATTGGAATTAATACTAACACCGATTTGCAGAAGCACGGATGGCGGTTCCTTTTATGATACACGAAAATTGTGAAGGAAAGGTCTCAATTTTCGTGGGTGGCACTAGAGGAAGGGGATGAACCTTCGTGCAGTTCAACCAGTGAGAAAAAGTCCTGTGAGCAAACAAGTCATAGAGGGACTAATAAGGTTCCCCTACACTTTGTAATTAGAATATCAGTTTATACTTTCTTTCTTAACCAAAGTAAGTGTTTGCGGTGCAAAATATCAACGAATGCTCTCTGTCCATGCTTTTTGGGATCAATACTTAAAGCCTAAAGGACGATGGATTTATGTGAAGGAAATCAAGGAGTTTCTGTCAAATATTTTTTCAAAGATCAATCATGCTAAGACTCATATGAGTTTACACGGAAGACGGAATCTCAAAGCGATGAATTAGGAAGAAAGTGACCAAAATCGGGTTTTTATTACTTTCTCTATTCATTTATGTTCATGTGTCTGTGTATATGGAAAGTGTTGAGGAAAGTGATTGGGATTTGAATTGGCCGTCGCCGACTCGCCATTTGCAAATAGTTTCATGAAGTCACACCACCATATCTCGTCTTTCATATAGTGATATTGTTTCCTATCATGAGATAGACCCACATATTGTCCTGTGGACTGAATCAGCTGTACCATGTACTGTTTGAGTTCAAAATGCCCAGTGATATCAGGCTTCACAATAGCCTGAGTCATATTCGCAAGATTGGGCCTTGCGGCTTCGATTACCGGACGCTCTTCATTGCCTGCCATATCTATTGGCTGTGGTTGGATTGCGATGTCCAAATCTCTTTCTATTCTCGTTCTAGCTTCGTGTTCCCTTCTCACTCTATGTAATGTTCGTTCGATTTCTGGATCAAGAGGAATGAGGTTGTTTGCACTTCTACTCCTCTGCATTCGAGAGTAAACCCTGCGTTGACACAAACCAGGCAAACTGAAAATTAAAACTTGAAAACAAATATCTAATAAAAGCTTAACTTAGTCACGTAGCTAATTTCTAAGTCCCCGGCAACGGCGCCAAAAACTTGTTGCGACCAAACACACTCACGCAAGTATACGCGGTCGTCAAGTAATAAAGTGACTAAAAGTCGGATGTCGAACCCACGAGGACTTATGATTAACTATTAACTAAATTAGACTATCCTAATTATCTAAACAAGAATTAAACCTAAAAATATTTTATTCTAAACTAATTAAATAAAAAAATATAAATAATAAACTTTGAACAGAGAAAGAGCAGATTTTTATGATATCAATGTAATGAAAACGTTCTAGGGTTATGGGCTATCTAACAATCCTATTGTATTCTTCAATTGAATTGACCGACTAATTTATCTAGCTTATTGGTTGACACGGTTAATGCTCATAAGAATCTGTCGAGTTCTTACTCGCCTATTCAAGCTAACCTAACGCCTATATGTCTATGGAGTTAGAATCAACAAGAACGCATTTATAATTCCTGTAAATCAACCAAGCAAGGCAATTAGGTATATGTCTATCCTAACTACGAATCCGTTCCCCGATGCCCGAGTTCAAGAACTTGCCCTACTCAATCCTATATGCAATATAGAATTCCCACTTTCGAGTTCAATTCTAGATTCGTAGATAGTATTCAATTGGTGATCAAGCAATTAAATAATTAAGCGCAAGATTGAATAAATAAACTAATATGATAAATCAAGAAGTCAAAATCAATATCCGAATAACAATAGTCATGAAAGAACCACAACCCTAGAACGTGAAGTTTAGCTCCATATAGACATGGTAGCCAAACAACAAATCATACAAAGAAACATAAAAATTACTAAGTTTGGTAGGAGAAAGATGAAACTTGATGAATTCCGGCCTCCACAGCTTTGTCGTGGCTTTTTCCCCCTTCCCAATATGTTAGATAACCTAAAAGAGGCGTTTTTGGCTTATATATTGCGTACCAAAGTCGTGGGCCAAAGTTCTCCTATTTCTAATCCAAATCAGCTTCAGGGATTGATGCTAAGGTGGATGCGACGCATCCACCTCGTCCTCCATTTCAATTTTGCCTGCGAAGGTGGATGCGACGCATCCACCTTGTCCTCTATTTCTCAGCTTTGCATGCGAGGGTGGATGCGATGCATCCACCCCTAGTTCCTCCATCTCAGCTTTGCCCAGGTGCGGATGCTATGGCGGATGCTATGGGCTGACTTCACTGCTAAGGGTGCGCGAACTGATCTTTTTCTAGATTGGATGCGACGCATCCAATCTCTCTTCCTCTACCTAGAGCACCGTTTCTTCATATTTTTGCACTCCACACACCCTAATTCACCACACACAACTCAATTAGTTATAAAACCAATAATTAAACCATGTTGGGCATTTTAAAGATCAAATAGCATCAAAAAGCGGTTAAAACATGGGTAAAGTAACATCAACACATATCGAAATATGCCAAACATCACTACCCCACACTTAAACCTTTGTTCGTCCTCGAACAAACCATCACTATAGTAAACAAAATAAAATTAAGCTCTTATCATTCAAAGCACACTACATCTATGACCATGGTTATTTGCTACAATTAGGCTCTAGACTATGCATCACCACACTTCCCTTTTCTTATGCCCTTCTTTAAACATATTCGAATAAAGACAACATGCTCACAACAATCCTAACCTCAAAAACCGACTCAATGTCACAATGCACTCACGGCTTGAACAACCAACATCATAGAGAAGTCTAATAACGTTACCTATCCCTCGTGAAACCATGTGCCCTCACAACAAGAACAAGAGAGCGAGTTCAATCCACACATTCGAATCTCATGATCAAATATATTTTAATGACTCACATATATCAAAGAAAATCGCTCACTCTCACAAAGAAGTCACATGCATGAAATTAGTACCATAGGCTTGCCCTTAATGTAAATCTCTACTAATGTAAGCTCGCTCGATCTAAAATCAATTAGGACTTTTTTATGGTTGTAATGTGGGCTAAGGGAAAGGTAGGATATATTTTAGGAATAGTGACTCAACCTCCTAAGCACTTTAACACATCATCAAATAACTTAAGCGTAAATTCTTCAACACCACTTCAATTTCACAAATAATATCACCCCAACAATATTTTCTCTTTCTTTAAGCACTACTTTAATTCATACCCACTAGCAAGAACAAGACAACAATTTATTCATCTATATTTTTCTTTCTTTTTTTCCAGATTTTTCTCTTCTTTTTTTTCTTTCAAGTTCCGCTAGTGGTGTATTATTTTACAAAATAAGTGCACCCTTCTTTCTTTCATTGGTTCCACTCAAAAGTCACCCCACACTTAGTCCCTTCTTACTTCTTTTAGCGCTCATCTAACAATTAAAGTGCTTTAAGAGGTAAAAGGATCAAAACAATGTCAATTAAGAATAAAAAGGGTATAGGCTTGTAATGTGGGTACCAAATAAAAGGTCTACAGGCTCAAAAGGGTTAACTAGGGATAGATTTTATTTGTGATAAGCAATAAGCTCAAAAAGATCAAAGAAAGCCTAAAATCATTTTTCAAACCGAGCATCACCTAAAATTTCGCTTCAACTCACATACCGGGCAAGTTCTAGACACAAGTACAATACATGGACAACACAAAAAACCTCACCACACATGGCACATGACTCACTAAGGACGATCACATTCCGACTCTCAAACAATGCAAGTATTCACGGAGCCACGAGATATTAAGTATTAAACACAAGGTGAACATAAGTCATGTAAACGAGACATAGGCGCCACAAAACATGCTATCCAATTTAACAAGGCATCATCAATAAATTCAAATCATACAGAAGATACTACACATGCGAAAGTATAAATATGTTACTATCAAACAAGTCAAGGGCGCCTAGGTTCATCATTCTTGCTCCTTTTATTCCCTAAATTCCTAATCTACTCGAAAAGAAAAAAACTACTCGGTTCAAACTACATCCCATGGAAAAGAACCGAGGCACAAAGAAAAATCACAGGGGATTATTACTACCTAAAGAAAGCTAAAAGACATATTTTGAATTTTTGTTTAGACTTTAATCCCTCAAGAAAACTGTCTAGGAGATCAATCGTCGGGAAAAGTCCAATTTTTCTACTTTTTCGTTTTTTTTTTCACAAAAGCTACTACACTTAAGAATGAGTACTACAACTAAGCTAAAATAGCACAGAAACTCATCCAAACGATCTCCTCACCCCACACTTAAAATTTTACAATGTCCTCAATGCACATTATAAATAATAAGAGGGTAAACGAGACTCCCTGGTAGGCCAAAGGCCGAAGCAATAGCGGCTCACGAGGTACTCAGACTTCCCCCAGACATCGTCCTTTGTGTGGGCACCCCACACTTAGTCCTCACCATCTAGCTCGCTTTTGCACTCTTCTAATGGCTTTGCTTCCTATGCTCATAATCCTACAAAACAAAAATAAATACTACAAAATAATAAAAATAAAATAAAATAAAATATAAACAAAAATAAAAGAAAGCAGTAAAGCTGGGTTGCCTCCCCACAAGCGCCTGATTTAACGTAGCGGCACGACGTGAATCACTTTTTGCCTCCACCTCGAACTTATGAATTGAGCCCCTAACATGGCATCCAGTTTGTGGCTATGCTCCAGTGGTGGGGCTACAAAGATAACCAGGCCAAGTAATAAATTTTTCACTCTACACTTCTCGGCCTTTAGATGAGGAATGTATTTTTTGCTTTTTGGCATGACAAATTCAAAAATATAGGCATCATGTTCCTCTTCCATTGACTCCTCCAAAGGCTTAGATGACTCGATTTCCATGTCATCATCCAAATACAATGTCGAAAAATGTTTAGAATGAGGACCAACACGCCCCAACTTTAGAATTGTATTACTATTTATATCCTCATATGTGCACACATTAGAGTCTTCAAATATAACATTATCTGCTACCTCGCATGGCTCTAGTGTACTTTTATCAACATGGGCATCATCAACAGAAATATGCTCGAATGATTGGCTCTCCACTTTTAGCTCCTCAATTTGGCGTATAAGCTTCTTTTCATCTTCTGACAACTCATTACTATTTTGTTGGGCGATAGACGCAACAACCTTTGTATTTAATTTATCTTGCAAGTCGTGAATAGTAGTGACAAATTTATAGATCCCTTGTCCCAGTTTAGATCTTCCCTCTATAAAGTGTCTCATCCCATCAGTAAGTTCCTCATGTTGAGCTTCATATATTTCTAACTTTTCAGCCTGTTCTGCCAGCCAAGTTTGGCTCAAAATCTCCTCTTTTTCAAAAATTTTCTCTTGCTGGTACTCGCTCTCTTCATTCAATTCTTCCATATTGGCCTTCATTCTTGTGATTGCTGCCCTCATTCTTTTCATATCTTTTTTGAGTTCATCCTGTTGCTCTGCTACTTGCCTCAGAATATCCCTAATATATGCATCAGGCTCCATATCCTGCACTTCATTGCCCCTATCAAACTCAGAAATATCATTAGAAAGATCATAATAAGGGCTCAGAGAAGGATGAACAAAATTAGGACAACCATCCCAATGGCCATCTTGACCACCACACATATTACAAATATTCCACTCAAAGGATTGAGATTGTGCGCACAACTCGCTCCTGGGAACATTCTGACAATTTTTCCACCAGTGGGGTCCTCCACAATATGGACAAGGATCATCAAAATAAGAATAACCATCATTCGAACAATTTTTATTCCAAGATGCCATGCTAAAATAAATAAAAAATACTAACTAAAATAAAATAATAAAAAAAAACATGAATAGATAAAAAAAATGTCTAATCTAGAAAAATAGCAAATTTCTAAGTCCCCGGCAACGGCGCCAAAAACTTGTTACGACCAAACACACTCACGCAAGTATACGCGGTCGTCAAGTAATAAAGTGACTGAAAGTCGGATGTCGAACCCACGAGGACTTATGATTAACTATTAACTAAATTAGACTATCCTAATTATCTAAACAAGAATTAAACCTAAAAATATTTTATTCTAAACTAATTAAATAAAAAAATATAAATAATAAACTTTGAATAGAGAAAGAGCAGATTTTTATGATATCAATGTAATGAAAACGTTTTAGGGTTATGGGCTATCTAACAATCATATTGTATTCTTCAATTGAATTGACCGACTAATTTATCTAGCTTATTGGTTGACACGGTTAATGCTCATAAGAATCTGTCGAGTTCTTACTCGCCTATTCAAGCTAACCTAACGCCTATATGTCTATGGAGTTAGAATCAACAAGAACGCATTTATAATTCCTGTAAATCAACCAAGCAAGACAATTAGGTATATGTCTATCCTAACTACGAATCCGTTCCCCGATGCCCGAGTTCAAGAACTTGCCCTACTCAATCCTATATGCAATATAGAATTCCCACTTTCGAGTTCAATTCTAGATTCGTAGATAGTATTCAATTGGTGATCAAGCAATTAAATAATTAAGCGCAAGATTGAATAAATAAACTAATATGATAAATCAAGAAGTCAAAATCAATATCCGAATAACAATAGTCATGAAAGAACCACAACCCTAGAACGTGAAGTTTAGCTCCATATAGACATGGTAGCCAAACAACAAATCATACAAAGAAACATAAAAATTACTAAGTTTGGTAGGAGAAAGATGAAACTTGATGAATTCCGGCCTCCACAGCTTTTTCGTGGCTTTTTCCCTCTTCCCAATATGTTAGATGACCTAAAAGAGGCGTTTTTGGCTTATATATTGCGTACCAAAGTCGTGGGCCAAAGTTCTCCTATTTCTAATCCAAATCAGCTTCAGGGATTGATGCTAAGGTGGATGCGACGCATCCACCTCGTCCTCCATTTCAATTTTGCCTGCGAAGGTGGATGCGACGCATCCACCTTGTCCTCTATTTCTCAGCTTTGCATGCGAGGGTGGATGCGACGCATCCACCCCTAGTTCCTCCATCTCAGCTTTGCCCAGGTGCGGATGCTATGGCGGATGCTATGGGCTGACTTCACTGCTAAGGGTGCGCGAACTGATCTTTTTCTAGATTGGATGCGACGCATCCAATCTCTCTTCCTCTACCTAGAGCACCTTTTCTTCATATTTTTGCACTCCACACACCCTAATTCACCACACACAACTCAATTAGTTATAAAACCAATAATTAAACCATGTTGGGCATTTTAAAGATCAAATAGCATCAAAAAGCGGTTAAAACATGGGTAAAGTAACATCAACACATATCGAAATATGCCAAACATCAATTAAAAACTTCACCATTTATTAAATTTGATTGTGTCAGATTGGTTTGAAGATTAAAAATTTCACCATTTATTCTGGCTCTGTCGTGATACAGACAAGAGTTCACGTGGTTGGCTCTACAAAGTAATAGGGGCGGTGAATGTGAATCTCCTTTTGAAGAAATATGTTTAGAATACAGTATAATTCATCAAACGACAGCCCCTTAGTCACTGCAATCTAAAGGAATTGCAGAAAGAAAGAATAGAACATTATAGGAGATGATGAATGCCTTGTTGATAAGTTCTGATTTACCCTAGAACTTGTGGTGGAAAAGCTATTCTTACAGCTAACGAATACTCATTCGCGTTCTCCATAGCAAGACACAATCCATTCCATATGAAAAATGGAAAGGAAGAAAATCCAATTTGAAATATTTCTATGTGTGTGTGGGGGGGGGGGGAGGGGGGGATATTTGGGTAAAGTGCAAGTTCTTAAACCCAAAAGGATAAAAATCAGATTGAAAACCGTTGATTCCATTTTCATAAGATATGCAACAAATAGTAAGGCATATCGTTTTCTGATTCATAAATTAGAAAATCCCGATATTTATATTAATACGGTAATCGAATTAGATAATGCCGAATATTTATCCGTATAAAAAGAAATGTGAGTTCTCTAGTGAAATATCTAAGCGAACTCGGGAAGAAGCAAAGGAAAATACGTTGAATTAGGAAAATTCAAGACGTATTAAACGTCAAAGGATAACTACTTCCTTTGAACCGGATTTTCTGACATTCTTGTTGAAAAATGAGCCTCAAACATTTAAAGAAATATTGTCTTCCTCGAAAGTACAATATTGGAAAGAGACAGTCAATAGTAAGATAGAATCCATATTAAGTAATCATACTTGGTAATTGGTTGATCTTTCTCCAGGAAATAAACCTTTGCGTTTTAAGTGGATTTTCAATAGGGAAATAAAAGCTGATGGTACTATTGACAAATATAAGGTAAGATTAGTTGTCAAATGATTTAGACAACGAGAAGTTCTTGATTATTTTGATACATACTCGCCGGTAACGAGGATTACATCTACTCGGGTGTTAATAGCATTAGCCGCCGTGTATGGCTTTGAAATCCATCAGATGGACGTAAAGACAACCTTCTTAAATGGAGATTTGGAGGAAGAAATTTATATGGAACAACCTGAAGGGTTCGTTATTCCTGGAAAAGAAATGAAGGCGTGTCGACTTGTTAAGTCACTTTACGGACTAAAACAAGCACACAAACAATGACACGCGAGATTTGACCAAATAATATTGTCAAATGGCTTCAAAATTAATGAGTGTAAATAAATGTATTTACGTTAAGAATACTTCAAATAATATAGTCATTATTTGATTATATGTGGATGATATGTTAATGAAATATTTAAAATGTGGGAGCTTTTAGCTTATGCATGACAAAAGCCAATGTTAGACGCAATATCTAAATGATATAATTTTTGAACCCCACCAATCCTTAGTGGATATTGATATGATAGTCGGTGAAATAATTACTTGTTCAGTCTTAGTGATGACTAGTGATGAAACTACAAATTCGAAAGTTATTTACGTGCCTTTCCAGAAATGCTTTGTTCTTTCTTGAACATTTATTATGTTTAGCTCTTTTATGAAAGGGTGTCACCTGAAAGGCTGTGACTTTTTATGAAAAGTGTGTTTGTATGTTTTGTATAAACATGACCGTTCATGAACGAATGTATTAATACGTTGGTCTATAATGAGGCGAACCAACCGATGAACATGACCAAAATCCATTGCAAGTTGGATTTGTTTCATGAATGAAGGTGGTATAATTTGCATATTATATAGACGTATGAATAAATAGCATATAAATACTTGAAAATGGCGGAGTGATTGCGAAATGTATTATATATTAAAAGGTTGTGGTCATAACTGATGCCAATCATTCCTGTTGTTGTTATAATACATTATTGTTGTAGTCAATAAATCTGATATGCAATAGAATGTCGAGACGTATTTGTCTACGACATAAGGAAGTTCGCATTGAACTGTGAGGACAATAGAATGAGCTTTGGGATATTTAAAATATATCCATGACTATGCATTGCACTATAATAACTATTCTGCGGATATTGAGGGGTATAGTGATGCAAATTGAATCACCGGATAAACCTAAACTAAATCCACAAGTGGATATATTTTTACAATCAGTGGATGAGCAGTGTCTTGAAAATCGTCCAAATAAACGCGCATTACCGCTCTACAATGAAGGCTGAGTTTATAGCCTTAGACAAGGCCGGTGAAGAAGCTGAATGGCTTCAGAATCTCTTGAAGAAATTCCATCTTAGCCCAAAATATTGGCACCTATGTATGCATTGCAATGGTCATGCGACAATAGGAAGGGATGGGATCAGTATGTATAACGAAAAATCTTGTCATATACGACGAATACATAAAACTGTTAGGCAACTACTCTCTAGGGGAATTATCATAATTGACTATGTAAAATCAAGCGATAATGTGTCGGATCCACTTACAAAGGGCCTAACTAGAGAGGTAGTTGAAAGTTCATCGAGGGGAATGGGACTATAGCCGAGGACTAGTCACTGTGGCGGTAACTCTACCTAGAAGACTGGAGATCCCAAGATCTAGGTTCAAAGAGATCAAACAAAGTCATTTGTGATGGTTCAACATTGTCAAATAAAATTTTCGTCTATTCTCGTGATGAGACAATATTCAGTACCACGGATAAAGCGTTAAGATTTTTTAATGGTTTCTAAGTTTGATACGGGGTATATCAAATCGTGTATCTACGGGATAATACGTTTAGAAATCACCTATGTAAGTGTGAAGTATTAGCCGCTTCAAGGAGAATTCTGTAAGGCCAATTCTCTATGCACTTATGAAACCAGGCGGTGTTCATGACTGAAACGAACACAACATGAGAACCAAAGACGGTTAAGGGTTGATTGTGTGGCTTATGGTTGTCTAAGTATACATTAAAGCTCGACGGTTCAAAGTTATCAAATCTACCGATTGGCCGAGTAAATCCGACATATGTTCACTACAGAAAGTTTAAAGGGAAACCGACTTATCCAGATGCGATTAATCCTTACTTGCGAATCACACAAGTTTTTTGCATGTTTTTTAAACATATTACCATTTCCCATTCATGTGGGGGATTGTTAGGTTTCGTAAATGGGTGTGAATGGAAAATGGAAGAGGCACCTTTTGAATTGCACCTCTTTATCTCACCCTTTCATTGTTTATAAATTTTAGAGGCTTAGCCTCATTTTCAAACATGAAAAAATTCTGAAAGTCTCCCATTTTCTTTGCATTATTTTTCCAAAACAAAATATAAGTGTCATGTGTGATTTGCTCCATCTTATTACGTTCACTGAAACATTGAGGTTTGAGGTACCGCTACATCAGTGTGGATAATCTGTTCTATCTTGGGAGGAAATAATTCTAAACCTCGGGTACTAGGAGGGGATTAAGTTACACTATAAATTCAGTGGGCTCAGATTTAATTTTGTTCTTCCTATGCATTTCTGTTTCTCTTTTACTTTACAAAATTTTTTGGTTTCGAACACAAATACCAACACTTTCTTAGTTTTATGATTAACAACCAAATTTATTAGTATCTTAAAAAAGATATTCATACAATTAATTAAGTAATTAAAAGAGTGTAATATTAAAAAGGACAAATTGGTCAAATCCTAATTAATTTGTATTAAAAATAAATAGATTAAAATAATTATTACAAAATAAAATTAAAATAAGGGAGGTAAATATAATATTGTAAATTCTAAGGGAGATTAGTGTTAGAAGGCAAAATTTCAAGGGAAGTTTCTGTTTAATATGCGTAAACTAATGAAACCTTTGGAGTGATGATTACTAAGTAAACTGTCGAGAACAAGAGGTCTCAAGTTCACTTTGTATCAAAGTGTGAATTTATGTTCATATGTTTATATATTGGTGCTCTCTGCACTTATTTATATTTTTTTAATAAATTAGTCTCTATATACGTTTCTCGTTCGTAACTCTTTAGAATTGAAAAAGGAAAAAATAACATTAGACGCACCTAAACGTGAATGTAGCAAAGGGGTTCAAAAAGTATTTCGCATCATAGTAAAAGTTTGACATTCTAGTGCCTTTGGAAATCTCCTTGCATGAGACTCTTGCTCCGCCACTTGCTACGAAGAACTGCTACTTTAATATAAATAAAGAAATGAATATCGTAACTTAATAAGTTTTACATAGTTGAATATATACATATAGACATAGAATTAATATACAGATAGCATAAAAGTTTATAGAAGGCAATATGAGTGAGA
The DNA here is from genome assembly GCF_000390325.3 of Nicotiana tomentosiformis. Taxonomy (NCBI): domain Eukaryota; kingdom Viridiplantae; phylum Streptophyta; class Magnoliopsida; order Solanales; family Solanaceae; genus Nicotiana; species Nicotiana tomentosiformis. Next base: position 128,401,656 of record NC_090812.1, on the reverse strand, counting down.
ACATTTTAAGTCAAAGCAATCATACTTTCGCTTTGATTGTGGTCAACCCAAAACTCCAATTTGCTAAATGATTCTTATCTTGAAATATTATCAAAGAGACGAACATCCATTCCTCATTAGTAGCTTCACATAAAAATTGAATAAATTTTAAAATAAAAATCAATGATCTTCCAGTATAGCGATTTTTCGTACTATCTTTCTGGATTAGACGACAATGTGATTGTGATACGTACATTCTCACCTGAAAGAATTGGAAAAATGCCAGTATAGTCTGAGATAACATTGAATTTAAAATCAAGTATTTACACCTTTCTTTAATAATGTTGTACCAGTTCTTTTACCCTTTTCGCAAACTATTTTAGTTTGTGATGATGGAAATACAAAGTTTGACGCCTAAAATTTTAGATTCATGTCACGACCCGGAATCCCAATCTCGAAGTCGTGACGGCGCCTAACATCTACTTGCTAGGCAAACTGATGTGAAATAAGTAATTAACCAATTTTAACAGTTAAAAATAAAGTAATGATATTTAACGAGAAATAAATTACAAATCTAACAGTGCGAATATATACAACGTGATACTAACTACTCCCAAAAATCCGGAGTCACAAGTACACGAGCAACTAGAAGTCTACAAACATAGTCTAAAATAAATACAACTGTTCGAAAGAGGTAAATAGTAAAAGTAGGAAATGGAAGGGGAATTCAAGGTTTGCGAACGCCAGTGATGACGTCCACAACACACCTCGATAAGAGATATGATACGATCATATGCAATATAAATTACCCAACTATGAGTCGGGGTCGAATCCACAAAGAGTTTTGATTTCTACTTCTACTATTACTCTAACAATTGTGAGATAAGAAAAATAAACTAGAAATGAATATTTCTTGTGTTTTTCCAAATAGTTTAAAAGCCTAGGGATATGACCATAACCTAGGTATTCGCCTAATGGGATAGAGACGTTAATACTTGTTTTGTTGATTGTGGTGTATTATAGCTTTCAACTCTACATTACCCACTCAATACCTCTCGGTCAGAGAGTGATTTTGCCCAATTTGGCTTTCTCAAGCCCAAATGGGTATCAAACAAAATAGTTGATATGAGCTCAAGTCGGGTTCTTACTATCTCTAGTTTGAACCCTTTAATTAGGTTAATCGAACTCTCAATTAACCCAATTCCTCGTTAGCCAAGTTATCCCAGACTAGGTCCCTCTTTCTTAAGTAGAGACTAAGTCAAAAAGGCATGAATCAATGTTTGCAACCATTAATTCTAAAATTAAAGCATGAACTAGGCTAAATAACCAACACTCAATCATAAACAAGCATTAAATTAAATACCCATAAGGTTTACACACTAGGGTTGGGTCACAACCCTAGAAAAAATCTAGCTACTCATAGTGGGTATCGAATAAAATAAAGAAGACATGTAAATAAAACCCATAATCAAAGATTAAATTAATGAAATATAGTATTTAAACACTAAAATAATCAAAAACTACTTAAAATGGCAAAAGGTAACGTCTACAACAACTTTTTACTTCGAACTTGACCTATAATTGTGAAACTCGTCTATTTATAGTGGGCCAAAAATCGCTGACAAAAATGCCCCTTGGGACGTTCTGCGGCCGCACAATTCCATGTGCGGACCGCAGATTCCTTTAGTTGGCAGGAGATGGGATTCTGCAGCCGCACATATCTGGATTGCGGCTACGAAGCAACTTCTGCGGCCGCACAATTCTTGTGCGGTACGCACTTCAGTAAGGCATCAGGACTTAGTCTTCTGCGCACTCTATGTACTTGGAACTATTTGTCAGTACAGACCCAATTCTGCGGCCGTACAATTCATGTGCGATCCACACATTTGTCAAAATCCTGTTGGATTCTTTAGCTTGGGTTGCGGCCATAGATGGAATTCTGCGGTCCGCAATTTCTTCTGGGGCCGCAGAATTCCTTCTGCGGACCGCACTTCTTTGCTTCTGCGCCCTATTACCTTATACTTCGGAACACTCCTTTTTGAGTCGGATTTCATCATGGGAGACCAAACTTCCAACATTCCTGCAATTTGCACAATTTTATTAGTTTTGGGAACAAAAATTAATTCTTTCAGACTAAAATAAAAGCAAAAAGGTGCTAATAAGCAGTCAAAATCCCCGCTTATCAACTCCCCCAAACTTAAGTCTTTGCTTGTACTCAAGCAAATAAATTATTTCCTACCTCCTAAAGTTAAGGATAATTTCAGCGAGTCAAAGGTGAGCCATTCACACATCAGTTGGGACTAACAATTACCCACACTACTCATGCATTATCAACAAGGTGACAAGTCAAATATTCATGCACATATCATTTTAATGTGACATTTGAGTTTCAAGAATTGACTTTAGTCATCAAGGACTCTTGTTCTATCATGTAGGTCATGGTGGACTCCAAACTCTTCCTCCTCTACTTTCTATTTGCCAAGCTCACTTAAGAAGTTAGCACTCAATCCGAAGATTCATGAAAGGTTCACTCATCTCTCACAAGAGAATGTCACAAGTACGGTTTCAAGTACCATAGGCTTGCCCCTCATGTAGATCGCCACTAATGTAAGCTCACTCGGTTTGAAATCAAGTAGGACTTATTTCGGGATATAATGAAGGCTTTTGGGTTAGGCTTCTATAATTAGGTCTTTTTATTCATTACTACTGCTATTATTACCTAAACACAAAAACAGACTCATTCCCTTAAGAAGATTATCATACAATCCATCGTTGGGACGAGTCACCCGCTTCACATAATAGTTACCTTTGGAAAGAACCGTGGCGTTAAGAAAACCAAAGGCTTATTATCTACTAAAACATAAAAAGAAGCTACTTAACAAAACAAGAACTAATATGGAAAATATAAAGAAGCTAATAAGCAAAAATAAAGATAAAGAAGCTAATGAGCAAAACTACTAAAGATAGAATGAATATACATAGTAAGAGAGAGAGAAGATAGTTAAATACAAATAAGAAAAAGACAAAGTATCATCAAATAATTACAGGCCAAATGTGTTGTAGTGTACCAAATGTGTCAAATAAACTCCACCCCCCCGAATAAAAGTGAGCATTGTCCCCAATGCTTAGGAAAATAAGAGTAAAAGAGGAAAGGGTGAAGAAAACTCCTTATGGCTCCTTGGATATCTCTGTGTCCCCAGCAATGTCATCGCCCTCCGGATCAGCCAACTGGATCTCATCATTCTCGACTCTAGGTGTGGCTGGGTTGGCGAACATCTCACGTACTGCCTCAACATTGTCGGCAACAAGGTATGGCTCTTCAGACTGGCCAGCTGGTGCTACCGGTGCAAATGAGGATGAAGGATCTGGGGCAGACTGGTGCGGGCCAAGCAGCATGTCAAAGGGAAGGTCTCCGATAGTAGCAATTCTGTTCACCTCTCTCCGGAGCTTATCAACTGACTTCTTGCTAGTCTGGGACTTCCTCATCTTCTTTACTTCCTTGCCCAGCTCTTCAATCACCGACCCGTGCTGTACCAAAGTGCTCATGATTATCTTCTGGTTCTCCAAAAATCTTTTTAGTGTCTCATCAATGGTAGAAGCCTGAGGTGCCTGAGAAGTGGACTGCGCTGCAATAGTACTGGACAAGTTAGACAGCTTTGCAATAGCTGTCTGCATCCAGTTGTTGAGACTCTCCAATGTTTAGGAGACTCGCAGCGTAGATAGTGGGGCAGTGGGCAGGGGCACTGGCCTCAGATCTGTGGTAGGAGTTGTGGCATGAGCTGTAGTAAGGGTTGTGGATGATGGCGGAGGCATAGCTGCGACACTGGAGGAAGGCTCAGACGAAGTGGATGGAACATCAACTGTCTCAGAAACTACCACGGCTGGCTCATCAGACTAGCCTGTGGTGGTAGGAGGCTGAACTTTCTTCTTCGGGTTGCTCGCATCCATCAGTGAGTACCAAGTAGAAGGCTTCTTCGGTTTCACCTTTGTGTCATAATCCTTTAGCTCTACCTTTGCATCGGTGAGATATTCAATAATAGTTTTGGGATACGGGTAGGACGATTCATCTTTCCGTGCTATCACTGAGATGTTGGCCGACATCACAGCACCCACATTGATTGGGTATCCGACAATAATAGATGCCACAAGAACTGCACGAGGAATAGGAAGGTGAGTTTCGTTCTGGCACGGATCCAACTTGCTGCACATAAATATGTGCCACCCCTTTGCTTGAAAACTCAAAGTGTTCCGCTGAATAGGAACTCCAGCAGTAATCCATGGTGGTGGTGGCCTTGGTGGTGCTAGAATCTCAGCCAACCAAGGTCGGACTTTCTCTTCCAGTGCGCACTTCTCCAAATACTCCTTTGGCTCAACATCTTCGAAGCCCAAGTATGTGTTGAGTGTATGCTAATCAAACCTCACCTTCAGGTTATGTACTTTGGTCACCTTCGTCCCTTTTTTTTATATAAGCCATATTGGCATAGAATTCACGGACAAGGTATTCTTTGGCATCCACTACCCTCTGAGTGAACCACATCCACCCCTTGCATGCCCTGAACTGTCTCAAAATGGCTGGGTTATACTTCTCCAAATCCTTCAACAGAAACTGTCGCTCAAGAGTTAGTGACCTTACTGGCCACCACATACGGAAGTTGGTGAAGGCAGCCAGGCTGACAAATCGGTCTTCCCAAACTTTTTTCTTCTTTGATCTTTCATGGCCGGCAGCTGTAGCATCTCCCCCTCTGCCATCATCGGGGATATCATGAACTGGTGTTTCCTGTACCTCAGGGACTGGTGTAGCCGATGGCTCAGAAGCATGACTAACACTCTCTGATCCCTCGGAAGTGATGTGGGATGAAGATGGCTCGTCCCTGAGCTGGTATCTCCCTTGCAGCCTCGACTGTATGGTCGGCTGCTCCTAAATAGAGGCTGAGTTGCCCTCTGATACTTCCTTAGACGGGACATATAAGCTAGTCTCGGAGAGGTCTGCACCTCTCCCTCTCCCGGCTGTTGCTTTCTTTCTTATTGTCTTTGGTTGGCCAAGGGTTAAGGCACTATTGCCTCGACCCCGAGAAGATTCACCTCTCCCTTTTGAAGTGCCGCCTCGTCCTCTAGATCAAACCATTGTCTGTATCAAGCAAAGGAGATTGTTAGTTGCAATTTATGAATCAAACACATATAGGAGACATGTGAGTAAAGGAGAAACTATAAAATACAGTCGGAGATATAGTTGAATCATGCTTGCAAGGGAAAGTGATCTGCAGTCCGCACAATTTTTCTTGCGGCCACAGATGAGGACTTACGGACCGCACATTTTTGTTGTGCGACCGCAAAAGTAAAGTGCGGTCCGCATAATTTCACTTGCGGCTGCACCTCTGAAACCCAAAAATTCCAACTCTCTGATGACATAGAATTGGTCAATGTGCGATCGCAACAGGATTTCTGCGGTCCGCACAATTAAACTTGCGGCCACACATTGGAGTCTCAAAGTAAGGACTATCTGATGACAGTAAATGTGCTGTTCTGCGGCCACGATGGGAATTTTGCGGTCCGCACATTTTAACTCCCGGCTGCAAATCCCTTCTTCACTAAGTTGCCCTAAATTCAACATCTGCGGACTGCACAAATTCAAGTCCGGCCGCTGATTTCAAAAATTACGTATAGATCAAAATTGTCTATCTAGGATTTTCAATTTCGTGCATAATTATATATGGAAACATTGTAAAAAAAGTAAATTATACTAACCCAGTCCCCAAAGAGCATGTATCAAGTTAACCCAGTTCAAATTTTCCCCACATGGACACACAATTGAACTCTAATAACAAATGGCCTAAAAAGAACTAAAAATCTACAAATTAAACTAACTAAAAAAATAACGTGAAATTGAAGCATACCAGATAGAATGAGTGTAATGAGTGAATGATCAAAGCGGTTGTGTGTATTCAACATAGCACAATTGTTTTTGGTTCAAAGAGTGAAAAGCATAAAAATGGACCTGTTCCACAATTCCTATAAGTCACACTCACCCCTCTATCACACTTCAAATCATGTTAGAACAAAAATAACACCTAACTACATAAGAAAAAGGAAAAGAAACATGGGTTGCCTCCCAAGAAGTGCCTGATTTAACGTCGCGGTACGATGCAGAATACCCTCAAGTGAAATGAATGACCGCCACGACGTGGCCATCTCCAACTTTTCCCAAGTAGTGCTTCACTCGGAATAATTCATTATTTTTGTTCTTCAAGTCTAATGCACCAAAATGTGTCATACCCACAATTTCAAAAGGACCACTCAATTTGGATTTTAGCTTCCCAGGAAACATCCTCAACCTTGAATTAAACAGCAATACAAGATCGCCCACCTTGAACTCTTTTGTTCCAAATGTATTTGTCATGAAGGTATTTCATCTTTTCTTTGTACAAGGACGAACTTGCATAAGCATGATTCCGCAACTCATCCAATTCATTCAAGTGTGCCACCCTCAAGTTAGTGGCTACATCTCAATTAAGATTCAACTTCTTTAGAGCCCACATGGCCTTGTGCTCTAGCTCCACCGGAAGATGACAAGCTTTCCCAAACACCAACCGGTATGGAGACATTCCGATAGGCATTTTGTAAGCCGTCCGATAAGCCCATAATGCATCATCAAGCTTTTTGGACCAATCCGTCCGATTAGCATTCACCGTTTTGGACAAGATACTCTTTATTTCCGGATTGTAGACTTCCACTTGCCTGATAGCTTATGGATGATAGGGGGTCGTGACTTTGTGAGTAACACCATACTTTCCAAGTAAAGTGTCAAAAGCCTTGTTGCAAAAATGTGACTTCCCCCTATCGCTTATAATTGCACGCGGAGTACCAAACCTTGTGAAAATATTCTTCTTCAAGAAAGCCACCACACTTCTCGCCTCATTGTTGGGTAAAACAACGGCCTCAACCCATTTGGACACATAATCCACCGTGACTAAGATGTAGGTGTTTCCACAAGAACTCACAAAAGGGCCCATGAAGTCAATACCCCACATATCAAAAATATCAATCTCCAAAATGGTTGTGAGAGGCATTTTATTCTTCTTTGAGATCCTATCGGCCCGTTGGCATTCATCACATCTTTTCACTAACTCACTTGCATACTTGTAAAGAATAGGCCAATAGAAACCGCAGCTAAGTAATTTGGCCGCCATTCTTTCTCCACCATGATGACCACCATATGGCGAAGAATGACAAGCCCCAAGAATTTCACCTTGATCTTCTTCCGGTACACATCTTCTAATCACCCCATCCGTAAAAATCCGAAAAAGGTATGGTTCATCCCAATAATAATCTTGATAATCCCGTTTGAGCTTCTTACTTTAGCTTGAAGAGAACTCATCCGGAATGATTCCACACACAAGAAAATTTGCTAGATCCGTGAACCACGACACCTCCTTCATTGAAATTTCCAAGAGTTGCTCATCGGGGAAGGAGTCATTGATTTTAGGGCCATCATGCGGCCTCCCCTCCTCCTCCAAACGAGACAAGTGGCCCGCCACTTGGTTTTCACAACCTTTCCTATCTTGGATGTCAATATCAAATTCTTGCAACAAGAGAACCCATCTCATCAACTGAGCTTTGGAGTCTTTTTTGCTCATAAGATAACGAAGCTCCGCATGATCCGTGTGGACAATGACTTTTGCACCCATCAAGTACGGGCGTAACTTCTCAATTGCAAACACAATGACAGTGAGCGCTTTCTCCGTAATGGTATAGTTGAATTGGGCACTATTCATGGTCTTACTCGCATAGTAGAGCGGATGAAATATCTTGTTGATGCTTTGCCTCAAAACAACCCCAACCGCTACATCACTTACATCACACATGAGTTCAAAAGGGACACTCCAATTTGGAGCGGTGATGATGGGAGTAGTTGTCAACTTGAGCTTCAACAATTCAAAAGCTCTCATGCAATCATCATTGAAGTTAAACTTAGCATCCTTCTCAAGAAGTTTGCACAAGGGGTTCACCACCTTAGAGAAAATTTTGATGAAGCGCCGGTAAAAACCCGCATGGCCTAAGAAACTCTGCAAACTCTTCACCGAAGTTGGAGGTGAAAGTTTAGAAATTACCTCAATCTTTGCCTTGTCAACTTCAATTCCATTCTTTGAGATTTTGTGGCCAAGGACAATGCCTTCCTCGACCATGAAATGACATTTCTCCCAATTGAGAACCAAATTTGTTTCTTCACATCTAGCCAACACTTTATCCAAATTTTCAAGACAATCATCAAAAGAATCTTCAACCACCGAGAAGTCATCCATGAAAACCTCAAGGTAGTCCTCTACCATATCTGTAAAAATAGCCATCATACACCTTTGAAAAGTCGCCGGTGCATTGCACAAACCAAATGTCATCTGCTTGAATGCGAAAGTACCATAGGGACATGTAAAGGTTGTTTTTTCTTGATCTTCCGGAGCAATAAGAATTTGGTTGTAACCCGAATACCCATCAAGAAATCAATAGAAAGTACGACCGACCACTCTATCGAGCATTTGATATAAGAAAGGAAGTGGAAAGTGATCCTTCCTTGTGACTTTGTTGAGCTTGCGATAGTCCATATACACCCTCCAATCGGTCAGCGTTCTTGTAGGAATCAACCCATTCTTGTCATTGGTGACCACCATCATGCCCCCTTTCTTTGGGACACATTGAACCGTAGAAGTCCACGAACTATCGGATATGGGGTAGACAACCCAGTCATCCAACCACTTGATAATCTCCTTTTTGACAACTTCTTGCATAGCCTCATTGAGTCTCCTTTGATGTTCAATAGATAGTTTGGCGCCATCCTCCAATTTGATCTTATGCATGCAAAAGGCGGGGCTTATCCCCCGAATATCCACCAAGGTCTACCCAATAGCCTTTTTCCTCTTTTGTAGCATCACTAATGTGGAATCTACCTGCACGTTAGTCAAACAAGAGGAAAGAATAATCGATAAAGTAGAACAAGGACCAAGAAATTCATACCGAAGATGTGGAGGTAATGGCTTCAAATCCAAGGTAGGAGGCTCTTCAATAGAAGTCTTTGTAGGAGGAGTTGTCCTATTTTCATGATCCAAGGACAATTTCCGGGGAGCATAGTTGTACGACCCCATTCATTGCAAAGAGTTCACACATTCCATGAAGACATCCATCTCATAATCATCAAAGTTGAGCAAGATGGCCTCCAACATATTACCAACATTGATTGTAGCACTTGTTTCATCAACACTAACATCGGTCACCATGTCCACAAAAGAGCACACCTCATTGCTATTTGGTTGCCGCATGGACTTACACACATGGAATACCAGTTTTTCATCACCAATCCGGAAGGTAAGTTCTCCGACTTCAACATCACAAATAGCCTTCCCCGTAGCAAGGAAATATCTCCCAATAATAATCGGCACTTCATAGTCAACCTCATAATCTAGGATGACAAAATCTGTCGGAAGAATGAATTTATCAACACAAACCAAAACATCTTCAATTACACCCAAAGGTCTCTTCATAGTATGATCGACCATTTGCAATCTCATAGAGGTGGGTCTTGGTTGCCCAATTCCCAGAGTCTTGAAAATCGAATAGGGCATCAAATTGATACTTGCCCCAAGATCACAAAGAGCTTTAGCAAATTCGGCACTTCCAATTGTACATGGAATCGTGAAAGCACCGGGATCCTCCAACTTAGGAGCCATTGAATGCACAATTGCACTCACTTGATGAGTGATTTTGATGGTTTCAAAATTAATTGACCGCTTCTTTGTTACAAGATCCTTCATAAACTTTGCATAATCGGGCATTTCTTCCAAAGCTTCAACGAATGGCACAGTGATTTTGAGACTCTTCATCATTTGAATGAACTTCTTGAATTGATTCTCACCATTTTGCTTGGCAAGTCTTTGAGGATTTGGAGGTGGAGGCTTAGGCAATGGTTCCTTAGCCTTTTGCACTACCGGCTCCGGTATGTCAATAATGTGTTACCTAGATGGGTTCACTTCCTCTTGAGTCTCTTCCACACTATCATCAATATCAATCTGAACTTCATCATTAGGTTGCAATATATTGTTCGGGATTTGCTCTTCTTGCACAACTTGATCATCATCAACAAGTTGCCTTTGACTTGAGGTGGGTGCATTCCCACCTCTTCCACTTCTTGTGATATCGGCCATAACATGCCCCATGTTGTTTCCACTCTTTGGGTTTTACCGTGTCACTTGGTAGTGCCCCATTAGGACGAAAATTTAGAGCTTAAGAGATTTGCCCCATTTGAACTTCTAACTTGCGGATTGACGTGTTGTGTGAGGCAAGTTGGGCATCCGAATCGACATTCTTTTCGATCATTTTCTTGAACATATTTTCAATATGCCCTATCTCATTGTTTGAAAAATGTGAACCATAGGAAGGATAAGGAGGCGGGTTGCTCGGTTGTTGGTAAATCGGGGGCCTTTGAAAACCCGACCCCCGGTTGCCTTAATTGTTGTTCCATCCGCCTTGATTGTTACCCTCCAATTTCCTTGATTATTTCCACTCCAATTTACTTGATTGTTGTTGTTATGCCAATTCCCTTGATTATTGCCACCACTCCAATTTTCTTGATTGTTAGAACTCCAATTGCCTTGATTGTTTTGAGGTCGCCATTATTGTTGGTTTGGGCCTTGGAAGTTGTTTCTTTGCCCTTGAAAATTGTTCACATATTACACCTCCTTTTCTTGTTCATTATAGGAATCATCTTGCTTAAAACTACCATCTTCTTGCACATAGTTCTCCACTCTATTTTGCACTTGTGGACCCTTGGTCCTCCTTTTGTTCGCCATCATGTTCAATCCTTCCATAGCATTGACTTGCTTAGGATTTTGCACTTGATGAAGTTGAGCCTTTTCTAGTTGATTCATGGTAGTAGTCAATTCGGTAATGGCTTGCCCATGGTCATGCAATTCTTTGTGAAAGTGGATCATATTCGGATCACCTTGTGGAACATTGGCCCGGGATTGCCAAGCCGATGACGTTTCCGCCATTTCATCCAAAATCTCACATGCCTCTGTATAAGGCGTAGTCATAAAGTTCCCACCGGCAAGTTGATTCACCACACATTGCTTGGTTGTGTTAATCCTATGATAGAAGGTTTGTTGAATCATGTTTTCCGTCATATCGTTGTTGGGACATTCATTGACCATTGTTCTATAGCATTCCTATATCTAGTGTAGTGGTTCATTCGGCTCTTGCTTGAATGTCAAAATATCATCTCGAAGTGTAGCCATGTGTCCCGAAGAGAAGAACTTAGAAATGAACGTTTCCGCCAACTCATCCCAAGTGTGAATTGAATGGTTCGGCAATCATTCTAACCAATCTTAATCTCTCCTCATAGAGAGAAGAGAAAAAGCCTTAGCCTCAATGCATCCTCAGAGACATTCGTTTGTTTGCTCCCCCAATAAGTATCCACAAACCCCTTCAAATGTTTATACACATTTTGAGTTGGAGCACCGGTGAAGAAACCCCATTGCTCAAGCAAAGTGAGCATCACATTACTAATTTGGAATTTGCCCGCCCTAATACGGTGATGGATTATTGCACTAGCATATCCTTCATTGGGTAACACCCAGTGTGGAGCCGCTCGTGGTAGAGGTGGGGGTGGAGCGGGTACATTGTCGTGAGGCGCCCGACCTCTTCGATTGCCTTGAGGTTCAAGAGGTACCTCCTCAAATTTATCATCCTCGACGTCCATATCCCCCAAAGGCATATTTCCGAGATCATTCTTTTCTGCCATGGTCGTACCTAAAATTGTTTCAAACAAGTTAGTAACACAGAAGGAAAAGAAGATATTCCAAAAACAAACCCAAATATATAGCTAACACCGTTTTAACTCCCTGGCAACGGCGCCAAAAATTGATAACCTCCACAACACACCTCAATAAGAGATATAATACAGTCGTATGCAATATAAGTTACCCAACAATAAGTCGGGGTCGAATCCATAGAGAGTTATAAGGGGTGTTAGGAGTATATATTTGAAGAAAGCGAATGGATTAACTAAATTTGCACTTCCACAAAGAGTTTTGATTTCTACTTCTACTATTACTCTAACAATTGTGAGCTAAGGAAAATAAACTAGAAATGAATATTTTTGGTGTTTTCCAAATAGTTTTAAAGTCTAGAGATGTGACCATAACCTAGGTGTTCGCCTAATGGGATAGAGACGTTAATATATATTTTGTTGATTGGGGTGCATTATAGCTCTCAACTCTACATTACCCACACAATACCTCTCGGTCAGAGAGTGATTTTGCCCAATTTGGCTTTCTCAAGCCCAAATAGGTATCAAACAAAATAGTTGATATGAGCTAAAGTCGGGTTCTTACTATCTCTAGTTTGAACCCTTTAATTAGACTAATCGAACTCTCAATTAAACCAATTCCTCGTTAGTCAAGTTATCCTAAACTAGGTCCCTCTTTCTCAAGTAGAGACTAAGTCAAAAAGGCATGAATCAATGTGTGCAACCATTAATTCTAAAATTAAAGCATGAATTAAGCTATATAATCAATACCCAATCATAAACAAGCATTAAATTAAATACCTATAAGGTTTACACACTAGGATTGGGTCACAACCCTAGTAAAACTCTAGCTACTCATAGTGGGTATTGAATAAAATAAAGAAGAAATGCAAATAAAACCCATAATCAAATATTAAATTGATGAAATATAATGTTTAAACACTAAAATAATCAAAAACTTCCTAAATGGCAAAAGGTAACAGCTACAACAACGTTTTACTTCGAACTTGACCTATAATTGTGAACATCGTCTATTTATAGTGGGCCAAAAATCACTGGCAAAAATGCCCCTCGGTACGTTCTGCGGCCGCACAATTCCATGTGCGGACCGCAGATTTCTTCAGCTGGCAAGAGATGAAATTCTGCAGCCGCACAATTCTTGTGCGGTCCGCACTTCAGTAAGGCGTCAGGACTTACTCTTCTGCACACTCTATGAACTTGGAACTATTTGTCAGTACAAACCCAGTTCTGTGGCCGCACAATTCATGTGCTGTCCGCACATTTATCAAAATCATGTTGGATTCTTTAGCTTGGGTTGCGGCAGCAGATCAAATTCTGCGGTCCGCAATTTCTTCTGGAGACGCAGAATTCCTTCTACGGACCGCACTTCTTTGCTTCTGTGCCCTTTATTGCCTGGGAGGATATCCCCTACCAAATGAACCCTTGCTTCCAGACGAGGCACCACTAAAACTACCAGAATGACGAGGCCTCTTCTTAGATACCGTCCCCTATCCTGACCATGAACCATCTCGATCCGTCTAGAAATATCTACGGCCCTCTGGAAAGAAATATCATTTCAGGTCTCCTTGGACATCTGTAGCCTAATACTGAAAGTAAGTCCGTCAACGAATCTCCTACGGCCCTCTGGAAAGAAATATCATTTCCGGTCTCCTTGGACATCTGTAGCCTAATACTGAAAGTAAGTCCGTCAATGAATCTCCTCACCCTCTCCCTCTCAGTAGGGAGTAAGGAAACTAGATGGCGAGCTAGGTCCATAAATCGGGTCTCATACTGGGTAACAGTCATGCTACCCTGCTAAAGACGCTCAAACTGCCTGCGGTACTCCTCTCTCAGAGTGAAAGGAATAAACTTCTCCACAAATAGCTGTAAAACTGATCCCAGGTAAGTGAAGGTGAACCAGCTGGTCTGGTTAGCACATAATCCTACCAACATCTCTTGGCAGAACCGGTCATCCGGAACACTACAAAGTCGACCCCATTGGTCTCAACAATAACCATGTTGTGCAACACCTTGTGGCAACGGTCCAAGTAATCTTGTGGGTCCTCAGAAGGTGCACCACTGAAGTGAATAGGGAACAACTTTGTGAACTTATCCAATCTCATTAATCCCTCAAAAGACAACGCGGGCCTCTCCCCGGTCTGTGCAGCAACAACAGGCTGAACTACCTCAACTGGTTGGACTGCTGGAGTCTGATATATGGGAGCCATCTACTCCAAAGTATGAGTAGCGGGAGTCTATGCTCCCCCAGCCTGAGAGACAGTTGGTGCTACCGGAATGCACTGGTCTGGGCCACACTCTCCATCAGGCCCATTAAACGGACTAGAGCGTCCTGAAGCACGAGAGTGGCTATAAATCCCTCCGGGACCTGAGCGGGTTCGACTGGTGTAGTCTGAGCTGGGATCTCCTCCTCATGATCAATCTGAGGCTCCACTGTGAGTTCTGCTGCTCGAGCTCTAAGCCGAGCTCTGCCTCTTCCTCGACTTCTAGCTGCAACAGGGGGCTCCGGATCCTGTCCGGCTGTAGATGTTATGCGTGTTCTCACTATCTGCGAGAGAACAAGAATGGAATGATTCAAACATCAATGATAGAATAAAATCGCACGATAGGGAAAGAAAGAAGTGAAATTTTTCCTAAAACTCTATATCCTCTAGAAGATAAGTACAGACGTCTCCGTACCGATTCTCCAAACTCTTCTAAGCTTGATCATGACTCATGAGACCTAAGTAACCTTGTGCTCTGATACCAACTTGTCACGATCCTGAGTATCAACCTCGGGGTCGTGATGGCGCCTAGCAACTGCTTGCTAGGCAGGCCGACGTGAAATAAGTAATTAACCAATTATTACAGTTTAAGACAAAGTAATGATATTTAACGAGAAAAATTTCAAATCAAACACAGTGCGAATATAAATAATGTGATACTAACTACTCCTAGAAATCCAGAGTCATGAGTACCAAGCAACTAGAAGTCTACAAACATAGTCTGAAATAAATACAAATGTTCGAAGAGATAAACGGTAAAATTAGGAAATGGAAGGGGACTTCAAGGTCTGTAAACGCCAGCAGATCTACCTCAAGTCTCCGAAGTGAATGTGATCCGAGCCGACGCACCTCAAGCACCGCTGAACCAATATTAGTATCTGCACAAGAAGTGCAGAAATATAGTATGAGTACAACAGACCCAATGTACTTCGTAAGTGTCAAGCCTAACCTCGACGATGTAGTGACGAGGCTATGACAAGACACCTACATAAAATCATGTACAAGTATGTATAAAGCAGCAAAATAACAAGAAGAAGAATAGAATATTAACTAGGAGGGGACATGCGAAAAGGGGGAACAATATCATAAAAATGGCAAGTACAAAATCACGAAATAGCATCTTCCGAATTAAACAACAACATAATCAAGTAAATCCCCAAAACTGGAAATCAAATAAAGCAAGGATATGAAAAATGGCACGGCATCACCCTTCATGCTTTTACTCTCGTCCTCACCATGTAATATTATGAATATAATAGCATGACATCACCCTTCGTGCTTTTACTCACCGGCACGGCATCACCCTTCGTACTTTTACTCACAAATCTATCAATATATGATAATGAATGCATTTAAAGGCACGCCCTTCGTACTTCTCTCTCTTCCTCACTAAGCAACAATACAAATCCGAATAATAAAAATCAAGGCGGGAAACAATTTTACTTCAAATATAGTGCCACGATATCAAACATAACTTTCAAAATATACAACATCTTTGAAATAAGCAATAAATACGAAATGAATAATTTAATGAAGTAATAATCTAACCTAAGCATGGATAACATGATTAACAAAATAATTTAATACAAAGAAACAATTTCCACCCCCATGCTTTAACCCAATGAAAATGCATAAATACTTGTCACCTCACATATACGTTGTCCTCACATATAAAACACGTAGCAAATAGACCAACATGTCCTAATCCCTTAAGTCAAGATTAATCACGACACTTACCTCACTCCACAACCAAATAAATGCACAACCGTGGCTTTTCCTGTAGAATTAGCCTCCAAACCAATCAAATCTAACAAAATATAGTTTAAATAATTCAAAATAAGTTTTAGAAACTACCCACGAGTAAAAAAGATTCAATATTTAAAAAGTCAACAAAAGTCAAACCCGGGCCTCCTTGGTCAAAACCCGAGATTCAGACCAAAACCCAATTAGCCATTCACCTCCGAGCCCGGTTATGTTATTAGTTTTAAAATCTAACCTCAATTTGAGAGCTAAATCTCAATTTTTTAAAATCCTCAATTTCTACCTAAATCCCTAATTTCTACCATAAAAAAGCACAGATTAAAGGTTAAAATCAATGAGTGTTTATGAAAATATAAGGAAACAAGTTAAAATCTACTAACCCATGAACTTGGGGTGAAAAACATCTTCAAAATTGCCTCTAGGCCGAGCTCAAACTCGAAAATGGTGAGAAATTGGAAGAATCCTGATTTTTGACTGTTTTAATTCACGGCGTCAGGTCTTCTTCGAGTACCTGACAGCTTCCTCCCAGATCCCTCCTCACCCCACGCGTTCGCGAGAGGAAGGTCACGTTCGCGATGAAGACATTTGCCCCTGTCCTAGTTTCCCCTTCGCGATCGCGAGAGAGGCTTCGTGATCGCAAAGCACATAACATTAGACACTAGAAAATAGCTAAAGCCTGTAACTCTAAGCCCAAAAATGACCCGTAGCCTATCCGAAACTTACCCGAACCCCTCGGGTTTCAAACCGAACATGCACGCAAGTGTTATAATATCATACGAACTCGCTCACACTATCAAAACACCAAATAACGCCTAAAATTACGAATCAGACATCAAAATGCATGAAATTTTCAAAGAAACTCAAGAACTTCCAAATTCACATCCGAGCGTCCAAATCCTATCAAATTAACTCTGTTTTGCACCAAATTTTGCAGACAAGTTTTAAATAGTAAAATAAACCTATACCAAGTTTCAAAACTAAAATCTGAACCCGGTAGCAATAAAGTCAACCTATGGTCAAACCTATGAAATCTTTAAACGTTCAAATTACTAGTTTTTAACAAATCACATCAACTTAAGTTAGGGACTTCCGAATTCAATTCTAGGCATACACCCAAGTCCAAAATCACGGTAAGGATCCATCGAGATCATCAGAATAACGATCTCTGATCGTTTACACAAAATATTGACCGTAGTCAACTGAAATCATTTTTAAAGCTAAACTTCATGTTTTCTTTATTTTTTCACATAAAATCTTTTCGAAAAAGGACACGAACTGCGCTCGCAAATAGAAAAATACTAAAGGAAGCTAATCGAGGTCTCGGAATATAAAAATAAGGTCTAGAACTCAGAATGACCTATCGGGTCATCACAATTCAAGTACAACTAAAATTTATTAGCTTGTTTGGAAACTCTTATACTTATAATTTTATTTGAAGCAATTTTAATGATACTTTATATTTATATTATGGTAAAAATTAAAATATCCTATTTTTTTTATTTAACTGGCCTTAATGTGGAATCAAGTTTGTTACGTGAATCCCTTGATAAATTTGTTGTCACGATCCTACATTTCACCTACTTGTAATGGCACCTAACTCAACCCACTAGGTAAGCTCAACATCATATAATACTACTCGAATGATGAATCATCAATAAACAATAAATAGGAATATAGAAGTCCATATAACTATCCCAATTATTGGTAGTACAAGTCATGAGCTATTAAAATTCAGATTTACATTGCTGGTACAAAGAAAATACAACATGCGTTTGAATGTAAATAAATAGAAGTACAAATCCTAAACTACCATGAATAAGTGGTAGCTTGTATCTGGAACGATGGTGCATTTTCGATGCTAGCCTTCGTCATCCTCAGCAGCTCCTCTCTAAGATCTGAACGCAAGATACAGAAGTGCAGTATGAGTATAACCGACTCCATGTACTCAGTAAGTATCAAGACTAACCTCAGTGAAGTAAAAATGAGGTTTTAAGTCAAAACATATTTACTTTAGATAACATGTGCAACTCAATAGCATATATAATACAGATAAGAAGAACAATCATAGAACATTAGATATTAATAATAAAGGTGCACAATCAAAGAAGGGGCAACAAGCATGCTTTTCCAATTAAACAGGTCAATGCAAATACACCTTACACTAATTTCCCATACAAAAGAGATATGCATCAAGTTGCATTTACTCGAATACTTCTACATGAATGTAAAATGTCTATACATGATAACTATCCAATTTTAATATCAATTTCTAAATATCATGTTTATGGAAACCTTCACATGAGCCCAACATGTCAATGTATGATGATAACTCTCTCTTTACATCAATCTGATACTCTCCAAATGTCCAACAACTCACTAACAAGTCCAATGCATATATAAAATGCATTAACTAGCATATATAAAATATATGCATGAATAAAGCATATAAATGCATGAAGATGCACAAATGATTCACTTAAATAGTCAAAGATTTCACCTTTATGCTCAATAACTCATCACATAGGATCTCACATCACAATCAACCAGAAATTCGTTGGTATATCGCAACCTATGTACGCCTTCAAGAGAGAAACATGATAGGGCAACCCTAATGGAATGAATCTATATTCACACGCTGCATGGTAGAAACCTCGTACTTTACGGTAGAAATCTCGTGTTATAATAATGTCAATATCACCATAACTATACGGCAGATACCTCATGCCACAAAAATAATAATATCATAATATCCACAAAACAGAACCTATGCCACAACCATAACTATATCACAATATTTGTTCGACAGAAATCTCGTACCACAACCACAATAATGTCACAATAACCGTAATGCATAAATCTCGTGCCATAACATCAGTCCATAACCGAGAACCATATGCAGGAATGCATGCATATAAATAAGAGATAAGCACATAAAATGCACACGCACAGAAAAATAACCATGCATAAGTGTATGCATGTGTACAAGGGATGATCCCTAAGTAGGATATATGCCTATCATAACATATGACTACGGTCTTAACATGTAATCCATCATCCAAATAATCATCATATCCAAATAAGCATCAAATCTCAATCATAGTCTTTAACGTGAGTAAGGAACCTCAAGTAGTCATGCAACAACTTAAGGCATATCATAAGAATAACATGTGTGGACGTGTGTTTATAATAATAAGTGATTATGGCTAAATCAAGTACATCAACAATCTTAAGAATAGATCCTTATGCCCAAAATCAAGGTATCATTAACCTAACAACTATCTCTAACATGGTGTATTGTACTTACGTAGTTATTCAATTGAGTAAAATATAGATCAAGTAGAACACACAACCAAATAAGACATAAAGTAGTCTAGAATCTTCTCTGAGCATGAATAACTATGGCACATGCATAAACGCTCCTCACCTTGCATATACATCATCCCCGCATGTAGCAAACAATGTCATTTATTAGGAAAAATTCCCTCAAACCAAAGCTAGACAAGACATTTACCTCTTCCGGCCAGTCTAAAGCTTCAAAACTGTTCTTCATTTAGAAATCACTTCCAACCAGCTCAAATCTAACTAGACATCATCCAAAGAAGTCAACCAATGTTATAAGAAGCAATCTCAATCAATGAAGTTTCGATCTTTGATTTTTTTTTAAAAAGTCAACAAAAGTCAATCTGGCATGCGTGCCTGAAATATGAAACCAATACCAAATCGCGATGACCCATAACTTGCCGAGTCCAAATAATTAATTTTCACATCTGAATCCAAATAGGTATTCAAATTCCCAAAATATACTCTCTTAAAATGTTGACAAAAGCCCCAAATTTCTCCTTAAAATTTCATATTTTATGTATAAATAACTATGGGACTTCATGATATATAATCAAAATCAAATAAAAAATAATTACCCTCAAAATATGGGTGAAATCCATCTCCAAAGTCGCCTATTCCTGAGCTCTAAAACTCAAATAGTAAAAAATGAGCAATTCACAATGTTCTCCACATAAAATACCCCTGACAACAAAATACCCTTCGCGATCGTGGGCAATACCCTGCAATCGCGATGAACAAAATCACCCAGGTCTCCAGCCCTTCTACGCGAACACGACCAAAGCACCGCGATCACACAAGGACCTCACCTCTATGCGAACGTAGGATTCCACCTGCGAACGCGAAAGCTAGTCTTGCCAGTCCCTCTTTTCTACGCGTTCGCGCAACACACTTTGCGATGCGATTAAGCCACATTCCACGACCGCGTAGAGCAAAACACCTGCTGCCTCATTTCCTAATTCGCAATCACGAGACTACCATGAAACACACCTGAGCATCCTAGGCTCCCATCCAATCATACCAATAAGTTCGAATACATTATTTAAACTTATCCAAACACCTGAAATACCATAAATAATAGCAAAACCAAGAATCGAAGATCAAAATTCATTTATTAACTTTCAAACTTTTCAACTTCACCAAACAGTTCGAATCACACTTAGACATTCCGGATCATAATCAAACTTTATACACAAGTTCTAATCCACTAAATGAACCTATCTAAGATCACGAAACACTAGTCGAAATCCAATAACATTAAATTCAAATATCGGTCAAACTTATGAACTCTTCAATTCTTCAAATTGCTAATTTTCATCAAATAAAGCCAAAATCTTCCAGTAACATTCAAATTCAAATCCGAATATACGTCTACGTCCAAAATTACCACACGAACCTGTTGAAATCATCAAATCTCGATTCCGAGATCGTTAGCTCAAAAGTCAAATATTGGCCAACTCTTCCAACTTAAACCTTCCATAATAAGAATTACTCTTCCAAACCAGTCCCGAACCTCTCGGAAAATCAAAGCCAATTATATATGCAAGTCATAATACATCATATAGAATTACTCACGATTTCAAATCACAGAGCGAAAATGCCAAAACTCAAAATGACCGATTTGATCGTTATATTTAAACAACTTCCACACATCAAACGGGTAAGAAAAAGATAACCTACAAAAAATAGATAAAAGTAAGGATCCCAATCAGTTCCCTGTATCAATGAGTCAAAAGCAAGTTCCATGTTTGGTAGGATTTTGAAGAAGAAATCCCGTAAAAGCTAATATGCCTTTAAAGTCTGTTCAACAATATCATGTCTTTTGTTATCATCGTTGTCGATCTTCAATATCACTATACAATCAATGCACCTAGAAAGCAAATAAATTACTATAAGTTCCTGACAAAAAAAATTTTCATATTAAATATTAAAAGTGTTATAAGAAAAATCAAATTATGGTGGATGTCTACTCTTCCTCCATGATCTTCTCAAATGCTTAATGACATATTTTTATGCTTAATGACATATTCAATGACATATTTTTCTTCACTTTTCATGCCTATATAAAGGCCTTGTAATAGATAGGAAAATACACACAATTGAAGAAGAAAATTTCTTTCTTCTCTCTATCTCCATTTCTTGTTCATGTTTTACTAAATTGCTTTTATTTCATAATATGTCTTATTCATATTTTACTAAGTTGCTTTTATTTTATAACACGTTATCGGCACGAATTGCTCATTTCATGATCTTCTACGTCAAGACTATGTAAATTATAAGCAGACAATGAGATCAAGTACAATGAAAAATGTCTTGGATGATAATACAGAGATAAGTTTTACATCCATCTAAACTCATTTATACTTTCATATCTTTGCATTAACTTTATGTGCAGTGTTTAGTAAAAATATTTTTTTCAATTGTATCCAGTAAAATAAAGAACTGGAAAGGTATATCTTTATTTGCTACATCTCTTATAGGACAAAGATAATATTCTAACGTATATATATGTTCTGACCTTTTACATACTATGATAGATAATTATTAAGGTAATTTAGTAATAATATTTTTACCATAACATGATGTATTTCATTGAAAGCAAAATTGGCATATATCCTAACTAGCATTTTTGTTGCAGAGGAACTGTTTCAAGATTGAAATAGTTATATATATTTTCTTGAAAGTTAATTTACTTATACCTATAATTATGAAGTAATAATATTTTAAAGGCTCGAGTGGGAGTCCTAGTGAATATTTGCCTATTATGCCAAAGATTGAGGGTAAGACGATGAGTTCAAGTCCCAATGCACTATGTTGATGAAAAGACGTTGGATTCAAGTTCCAACGCATTATGACCTAGCATGCCTTTATATGGGTAAGGCATTGGGTTTGAGTCCTAATGCACCATATTGATAATAATAATAATAACTAAAGAAAAAATAATGTAATTTTCATGAAAAAGCATGAAGCTTGTCCCACTTGATTTGCTCCATTCTTGAATGAATGTGTTAGCAGTGCATGATAAGTCTAAATAAAGACAAGTGGTTGACCAATGAATGTGGGCGTGCGAAAGGCCAAAATAATAATAGTTATCACTATGGTAATTATAAAAAGGGAGAAATTCTTTGAAGAGAATGTGACTTGTGATAAACATTGAGATTGCATACTCATTCCTGAAAGTGAATGTGAAAATATATATATGATAAAGATTATGCATAATAATGTACTTGTGCATAGTTGGATAAATACTACAACTCACCTCTAAGGGGGGTTTGAGACAAAGAAAGATAATGAATATTATTGTGTAGTTACATGAATATATTATTGGTCGCATGCATGTGATACGCCAAAAATATTTTGTCATGCCTTATAAAAGTTATTAAAAGCAAAATTAAAGCAAGAAATTATTTTGTTTGTGATGATTTTGAATATGACAATTATTATGATATGATTCTCTTTGTGAAGGAGATATTCATTATATGGATGATGTGACAAAAAAAGTACAAAAGCAGTTAAGAGCTCTGAAAGAACTAATTTGTTACTACCCGGATGAAGGAAATTATTCATGACATTAATATTGTAGTAAGTATCAAAAGAAATATTTTAATTTACAAATATATTAGCCAAAGTGGTTGGCATATTGAGACTATAAATGAAAAGAAGATTGAATATCTTTATATTACTATAATCATACCGAGTAAATATAAAAAGTTACCTGACTTTTCTTCTATTTGTACTATACAAGTATAAGCATGATGATGCAATCACAAGCCACAAGTAAACTAGAGGTTTACTGAAATAAATATTAGTTGGCATGACCGTTGACCATCTCAGTTCAATTATGATGCGAAAAAATTAATTGAGAATTACATTAGCATATATTGAAGAAATATAAGATTCTTCAAGAATTCTCTTGTGCTGCTTATTCTCATGATATACCAGTTAAGGTTGGGATTGAATCCCTTGATTTCTGGAACGAATAAAAGGTGATAAATATATGGGCCTAGTCACCTTCCATGTGGACCGTTTACTATTATATGATTTTAATAGATGCATCTATTCTATGGTCACATGTGCATTTGTTATCAACTTGTAGTTTGGCTTTTGTAAGATTGATTGCTCAAATTATTAGAGCACAGTTCCAGAATATAAATTATGATGATTTACCTTGATAATACTGGTTTAAATCCAAGTTGGTTTAGCAGAAATTGTATGCCTCCAATTATATCTAAACCATTGGTTATGAGAACAAAATTGCCAAAATAAAATTTGATATGTGATGTATTATTTAATATACAACAGCACTTGTACGCATCTAGCCAAGTTATGATAAGTTCTCCCTATCACAATCGGTTCAGGGTCAGGAACCAAATAATTTTTATTTATAAATATGAATGTGCTATATGATTTAATTGTTCCACCACAATACACAAAGATGGATCCCCAAATAAGGCTAGGGATATGTGTTGGTGATCCCAACAATAGGGGAAGAAAATGGGCAGCTAAAAAAGTAATGCATGTAATGAATTAATATGAGAACATCGAGATCCTCGTACGAGTAAATGTGAACTTGAAGTTCAAGTGATAGTTCATTTGCAAAATATTGCCAGGCGTATTTGCTGAGCCAAAGCTAAATGTCATATTCAGCTGCTAATGCTCCAAATAAAATAAAGTTCATAATGAATAGAGTCCATGGCATGCATAAAACATAATAGACTAATCGGTTCCAAAGATAAAACTCCTTGAAAAAGGAGAAGAACAAATGTTCAGGATGGTCATAATAAGGAGGCAAGTGCTCTAGAAGAGTACCACGACATAACACTTCATAAGACCTCATGGGAGAGGCTCAGGTACCTGAAAATAATAAGATAAAGAGATCTCAATAAGTTATGTCTTTATTGGGTAATAGTAGAACCGATACAAAAGATCGTCGACGATATTGTTAATATAATGTAGCGCTCAATATTATTAATATTGACGAGGATCTTGAGCTCAAATCTGTCATGAAATTTGGACAGATAAATGATTGGCCAAATGAAAAATACGCAATGAAAATTGATTTCACATGAAAAATATGAAGTTGGACGGATAGTCCCAACACCTGAAAGTATAAAGCCAGTGGCGGTATAAATGTGTTCTTGTGCGAAAAAAAAAGGTCAAGTCGATAGACATAAAGACGACTTGTGTTACAAGAAGATTTGTAAATATCCCCGCATTGATTATATAGAGACATGTTCTCCTGTGGTGGATGTCGCCATTTCAGGTTTTAATCTGGCAATACAAGAAAAACGTGATATGCGTATAATGGAAATCATTAAAGGATTTAAATTGTTCTGAAACATATTAAGGTTTTCAAGAAATTTATTAAATAAAGCTTCAAAAATCCTTATACGGATTGAAACAATCAGGGTGCATGTGGTATAATCGCCTGAGTGAGTACCTGTTAAAAGAAGGGTACAAGAATGATTTAATTTGTCCTTATGTCTTTATAAAAAGATCTGGATCTAAATTTGTTATAATCACCGTGTATGTTGATGATTTAAATATCATTGGAACTCCTAGGGGGCTTCCTAAAGCAGTAGAGCTTCCTAAAGTAATAGACTATTTAAAGAAAGAATTTGAAATGAAAGATCTTGGAAAGACAAAATTTTATCTTGGTCTACAAATTGAGTATATGAAAGATGAAATTTTTGTCCATCAATCAGCATACACTAAAATGATTTTAAAGTGATTTTATATGGATAAAGCACATCCATTCCGACCTCATAAAAATAATGAAGAGCTTCTTGGTCCCGACGTACCATATCTTAGTGCAATTGGTGCACTAATGTATCTTTCTAACATTACAAGGTCTGACATAACTTTTTCAGTTAATGTCTTAATAAGTTATAGCTCTACTCCTACAAGGAGATATTGGAATGGAATCAAACACATATTGTGGTATCTAAAGGGGACTACCAATATGGAATTATTTTATGGCAATGATTGTAGTCCTGGTCTTGTTGATTATGCCGATGCTGGGTATTTATATGACCCACAAAAGGTTCGATCTCAAACAGGCTATGTGTTTACATATGGAGGCACTGCCATATCTTGGCGATCGACTAAGCAATCAATCATGGCTACTTCATCGAATCATGCTGAGATAATTGCTATTCATGAAGCAAGTCGAGAATGTGTATGGTTGAGGTCTATAATACACCTTATTCGAGACAAATGTGGTTTGAAGTGTGACAAACTACCCACAATTTTGTATGAAGATAATGCAGCATGCATAGCCCAGTTAAAGGGAGGATTCATAAAAGAAGATAGGACAAAACACATTTCACCAAAGTTATTTTTCACACATGATCTTCAAAAAAAATGGTGATATCAATGTATAACAGATCCGTTCAAGTGATAATATAGCTGATTTATTTACCAAATCTCTACCGACGTCAACCTTCAAGAAATTAGTGTACAAAATTGGGATGCGAAGGCTCAAGGATGTGAATTGATGCTCTCATCAGGGGGAGTTAATACGCATTGTACTCTTTTTTTCTTACAAAGTTTTGTCCCACTAGGTTTTCCTTGCAAGGTTTTTAACGAGGCAACCAAAAGGTGTATTTCTAAATATGTGTACTCTTTTTCCTTCACTAGAATTTTTTTTCCCATAGGATTTTTTTCCTAATAAAGTTTTAACGAGGCACATTATCTATGGACATCCAAGGAGGAGTGTTATAAGAAAAATCAAATTATGGTGGATGTCTACTCTTCCTCCATGATCTTCTCAAATGCTTAATGACATATTTCTATGCTTAATGACATATTCAATGACATATTTTTCTTCACTTTTCATGCCTATATAAAGGCCTTGTAATAGATAGGAAAATACACACAATTGAAGAAGAAAATTTCTTTCTTCTCTCTATCTCCATTTCTTGTTCATGTTTTACTAAATTACTTTTATTTCATAACATGTCTTATTCATATTTTACTAAGTTGCTTTTATTTTATAACAAAAAGAACATATTTAAGACAAAGAAAACTAGCATTCTTTACGTTCTCCTGTTTTATATATAGATAAAAGAGTCCTATTATGAACCAAAATGAAATAGTTTTGGTGCTTTAGCAGCGGACCTATTATGGATCAGTCATCACAACAATCCATATAGAAGACAATTATAATATCTTTATGTATCAGTAGGACTCCTTTGGTTGAACTATCTTAGTTAAAAACAAAGTCCTAATATTAGGCAAAGTGAATGTGACGATGTGGACCTTGGTGCCAATATGATTCATTCCCTGAAATATCTTAATTAATTCAAAATCTTAATGTTACGCAAAGTCAACATGACAATTTTACCATATATGAAGTCGTTTCTTTGAAGAATATTTTAGCTTTTGAAAGGTATAAAAGTGAATTTTTGTTTCAAGGATATTTTAGTTATTTAATATTTAATATTTTAATTTGTATTTATGCTTTTATAAGAATACAGATAAAAAGTGTCAAATTAGACTACTACTTAAACATTCAAAAAAAATTCTTTTACTTGATATATTCATTCTAAACTTACTTGGGGTGACGGTATGAAAATTTTTAAACTAGTATACTTAGTTATGATTTTTTTTTGTAGTAAGGGTATTTGTTAAACGAAAAAAATAAAAATATCTTGAACTATACGCTATGAGACACTTTTGCCCTCTTTTAATAGTTGGTGTCATCTGTGTGCTCGTCGTTACAAAAATAATACACATTTACCTTTATTTTCGAATCTACCAAATGAAATATTTTATTTTTTTAAAAACATCTTATGAAAAAGGACAAAAGTGTTCTATTTCAAATAGTTTAGGGGTGATTTTGTACATATTTCATTCTTTTAATTCCAGAATAAAATAAAGATAGGATAAGAAATTTGGAAAGGGTCAAAATTGCCCCTTAACTATACAAAATATAACATTTTTGCCCTTTTGTAAGGATTTTTAGTATTTTTATTCGAAAAAAGGTTAAAAATACCCCTCAAATATGCGAAAGGAAATATATATATATATATATATATATATATATATATATTCTTCATTATACTATTCGCCCAAAACAACCTTTTCTATCTTTTCTCCGTTAGAGCCTCCATTATGTCCACCCCTCCCGCATGACCTGATATTCCACACTTTTCCTTTTACTACCACCACTTTCATCTCACCATCATAATCCTTCATAGCAGCCCCTCATGTCTGTAATTGCACAAACCCATGAAAGAAAAATAAGTTCCAAAAATCCTAACAGGCCTTGAGAAAATTCGAGAGAGAGAGAGAGCTACCTTTCATAGACGTACACATCCTGAATTTCCTCTGGGTTTTCATACCCAAACACATACTTATTTGTTTACCCGAAAAATCGGATAGAGTTAAATTTATAAGTGGTTCTAAGGATGTGTGATATAAATTGACACAAATCGTACAGAGAAACAGAAATGCGTATATTCTAGACTATGGGAATGAGAGATAAAATAGTGAGCGAGAAGAATGAATGAGATAAAGTAAAACATGCTTAAGAGGTTGATCTTTCAATATCAGAAGTAGACTCTTGTTACAATGCGTGTGTCCCCATGCTTATAACAATCCCCTTATTTATAGTAGAGAGATCCTACTTTATATACAATAAAAAATATATAGTGGAGAACCCATGATGAATTGTGTTTTTCCTAATTCCTGCCAGGATTCTTTCCCTTAGTGCGGTTGCAACGACCCTTGTCTGTGAGATCGATACTGACTCGAACTCGATATTGGATCAAACCATCGGCCTTGACTCGAGCTTGATCCTGATTAGGAGTCTTGATATTTGGGGTGGACGTTGGTCGGTCTATGCATCTTTGACAACTTTCGCGTTGCCTTATAGTTCGATTTAGTTATGGGCCAGATAATGATACTGAGCTGATCATTGATCGGTCTTAAAGCTCGAAGCATGACATCTTTACTTCAGACCTCGACCTGACATTACGCAGATACCCTTTGATCGAAGCATTATCATCTTGATCAGACCGTACGACTGACTAATAGGTTTCGACCGTATACAGATAGTCCCCTCGTTTCTCGGGAGGGATATAACGAGAAACGATATGATTTTTCAATGGTATGATTAGATGTATATTGACATCTGTACTGAGTCCGACCATGGCGCATGTGGTAGCTGTCCCGTCGGTTCAGCTTACCGAGGTATTTAATGCATGTCAGTCGATGTCTGCCATTACCTGAGATTGAACCGCCTCTGTTCAGCCCATAAATAGCCCTTTTCTAAATAAAACTTTATTTGTTACTCTCATCAAACCCCTAAAGTTTCTTACTCTTATCTTCTCTATTTCGCCGCCTGTAGAGCCATCTTCATCAGAGTTTGAAACTATCTTCCTTCTATCTTCCTTCGCCCCTCTTTTACTTATACCAATGGCATAAACTTCAAAAACCGTACCATAGAAGGAAAAAGCTTCCTCTTCCCGGCCGTCCGGCGACAAGGCGCCGGCGGAGCCGCTTCCCCACGAGTACGTTCCTGGCCCGTGTATTCTAAAGGATGATTTTAAGGTTGAAAACCCTTTATCGGTTCCGGGCCAATGTGATCATGTGTCAATGTACATGTGCTCAATAACAGAGAGCCATCTCGAGGCCGTGAGGAAGGACTGCAACTGGGGTCCCGAGTTTGTACTGCAAATTCCTTCTCCCGAAGAGAGCATCGTCAATCTTGTTACAGTACAGGCTTAAGAGGTTGATCTTTCAATATCAGAAGTAGACTCTTGTTACAATGCGTGTGTCCCCATGCTTACAACAATAAAAACAATATAGTGGAGAACCCATGATGAATTGTGTTTTTCCTAATTCCTACCAGGATTCTTTCCCTTAGTGCGGTTGCAACGACCCTTGTCTGTGAGCTCGATACTGACTCGAACTCGATATTGGATCGAACCATCGGCCTTGACTTTAGCTTGATCCTGATTCAGAGTCTTGTTATTCGGGGTGGGCGTTGGTCGGTCTATGCATCTTTGACAACTTTCGCGTTGCCTTGTAGTTCGATTTGGTTATGGGCCAGATAATGATACCGAGATGATCATTGATCGGCCTTAGAGCTCGAAGCATGACATCCTTACTTCAGACCTCGACCTGACATTACATAGATACCCTTTGATCGAAGCATTATCATCTCGATCAGACCGTACGACTGACTAATAGGTTTCGACCATATACAGATAGTCCCCTCGTTTCTCGGGAAGGATATGACGAGAAACGATATGATTTTCCAATGGTATGATTAGATGTATATTGACATCTGTACTGAGTCCGACCATGACGCATGTGGTAGCTGTCCCGTCGGTTCAGCTTACCGAGACATTTAATGTATGTCAGTCGATGTCTGCCATTACCTGAGATTGAATCGCCTCTGTTCAGCCCATAAATAGCCCTTTTCTAAATAAAACTTTATCTGTTACTCTCATCAAACCCCCAAAGTTTCTTACTCTTATCTTCTCTATTTCACCGCCTGTAGAGCCATCTTCATCAGAGTTTGAAACCATCTTCCTTCTATCTTCCTTCGCCCCTCTTTTACTTATACCAATGGCATACACTTCAAAAACCATACCATAGAAGGAAAAAGCTTCCCCTTCCCGGCCGTCCGGCGACAAGGCGACGGCGGAGCCGCTTTCCCACGAGTACGTTCCTGGCCCGTGTATTCTAAAGGACGATTTTAAGGTTGAAAACCCTTCATCAGTTCCGGGCCGATGTGAGCATGTGTCGATGTACATGTGCTCGATAACAGAAAGCCATCTCGAGGCCATGAGGAAGGACTGCAACTGGGGTCCCGAGGTTGTACTGCAAATTCCTTCTCCCGAAGAGAGCATCGTCACTCACGTGGAGGGGTTTTTAAGTGTTTATACTTACCCCTTCAAGTTGGGTCCCATCGACCCAGTGATTATTGATTTTTGTAAAAGATATCAGGTCACTCTCGGCAAAATTCACCCTTCTCTATGGCGCATAGTAATCATACTGCGCTTCTTCTCCAACAAGGCCGGGGGGCTGGATTTTACTCTAAATCACCTCATGCGATTGTATCGGCCTCAAATCTTTTGAGGACTAATCAGGCTCCACCGCCGGTCAATGAAAGCTTTAATGTCGAGCATCGATGAAGACAAGGATCGCGGTTGGATGGGCCGCTTTATTCGGGTGAGGACCCGTGACCTTATTCTGGAAGAGAAGATGCCGTTCCCCGAGGAGTGAAATTTCAACCGTAAGTGATTTTTGTTTTTTTGTTTTTATTTTTATTTTTTTTTGATTCCTTCTGATATCCCCCTCCGATGTGCAGCCATCCCATGGATGCCTCAAGCGGTACCTGACCTCGAGGATTGGGTTCGAAAGTTAGCCTCGACTTCCTCTTATGCCGAACGCGCCTGGCGTGACTTGGAAAAAGGTAGATGGGAGGCCAAGAATCATGGTAAGGGTCCCTTTTCATATTTTTTGAAACATTTTTATGTTCCATTCGTTGCTGACTTCCTTTCATGCAGGCATGACCAAAGATGCCATTTTGAGGCCTTCGAGTGGTGAGGAAGGAACCAAGTCCCCGGTTCCGAAACCGAGGAAAGATAAAAAATCGGAAAGCTACTTCTCAGTCCGAGGACCCTAAGCCGAAAACTTGAAGAGTGAGGAAAAAGGTAATCGCTATTGCGATGGACTCGGTCCAACGACTGAGAGATGAAGAAGAAGAAAAAGAAGAAGAAGAAGGTGCTTTGGCACTGGTGGTCCGATATGCGAAAGCCATCGAGGTCGCCAGGCCTTCTGAGTCGATGGAGGCTACACCGGACGGGGCCGGTTCTGATACCCCGAGGATCGATCAGAGCATCCCGAGCGATTCGCTTAGGACTATGACAATGGGTCATTTGCCTTCTCTTCCGACCTTTTCTGAGGAGGCATTACAGGAAGCTCGAGAATTGAAGACCCCTGATATGGGCGGAGGCTCCAGTGTAGGGGATCCTTTTCGGGATTGCTTTACTGGAGTCGATGATGCCTCCGATATTAGTGATAGTTCTATTCTTCTAGAAGAGGCCCAACGTTTCATATCTCGGGTAATGATTTTACTGCGCTTGGTTCCTTTGTTCTTTTCTAAACCTGACTTGCGTTTGTTTTTTGTGTAGGCTCTTGGAAAGTTTAGAGCCGATCTCAGCCAGTGTGAGGTCGAGCTTCAAAAGGTCTCGGAGGAGAGAGATGCTCTGAAGCTTCTTTGTGGCCAAAAGGACGAGATTATAAAGGACCTCCAAGCAGATTTGGCCAAGTCTCGTGAAGAAGAGGCCGAGCTAGATAAATAGGTGAGCATCATTTTGTTAGAGTATGGATTCGACCCTACTGTGGAAGTTAACACTTCGTTATCTCAGCTGCAACAAAACGCTGAAAAGATCGGGTTGCTTCGGGGAGAAGTTGATCAGATCGAGGCCGAGTGTGATTGGTGGAAGGAGACCATGGACCGCCTGGCTGCAGAAAAAGAAACTATCTTGGCCAAACTATTATCGACCGATGTTCAACTTCGAGGCGCCAAGAAAAATAGTTCGGCCCAGGCCAGGAGGATCGAGGAGCTTGAAACCGGGCTTGCTAAGGCCAAGGCAGAGATCGAGTCATCAAAAGTCATAGAGGACAAGTCTATTGCTATGTATCGGGCAGATGCCGAGGCTGCTCAAATGCAGCTAAAGGAGGCTTCTGACCGAGAACAATGGGTTATTGACTTGGCAAAGTTCCACTCCCGGAGGGAAACCCTCGAGGAAGTCCACACTCTAGGTTTTGAACTTTCCGAGGAGATTGCCCGAGCCAAGGCACTCGAAGCTGAAGCCAGGCAGCTTGTCTCCTTCGATGATG
The DNA here is from genome assembly GCF_000390325.3 of Nicotiana tomentosiformis. Classification (NCBI taxonomy): domain Eukaryota; kingdom Viridiplantae; phylum Streptophyta; class Magnoliopsida; order Solanales; family Solanaceae; genus Nicotiana; species Nicotiana tomentosiformis. The sequence goes on along the minus strand of NC_090812.1, from coordinate 128,369,643 downwards.
AAGATAATGATGAAGAAGGTAGTCGGGGCAGGTCCGATGAGGAGCCTGAAGGAGAAGCAGTTCCCAAAGGAGATATCGACACCGATCGTAGTTAGGACTTAGTTTCCCTTGCGAAGTTTTGACCGGTCTCTTGTACATAACCCTTTCTGTTAATAATAGAGTTTCTTTTGAATGCCTTCTCAGTTTTATGTTCAAACGTGCTGTTGCTTTTGTGAAGATTTTGTTATTGCAGCCTAGTTTTATAGCAGTTATTTGAGCTGAGTTATCTTGAACTTTGGAGTGATGGAACCTTTTAGGTCCGATTTAAGTGAGAACAAAGCCTCAAACTCTCGCTGTATTGGTCCTTAAGCTTAATAATTGAGTGGGTTATTATTTGAGCTTGAAGTAAGATATCCCTTAGGCTTGATAGTCGAGTGAGTTATTATTCGAACTCAAACTCGAAGTATTTGTAGCCCGTAGGCTTTATGGTTGAGTGAGAGGTTTGCTCGAACTCGATATAGGATAGCTCTTAGGCTTGATAGTCGAGTGAGTGATTATTCGAACTCGAAGTATTTGTTGCCCGTAGGCTTTATGGTCGAGTGAAAGGTTTGCTCGAACTCGATGTAGGATAGCCCTTAGGCTTGATAGTCGAGTGAGTGATTATTCGAACTCGAAGTAATTGTAGCCCATAGGCTTTATGGTCGAGTGAGCGGTTTGTTCAAACTCGATGTAGGATAGCCCTTAGGCTTGATAGTTGAGTGAGTGATTATTCGAACTTGAACTCGAAGTATTGTAGCCTGTAGGCTTTATGGTCGAGTGAACGGTTTGCTCAAACTCGATGTAGGATAGCCCTTAGTCTTGATAGTCGAGTGAGTGATTATTCGAACTCGAACACGAAGTATTTGTAGCCCGTGGGCTTTATGGTCGAGCGAGCGATTTGCTTGAACTCGATGTAGGATAGCCCTTAGGCTTGATAGTCGAGTGAGTGATTATTCAAACTCGAACTCGAAGTATTTGTAGCCCGTGGGCTTTATGGTCGAGTGAATGGTTTGCTCAAACTCGATGTAGGATAGCCCTTAGGCTTGATAGTCGAGTGAGTGATTATTCAAACTCAAACTCGATGTATTGTAGCCCATAGGCTTTATGATCGTCCATTACCTGAAATTCTTTCGATAGTGGTCCGCCCTTGAGCCTGTTTGAATCACGAGGTAGAAAGATCATTTCGAAGTATGAGACATCTGAAAAGAAGAGGTTTTCCTTTATAAGTCATTATATATGCGTTTGTATCTTGCGCTAGGGCTCGAGCAAAACTACGCGGGCATGGTTCATTTTGACCATTTGGCCCTTATACCTTTCTCTATCGAGACCCTGTCTGACATGAATTTGATATGAAGAAACATTCTTGTACCAAACTTGGTTTATTATCGATGGTAGGGCCCCCCCAGTATTCGAGGTTGAATATGAAGAAGCCTTGGATACTGTTGAATTGCCCTCAGGTAGCACATGGTTGTTGCCTCATTAAAAACCTCACCGGAAAAAAACCCATTCGGGATAAAAGCCAATCTAAGGGAAAAAAGAGTGCAACGTGTACTTTAAAACCTGAGGTCCCGGCGTCTTTGATCGAACTTCTGCGATGGGTTAGCTTCGAATATGTATATATGGGTGAAAGGGAAGAGAGAATCATACCTTAACAATAATATCGTTTGAGGAGTGATATGTTCCAATTGTTCGATAATGGTTTGCCATCCATCGTTCCGAGTTTGTAAGATCCCTTTCCGACTATATCGAGGACCTGATAGGGTCCTTCCCAATTTGGGCCGAGCTTCCCTTCATTAGGATATCGAGTACTGATGGTGACCTTCCTTAGGACTAAGTTCCCGACCCTGAAGTGGCGGAGGTTGGTTCTTCTATTGTAGTACCTTTTGATTCGTTGTTTTTGTGTAGCCATTCGAACAAGTGCCGCTTCTCATTTTTCATCTAATAATTCGAGGCTAGTGTTCATTTCCTCATGGTTTGATTCCACCGATGTATGTCAAAACCTTGCGTTGGGTTCTCCGACTTCGACTGGAATTAAGGCTTCGGAGCCATACACTAAGGAAAATGGAGTTGCTCCTATACTGGACTTCGATGTTGTTCGGTATGCCCATAGGATTTCGGGTAGAATTTCTCTTCATTTCCCTTTGGCTTCGTTCAACCTTTTCTTCAAGTTTTGGATGATAGTCTTATTTGTTGATTCGGCTTGTCTGTTCCCACTGGGGTGATACGGTGTCGATAATATCCTTTTTATCTTATGATCTTCGAGAAATTTTGTTACTTTATTGCTGATAAATTGCTTACCATTATCGCATGTTTATTCTACGGGTATCCCGAATCGACACACGATGTGATCCTAGATGAAATCTATAACCTCTTTTTCTCTTACTTTCTCGAACGCCTGTGCTTCAGCCCATTTAGAGAAATAGTCAGTCATAAATAAAATGAATTTAGCTTTACCTGGGGTCGATGGTAGGGGGCCGACGTTATCCATCCCCCATTTCATGAATGGCCATGGGGATAAGACTGAATGAAGTTGTTCCCCGGGTTGATGGATCATCGGTGCAAAGCTTTGGCATTTATCACATCTTCGAACAAACTCCTTAGTGTCCATTTCTATGCTATCCCAGTAATATCCTGCTCTGATGATTTTGTGAATCAGTGATTCGGCACCGGAGTGGTTCCCATAAGTGCCTTCATGAACCTCTCATAAAATATAATCGGTGTCTCCTGGTCCCAAGCATACTGCCAATGGTCTATCGAATGTCCTTCTATACAATGTTCCATCTTCAGCCGACGTGAATCGAGCAACTTTAGTTCGTAGGGCCCTTGACTCTTTAGGGTTCGATGGGAGTTTTCCGTTTCCCAAATATTCAATATACTTATTTCTCCAATCCCAGGTAAAGCTTGTGGAGTTTATCTCGGCGTGCCCCTCCTCGATTACGGAGCTCGAGAGTTGAACGACAGTCCCCGAATCGATCTCATCTTCCTCGATCGATGACCCTAAATTTGCGAGTGCATTGGCCTCACCGTTTTGTCCTTGAGGCACATGTTGCAAAGTCCATTCCTTGAAACGGTGCCAAGTTACCTGTAATTTGTCCAAATACCTCTGTATTTTGCCTTCTCGAACCTCGAAGGTTTTGTTTACTTGGTTTACTACCAGTAAAGAGTCACATTTAGCTTCAATCATTTATGCTCCCAGGCTTTTGGCCAGCTCGAGACCTGCAATCATGGCCTCGTACTCGGCCTCATTGTTAGTCAACCTAAAAGTTTTGATAGACCGCCTAATGATGTCACCCGTGGGGGGTTTTAATATGATGCCAAGCCCGGACCCCTTCACATTCGAAGCACCATATGTGAAGAGGGTCCAAACCCCCAATGATGTACCCGATTTTAACAAGAGTTCTTTTTCAACTTCGGGTACGAGGGCTGGCGTGAAATCGGCCACGAAGTCTGCTAAAATTTGAGACTTGATGGCCGTACGAGGTTGATATTTGATATCGTACCCGCTGAGCTCGATGGCCCATTTGGCCAATCGGCCCGATAGTTCGGGCTTGTGTAAGATATTACGAAGTGGGTAAGTCGTCAACACGCATATGGGGTGACATTGAAAGTATGGTCTTAATTTCCTAGAAGCGCTTATTAGTGCATGAAATTATCTACTCTCTGCTTCTCCTAAGGTCCGACTTACGTAATAAACATGAAATTATGTACCTTGCTCTTCTCGAACTAGGACGCCACTTACCGCGATTTTCGATACGGCCAAGTATAAGTAATGTGTTTCATCTATCTTCAGAGTATGAAGTAGTGGCGGGCTCGACAGGTATTGCTTCAATTGTTCTAAAAGTTTGTTGGCATTCTGGGGTCCAAGCGAAATCATTCTTCTTTTTGAGTAGAGAGAAGAATCTGTGGCTTCGATCTGATGACCTCGAAATGAATCGTCCGAGGGAAGCTATCCGTCCAGTTAGCTTTTGCACTGCTTTCACATTATCCACGGTGGTGATGTCTTTGATGGCCTTGATATTATCGGGGTTGATCTCGATTCCCCGATTTGATACCATGAAGCCAAGAAATTTACCCGAGCCAACCTCGAAAGCACATTTCTCGGGGTTGAGCTTCATGTTGTATTTCCTTAATATCTCAAACATCACCTGCAAATGAGTTAAATGGTCCTCTGCGTGCAGGGAGTTGACTAGCATGTCATAAATATAAACTTCCATCGACTTACCTATTTGTTTTTCGAACATTTTATTCACTAGGCGTTAATAAGTAGCTCCTGCGTTTTTTAGCCGGAAGGGCATTACATTATAACAATATGTTCCATACTTGGTGATAAACGAAGTTTTTTCTTGGTCCTCCGGGTTCATTCGAATTTGATTGTACCCATAATAGGCATCGAGAAAAGTAAGGATCTCATGACCGGCTGTGGCATCGATCACCCGATCGATGTTAGGCAGTGGAAAAGAATCTTTGGGGCATGCTTTGTTTAGATCTTTATAGTCTACACACATTCTGAGTTTGTTCCCTTTTTTAGGGACTATAACAACGTTAGCTAACCATGCAGGATATTTTACTTCCCGAATCGACCCTATTTTGAGAAGTTTACTTACCTCATCTTTTACGAATGCGTGCTTTAACTCGGACTAAGGTCTTCTTTTTTGCTTCACCGGTCTGATCCTAGGGTCCAAGCTCAGCCGGTGCATTGTTATCGACGGTGGGATTCCTGCCATGTCTACATGGGACCAAGAAAAGCAATCTATGTTATCAATAAGAAATTGAATAAGCTTTTTCCTGAGTTCAGGGTTCAACCCCATTCCCAGGCATACCTTTCTTTCTGACAGATGTTCGATCAATATGACATGTTCCAGTTCTTCGACCGTCGATTTGGTGGCGTCAAAATCCTCGGGGATGATAAAAGTTCGGGGTGTTAGGAAATCTTCCTCGTCATCTTCTGTTTCCTACTTCACCGATTTGGTCGAGACTGGCCGTTGTGATTGCTATTTGGCCTCTCATATATTTTTAATGCTCAATCTTTCTGAGGCTGATAATGTTGATATCGGTGTTACCTCATCTACTGCAAACATTTCCTTCGCCGCATGCTGCTCCCCGTACACTGTTTTCATGCCGTCCGATGTTGGGAATTTCATTATTTGGTGGAGAGTCGAAGGTACTGCCCTCATATTGTGGATCCAAGGCCTTCCGAGTAGGGCATTATATCTCATGTCGCCTTCGATTATGTGCAACTTTGTATTTTGGATGGTTCCAGCCACGTTCACTGGTAGAATAATTTCCCCTTTAGTCATTTCGCTGGCCATATTAAAACCGTTTAAGACCCGAGCTGCGGGCACGACTTGATTCTGCAGACCGAGCTGCTCCACGGCCCTTGATCGGATGATATTTATAGAGGTACCTGGATCCACTAAAACACGCTTAACCTGAACTTTATTTAATAGGATAGAAATTACCAGAGCGTCGTTGTGGGGCTGAGAGATGCCTTCTGCTTCTTCATTTTTGAATGATAAAGTGCCTTTGGGCACATAATCTCGGGTTCGTTTTTCCCCTGTGGCCGATACCTTAATGCGTTTGAGTGCGGGTTTCTGTGGAGTGTTGACCCCGACGATGATCATGTGAATGATATGTTGAGGTTCCTCTTGTTTGTCTTTTCCGTTGGAGTCCCTTTCAATAAAGTGATTCTTGGCTCAATCACTGAGGAATTCTCAAAGGTGGCCCTCATTGAATAGACGGGCTACCTCCTCCATTAACTGCCTGCAGTCCTCGGTCCAGTGGCCATGCGTACCATAATATTTACACATAGAATTTGGGTTTCTTTGGGAAAGATCGGGTTGCATGGGCTTGGGCCACCTAGTATCTTTGATTTTTCCGATTACCGATACAATACTCAATGCATCGATGCTGAAGTTATACTCCGATAACCGAGGCGCCTCTCTAGGATCGGCATATTTGTGAAAGCCATTCTTGCTCATCAGTCCCCGAGAATTTTGTCTTCGATCACTCCTTCGATTATTTCGAGCGGCATTGTGTGTCGAGCCGTTATTCATTCGATCTGTGACGTATGGTTGATATCGGTCTCTGTTCGACCTCGGTTCTCTATTGATGTCCCCTTGGTTTTTAATAGCCGATCTATTTGGATGTGCGGATCCGAAAGGAGTTCCTAATTGATCATCTTCGACCCTGATCTTTGATTGATATCGATTGTGCACATCTGCCCAAGTTATTGCTGGGTACTCGATCAAATTTTGTTTTAGCCGACATGATGCCATCGAACTTCGCTCGTTCAACCCTTGAGTAAAAGGTTGGGCGGCCCAATCGTCTGTGTCCGGTGGCAATTCCATGCGTTCCATTTGAAATCGGGACACAAACTCCCTCAACATTTCATTATCCCTTTGTTTCACTTTGAAAAGGTCCGATTTCCTCATTGCAACCTTTATGGCACCGACGTGTGCCTTTACAAATGAATCCGCTAACATGGCAAATGTATCGATGGAATTTGGTGGTAGGTTATGATACCAAATCATTGCTCCCTTCGAGAGGGTCTCTCCGAATATTTTCAACAACACGGATTCGATTTCATCGTCTTCCAAATCATTACCCTTGATGGCACACGTGTAAGAGGTGACGTGTTCGTTGGGATCGGTCGTACCGTTATATTTGGGGATTTCGAGCATACAGAATTTTTTGGGGATTGGTTTTGGGGCTGCACTCGAGGGAAAAGGCCTTTGTACGAATTTCTTGGAATCCAACCCTTTATCATGGGCGGAGCCCCTAGGATCTGATCAATCCTGGAATTATATGTTTCTACTTTCTTATCGTTGTCTTCGATTCGCTTTGTGAGCTCCTCAAGTATTTTAGCAATTTCGGGAGTAGTCCCCGATTCTTACTCGTTTGACTTTACTACGGTTGGCTCCGTTCGGTGGGCAATTTCTCGAGGTGGACTGGGCTCGGTCTGCTTGGTAGCTGGGTTTGGCTCTGCAGCTGAGCTATTGCTACCTGCTAAGCTTGCAACATTTCAAAGACCATACGCAAGTTGACTCTGTTCTCCTCCACATTATGGGAGTCTCGAGTTGCAGATCGAGTATCGCCATGAATGCTATTTTCAGGCTCGAAAAGTTAGTTTGCCTCAAAGGCCATATGCGAGTTGACATCTAGCGGTACTTCCGCTTGAGCTTCAGGTACCTAGACTCGAGCTTCAATGACATTGATAAGCAGCCTTCCGATCCTATGCATTAAGTTATTGGTTTCGTCTTGAAGGTCGGCTTCGTTGTCGGTAGGTAAAGCCATTAATCGAGTGTTTGCTATTGCTAATTCGAAGTCAGAGACATCCTCAAAAGACGAGCGTAAAGTGGTGTGTGTTGCAGATTTGTATCAAACAAACACTGTTATCCTTAGCCCTACGGTGGGCACTAAACTGTTTACCCGAAAAATCGGATAGAGTTAAATTTATAAGTAGTTCTAAGGATGTGTGATATAACTTGACACAAATCGTACAGAGAAATAGAAATGCGTATATTCTAGACTGTGAGAATGAGAGATAAAATAGTGAGCGAGAAGAATAAATGAGATAAAGTAAAACAGGCTCAAGAGGTTGATCTTTCAATATTAGAAGTAGACTCTTGTTACAATGCGTGTGTCCCCATGCTTACAACAATCCCCCTCTTTATAGTAGAGGGATCCTACTTTATATACAGTAAAAAATATATAGTGGAGAACCCATGATGAATTGTCTTTTTCCTAATTCCTATCAGGATTCTCTCTCTTAGTGCGATTGCAACGACCCTTGTCTGTGAGCTCGATACTCACTCGAACTCAATATTGGATTGAGCCATCGGCCTTGACTCGAGCTTGATCCTGATTCGGAGTCTTGATATTCAGGGTGGGCGTTGGTCGGTCTATGCATCTTTGACAACTTTCGCGTCGCCTTGTAGTTTGATTTTATTATGGGCCCGATAATGATACCGAGCTGATCATTGATCGGTCTTAGAGCTCGAAGCATGACATCTTTACTTCAGACCTCGACCTGACATTACGCAGATACCCTTTGATCAAAGCATTATCATCTCGACTAGACCGTACGACTGACTAATAGGTTTCGACCGTATACATTTTTCTCTCCAAATTCTGCTTACTCATTTTTTTCTCCTCTCTCAATTTTCTCTGATATTCCTCAGCTTTATTATTCAAAATTGATTCGCAGAAGAAACCTTTCTAAAAACGAGACAACTTAGATTTGATGTCGAGGCACGAAACCCATGGCTGAAACCTCCAAAAGAGAGACCCCAAACCAAGTGCACATAAAATCTTCAAAATGGATGATCCAAAAAGGAATTGAGACTTAATGGAAGCCTAGAATATAACCTAATTTCAAGTACCCGTTGATCATCGAATACCCCACTTAGTTGGAGCTTCAGTTGTTGTTAATAAGATTCAAATATTGCATCTTTATATGTTTTAAAAATAAAAACAGATCTTTAAAGAAAACTTAGATAAGTAAAAAATTGGAATTCATATTTAGATAATTTAATTTCTGATTTTTATTGTTCATCTTTAGGGGTTTGTGCAATTAAAAGAGGAGGGGCTACTAATGGAGGGTTGTGATACCGAGTTAAAAGTGGTAATAGTATTGTGGTGGTTGGGTATTGGCGATAGTAGTTTCGTAAAGAAGAAGGTGGTGGTGGAAGAAGTGATATTGCCACATAGCATCTACCTCAGCGAAAAGTCAGGCCATGCGCAATGGGGTTGGACATGGTAGAGGCTCTAACGGAGAAAACATATTTTTTCACCAATGTTATAATGTCCAGGTTGTTTTGGACGAATAGTATAATATGGATGGTATATATTTTTTTTTCCGCATAATATAGCGGTAATTTTGACCCTTTTCGTATTATTTTTTTAAAGATTCCGTTTGTTGGATTTGAAAATAAGGGTAAATATATGCCAATTTGTAACGGCAAAGACATGGATGACCCCAACTATTAGTGGATGGCAAAAGTATCCCATACCATATAGTACAGGGGCTATTTTGGCCCTTCTTCTTTTATCAAAAGTAATTAAGAGTCATTACAACAAGGTACCATCCTTAGCATGGTACGCAGCTCCTCCATTTAAAAAAAATAAAAACAACAAAAGAGGGCAGATTACAATAATACATTAAGCTCCCAAATATAACTCCATTGCTCCCGTCCTTAGCAAGCAAGTCAGCAACACCATTTGCTTCCCTAGTTCTCTTGATTATGAGTTATTCTCACCTTATACGACACTTCTCATTATTACAATTCAACTTCCATGTCACATAAAAGTCGCGCACAAACACTTGATCTTATTACAAGGAGTAAAGAATTTTTGTTTACTCGAAAAACGGATAGAGTTGTATTTATACATAGTTCTAAGGGTACGTGGTATAACTTGACACAAATCATAAAAGTATGTAGAAATATCAAGTATTGAATGTAAATAATGAAATATAAGCCAAGTTGAATGGAGAATGATTTATGGATAAACTAGATGAATCAATGTATAAAGTTCAAAAGGATAATCTCCCAAAATGAGAGTGTTTCAATAGTATCTGAGTTATATTGTATGAATGCCTTGATCATCCTCTACAGAAATAATAGCCATCCTTCTTATAATGAAGGGATCTTACTTTGGATATAATAAAAAATACATAGTGGGGAACCCATGATAGATTAGCTTTTTCTTGATTCCCGCCGAGATTCTCTTCCTTAATACGGCTGTAACGGCTTCTGTCCCTTGGCTCATTCTTGACCAGACTCGATATTGACTTGAGCTCGATATTGACTCGAGGCCCGGTATTAACTTGGACTCGGTATTGGTCGGTCTCTGGCTCTTAAGCTCGATAACTCCGCTTCACATCATAGCTCGATATTGGCTCGAGCTCGACAATGGCTTCGAGCTCAGAATTCGATTGGTTCCTAAAATATGAGCTCGGTGACTTGGCTTCAGATCTCATCATGATATTACGAAGACGCTCCTAGGTTCACTATATTCCAATCTTGACTAATCATACGAAGGTCGAAACCGGTTTGACCGTATACAGACAGTCCCTTCATTTCTCGGGACGAATGTGGCGAGAAACGACATGATTTTTTCAATGGCTTGACTAGATATGCACTGACGTTTACATCGAGCCCGACCATGATGTACGCGATAGATGTCCCGTCGGTTCAGTTACCAAAGCAGTAAATGCGTGTCAGACGACGGTCGGCCACTACTGATATTGAACCGCCACTGCCCAATCTATAAATAGCTCCTCTATTTACTATTCTTCACTTTCAGATCTTCAAATCTTCTAAGTTCCTTTTTGCATCTTCTGAGTTTTTCATTTGCAAATTTATAATTTTCACTGCAAATTCCTTCTCTAAACACCAAATACTTTCGATCTTCGTCCACATAATTATAGATGGCAAAAATGTCTAAAATCGTTCGGCAAAAAGAGGTCGCTTCTTCATCTCGACCTGCCGGTGGAGGAGCCTCGCCCTGAGGAATTCGTTCCGGTGGGGTGTTCAACTATAGGTGATTTTAAAATTGAAAAGACTTCTCCAGTACCGGGCCGATGTGAACCGATGTCGAGGTACCAATGTTCGATTACCGAGAAGGTTCTTGAGAAAGTCATACAAGAATGCAATTGGGATAATAAGCTCGTAGTAGTCCTGTCGCTTGACGAATCCATTACTACCCACATGGAAGGGTTCTTAAGTGTTTACACTTACCCTTTCACGTTGGGTCCTCTAGACCCCATCATCGTCGCCTTCTGCAAGAGGTACGATGTGATCCTTGGCCAGATCCATCCTTCCTTTTGGAGGATAGTGATTCTTCTCTAATTTTTCTCGAGCAAGATCGAGGGGTGTATCTTCACCCTCGATCACCTTATGCGCGTTTATAGTCCCCGACTTTACCGAGGAGGGTTAATCAAGCTTGCTAGCCGATCGTCCAAAGTGTCGTTCTTGAGTATTGATAAGACTCGCAATCGAGGTTGGATGGGCCGTTTTGTCCGAATCAAAACCTCGGACCTGATCCCTGTCGATGACTTGCCGTTTCCTGAGAAATGGAATACGAATTGTGAGTAAATATTTCCCTTTGTTCGTTTTAATTTTGTGACTGCCTTTTATTTTGTTGACCCATTTTTCTTTTCTAGTCACAGTCGTAGCTCGGATGCCGGAAGTGATTCCGGATCTTAAACAATGGGTTGAAGGTCTGGTGCTGCAGAGACCGTACTCCGAGCATGCTTGGGTCGAATTATCAAAGGGTCGATGGGAGGCCCGTAGTCATGGGAAGTCTCTTTCTCGATTTATCTGTTATTTGTTCTTCTTTATTTGCTTATTCCTTATTTTTTGTAGGACTTGGGAAGGATGTAGCCATGAGACTCCCATCTGGTGATGAAGAGATTCCTGCCCCGAAGCAGGTTAAAGAAAGGAAGAGAAAAGATGTACCGATCTCCCCGAGCTTGGAAAAGAAAAAATGGCTAAGAAAACTCGCAAGCCAAAGGGGGGCTCCGGTGTTATTCCTTCGGAAGTGGTCCGCCAATTAAGGGACGAACCCGAAGGAGGAGAAGAGGATTTAGCCTGTGTACGGGCTAATGTTGTGATTCAACATTCTTTCGAATTGGCGGAAGCAAATTAGGGAATCCTGACCATAATCCCAGAACGAGAAGAAACCGAGATTATCCCTTCTCGAGCTAATATGATTGAAAGGGAGACCGAGGGTAGGACTTCTCGGGCAGTAGAAGATATTTCGAGGGATGAGCTCGGGATAGTAGATATCAGTGGATCCCCTCAGATTTCGGGTGCCATGATTCGAGAGGCCAGCATATTGGAAGGTCGGTCCTACGAGGGCATTCAAGAGTCAATCGATATCCATAATTTTCTGGATGGGCTCGAATCAGCTGCCTCGGAGGAGGTTACCGGTTTTGGTGCAATGCCGATACCAAAGAAAGCATCATGGTTGGGTCCTGCCGAGCCCTCATCGGTTCACAAACTGGTGGACCGATTCCCAGCCTCGAGTGTCGATCCCGACCATAGGCAAAAGATAGTGCTCTCCGTGCCTGAGGATACCCGAATTTTTTCTCCCCCCGTGGGGATTGCTAGTTACCTTCGGTCCTTGGTGACCTAAGAGGATCAATCAGTGATGAATGCGGTAGGGCCCGCCTATCTTTTCAACGAGGCACAACATGCTTTGAATCGGGTAACTCTGATGGCATCTTTGCTATTTATTTTATACTTAGAATTGTAGGTGATTCTAACGTTTTTCCTTCTGTTTGTAGGGTTCGGTGTTGCATCACGAGCCCCACCTCCAAATCTGAGAGGAGCACAATGCTAAGGTTCGGAGCCTCACTGAGAAGAGTGACTCTTACAAGCTCCTTAGTGAAAAACTTTGAGCAGATTTGACAACAGCTCGGGAAGAGCACGAGGAGATGGCTGAGCAGGTATTCCAAATTTTCCATGATAGTGAAGATGAAAAGGAGATAACCACTAACGACCTGATTCTGCAAGTTCGGCAGAGGATCGAGCAGATCGGACGGCTTAACTCACAGGTCGATGGGCTACTGGCCGAGGCAGAAGAATTTAAAAAGAGTATGGATATCCTTGCCTCGAAAAAGGAAGCCGTTCAAGCTCAGTTAGAGTTGTCTGATGAACAACTTCGATCTGTGAAAGAAAATGCCTCGGGGCTGATCGAGAAGATGAAAGAGCTTCAACATCGGTTGGATTTGGCCATTTCTAATAAAGCAGGTTTGGCTAACGAACTTGAAGTGGCAAGATGTGACGTGATCGAGGCAAATAAAAGAGCCTATGCTAAAGTGGCTTAGTTCAGGATCGATGTGAGGTTAACCAAGCCAAAGCCAAGAGTATGGTCGAACATGCTAAATGGCAAGCTCGGAGAGAAGCTCTCGAGGAGGTCAGTGCTGAGGGCTTTGATGTTTGGGCCAAGATTGAAGTTGCCAGGGCGGAAGAGAACAAAGCTCGAAGGCTGTCTTTTCCTGAGGAAGACTCCGATAACTCGAGTGAGTCCGAAGGTGAGGAAGATGCCGAGGATATAGACTCTGAGGAGGATCAAGCCATTTAGGGCCTTAGGTAGTTGTTGCCTCCGAGGCTGTTTTTGGTTTTTTATAAAGAACTTCCGAGTTGCCTTTGTACAAGATTTGCATATATATATATATATATATATATAAAATTTTCTTCCTTTGCAGCAAAATAGCCTTTTAAGCTAAATAATTCAAACTTTGAATTACTATTGCCTTCGGGCTTTGTGGGTAGTCCGTTTCGTTTATCGGGTACGAATTGAGGCAGCCTTCAGGCTTAAATGGTTGAATGAATATTTTATTTGAACTCGAAATAATGAGTAGCCCTTAGGATTAGTAGTCGAGTGAGTGATTTCTCGAACTTGAAGTAATGTAGATCGTAGGCTTAATAGTCAAGTGAGCGATTGCTTGAACTCGAAGTAGGAGTATCCCTTAGGCTTAATAGTCGAGTGAGTAATTTCTCGAACTCAAAGTAATGTAGCCCGTAGGTTTAATGGTCGAGTGATTGCTCGAACTCGATGTAGGAGTAGCCCTTAGGCTTAATAATCGAGTGAGTGATTGCTCTAACTCAAAGTAATGTAGCCCGCAGGCTTAATAGTCGAGTGAGTGATTGCTCGAACTCGAAGTAGGAGTAGCCCTTAGGCTTAATAGTCGAGTGAGTGATTGCTCGAACTCGAAGTAATGTAGCCCGTAGGCTTAAAGGTCAAGTGATTGCTCAAACTCAATGTAGGAGTAGCTCTTAGGCTTAATAGTCGAGTGAGTGATTGCTTGAACTCGAAGTAATGTAGCCCGTAGGCTTAATGGTCGAGTTAGTAATTGCTCGAACTCGAAGTAGGAGTAGCTCTTAGGCTTAATGGTCGAGTGAGTGATTGCTTGAACTCGACGTAATGTAGCCCGTAGTCTTAATGGTCGAGTGATTGATTTCTCTAACTCGATGGAATGTATCCCGTAGGCTTAATGGTCGAGTGAGTGATTGCTCGAACTCGATGGAATGTAGCCCGTATGCTTTATGGTCGAGTGAGTGATTGCTCGAACTCGATGGAATGTAGCCCGTAGGCTTTATGGTCGAGTGAGTGATTGTTGGAACTCGAAGTAATGTAGCCCGTAGGCTTATGTGGGGCTTGATCTCGTTGGTTTTTCGGTTGGCAATCCCCGATTTATGGGGCAATGGTCGGCCCTCAGGTGTGTTTGCATAATAGAAGATGGATTTTGAGATATTGGCATAGAAGAAGTTTCCCTTTATGTCATTATACATGTGTTAGTGTTTTGTACCAGGGGTCGAGCAAACTACATGAGCATGGTTCGTTTTGACCATTTGGCTCTTACAATTCTTCCTACCGAAACCCTGTTGTTGTGAAGTAATTTCCTTGCCTTGAACTTGATATATTTGAGGGTAATTCCCCCCCAGTATTCGAGGTTGATTGTAAAGAGGCCTAGGATACTGCTGAATTGTTCTAAGTTAGCACGATCAATGGTTGCATCATTAAAAACATTGTCGAAAAACCCATTTGGGACAAAACCGATTTAAGAGAAAAAGAGTGCAACGCGTGCTTTCAGGCCTAAAGGCTTCGAGTTAAGTGATCCATCCCTGTTTCTGATCGAACACCTGCAAGGGTTAATTTCAAAATATAAATGAACATAAGAGGGTCGTACCTTAACAGTAGTATCGTTTTAGGTGCAACACGTTCCAATTGCTTGGTAGTTGTTTGCCGTTTATTACACCGGGCTTGTAGGATCCTTTTCCGGTGATTTCGAGAACCTGGTACGGTCCTTCCCAGTTCAGACCCAATTTTCCTTCATTTGAATTTTGGGTGTTGAGGGTGACTTTCCTTAGCATTAAGTCCCCGATTTTAAAATATCGAAGATTAGTTCTTCAAATATAATACCTTTCAATCCGCTGTTTTTGGGCGGCTAATAGGACGAGAGTTGTTTCTTGTTTTTCGTCAAATAATTCTAGGCTCGTCTTTATCGTCTCGTTATTTGATTCATTTGTTGCATATCGAAACCTAATGCTGGGTTCTCCGACCTCAATCGGGATAAGAGCTTCGGTGTCATAAACCAACGAGAATGGTGTTGCTTCAGTACTCGATTTCGATGTTGTGCGGTATGCCCATAGGACTTCGGGCAATATTTCTCTCCACTTTCCTTTACCGTTGGTTTATCTTTTCTTAAGATTTTGGATAATGGTTTTGTTGGTCCATTCGGCTTGTCCGTTCCCGCTGGGATGATAAGGTATCGATAGGATCCTTTTGATTTTGTGGTCTTCGAGAAATTTGGTTACTTTGCTTCCGATGAATTATTTTTCATTATCACATACAATCTCGGATGGCATCCCGAACCGACATATGATGTGGTCCCAAATGAAGTCTATCACCTCCTTCTCTCTGACTTTCTCGAAAGCCTGTGCTTCAACCTATTTAGAGAAATAATCAGTCATAAACAAAATAAACTGAGCCTTACCTGGGGCCGATGGGAGAGGGCCGACGATGTCCATTCCCCATTTCATGAAAGGCCATGGAGATAGCACCGAGTGGAGAAGTTCCCCGGGTCGATGAATCATGGGCGCATGTCTTTGGTATTTGTTGCATTTTCGAATGAACTCCCTGGCATCTTTGTCCATATCGATCCAATAATATCATGCTCTGATTATTTTGTGGACTAATGAATCGGCACCAGAATGATTCCCAAAAGTGCCCTCGTGAGTCTCACGTAGGATGTAGTCGTTATCTCCTGGTCCCAAACATATTGCCAGTGGACAATCGAACATCCTTCTGAACAGCGTTCCATCATTGGATAAGGTGAACCGTGCAACTTTTGTGCATAGAGCCCTCGATTCATTCGGATCAGATAGAAGTTTCCCGTTCTTGAAGTATTCTATATATTTGTTTCTCCAATCCTAGGTTAGACTCGTGGAGTTTATCTTGGCATGACCTTCTTCAATTACTGAATTCATGAGTTGTACGACAGTCCCCGAGTTGAGTTCGTTATCCTCGACCGAAGAACCTAAGTTCGCAAGAGCGTCGGCCTCACTATTCTGTTCTCGAAGAACATGCTGCAATGTCCATTCCTTAAATCGATGTAGAGTCACTTGTAATTTATCCAAGGACCTCTGCATTCGATCTTCTCGGACTTCGAAAGTCCCGTTGATGTGATTTACCACGAGGAGGGAATCACATTTAGCCTCCGCGACCTCGGCTCCTAAGCTTTTAGCTAGTTCGAGACCTGCAATCACGGCCTCACATTCGGCCTCATTATTAGTAAATTTTATAGTTTTAATAGACTGTCTAACTGCATTACCTGTGGCCGATTTTAGTACGATGCCTAGTCCGGACCCCTTTGCGTTCGAGGCTCCGTACGTAAAGAGGGTCCAGATTCCCGAAGAGGTACCCGATTTTACTAGTAATTCCTTTTCAATTTTGGGTACCAAGGCCGGCATGAAGTCATCCACGAAGTCCGCTAAGATCTGAGATTTGATGGCGGTTCGAGGTTGATACTCGATGTCATACCCGCCGATCTCTATGGCCCATTTGGCCAATCGACCTGAAAGCTCGGGCTTGTGTAAAATATTTCGTAGAGGATAAGTTGTCACAACATGTATCAGATGGCACTGGAAATATGGTTTTAGTTTCCTAGAGGCACTTATTAAAGCAAGCGCTAATTTCTCTAAGTGTCGTCCCCCATGCACTTCTCCCCCAAGTATCTTCCAAGCGTGCCTTTACACTTCACCTTCATTCGGTGTTCACTTGCAAAGTGCCTCCGCACTTGCACCCTTTAGTGTCTAACTTTGTGATTGACCCACACTAGCCAATCACACCATGACCCTCACGGCCTTTATGTCCGTCTGAAGCTTTTCCTGCAATGGTAAGCACATCAGCATGCTCTTTGGCGCGGCTCTCGTAGCTCGATCGCTCACTTATCCTTATAACTCCCTCTGGCATAGCTCCCGTAGCCTTTCGCTTCCGTAGCTTTTCCTTTTCCTCAGTACCTTTGAAGATGTGTTCGCTTCCAGACTCACAACTTCGCCCTTATGCCTCTTGCATAGGCGGGATCCTCCCACACTCAATGTAGAGGATACTTCTTAGCGCACACGTCCCACTTGGCATTTGGCCAGCTCTTGGGACGTCTCTTGGTGAGTACTTGTCACGATCCGAAATTCCCACCTTCGGACTATGATGGCGCCTAACATTTCACTTGCTAGGCAAGCCAACGTTAGAATAATATTAACCAATTTTTAAACAATCTTTACATTATTAATAATCAAGGAAACAAAAGCGGAAGCAAAGTTTGAAATATAGTGAAATAATCCATAAATGCAACGGTGTCTAAATACCATCCCAAAATTGGTGTCACAAGTGCATGAGCTTCTAGAATAAATACAAATAAAGGTCTGAATAAAATAAAGATTTCTGGAAATAAACACACAACTAAAGTAAAATAGACGGGGACTTCAGAACTGCGGACGCCATGCAGTTATACCTCAAGTCTCCTTTGGTAGCTAAAATCCGAGCAGGTCTATGGTACGCCGCTGGGACCAACTCCGAAATCTGCACAAGAAGTGCAGAGTGTAGTATCAGTACAACCGACCCCATGTACTGGTAAGTGCTGAGCCTAAACTCGACGAAGTAGTGACGAGGCTAAGGTGGGTATCTTATATTACCTGTACGCAATATTAGTAACAACAACAAATATTAGAAATAAATCAGGTAACTCTTTTATAATAATTTAAGCCAACTCAGTAGTCATAATCAATTATCATTTCCATCAATTCTGTTGTAGCGTGCAACCCGCTCACACAATATATTCACATTCAGTTCTGTTGCAGCGTGTAAACCTCTCTCACAATATATTCACATTCAATTCTGTTGCAGTGTGCAACCCGCTCTCACAATATATTCAAATTCAGTTCTGTTGCGGCTTGCAACCCGCTACTCCAATATATTCATTTTAATCAAGTCTGTTGCGGCTTGCAACCCGGTCCTGCTCACACAATATATTCACATTCAGTTCTGTTGCAGCGTGTAAACCTCTCTCACAATATATTCACATTCAATTCTGTTGCAGTGTGCAACCCGCTCTCACAATATATTCACATTCAGTTCTGTTGCGGCGTGCAACCCGCTACTCCAATATATTCATTTTAATCAAGTCTGTTGCGGCTTGCAACCCGGTCCCCCAATAATATATATATATATATATATATATATATATATATATATATATATATATATATATATATATATATATGTATGTCGACTTTTAAATAAGTTTGTCACGGCGTGTAACCCGATCCTCCAATATGGACTTTTAATAAGTGTGTTGCGGCGTGCAACCCGATCCTCCAATATATTCATTATAATCAATCTTGTTGCGGCGTGCAACCTGCTCCTCCAACATATTCATTTACCAATTTTTATAGAAGAAATTTCTCCAATAAATGTAACAATTAATATAAAATTATAAGGCAACAAGCATACAATAATTATGATTTAATTATGAAACAAACAAAGGCAAATAGCAAATTATTATGGAAGTCAGAGAGAAAATATGCAGTTTAATATTTAATATGCTAAATATCAAATAACAATTAAGGCACATAATTCAAATAGCATGTAACAATTAATACAGGAATTCAAGAATTAATATTTGACAAAGAATAGGAGAGAAACAATTATTATAATAATTAATTCATGATTTAAAACAATTTGTAATTTTTCAAGTAAGCAGACAAATAATTAATTTGATGACGTATAGACACTCGTCACCTCGCCTATACGTCGTTCACATACAATTCACATAACAATAATTTAAGGGTTCTATTTCCTCAAGTCAAGGTTAACCATGACACTTACTTGGCTTTGCAAATTTCAATCAATTACTCAACCATAGCTTTTCCTTTTAAATTGGTCTCCAAACACTTCAAATCTATTCACAAACAATTCAATATATTCAATACGAATAATAGGAATTAATTCCATACGAATTTACTAATTTTCCGGATAAAAATCCAAAATTTATTAAAATATTCGACAATGGGACTCACGTCTCAAATCTCGAAAAAACTTACGAAATTCGAACACCCGTTCCGATAAGAGTCCATCCATACAAAATTTATCAAATTCTGGTGTCAAATGGACCTTCAAATCTTAAATTTTCGTTTTTGAAAGATTTTATAAAAATTCCAATTTCTTCCATCTAAATCTAAAATAAATGATGAATATAGACTTAGATTTATGAAAAACAATCACTATATGATAAAGAACACTTACCCAATTCGAAATCGTGAAAAACTCCTTTAAAATCGCCCCTAAGCCGAGTTATAATTGAGGGTTTGTGAAAAATGGGAAAAATCCTGTTTTGGTTATGTTTTAAGTCACAGGCGTCAGGCCTTCTTCGCGTTCGTGAAGGGCCTATCGCGTTCGCCATGAGTAGCAGTCCATGGATTTTGCGTTCGCGAGTCCTCCTTCGTGTTCGCGAAGGCTTTTTCCCCCCGGCCTTCGCGTTCGCGAGGCATTGCTCACGTTCACGATGAAGGAATGATCAACCCTCTCCCAGGTGTGCCTAACACTACGCGTTCGCGAGGAGCTGGTCGCGTTCCCGAAGGGTAACGCCCAAATAGCTTCGCGTTCGCGACAAAGCCTTCGTGTTCGTGAAGAAGAAAACTTTAGCTGCCCAGTTCACTCTTCGCGTTCGCGAGAGTACCTTCGCGAACGCGAAGAAGGACATGCCAGAACACCTGCTGCAGCAACATACCAGATTTTCAAAAACCAAAATATCCCGTGGCCTATCTGAAACTCACCCGAGCCCTCGGAGTTCCAAACCAAACATGTACACATGTCTAAAAATATCATACGAACTTGCTCGCGTGATCAAATCGCCAAAATAACACTTAGAACTATGAATCGGGCGCCAAATCAAAGGTAATTTTTAAGAAAACTTTAAATCTTATATTTTACAACCGGACGTCCGAATCACGTCAAATCAACTCCGATTCCCACCAAATTCGGCAGACAAGTCATAAATATTATAGTGGACCTATAACGGACTCCGAAACCAAAATACGGACCCGAGGTCAATAAATCCAACTTCAGTAATTTCTTAAAAATCATTAAGCTTTCAAGCTTTTAATATTTCATCAAAATTCGATATCTCGGACTAGGGACCTCGGAATTCTATTTCGGGTACACGCTCAAGTCCCAAATCACGATACAGACCTATCAGAATTATCAAAACACTGATCCGGGTCCATTTGCTCAAAATATTGACCAAAGTCAACTCAGTTGAGTTTTAAAGCTTTATTTCACATTTTAATCCATTTTTCACATAAAACTTTCCGAAATATTGTACGGACTGCGCACGCAAGTCGAGGAATTATACATGGTGCTTTTCGAGGTCTTAGAACATAGAATAACTTATTAAATTTAAAAATGACATTTTGGGTCATCACATTCACCATCTCTAAAACAAACGTTCGTCCTCAAACGGAGTTAGAAATAGTACCTGAGCTGGAGAAAAGGTGTGGATATTTACTCCTCATGTCCCACTCGGGCTCCCAGGTAGATGCCTCTATCGGCTGATCTCTCCATTGCACCTGAACTGAAGAATAACTCTTAGATCTCAACTGTCGGACCTGTCGGGCTAGAATAGCCACCGGCTCCTCCTCGTAAGTCAAATCTTTGTTCAATTGGACTGAGCTGAAATCTAACACATGAGACGGATCACCATGATATTTTCGGAGCATAGACACATGGAACACTGGATGAACCACTGATAAACTAGGTGGCAATGCAAACATGTAGGCTACTTCACCCACCATTTCAAGAATTTCAAAGGGTCTGATATACCTAGGGCTCAACTTGCCCTTTTTTCCGAACCTCATTACACCTTTCATATGTGAAACCCGAAGCAATATTATTTCTCCAACCATGAATGCAATAGCACAAACTTTATGGTCGGCATAACTCTTTTGCCTAGACTGAGCCGTGCGAAGTCGATCCTGAATAATCTTGACCTTATCCAAGGCATCGTGTACCAAATCGGTATCCAACAATCGAGCCTCTCCCGGTTCAAACCAACTAACTGGAGATCGGCATCGCCTTCCATATAATGCCTCATATGGAGTCATCTGAATGCTCGACTGGTAGCTATTATTATAAGCAAACTCCGCAAGTAGCAAGAAATGATCCCAAGAACCTCCAAACTCTATAACACAAGCGCGGAGCATATCTTCCAATATCTGAATGGTGCGCTCTGACTGACTGTCCGTCTGTGGATGAAATGCTGTACTCAACTCTACCCGCGTGACTAACTCACGCTGTACAGCCCTCCAAAAATGTGAGGTAAACTGCATACCTCGATCTGAAATAATAGACACGGGCACACCGTGAAGGCGGACAATCTCACGAATGTAAATTTCAGCTAACCTCTCTGAAGAATAGGCAACTGCCACTGGAATGAAATGTGCTGACTTGGTCAACCTGTCCATAATGACCCAAACTGCGTCAAATTTTCTTTAAGTCCGTGGGAGCCCAACAACAAAATCCATAGTGATATGCTCCCACTTCCACTCAGGAATTTCTAACTTCTGAAGCAAACCACAAGGTCTCTGATGCTCGTACTTAACTTGCTGACAATTCAGACGCCGAGCTACATATGCAACTATATCCTTTTTCATTCTCCTCCACCAATAATGTTGCCGCAAATCTTGATACATTTTGGCGGTACCTGGATGAATAGAATACCTGGAACTGTGTGCTTCTTCAAGAATTAATTCACGAAGCCCATCCACATTAGGCACACAAATACGACCCTGCATTCGCAGAACCCTATCTTCCCCTACAGCAACCCGTTTGGCATCACCGTGCCGCACCGTGTCCTTAAGGACAAGTAAATGAGGATCATCATACTGCCTTTCTCTGATGCACTCATATAAAGAAGACCGAGAAATTGTGCAAGCTAGAACCCGACTGGGTTCTAAAATATCTAACCTCACGAACTGATTAGCCAAAGTCTGAACATCTGCAGCTAATGGCCTCTCACCAACCAGAATATATGCAAGACTGCCTATACTCACAACCTTTCTACTCAAAGCATCGGCCACCACATTGGCCTTTCCGGGGTGATACAAAATGGTGATATCATAGTCTTTCAACAACTCCAACCATCTTCTCTGCCTCAAATTAAGATCCTTTTATTTGAACAGATACTGAAGGCTACGGTGATTAGTAAATACCTCACACGAGACACCGTAAAGGTAATACCTCCAAATCTTCAGCGCATGAATAATGGCTGCCAATTCTAAGTCATGAACAGGATAATTCTTCTCGTGAACTTTCAACTGCCATGACGCATATACAATTACCTTTCCATCTTGCATTAATACTGCACCAAGCCCAATGTGAGATGCGTCACAATATACCATATACGATTCTGAACCTGTGGGTAATACCAACACTGACGCCGTAGTCAAAGCGGTCTTGAGCTTCTGAAAGCTCAACTCACACTCGTCTGACCATCCGAATGGAACACTTTTCTCGGTCAATCTGGTCAATGGGCTTTCTATAGATGAAAACCCTTCCACGAACCGACGATAATAACCTGCTAAACCCAGAAAACTCCGGATCTCTGTAACTGAAGTAGGTCAAGGCCAATTCTGAACAGCCTCAATCTTCTTAGGATCCACCTTTATGCTTTCTGCCGATACAACATGCCCCAAAAAGGAAACTGAGTCTAAACAAAACTCACATTTTGAAAACTTGGCATATAACTGATTATTCTTCAAGGTGTGAAGCACACTTCAAAGATGCTGCTCATGTTCCTCTCGACTGCTGGAGTAAATCAAGATATCATCAATGAATACAACCACAAAAAAATCCAAATAAGGCTTGAACACCCGATTCATCAAATCCATAAATGCTGTTGGGGCATTTGTCAACCCAAATGACATCACTAGGAATTTGTAATGCCTATACCGAGTTCAAAAAGCTATTTTAGGGACATTAGATGCCCTAATCTTCAACTGATTGTAACCAGACCTCAAATCGATTTTCAAAAATACCTTGGCACCCTGAAGCTGATCAAATAAGTAATCAATTTTTGGCAGCGGATATTTGTTTCTGATAGTGGCCTTGTTCAACTGCCGATAGTCTATACACATCCGCATAGAGCCATCTTTCTTCTTTACAAATAATACTGGTGCACCATAGGGCGAGACAATGGGTCTAATGAATCCCTGATCAAGAAAGTCTTGTAACTGCTCTTTCAATTCTTTCAACTCTGGCGGGGCCATACGGTATGGTGGAATAGAAATAGGCTGAGTGCCCGAAGCCAAATCAATACAGAAGTCAATATATCTATCGGGTGGCATCCCCGGCAAATCTGCAGGAAACACTTCTGGAAATTTACGAACAACTGGTACTGAGTCCATAGAAGGGACATTCGCACTGGGATCGCGAATATAAGCCAAATAGGCTAGATACCCTTTCTCTACCATATGCCGAGCTTTCATATAAGAAATAACCCTGCTGGCAGAATGATCAGGAGTTCTTTTCCACTCTAACCGAGGTAACCCCGAGGGTTACTGTCTTGGCATGACAATCTAATACAGCATGATAAGGGGACAACTAATCCATACCCAAGATGACATCAAAATCTACCATATCAAGAAGTAGAAGATCCACACTAGACTCAAGATTACCAATAGTAACCACACACAAACGATAGACATGATTTACTACAACAGAGTCTCCCACCGGTGTAGATACACACACAGAAGCACTCAGAGAATCACAAGGCACAACCAAATATGAAGCGAAATAGGAGGACATATAGGAATAAGTAGATCCTGGATCAAATAGAACTGAAGCATCTCTATGGAAAACTGGAATAATACCTATGATCACAATATCAGATGACTCGGCCTCAGGCCTAGCTGGAATAGCATAAAATTGGGACTAGGCCACACCACTCTGAACTGCGTCCCTGGGATGACCTCTGACTGGCTGGACTCCACCTCTAACAGTCTGACCTCCACTTCTAATGGCCTGACCTCCACCTCTAATAGCCTGACCTCCACCTCTAGCTGCCTGACCCCTACCTCTAGCTGGCTGAGCAGGCGGTGAAGCAACCGGTGCCAGTATGATGGCACGAGAATCTTGCTAAGATCTGTTACTCGCCAACCTAGGGCAATACCTCCTGATGTGACCAGTGTTCCCACACTCATAGCACCCATCCTGATGCCGTGGCTGCTGAAGCTGAAGCTGACCCAAATGGGCCGGATAACCGCTGTAGTAAATCTGGAGTGGTGGTGCACTGATAGAAGCTGAATGTGCACTAAATGATGGCTGCCTATAGTAAGGCATAATAGGACCGTGCCTCCCTGAAGCACCGGGAGATGCATGAAGTGCTGAATGAAACGGTTTGGGAGGATGACCCCTACCAAAATTACCTCTGCCTGCAGACGAGGCACCACTGAAACCACCGAACTGACGAGGCCTCTTATCGGATCTCTACCCTCTTTCCTGTGCAAGAACCATCTCGATCCTCCTTACGACATTAGCAGCCGCCTGAAAAGAAATCTCACTTACGGTCTCCTTGGCCATCTGAAGTCTGATAGGGTGAATGATTCCCTCAATAAACCTCCTCACTCTCTCTCCCTCTGTAGGTAGTAAAAGGAGAGCATGATGGGCCAAATCCACAAAACGGGACTCATACTGAGTAACAGTCATGCTGCCATGCTGTAGACACTCAAATTGCTTGTTGAATTCCTCCCTCAGTGTGATAGGAAGGAACTTCTCTAGAAATAACTGAGAGAACTGCTCCCAGGTAAGTGTAGGCGATCCAGCTGGTCTAGTCAATGTATAATCCCTGCATCATCTCCTGGCAGAACCCGTCATCTGAAATACAGCAAAATCAACCCTATTGGTCTCAACTATACCCATGTTCCGCAGCACCTCGCAGCAGTATTCAAGATAATCCTGTGGGTCCTCAGAAGGTGTACCACTGAAGTGAACTGGAAAGAGCTTAGTAAACTTGTCCAGTCTCAATAAGGCCTTAAAAGATATGGTGGGCCTATTACTGGTCTGTGCCGCAACAATTGGCTGAACTACCCCAACTGGCGGGGCTGCTGGAGCCTGATTCTGGGGAGCCATCTGCTCCGGAGCGGGAGTAGTGGGAGTTTGTGCTCCTCCCCTAGCCTGTGAAACGGTTGGTGCCATTGGAAATGTACCATTCTAGGCCACGTCCTCCATAAGACTCACCAAACGGACTAGAGCGTCCTGAAGCACTAGAGTAGCTATGAATCCTTCCGGGACCTCAACTGGTCCAGCTGGTACATTCTGAACTAGAACCTCCTCCTGAAGGTCCACCTGAGGTTCTACAACAGGTGCAGTTGCTCGAGCTCTAGACTGAGCTCTACCTCAGCCTTTGCCTCGGCCTCTAGCACGACCTCGACCTCTACCCCTGGCTATAGTTACCACCGGGTGTTCTGGTCCTTGTCCATCAGTAGAGGTATTACGTGTTCTCACCATCTGCGAGAGAATAAGAGTAGAATGGTTCAATCATCGATAATAGAATAAAATCGCACAACAGAAAAAGAAAGAAGTGATATTGTTCCTAAACTTCATAGCCTCTGAGAGATAAGTACAGATGTCTCCGTACCGATCCTTCAGACTCTACTAAGCTTGCTCGTGACTGGTGAGACCTATGTAACCTAGTGCTCTGATACCAACTATCACGACCTGAAATTCCTACCTTCGGACCGTGATGGCGCCTAACATTTCACTTGCTATGCAAGCTAACGTTAGAATAATATTAACCAATTTTTAAACAATCTTTTCATTATTAATAATCAAGGAAACAAAAGCGGAAGCAAAGTTTGAAATATAGTGAAATAATCCATAAATGCAACGGTGTCTAAATACCATCCTAGAATTGGTGTCACAAGTGCACGAGCTTCTAGAATAAATACAAATAAAGGTCTGAATAAAATAAAGCTATCTCAAAATAAACACACAGCTAAAGTAAAATAGACGGGGACTTCAGAACTGCGGACGCCATGCAGTTATACCTCAAGTCTCCTCTGGTAGCTGAAATCCGAGCAGGTATATGGTACGCTGCTGGGACCAACTTCGAAATCTGCACAAGAAGTGCAGAGTGTAGTATCCGTACAACCGACCCCATGTACTGGTAAGTGCTGAGCCTAACCTCGACGAAGTAGTGATGAGGCTAAGGCAGGTCAGTTACATTACTTGTACGCAATATTAGTAACAACAACAAATAGTAGAAATAAATCAGGTAACTCATTTATAATAATTTAAGCCAACTCAACAGTCATAACCAATTATCATTTTCATCAATTCTGTTGCAGCGTGTTTCCCGCTCTCACAATATATTCACATTCAGTTCTGTTACAGTGTGCAACCCGCTCTCACAATATATTCACATTCAGTTCTGTTACAGCGTGCAACCCGCTCTCACAATATATTCACATTTAGTTCTGTTGCGGCGTGCAACTCGCTCCTCCAATATATTCATTTTAATCAAGTCTGTTGCGGCGTGAAACCCGATCCCCCAATATATATATATATATGTATGTCGACTTTTAAATAAGTCTGTTGCGGCGTGCAACCCGATCCCCCAATATATATATATATCTATTGCGGCGTGCAACCCGATACCCCAATATATATATGTATGTCGACTTTTAAATAAGTCTGTTGTGGCGTGCAACCCGATCCTCCAATATGGACTTTTAATAAGTCTGTTGCGGCATGCAACCCAATCCTCTAATATATTCATTATAATTAATTCTATTGCGGCATGCAACCCAATCCTCCAATATATTCATTATAATCAATCCTGTTGCGGCGTGCAACCCGCTCCTCCAACATATTCATTTACCAATTCTTGTAGAAAAAATTTCCCCAATAAATGTAACAATTAATATAAAATTATAAGACAACAAGCATACAATAATTATGATTTAATTATGAAACAAACAAAGGCAAATAGCAAATTATTATGAAAATCAGAGAGAAAATATGCAGTTTAATATTTAATATGCTAAATGTCAAATAACAATTAAGGCACATAATTCAAATAACATGTAACAATTAATGCAGGAATTCAAGAATTAATATTTGACAAAGAATAGGAAAGAAATAATTATTATAATAATTAATTCATGATTTAAAACAATTTATGATTTTTCAAGTAAGCAGGCAAACAATTAATTTGACGACGTAAAGACACTCGTCACCTCACCTATACGTCGTTCACATGCAATTCACATAACAAATAATTTAAGGGTTCTATTTTCTCAAGTCAAGATTAACCATGACACTTACCTCGCTTTGCAAATTTCAATCAATTACTCAACCATAGCTTTTCCTTTTAAATTTGTCTCCAAAAGCTTCAAATCTATTCACAAACAATTCAATATATTCAATACGAATAATAGGAATTAATTCCATACGAATTTACTATTTTTTCGGATAAAAATCCGAAATTCACTAAAATATTTGACAGTGGGATGCACGTCTCAAATCTCGGAAAATCTTACGAAATTCGAACACCCGTTCCGATACGAGTCCAACCATACAAAATTTATCAAATTCCGATGTCAAATGGACCTTCAAATCTTAAATTTTTGTTTTTGAAAGATTTTATAAAAATTGCAATTTCTTCCATCTAAATCCGAAATAAATGATGAATATAGACTTATATTTATGAAATACAATCACTATATGATAAAGAACACTTACCCAGTTCGAAATCGTGAAAAACTCCTTTGAAATTGCCCCTAAGCCGAGTTATAATTGAGGGTTTGTGAAAAATGGGAAAAATCCTGTTTTGGTTATGTTTTAAGTCACAAGCGTCAGGCCTTCTTCGCGTTCACGAAGGGCTTGTCGCGTTCGCGATGAGTAGCAGTCTGTGGCTTTCGCGTTCGCGAGTCCTCCTTTGCGTTCGCGAAGGCTCCCCTCCCCCCCCCCGGCCTTCGCGTTCGCGAGGCATTGCTCGCGTTCGCGATGAAGGAATGATCAACCCTCCCCCAGGTGTGCCTAACACTATGCGTTAGCGAGGAGCTGGTCGCGTTCGCGAAGGATAATGCCCCCATCACTTCGCGTTCATGACAAAGCCTTCGCGTTCGCGAAGAAGAAAACTTCAGCTGCCCAGTTCACTCTTCGCGTTCGCGAGAGTACCTTCGCGAACGCGAAGAAGGACATGCCAGAACACCTGCTGCAGCAAAATATCAGATTTGCAAAGTCCAAAATATCCCGTGGCCTATCCGGAACTCACCCGAGCCCTCGGGGCTCCAAACCAAATATGCACACAAGTCTAAAAATATCATACAAACTTGCTCGCGTGATCAAATCGCCAAAATAACACCTACAACTACGAATCGGGTGCCAAATCAAAGGAAATTTTCAAGAAAACTTTAAATCTTATATTTTTACAACCGGACGTCCGAATCACGTCAAATCAACTCCGATTCTCACCAAATTCGGCAGACAAGTCATAAATATTATAGTGGATATATACCGAGCTCCGGAACCAAAATACGGACCCGAAGTAAATAAATCCAACTTCAGTAATTTCTTAAAAATTATTAAGCTTTCAAGCTTTTAATTTTTCATCAAAATTTCATATCTCGGGCTAGGGACCTCAGAATGCGATTCCGGGCATACGCCCAAGTCCCAAATTACGATACGGACCTACCGGAATTGTCAAAATACTAATTTGGGTCCGTTTACTCAAAATGTTGACCAAAGTCAACTCAATTGAGTTTTAAAGCTCTATTTCGCATTTTAATCTATTTTTTACATAAAAACTTTTCGAAAAATTGTACGGACTGGGCACGCAAGTTGAGGAATTATACATGGTGCTTTTCGAGGTCTTAGAACATAGAATTAGTTATTAAATTTAAAGATGACATTTTGGGTCATCACAATACTACATTCTCAAAGTCATTGCATCGCCGCATTCCCGAACAAAGCTCTTTGTTTTCCGACTGTCACTTCCTCAGCAAGTACCCAATGCTCTCGGTATTACGTCAATACTCGCCCTATAGACATGTACTCTCTTTTTCCTGCTAGCACGGCTTCCCGGTCCGATTGTGCCTCGCACTTGGACTCTCAACGGTCTCCGATCATTCGGCGTACTGCTTTCCAGAATGACACCTTCTAACTTGGAAATCCGCCCAATTCTGAAGCTTCGCTATTTCCTTCAAATCCATCTCCTCACCTTGGCAATGCCCTCAGGCAGTCCAAAAGTCTATCCCTTAGGAAAGACACTCAACTAATGTGTTGCACGCTCCTTGGCAAGATCTCCGCTATGATCATGCCCAATGTTTATAGTCCATGGTTCCCACTCTTTGCAATATGGTTGCTTGACCTGGCAAACATGGCCTTCTCTTGACCATACGACTCATCGGCATATCATCTCATTCAATAGAAACCTAGACTTTCTTCGACCAGCAGTATCGGGTTCTCAATCTCTGGTGGCATATGAACATCAATCTCTGCTTTGACATGATCTCCACACTGACATCCAACATGCACTCGCCATCTCCACTCTTTGCCTTGACATTGGTCATGGCATAGTATGGCCTTAATCAGCTCTGATACCACGTGTCACGGGCCGACTTCCTTACGCTCGCCAGCGACACAGAATTACATGTGCGGCGCCTGCAGTTCCCCTCGCTACAGGCCAACCTTCATCCTTTCCCAAGTTTTCCAGCACAATCCTGTGCCTATTGGAGGGGCTCGCCCCAACTTGTGACGCCCGTAAGATGTCTAGGCCCGAAAAATGGATAGAGTTGTATTTATACGTAGTTCTAAGGGTACGTGGTATAACTTGACACAAATCATAAAAGTATATGGAAATATCGAATATTGAATATAAAGAATGAAATATAAGCCAAGTTGAATGGAGAATGATTTATGAATAATCTAGATGAATCAATGTATAAAGCTCAAAATGATAATCTCCCAAAATGAGAGTGTTTCAATAGTATCTGAGTTATATTATATGAATGCCTTGATCATTTCTCTTTTTGCCTCATACGGGGTTGCGTGAAGGTTTGCTACCCCTACGATCTCCGTTATATGGCCGGTATCGATCCCTGTTTGACCTTGGTTCTCGGTCGATACCCCTTTTAATATCGGACCTAGAACCCAACTGGTCATCTTCGACTCTTGTTTTGGATTGATACCGATTGTGCATATCGGCCCAAGTAATAGCTGGGTACTCGATCAGGTTATGCTTCAGCCGCCGTGAAGCCATCGAGCTTCGTTCGTTTAGACCTTGAGTGAAAGCTTGAACAACCCAATCGTCTGTGACTAGTGGTAGATCCATTCGCTCCATTTGGAAATGAGATACGAATTCTCTTAGCATCTCGTTATCCTTTGTCTTACCTTGAATAGGTATGACTTCCTGGTTTCGACCTTTATGGCCCCAGCATGTGCTTTTACGAAAGAATCTGCGAGCATAGTAAAAGAATCAATAGCGTTAGACGGTAAATTATGATACCATATCATTGCTCCCTTTGACAGGGTTTCACCGAATATTTTCAATAACACGGATTCGATCTCATCGTCCTCTAGATCGTTCCCTTTGATGGCACATGTGTAAGAGGTGACACGTTTATTGGGGTCGGTCGTTCCATTATATTTAGGAATCTCGGGCATGCGAAACTTTTTCGGGATCGGTTTAGGAGCCGAGCTCGAGGGGGAAGGCTTTTGTATGAATTTTTTAGAATCTAAGCCCTTCAATATCGGTGGTGCCCCCGGGATCTGATCAACCCTGGAGTTATATGTTTCCACTTTTTTATCGTTTGCCTCGATCCTTCTTTCTCCTGACTCTATTCATTTTGTCAGTTTTTCGAGCATCTTAATAATTTCGGGATTAGTCCCCGATTCTTGCTCATTTGGCCTTACTATAGCTAGCCCCATTTTGTGGGTGACTTCTTGGGGTGGACTGGACTCGAGTCTGGTCGGTGCCTAGGTTTGACTCTGCAACTGGCTATTGCTACTTGTTGAGCTTGTAACATTTCGAAGATCATCCGCAAACTGATTCCGTTTTCCTCAGCGTTTTTGGTATTTCGAGCTGCAGACCGAGTTCCACCATGAATGCTATTTTCAGGGTCGGAACATTAGTTTGCCTCGATGGCCGCATGTGAATTGACGTCTATTGGCTCTTCGACCCGAGCTCCAACGGGATCGACGAGTGGCCTTTCACCCCCTGGGGTTAAGTTGTTGTTTTCATCTTGAAGGCCAGCTTCGTTGTCGATAGATAGGGCCATTAATTGAGAGTTCGTCGTTTTCAACCTGAAATTAAAGATACTTCTAGGAGTAAGTGTAAAATGGTGTGTTTTGTTGAGATTCGTACCAAACGACCACAGCCCCATGGTGGGCGCCAAACTGTTTACCCGAAAAATGCATAGAGTTGTATTTATATGTAGTTCTAAGGGTACGTGGTATAACTTGACACAAATCGTAAAAGTATGTAGAAAATCGTAAAAGTATGTAGAAATATCGAATATTATATGTAAAGAATGAAATATAAGCCAAGTTGAATGGAGAATGATTTATGGATAAGTTAGATGAATCAATGTATAAAGCTCAAAAGGACAATCTCCCAAAATGAGAGTGTTTTAATAGTATCTGAGTTATATTGTATGAATACCTTGATCATCCTCTACAGAAATAATAGCCATCCTTGTTATAGTGTAGGGATCCCTTGGATATAATAAAAAATATATAGTGGGGATCCCATGATAGATTAGCTTTTCCCTGATTCCCGCCGAGATTCTCTCCCTTAATGCGGCTGTAATGGCTCCTGTCCCTTGGCTCGATCTTGACCGGACTCGATATTGACTTGAGCTCGATATTGACTCGGGGCCTGGTATTGACTTGGGCTCGGTATTAGTCTGTCTCTGGCTCTTAAGCTCGATAACTCCGCTTTACATCATAGCTCGATATTGGCTCGAGCTCGACAATTACTTCGAGCTCGGAATTCAATTGGTTCCTAAAACATGAGCTCGGTGACCTGTCTTCAGATCTCATCATGATATTACGAAGACGCTCCTCGGTTCACTATGTTCCAATCTTGACTAATCATATGAAGGTCGAAACCGATTTGACCGTATACAATTTTCTCTTTAAAAATTTTAATATAGGGAGGTTTCAAAAGTCAATATGTCCAATTTTTCAACAAGACATCGGTCAGACGAATAAAAATATATATGCATAATTTTATCACTAATTGTCTCTTTATTTTATTACTCATACTACGAGTTTTCAGAAATCTAATGAAAAAGAAAATAATTGAATTCAAGTAAAAAAAAACATTGGCGGACAATTATATATTTCACAATGTGCATGATGAAGTGCTAATTACATGACCTTAGTGGAAAGCAAATTGTGGGGTTTCCCTTTGCTAATATTATTTGCAGAAAAATAAAAGGTAGAGGCAGGAAGGAACACATGACTTGAGGTATGAGCATGAGGAAGGCGCCTTTAGATTTGTAAAAGCCACATGACATCATTTGGAAGACATAGCAAATCCAAAACATATATCCACTTGGTCTATAATTTGTACATTTGCTGTCTGTTTCAGTCACAAATAGATACCAAGAATAGCCAATTTGTGGATAAAAATTGCACAAAAAAGGAGATCTGTCATGCCTTTGTCTGGGAAAGAGACATTGGGCTTTTCGTTTTCCTTTTTACTTTTTTCTTTTTATTCCATCAGAAATTAATTGTGTCACTTCTTCAGCGTTCTAAAATCATTTTTACTCTTTGTTTATTCAAGGGTGTGGTGGTCACTCAAGCTGGATGAGATCATAGGAGATTTTATTAAGATTCAAATATTAGTATAAGCAAAAAATGTTAGGTTATTCTTTTCATTTATTTAAATTTTGGAAAAGAGGATTATCAAATAATAGTACTAGTAGAGGTAACAAGTATCTAGTGAATAGTCAGGTCGATGCTAGTAAATTGATCTAGGCACAACTATTAGCTAAAAAAATTACATTTACCTCTGTTGGTGAGAAATTTTGTGGGGACTGTTTTTATGTTAGACAATTTTAATTTCATCAAATTTGCTTCAACTTTGACCTAATCATGTTAAAATTATAATAAATTTTCTTCATATTTGTGACAATTAAATAAATACACCTAAATTAAGATAGAAAAAATAATTATAATTTTTTAGTCATCTTTGATATGGAATGCCAACTCTAAGATATTCTTAATATGCATTAGAATCAATGTCTTTTTCTAGCACTTTGGCATTTTATGCCAAAAGCATCCAACTTTTGATGGAATGGATTTTGATGCAAAGATGAGTGGGAAAAGCATCAGTTTCTTTCTCATATGCACCCAAAGACAAAAGGCATCTCGCCGTCTCTCACACAAATATGATAAATCTCCAAATAACAATCATCAAAGATTTTGTTGCAAAGGAAAATCATGGAAAGACAATGATGTAACCAAAAATAACTCAGTCCAGTTGGTAGGTCTAAGGGAATATAACGCGTCACTGTACACTTCTATTATGCTACCAAATATCCAATAACAAAAAAAGGATAGAATTAGACTCGTTTGCTTCGTAATTAAATTCTTAACTATAATAAGAATATACAAAAGTTGATATGCACTAAAACACCTCATAATGACCCCTAACATTCCTTAGAGGGCGTTGGTTGTTTGGTCAAGATCATCAGAAATGTTTTAGAATGATCGACGAAAAGTGTCTTTTTTTGGTCAAATTTTTTTTTTTTCAAAGTTATGGTATTTGACCAAACTTTTAGAAGAAGAAAAAAAAAGTCTTTGAGTAGAAGCAAAAATTATTTTTGAGAAGCTAAAAAAATAGCTTTCCCTCAAAGTATTTTTAAAAAAATATACTTAAAATATTTTTTAAAGTTTAGTCAAACACTAATTAGAGTTCAAAAGTACTTTTCAAATTGAAAAGTCAACCGCAGCTTACTTCTTACCAAAAATGCTTTTATAAAAATATTTCTCCAAATAAGCTGATTTTAAAATATTGGCTACGGGCTATAAGAGTTGCTGACATTAATTAAACAACTTCAGTATTGCGTCTCGGGCCGGCTTAGAGCTGCAAGCCTGCACCTGATATGACATTTCATTTAATTTTTATAGTTATAACACAAAAACTAAAAACAGAAAGAAAAACAAAATCAATGAGGTGAGTCCCTAGCAAACAGTGTTTGTACATGTGTTTGGGCGCGCAAGGGTAGAAGATCACATTTGTGTGAGAGACGGGGAGATGCCAGTAGAGATCACAGTAGACACTGTAGGAGTCCGTGGTTTTTTTATTTATTATTTAATTACAACAGGAAAAGGGTAAGGGAAAGATGATAATACGCTCCCTCTGATGAAGTTTGAATCTTTATTTCAATTGTAAAAGACAAGGAGCACACCAAGTGAGCTAACCCTCAAATCTAAAGTTTATGAATGAAGTTATCTGATGGTATTTTTTTTTTTGTGTGGGTATAATAACAATTAGATAAAGGGGCACTCCTATAAAGAAGTTTGGGACCCTAGGCTCCAGTATCACACAGAACAGAAGCTCAATATTGACCAAACATTATGATAATTTCCTTTAAAGTTGATTGATCATGCTAAATCGCATGTTGCTTAGTAGTTCGGTGAAGGCAAAAGAGTAGGTTAGTGGTTTCAATTGCAAGTCTAAGCTCAATTACTACGTATTAAATGATAGTGTGACATGGTCTTTTTTTTAAATCGGATGTTAGTATTTGATACTTCGTTTCAGATGGGGATTGAAAGGCGTTCTTGAAAAGCTAGCCTAAGAAAGCCCCACATGAAGGAGGGAAAATCATATAAAAGAAGGAAAGGGAGATTTGATTACGAAGTTATAGTCACATTGGTAACAACTTTATTCTTGTGGTCCTTAGCATACCCCAGGCCAGCAGGTGGCTAATGCAATCAACTGATAAAGCAAGTGCCTGAAGTGGTACTACATATATATAATTGGAAAGCACAAGTCAGGAATAATATTGTATAATTTTATGATACCATAATAATTGACTTCAAGTATATTGCCAACAGGTGAATGGAATAATTCCAAGAATGGTCCATTTTTTAGATCTCTTGATCAATCCCCAAAAAATCTATATCTGCAATTCCTCTCTCTCACACTTCTAAGTCATAGGCCCCATCTGCAATATCTATTTTATTTTTCATGATACACTCTCCCATAAGATAAGAAGGATATATCACCTCATTTTTTATTCACTTGTTACATTGTGTTTGGATATGGATTAGGCTTAGTTTTGGAAGCAGTTTTTGGAAACTTTGTTTCCAGAAAAGGTTTTAAACAAAATGCCAACCAACCGCACCCCCCCCCCCCCCCCTTTCTTTTAAACTACTCTAGCTGTCGAGCTGTTACTAGAAAATTTTAAAAAATATTTTGAACCATTTTCTTTGTTGCACTGCTAATATTTTATAAATATAAAAAAGAAATTAAGTAGTAATAATTTAAAATAAGAGTTTGTAATAACATTGAGAATTGAGAAGTGATCTTAATTACCATACTGTATTTGATCATTGAAGATTACTTATAGAAACCTTTTCGATTTTAAGCTTCATAATTTCTTTTCCTAAGGTGCTTGTTGCTAGTGAAGAGTATCAGGTAATTTTTCTTTTACTAGTATTTTGATACTATAATAAATTAGGGGAATAACATTGAGAATTGAGAAGTGATCTTAATTACCATACTGTATTTGATCATTGAAGATTACTTATAGAAACCTTTTCGATTTTAAGCTTCATAATTTCTTTTGATAATAACTGTAAAATAATACCACTACACAAAACAAATTAATTCTCCTAAAGAACACCTAGATCCATATCCACCTTCAAGGAAGGATAATATATATGACTTCTTAGGCCTCTGACAAACACGAAATCCAATTATATAATCTTTGAATTACAACTTCAAGTTTTCTTGGAACCCTTCAGTAAATCTATCCTTTATAATATGTATCACTATAAAACTCCTATTTACATTAGCCCCTCTAAACAACTTTCAGTTCCTAGATCTCTGGGTAGGGTTAATTTCACCGAAGGTCATTCAACTTATCATTTATTTCACAAAAGTCACTTATGTATTTTTCATCACTTAAAAGTCACTCAACTTTAACTTTGTAACTTAAAAGTCATTCTAGTTCAAAATCTATAAAATATCCAATAAAAACTATGACATGACATTACATTTAATTAAAAAAATTAACAATAATGCCACATAAGCTTAAATAGACCATATCTAAGTTAGACCCATTTCTTCCTCAGCCTGATTTCAGTCGGTTTTTTGAATATTAGTTTTAATTTATTTTATATGAAAAACCGACCAATAATGCCATATTAGTTTTTTTTTTTGGCGCAAAAATGCGGGAAACTATTTTAGAATCTCGCAAAATTTATTTTTTAAGATACCGACCAAAATCGGTCTGTTTTTCATATAAAATAAATTAAAACTAATATTCAAAAAACCGACTGAAATCGGGCTGAGGAAGAAATGTGTCTAACTTAGATATGGTCTATTTAAGCTTATGTGGCATTATTGTTAGATTTTTTAATTAAATATAATGCTATGTCATATTTTTTATTGGATTTTTTTATAGTTTTTGAACTAGAATGACTTTTAAGTTACAAAGGTAAAGTTGAGTGACTTTTAAGTGATGAAAAATAGATAAATGACTTTTGTGAAATAAATGATAAGGTTGATGACCATGGGTGAAATTAACCTCTCTAGATATGGTAGATCATCAATCCCCACATTGCAGCCATCAATTCCTCTTAAACTGCCTCCAATGTTTTCTTTTGATCCATTCCAGAGTCTGCAACATCCCTGGGTATTGAATAGGTAGACTAATCCATGCAGATAGCATTCCATTTTGCTCCACTTATTTGAAGATAATAGAAAGCCCAAGATACCTGATTGGAAAGTTCCTATAGAGAAACCAGTCCTAGTTTGTAAAAGTTCCTTCGTAAGATCATCCACTCCAACCATAAATATACTTGATTTATCAAGGTTTTCAACCATCCCTGTAACATCACCGAAATCATTCAATACTTTCATTACTCTGTTTATAAAACCACCATTATCTTTACAGAATATGATCAGATCATCAGCAAATATAAGATGGGTAAGCTTAGTAGTTTTACACATGGAATGAAATTTGAATTCCACGCACGCGTTCTTTTTAGGATTTTTCATAAGTATTCCATCACAAGAACAAACATCAGACGTGAGATAGGGCCTTCTTGAGTACAAAATAACCATATCCTACTCCTTTGACTTTCGCTGAGAATTTAGGAGTAGAGATGCAGGCCATTACTAAATGTCTAAATTTTCCCGGAAAACCAAAGCATGTCAGAGCTGCCTCAATAAACTCCTAATTTACCATATCATAAGCTATTCTTAAATCTATTTTCATCAAGCATCTTGGTGTCATCTTTCTATTATAATGCCTAAGTAAGTCATGACAAATCGATACACGGTGAACCAATGATCTTCTTCAACAAATGCGGCCTGATTGTCTGTCACAATATGACTAATAGCTCTCTTCAGTATTCTACAGAGCACTTTAGATATGCACTTATATACTATATTATAACAAGAGATAGGTCTAAATTGGCTGAAATTTGTTGGAACATCCACCTTAGGAATAAAAGATATTATTATGGAATTAAGCTGTGTTAGTAGTTTTCCATTACTAAAGAACTTTGGGATTAATTCAGCTATATCATTTCCCGCATTAACCCAGATTGCTCTACAAAATCCACTCTCATATTCATTTGGCCCTAGACTCTTGTTAATGCTAACATTGCTGCTTTGACATCTTTAACTGTATAAGGTTGCAATAGATCAATTTGTAGTTCTACTGAAAGAATACTACCATTCTTGAGAAAACCTTTATGAGCCTTCACCCTTGGCCCTATTTTTGATGGATTATAATAAGCAACAGAAGCTATCCCAATATCAAAATCATATGTAATCTAGACAACTATTATATACGAAAATTCACGGGTTACCTCTTGAGGCGTGAACAAATCTCTTCTATCACGTCAGCCTCTAGTTCCACAGCAACTCAATGAAATCTCCACCATCAGCACAATCACGATTCCTAAACGTTTCACGGTCTTCTTCTGTATTACCCAAATAATATCCGAAAATAGCAATTTTGTGTGGGCAAAATTTCTAGAAAAATATGGCTGAAAATTTCAGCCACCATGTCTCCCTCCTTTGTGTGGAAAACCTTATATATTTATAGCACAAGTTTTAAGGGTTAAAATCTTTTTCCAACACTTGTTGGATTTTCTTTTCCACCTAAAAAAGAGTGGAAAAGAATTCATTTATTTTCTATTATTTAGGCACAACATGGACCACATAATTTAATCAACAAGGCTTCCAATTATGGAATTTATTTTTAATTTTTGAAATTAATATCCACCATAGTTAATTACGAATTATTCCACTAAAAATTCGTAATTGCACTCCTTATTCAATTTTGAAATTCATCCATTAAGATTCAGTTACTAATGAATTAAATTAAATTACTGACAATTTAATTTATTAATTATTTCCTTTAAACTTTTGCTTAACTTATTTCATGTGTCAGATATAAAATTCACCAACCGGGTTTACACATGAAAACTTATAAGCTTTCGTAAAAGTGTATCATCAATCTCTAAACCGAGACATGAATTTCATCAACTAACTATTACTTCGCTAATGTACATTATTATTATCCAATTTATCAGGCATATTGACCCACGAAAGGATCTCACCTTTTAATAAATTAAAATAATAATAATATACACATCTAATGATAATTATATCAAGATTAAGAGTATAAGTACATTTAAAGGCTAGAGAATTTATTTTATTAAGTCAGTATAAAATACTTATCTCTACTTGGTCCGTTCAATACATACAAAATGTACTAGCACAAGAAGTTAGAATTAAACCATTCCCATAATCAAGATAAAATATATTTAATCTTGTACTACAATCATCTATGATGGTTTGTCCAATTCCATTATTAGATTGTGAACTCAAACTTTATACTTATAAGAACCGATGATTTAATCTTTTGTGTATAAGCTAAACTCTATACACTAAATCATCTACTACATAAGCAAGTGACACAGACTAATATATGATCTATTTAAAACTTTATTAAAATTGGATAAATAATTATTCCATAACAAATACAATATCCAAACCAAACCCATGATTAATAGTATATATCCCAATAATCTCCCACTTAGACTTTTAACCATGACAATTGTTAGAATATACTATATCTAAACGCATGGTTAATAGTATATGCCCCAATAATCTCCCACTTAGACTCATAACCATGCATCTACAACTTTCTCAGGCATTTATTTTACATGACTATTAAAGGTCTTCACCAAATAAGGTTTTGTTAAAGAATCTTGCCAAGTTATTTTTTGATGCAATCTTTGTCCTGTAGTGCTTTGTCGTAACTATCTAGTTTGGTATTAAACTCTTCAGGGATCCTGTTACCGAAACTATCCTAAGAGTATACAACGAACTATGATTTTCCTTAGTATTCTCCTACTATGAAGAAGTAATACTAATATTACCTTCATTACCTTACGGTATTGAAATATTAGCGACTTCTTACTTCAGTGTTCACTGTTCAAATATCACTCCAACTCGATATAGGCATATTCTGTCTTTTAACGTTCTCCCACTACTTAAATGCAATGGAACATCAATTCTGACGTGTGAGTTTTGATGTTCTTGAATATCTAGTTTTTTCTTTCTTTGCCTAGTTCCTGTAAAACTAGTTTACTTCTAGGAACATAGTTTATTAAACCGTCCTTATCTAGAAAATTGGCATTTGTTTTAACAAATGCCGTAATTTCTTTAGGAAAATAAAATAAACCTTCATTCGTTTCCTTGGATATTCAATAAACATGCACCTATCCATTCTTAATTCCAACTTATATATGTGCTTTCCCTTTCAGCACATGTGCTGGACAATCCTATATCTGAATAAGCCGCAGACTAAGCTTACATTCAATCCACAGTTCTATAGATGTCACATGTACTAACTTATAAGGAATTAAATTCAGAATGTAATTTGCATTTTTCAGGAAATATTCCTAAAACAATCAAGGCAAATCTGAAAAATACTTCATTAATCTGTCCATATCTAAAGGAGTCTTATTTCTTCTTTCTACCACACCCCTCTATTATGGAGTTCTCGGTGTAGATAATTGAGGTATAATCCCTTAATCTGACAAGTAACAAAAGAACTCTTTAGAGAGGTGTTCGCCACTACAATCAAATCGCAGTAACTTAATATATTTTCTTGGTGCTTCTCCGTTTCAAGTCTTAAAAGCCTTGAATTACTCAAATTATTCAGACTTACAGTGCATCGAATAAATATATTAATTCATTTATGAACGTCACAAAAATATATTAATATTTTGAGTATTCATTT
Organism: Nicotiana tomentosiformis; assembly: GCF_000390325.3. Lineage (NCBI taxonomy): Eukaryota > Viridiplantae > Streptophyta > Magnoliopsida > Solanales > Solanaceae > Nicotiana > Nicotiana tomentosiformis. The sequence continues at coordinate 128,329,057 of NC_090812.1, read as the reverse complement.
ATGAACGTCACAAAAATACTCAAAACTATCTTTTACCAGTATGTTCATTGAACCATACAAATAAGAAGGATTCATTCTAACTTATCACCAACTTTATTTCCTTTTGAAGGGAAACACCCTTTAGTCAATTTTCCTTCTAAATAAGATCTTGTGATGACCCGGCCGGTCGTCTCAAGAGTGGTAGCCCTGTTTCCCTATTTTACTACTTTTATAGTTTTCTACAACTGTTATATGACTTACCGAGTTATTTGGTTCGGGTCCGGAGTGGTGTCAGAGTGGATTAAGACACTTAATCTCTTAATTGGATGCTTAAGTTGGAAAAGTCGACCGGACGTCGATATATGTGTAAACGGCCTCGGATTTGAATTTTGATGGTTCGGTTAGCTCCGTTAGGTAATTTTGGACTTAGGAGCACGTTCGTAATGTGATTTGAAGGTCCGTAGTAGAATTAAGCTTGAATTGGTGAAAGTTGAAATTTTTGGCAAATTTGACCGAGAGCGTAAATTTTGATATCAGAGTCAGATTGGATTTTTGAGAATTGGAGTAGGTTCGTGGTGTCATTTATAACTTGTGTGCAAAATTTGAGGTCAATCAGACGTGGTTTGATAGGTTTCGGCATCGTTTGTGGAATTTGGAAGTTTAGAAGTTCATTAGGCTCGAATCCGGGTGTAATCCATGTTTTTGATGTTGTTTGGGGTAATTTGAGGGTTTTACTAAGTTCGTATTGGGTTATAAGACTTGTTGGAATGTTTGGTTGAGGTCCCGGGGGCCTCGGGTGTGTTTCGGATGTTTAACAGGTTGAAATTGGGACTTAGGCAATTGCCGAGTTTTCTGGTGTTCTGGTATTTCGCACCTGTGGTGGGGAGACCGCAAGTGCGGACCCGCAGAAGCGAAAAGGAGAATTTTGAGAAGGATTTTGAAGTGATTACTGAGGTAAGCTCCTTGTGTCCATTTATCTTCAATAATGATGTTTCCCCACTGATTTTTCACCTAATTGGTGAGTTTTTGAGGTGAAATTTGGGGGTTTAGGGCTAGAGAACTGGAGAGTGAATTTTGGGGATTTGGATGACCAAATGGTGTCGGATTTTGATAAATTTGATATGGTTAGACTCGTGAGTGAATGAGCTTTCAGGTTTTATGACTTTTGTCAGATTTCGAGATATGAGCCCCGGAGGGGGGGGGGATTGAGCCTATTTTGGATTTTGGCTTGTAATTTTGTGTTTTTCTTGTGAAATTGATTCCTTTAGCCTATATTAATTATATCGTACTGCTTGTGGCTAGATTCAGTGCATTTGGAGACTGATTCGAGGGGCAAAGGCATTTCAGAGTAGGATTTTGCTCGGTTTGAGGTAAGTAACAGTCTTAAATCTGGTCCTGAGGGTATGAAACCCCGGATTTTGTATGATGTGATTATTTTGGAGGTGACGCACATGCTAGGTGATAGGTGTGTGGGCGTGTACCGTGGGGGATTGTGACTTGGTCCGTCCCGTGAGACTGTAAAGTCGAATAGCTTATTGTTAATTACATGTTCCCTTTGTCTTCTAGAAATTTGACTGCCATTCATGTTAGAAACCATGCTTAGGCCATATGATATCACTTTTGGGACCCGCAACAGTTGGGTACTTGTTAAATTAGCTGTTATTTGCTGTCTTGCACTCAGTCACAATTTTACTTGCATGTCATATCTCCGTTTCCTCTTGTTTTCTTGTTGATACTTGTTATTATCTCTTTTGGGCTGATTTGTATGATTTCTGAGAGCCCGAGAGGCTGGAGAGGTTAGTGACTGAGATAGGGCCTGAGTGCCAAGCTGTGATCAATGTGAGTGTATATGGATCGGGTTGCGTGCCGCAATGAGCCTGAGGGCTGAATGTATATGGATCGGGTTGCACGCCGTAACGAGCCTTATGACTACTTATATGATTGGATCAGGCTGCATACCGCAGCGATATAGCGCTTGGGCTGAAGGAGCCCCTCAGGAGTCTGTACACTCCTAGTGAGCGCAGGTACCTATTGAGTGTGATTATTGAGGGCTGGGAACCGAGTGATTGAGCTATTAGTTGTTACCCTGAAAGGTAGCATTTGTTTCCTTTGTTGCCGCACTTAGTTGAATTAGGTCATTGTTCTGAACTTCTGGAAAAATATTGTATCTGGTTTATCTGAACTGAGTAAATGTACAACTGACTTAATTTATATTGCCGGAATTGAATCATGTCTACTTTCATTGCTGAAACTACTGAAGTGAACATTAATTGTATAGCTCGTCACTACTTCTCAGTTCCTTATTCATTTTTGTTACTTACTGAGTTGGTTGTACTCACGCTACACCCTACACTTCATGTGCAGATTCAGGTGTATCCGATCACAGAGGACATTGATCTCGTGCGTGGTTGAGTATCAGAGATTTACGAGGTAGCTGCCGGTGTTCGCAGTCCTTGTCTCTCCTTTCTTGTTATCTTTCTTTTCTGTATTGGCATTTAGACACAGACTCTTGTGGGCACTGTTTCTTAGACTGGTTGTTTAGAAGCTCATGACTTGGTGACATCCCGATGTTTGAGGCTATTTTTTCGCGTTGTATTTTGATTTTAACTCCTGTCTTTATGAAAACTTTGTCATATCAAGCTTTTGGTCTATTTTTGTGAAACATTTGAAGTATTTTGAAAAATTGGCTTCCCTAGTACCATCGATAGGCGCCATCACGTTATGTTAGAGTTTTGGGTCGTGAAAGATCCACAAATTGTTAGTGCCTCTACTTTAAATGAACCTTAAGGTCCATCCTTGACCTACTTGAAATCCTATCAAGATAAAAATGCCTTAGACGCAACTGCACAAATAAGTTCTACTCAATTTTGAATAAACATTTTCTCTTATGAGGTAGACTAATATTATTCAGTTTAGGAGAGACACTAACAATAACAAGGTCATGCATTCATGTAACACAAGAGATAAAAAGTTTATCAAGATCAATAACACAAGAGTAATTCGAAAAACCAAATATCCATCTCTTATTTTTCCTAGAAATCGGAATTAAATTCTTTCTAACAAAAGGTACATATATTGCATCCTTTAAATTAATATCTTATCACTATCAAAGGAAATTTTAACAAGTAATACGATAAATTGCATGAAGTCATTGTGGAATTGAGATATAAAATATAAAATAGATCATAATAAGTCAAAACACTGAATAATAAAATTTAGAATGCATTCAATATATATATATATATCGAATAACAAATTTTGATGGGAAAAGAATCGTCCATGCAAAGTATATTATATAATACAAGAATTATACAATCCAAAAATGAATAGAACCAGCTCATATGGAGAGCATACTGTTATTTTCAGTCAATTGTATATAACCATTTAATATGAAAATTTTAAACACACTATACATATATGTATTCATGCATCTTGAATAGCAATTTCGATGGGAAAAGAACTGTTTATGCAATATACATGTGTAAATTAAAACAGTCCCAACTCAGATGGAGGGTATACTTTTAATTTAAATCAAGTGAACATCATAATTAATAGCTCTAGTTCCATTGATCCAACATGCTTACTCAGATGGAGAGTAAGTACATGATATCAATTACTAGTATTTTACCTAGTGAGCTTACAAAAAATTTATCCGATATTGAGGAAGACCTAAAGTCAATGCGTAAATTTATTACTCACTTGAAATTAATAGTGGAAGAACATAGAAATACATTTCTATCACCACTTAATCATGATTACATTTTAATTACAAAATTGATTCAAGCTTTAAACTTAGATAGAGAACCGATGCATTTTATCAATAAGTAGTAACTATACACAGCGAGTTCATAATAAATTTATCCGATATGGAGAGAGACCTAAAATCAATACATAAATTTATTATCTCACTATAAATAGATAGTGGAGACCATATGTGTAACGACCCGTAAAGTCGTTTTGAGCCCTGACGCGCCATTCGGCAGTTTGAGGTCATGAGTAGCTTCGCTTTAGGTATTATGACTTGTACGTGCGGTCGGAATTGAATTTCGAAAAGTACGGAGATGATTTAGAAAGAAAATTCTCATTTCAAAAACTTTAAGTTGGAAGAATTTACTAAGGTATGATTTTTGAGTAAACAACCTCGGAATCGGGATTTGAAGGTTCCAACAGGTTCGTATGACGCTTTTGGACTTGGGCGTATGTCCGAATCGGGTTTTGGATGACCTGGGAGCGTTTCGACACCTATTGTGGAAAATGGGCATTTTGGAAGAATTTCATGAATTTGGGTCGAGGTGTATTTCAATGTTATCGATGTCCGTTTGGGATTCCGAGTCTAGGAATAGCACCGTATGGTGATTCAGGTCTTAGGAGCGCGTCTGGATGTGGATTTGGAGGTCTGTAGGTCATTTCAGAGTCATTTGGCGGAAGTTGGAAATTTGAAGGTTTTTGGAAAGTTTGATCGGGAGTGGACTTTTTGATATCGGGGTCGGATTCCGATTCCGAAAGTTGGAGTAGGTCCATAATGTCAATTATGATTTGTGTGCAAAATTTGAGGTCAATCGGACGTGATTTGATAGGTTTCGGCATCAAAGGTAGAAGTTTGAAATTTTAAAGTTTATTAAGCTTGAATTGGGGTACGATTCATGATTTCGATGTTGTTTTACGTGATTTGAAGGTTCGATTAAGTCCCTATTGTGTTTTAGGACTTGTTGGTATAATTAGTTCAGGTCCCGAGTGTGATGACCCAAAAGGTCATCTTATATTTTAGAACTCGAATCTGCGCTCTTAAGCCTTAAAAATCTTATTTTTAGCCTCCTCGATTTGCGTGCACAGTCCGGGCATGTTTTCGGAAAGCTTTTATGTTGAAAACTAATGAAAATAAGAATTTTTATCTTAAAAGTTGATTTTAGTTGACTTCGGTCAACATTTTTGATAAATGGACCCGGATCCATGTTTTGACGATCCCGGTGGGTCCGTAACGAATTATGGGACCTGAGCGTATGCCCGGAATCGAATTCGGAGGTCGCTAGCTCAAGTTATGAATTTTTGATGAAAGTTAAAAGTCTAAAAGTTAATTATTTCTAAGAATAGATTTATGTTTGGCATTGTTAGTTCTGGGTCCGTATTTTGGTTCCGGAGCCTGGTACAGGTTCATTATGATATTTAAGACTTGTCTGTGAAATTTGGTAAGAAACAGAGTTGATTTGACGTGATTCGGACGTCCAATTGAGAAGATAGGAATTTTAAAGCGTTCTTGAGAATTTCATTTGATTTGGTGCTAAATTCATAGTTCTATGTGTTATTTTGGCGATTTGATTGCGCAAGCAAGTTCGTATGATGTTTTAGACTTGTATGCGTGTTTGGTTTGGAGCCCCGAGGGCTTGGGTGAATTTCGGGTAGGCCACGGGATGTTTTGGACTTTGAAAATCTGCTATTTTGCTGCAGCATGTGTTCTGGCATGTCCTTCTTCGCGTTTATGAAGGTACTCTCGCGAACGCGAAGAGTAAACTGGGCAGCTGGAGTTTTCTTCTTCGCGAACGCGAAGGCTTAGTCGTGAACGCGAAGCGATGGGGGCGTTACCCTTCGCGAACGTGACTAGCTCCTCGCGAACGTGTAGTGTTAGGCACACCTGGGGAAGAGTCGATCGTTCCTTCATCGCGAACTCGAGCATTGTCTCACGAACGCGAAGGCCGGGGGAGAGGGGGGGATAACCCACGTGAATGCGAATACTGTCTCGCGAACGTGAAGGCTTGGCAGCCTATACTCTTCGCGGACGCGACAGTGCTCTCGCGAACATGATGAACACTGTCGCCCAACACTTAACAGAATCCAAACACGGGATTTAGCCAAAAAAAATTATTTTTCTCAAAAACCAAATGGTGAGAGTCGATTTTTCAAGAGCCATTTCTTCCCCAAAGTGTTGGTAAGTGATTCTAAACTATTTTCTTTCAATTACCCATTACATTTCATGAATTATCAACCTAAAATCTAGAGTTTTCGTGGTAGAATTAGGGGTTAGGGTAGAAACTAGGGATTTCGGAAATTTGGGAATTTAGACCTTAGTTTGAGGTCGGATTCCAAAATTAATTACATATTCGGGCTCGGGGGTGAATGGATAAAAGGATTTTGGTCCGAACCTCGGGTTTTGACCAAGCGGGCCCGGTGTCGATTTTTTGACTTTTTGGAGGAAAATTTAATTTATGCAATATAATTGATTCCTTTAGCAGTATTTGATATTATTGAGTCATTTTTGAATAGATACGAGTAGTTTGGAGGTGAATTCCAAAGAAAAAGCTGTGATTGAGAATTAAGTGGCCTTCAAAGCGAGGTATGTGTTGTGTCTAACCCTGACTTGAGGGAATTAGGAACCTCAGATTATTTGCTATGTGAAATTCATGTGAGCGGCGTATATGTGAGGTGACGAGTACGTATGCGCCGCCAATTTACCTGTTTTCTCCCATTTGTTTCTTACATTGTATCTTTCCTATCACTACTTCGTCGAGGTTAAGCTTGTCACTTACCAGTACATGAGGTCAGTTGTACTGATACTGCACTCTGCACTTTCTGTGCAGATTTTGGTACCGGCTCGGGTTGATCGAGATTTTTGCTGTTGGACCCGCTATCCGGAGACTCAAGGTAGATCTGTCGGCGTTCACAGACCTTGAAGTCCCCGTCTATTTTTCAGTTTTACTATTTCTTTCATTCAAACAGTTGTATTTCTTTCAGACTATTACTTGTAATGGATTCTAGAATGCTCGTGAATTGTGACTCCAGATCCTGGTAGTAGTAATTAATGCAGTCTTTATATTATTTTTCACTCATTATATTTCACCTTAACTAATTTGTTGTTATCTACTGAATGGGATAAGAATTGGTTTAATGATTCTCTAATGTTAGATTACCTAGCAAGTGAAATGTTAGGCGCTATCACGATCTCGATGGTGGGAATTCCGAGTCGTGACAAGTTGGTATCAGAGCACTAGGTTGCCTAGGTCTCACGATTCACGAGCAAGCTTAGTAGAGTCTGAAGGATCGGTACGGAGACGTCTGTGCTTATCTTCCAGAGGCTATGAAGCTTCGGAACAAATTTCACTTCTATTCTCCTCTGACGTGCAATATTATTTTTTTCAATACTGATTGAACTCTTCTACTCTTATTCTCTCGCAGATGGCTAGAACATGTACCACTTCCTTAGCTGAGCAGCAGCCAGAGCCTCCAGTGGCAACTCCTACGAGGGGTAGAGGTCGAGGCCGAGGCCGTGCTAGAGGCCGAGGTAGGGGCAGGGCTCAGCCTCGAGCCCGAGTAGCAGCCCTAGAAGTGGAGCCTCAAATAGATCTTGATGAGGAGATTCCAACTCAGACTATTCCTGTCGGACCAGCTTAGGTTCCGGAGGGGTTCATTGCCACCCCAGTACTTCAGGACGCTTTGGTCCGTTTAGTGGGCCTTATGGAGTGTGTGGCCCAGACTGGTGTATTTTCCATGGCACCAGCTGTCTCTCAGGCTATAGGAGGGGCCCAGACTCCCACTACTCCCGCTCCGGAGCAGATAGCTCCCCAGTATCAGGCTCCAGCAGCTCATCCGGTTGGAGTAGTTTAGCCGGTTTTTGCGCCAGAGTCCGATGATGGGTTAGCTATGTCTTCTGAGGCTTTGTGAAGAATGGATAGGTTCTACAGAACATGGGTATAATGGAGTCCAATGGGGTCGACTTTGTTGCATTTCAGATGACTGGTTCCACCAAGAAATTATGGAGAGATTATTTGTTGACCAGACCAGCTGGGTCGCCTGCTCTTACTTGGGACCAGTTCTCTCAGCTCTTCATAGAGAATTTTATGCCTATCACATTGAGACAGGAGCGTCGCCGTCAGTTTGAGCATCTCCAGCATAGCAGTGTGATTGTTACTCAGTATGAGACCCATTTTGTGGATTTGGCCCTTCATGCTATTCTTCTATTTCCCACCGAGAGAGAGAAGGGTGAGGAGGTTTATTGACGGACTTAATCAGCCTATCAGATTGCAGATGGCTAAGGAGACTGGGAGTGAGATTTCTCTCTAGGTGGCTGCTAATGTCGCCAAACGAGTCGAGATGGTTCATACTCAGGGAGGTCAGGGGTTTGACAAGAGACCTCGTTATTACGGTGAGTTCAGCGGTGCCCCATCTAGAGGCAGGGGTACTTTTGTTAGAGGCCACCCTCCCAGGCCGTTTCATTCAGTACTCCAGGCATCCCACGGTGCCTCAGGTGGTCGTGGTCCTCAAATGCCTTATTCCGACCAGCTAGCCTACAGTGCACCACCGGCTCCTATTAGTGCACCTCCACTCTAGAGCTATCAGGGTGGTTATTGAGGTCGACAGGGTCAGTTTCAGGGTCAGCAGTCACAGTAGCCGAGGTTATGTTATACTTGTGGTGATCTGAGGCACATTGATAGATTTTTCCCTCGGGCAATGGGCAGCTCAAAGTATCAGAGTTCTCTTGCCATGGTTCCGGCACCAGCTGCTACACTACCTGCTCAGCCAGCCAGAGGCAAGGGTCAGGCAGCCACTGGTAGAGGCCAGACTGTTAGAGGTGGAAGTCAGGACGTTAGAGGTGGAGACCGGCCAGCTAGAGGTCGTCCCAGGGACGTAGTTCAGGATGGTGGGGTCCAGCCCCAGTGTTATGCTTTTCCAGCCAGGCCTGAGGCTGAGTCATATGACGCTGTTAGCACAAGTACTATTTCAGTTTGCAGTAGAGATGCTTCAGTTCTATTTGATACGGGGTCTACTTACTCCTATGTGTCATCCTATTTTGCTTCCTATTTGGTTGTGCCCCGTTATTCTTTGAGTGCTCTTGTGTATGTGTCCACATTACTGGGAGATGCTATTATTGTAGATCGTGTTTATCATTCGTGTGTGGTCACCATTGGGAGTATTGAGACTCGTGTAGATCTTTTACTTCTCGACATGGTTGATTTTGATGTCATACTGGGTAGGGATTGGTTGTCACCTTATCATGCTATATTAGATTGTCACGCGAAGACGGTGACCTTAGACTTGCAGGGGTTGCCTCGATTAGAGTGGAGAAGGACTCTTAGCCATTCTGCCAGCAGGGTTACCTCTTATGTGAAGGCTTAGCATATGGTCGAGAAGGAGTGTCTAGCTTATTTGGCTTATGTTCTCGATTCTAGTGCGGAGATTCCTTCCATGGATTCAGTGCCGGTTGTTCGTGAGTTTCCAGAGGCATTTCCTGCAGACCAGCCGGGGATGCCACCCGACAGGGATATTGATTTCTGCATTGACTTAGCTCCGGGCACTCAGCCCATTTGCATTCCGCCATACCGTATGGCCCCACCAGATTAGAAATAATTGAAGGAACAATTGCAAGATTTGCTTGATAAGGGCTTTATTAGACCTAGTGCCTCGCCCTGGGGTGCACTTGTGTTGTTTGTAAAGAAGAAAGATGGATCGATGAGGATGTGTATAGATTATTGGCAGTTGAGCAAAGTCACCATCAAGAACAAGTATCCATTGCCGAGGATTGATGATTTATTTGATCAGCTTCAGGGTGCCAAGGTATTTTCGAAGATTGATTTGAGATCTAGCTACCATCAATTGAGCATTAGGGCATCCGATGTTCCTAAGACAACTTTACGAACTCGGTATAGGCATTATGAGTTTCTAGTGATGTTATTTGGGCTGACCAATTCCCCAGCAGCATTCATGGATTTGATGAACCGAGTGTTCAAGCCCTACTTGGATTCCTTTGTGATTGTGTTTATTGATAATATCTTGGTTTACTCCCACAACCGAGAGGAGCATGAGCAGCACCTTCGGATCGTTCTTCAGACTCTGAGAGATAGCCAATTATATGCTAAGTTCTCAAAATGCGAGTTTTGGTTGAGTTCAGTTGCTTTCTTGGGTCACGTTGTATCAGCAGAGGGTATTCAGGTGGATCCTAAGAAGATTGAGGTAGTTCTGAACTGGCCTAGACCCACATCAGCTATAGAGATCCATAGTTTCTTAGGATTGGCAGGTTATTACCGTCGGTTTGTGGAGGGGTTTTCATCCATAACTGCCTTGTTGACTAGGTTGACCCAGAAGGGAGCACCATTTAGGTGGTCAGACTAGTGTGAGGCAAGCTTCCAGAAGCTCAAGATAGCTTTGACTACGGCACCAGTATTGGTGTTGCCCACAGGTTCACGATCTTATACAGTATATTATGACACATCCCGTATTGATCTAGGTGCGGTATTGATACAGGGTGGCAAGGTTATTGCATATGCTTCGCGGTAGCTGAAGGTTCACGAGAAGAATTACCCTGTTCATGATCTAGAGCTGGCAGCCATTATTTACGCGGTGAAGATTTGGAGGCACTATCTTTACGGCATGCTATGTGAGGTATTCACGGATCATCGGAGCTTGCAGTATTTGTTCAAGTAGAAGAAACTCAATTTGAGGCAGAGAAGGTGGTTGGAGCTATTGAAAGACTATGATATCACCATATTGTATCATCCTGGGAAGGCCAATGTGGTGGCCGATGCTTTGAGTAGAAAATCAGCTAGTATGGGTAACCTTGCATATATTCCAGTTGGTGAGAGACCGCTTGCATTGGATGTTCAGGCCTTGGCCAACCAGTTCGTGAGGTTGGATATTTCTGATCCCAGTTGTGTTCTAGCTTGTACAGTTGCTCGGTCTTCTTTGTTTGAGCGCATTAAAGATCGGCAGGATGACGATCCTCATTTACTTGTCTTTAGAGACACAGTGCGGCATGGTGGTACCAAGCAGGTTACTATTGGAGATGACAGATTTTTGAGGATGTAGGGCCATATTTGTGTGCCTAATATGGATGGACTTCATCAGTTGATTCTTGAGGAGGCCCACAGTTCTCGGTATTCTATTCATCCGGGCGCCGCCAAGATATATCAGGACTTGTGATAACATTATTGGTGGATGAGGATGAAGAAAGACATAGTTGCATATGTAGCTCGGTGTCTAAATTGTCAGCAAGTAAAGTACGAGCATCAGAGACCTGGTGGTTTGCTTCAGAAGATAGAGATTCCTGAGTGGAAGTGGGAGCGTATCACTATGGATTTTGTTGTTGGACATCCACGGACCCAGAGGAAGTTCGATGCAGTTTGGGTCATTATGTACAGGCTGATCAAGTCAGCGCACTTCATTCCTATGGCAGTTACCTATTCTTCGGAGCGGTTGGCAGAGATTTACATTCGTGAGATCGTCCGTCTTCACAGGGTGCCCGTGTCTATCATTTCTGATCGAGGTACGCAGTTCACCTCGCATTTTTGGAGAGTAGTACAGCATGAGTTGGGCATGCGAGTTGAGTTGAGCATAACATTTCATCCTCAGACAGACGGACAGTCCGAGTGCACTATTAAGATCTTGGAGGATATGCTCCGCGCATGTGTTATAGACTTCGGAGGATCGTGGGATCAGTTCTTGCCCCTTGCAGAGTTCGCCTACAATAACAGCTACCAGTCGAGCATTCAGATGGCTTCCTATGAGGCATTATATGGTAGGCGGTGCTGGTCGCCAGTTGGGTGGTTCGAGCCGGGAGAGGCTCGGTTGTTGGGCACAAACATAGTATAGGATGCCTTGGATAAGGTTAAGATTATTCAGGATTGACTTCGCACATCTCAGTCCAGGCAGAAGCGCTATGCCGACCGTAGAGTTCGTGATGTTACATTCATGGTCGGGCAGAGAGTGTTGCTTCGGGTATCACCCATGAAGGGTGTAATGAGGTTCGGAAAGAAGGGCAAGTTGAGCCCTAGGTATATCAGACCTTTTGAGATTCTCAAGAGAGTGGGAGAGGTGGCTTACAGGCTTGCGCTTCCATCTAGTTTAGCAGCTGCTCATCCGGTATTCCATGTGTCCATACTTCGAAAGTATCATGGTGATCCGTCCCATGTGTTAGATTTCAGCTCTGTCCAGTTGGACAAGGATTATACTTACGAGGAGGAGTCGGTGGCTATTCTAGCCCGGCAAGTTTGCTAGTTGAGATCAAAGAGTTACTCTTCAGTTCGAGTGCAGTAGAGATGTCAGCTTATTGAGGAAGCTACTTAGGAGTCCGAGTCCGATATGCAGAGTAGATATCCCCACCTTTTAAGCAGCCCAGGTACTTTTCTATGTCCGTTCGAGGACGAACGATTGTTTTAGAGGTGGGGAGTGTGATTACCCAAAAGGTCATCTTATGTTTTAGAACTTGAATTTGTGCTCTTAAGCCTTAAAAATCTCATTTTACCCTCTTCGAATTGCGTGCGCAGTCCGGGCATGTTTCTGGAAAGCTTTTATGTTGAAAACTAATGAAAATAAGAATTTTCACCTTAAAAGTTAATTTTAGTTGACTTCGGTAAATATTTTTGGTAAACGGGCATGGATCCATATTTTAACGGTTGACCTGGGTGTATGTCCAGAATCAAATTCGGAGGTCCCTAGCTCAAGTTATGAATTTTTGATGACAATTAAAAGTCTGAAAATTAATTATTTCTAAGAATTTATTGATGTTTGGCATTGTGAGTACCGGGTCCGTATTTTGGTTTCGAAGCCCGGTACAGGTTCATTATGATATTTAAGACTTGTATGTGAAATTTGGTGAGAAACGGAGTTGATTTGACGTGATTCAGACGTCCAGTTGAGAAGATAGGAATTTTAAAGTGTTCTTGAGAATTTCATTTGATTGGTGATAAATTCGTAGTTCTAAGTGTTATTTTGGTGATTTGATCATGCGAGCAAGTTCGTATGATGTTTTAGACTTGTGTGCATGTTTGGTTTGGAGCCCCGAGGCCTCGGGTGAGTTTTGGGTAGGCCACGAGATGTTTTGGACTTTGAAAATCTGGTATTTTGCTGCAACAGGTGTTCTGGCATGTCCTTCTTCGCGTTCGCGAAGGTACTCTCACGAACGCGAAGAGTAAACTGGGTAGCTGGAGTTTTCTTCTTCGTGAACGCGAAGCGATGAGGGCGTTACCCTTCGCGAACGCGACCAGCTCCTCGCGAACGCGTAGTGTTAGGCACACTTGGGGAAGAGTGGATCGTTTCTTCATCACGAACGCGAGCAATGTCTCACGAACGCGAAGGCCAAGGGGGGTAGCCCACGCGAACGCGAACACTGTCTCAGGAACGCGAAGGCTTGGTAGCCTATACTCTTCGCGAACGCGACAGTGCTCTCGCGAACGCGATGAACACTGTCGCCCATCACTTAACAGAATCCAAACATGGGATTTAGCCAAAATAATTCATTTTTCTCAAAAATCAAATGGTGAGAGGCGATTTTTCAAGAGCCATTTCTTCCCCAAAGTGTTGGTAAGTGATTCTAAACCATTTTCTTTCAATTACCCATTATATTTCATGAATTATCAACCTAAAATCTAGAGTTTTTATGGTAGAATTAGGGGTTAGGGTAGAAACTAGGGATTTCAGAAATTTGGGAATTTAGACCCCAATTTGAGGTCGGATTCCAAAATTAATTACATATTCAAGCTCGGGGGTGAATGGGTAAAAGGATTTTGGTCCGAACCTCGAGTTTTGACCAAGTGGGCCCGGGGTCGATTTTTTGACTTTTTGGAGGAAAATTTGGGAAATTTAGTTTATGCAATATAATTGATTCCTTTAGCAATATTTGATATTATTGAGTCATTTTTGAGTAGATACGAGTGGTTTGGAGGTGAATTCCAAAGGAAAAGCTGTGATTGAGAATTAAGTGGCCTTCGGAGCGAGGTAAGTGTTGTGTCTAACCCTGACTTGAGGGAATTAGGAATCTTAGATTATTTGCTATATGAAATTTATTTGAGCGACGTATATGTGAGGAAACGAATACGTATGCGCCGCCAATTTACTTGTTTTCCCTGTTTTCTCCTGTTTTTTCTTACATTGTCTCTTTCCTATGCCTAATTGCTACGTGTTTATTCTAGTGTTGTTAAATTGATCGTTCTGATCATGTTTACAGATTTTCTGGTGATAATTGAGTATTTATTTCAAAGTTGAGATTGATATTGTGGAACCAATGAAGTAAGGTTTGTACTTGTTATTCTATCTTCCTGTTATTATTTATTCATTGCATTATGGTAAGGGAGAGTGTTAATGCAGGAAGGTGATGTCGTGCCATATTGTGAGTGTTAATGCACGAAAGGTGATGCCGTTCCATATTGTGAGTGTTAATGCACGAACGGTGATGCCGTGCCATATTGTGAGAGTAAAAGCACGGAGGGTGATGTCATGCCATATTGTGAGTGTTAATGCATGAAGGGTGATGTCGTGCCATGATATGAGAGTTAATGCACGAAGGGTGATGCCGTGCCGTTTCCATTGATTTTATGGTGAGATTGAGAGTAAAAGCACGAAAGGTGATGCCGTGCATTTTTCCTTTACTGTATTCGTGCTCCAGTTGATTCATATTATATTGGTTGTTCCAGTTCATATTCTGCTGTAGCTCTTTACTTCGTATTTCCCCCCAACATGTAACCCCCTCCTGATAATTCTTGTCTAGCTTTTCATTACCATTATTTGTATATACACTGTTAAATTGTACAGGTTGATTTTTAGGTGCCTTGCTTAGCCTCGTCGCTACTTCGTCGAGGTTAGGCTCGACACTTACCAGTACATGGGGTCGGTTGTACTGATAATGTACTCTGCACTTTCTGTGTAGATTTTGGTACCGACTCGGGTTGATCGAGATTTTAGTTGTTGGACCCGCTATCTGGAGACTCAAGGTAGATCTGTCGGCATTCACAGACCTTGAAGGCCCCATCTATCTTTTCAGTTTTACTGTTTCTTTCACCCAAACAGTTGTATTTCTTTCAGACTATTACTTGTAATGGATTCTAGAATGCGTGAATTGTGACTCCAGATCCGGGTAGTAGTAATTAATGCAGTCCTTATATTATTCCGCACTCATTATATTTCACCTTAGCTAATTTGTTGTTATCTACTGAATGGGAAAAGAATTAGTGTAATGATTCTCTAACGTTGGCTTGCCAAGCAAGTAAAATATTAGGCTCCATCACGTCCCGACGGTGGGAATTCTAGGTCATGACACCGAGGGCCTCGGGTGGATTCCAGATGGTAAACAGATCGAGTTTGGGCTTGGAGGAATGCTGGAGCTGCTGTCATCTGGTGTAACCGCACCTGCGAGGTTTTGACCGCAGGTGTGGAGCCGCAAAAGCTGCCAGAAGGGTCGCAGAAGCGGTCCTGAGCGAGCTGGACATGAGCACAGGTGTGAGGAAATGTCTGCACCTGCGAAGCCGCAGATGCGGAGGGAAGATCACAGAAGCGGAATTGGACAAGAAGGCCTGGTCCGCAGAAGCGGACTTTGGCACGCAGGTGTGTGAGTGCAGAAGCGCTCATTGTCCGCAGAAGCGGAAGCGCAAAAGCGCTATTTGGGCCACAAAAGCGGAGGGTACTAGGTTGAGTTAGAGCCGCACCTGCGAGGTTTTGACCGCGGGTTCAGAGCCACAGGAGCGGCTATTGGACTGCAGGTGCGAAGGTCGGGCTGGGTAGTGTGCTTCTTTAAAACAAGGGTTTGGCTCAATTTCACTTCATTTTGTCCATGGGAGCCGATTTTGGAGCACTTTTAGAGTACCATCTTCATCAACTATAATGGGATAAGTGATTTCTTCACATTGTGAGTTAAATACATGGTTTTTATATGGATTCAAGCAAGGCAATTTATAGAAATTGTGAGATTTTAAAAGAAACCTAGAAATCGGTATTCTTTTGGGTTTTGGCCACGAAGTTGGACATGGAATTGAGAATAAATTATATATTTGAGTTCGTAATGTTATGAGTAATGGTTATCTTCAAAAATTTTCGTAATCCGGGCACGTGGGCCCGAGAGTTGCTGTTATATCCTGCATTTCGTACGTAAAAGTTTGGTCGTAAGTTAATCGACGCAGACTCGGGGATGAGATTATCTTAAGGTTATAAGCATTTATGCTATTTATAAGAAGAGATAAGTAAGTGTCGTGAAGGTTAAAGGGTAAACGAATCAAAGAAAATGAGTTTCATTGAAGATTGTTGATTTGGGATAAAATACAGTCCGAGCTATAATACCCGATATTTATGGACTGGTGCCATACAAGGTACCCCATGACCATAATAATAGAGTACACAAAGTGTGTTTAAAGTGAGTAGTATTTTAAGGTAATTTGAGATAATTCTTAATTATGTGGGTACTTGGTTAATTATTAGTTAATGGGAGATTAACTAGTTAATTAAGGGATTGGTGGGAAATTAATTAAAGATTTTGGATAACTTAACCCCCCCCCCCCAAACGTGGCAGCACCCCTTCCCATATAATGACTCTTAATAAAGATTGAAAGGTGGCAAATTTTAAGGAAACAAATGTGACACCAAGTCTTGAGAGGTGGGGCCCACACCACCAAGAATTAGATTCCTTCTCTAATTTAAAATGAAGGCTATTACATCTAAGAAAGGCTTCAGCAAGGTGAACTTCATAAGCAACGTGAGATTTCATAGGTTCTTTAACAATTCAAAACGTGAGATTTCATAACATCTTTAGCAACGTGAGATTTTGCAATTATAAGGGAGTACGGTGCAATCTTTCACAAGAATATCATACGGATTTTTTCTTACTCCGATCTTGCCGTCACGTGTTTTGTCGCAATTAACGCGTGTTAGAGGGATAGCTAAGAGAATCAACTCAGGTATGTTAAGGCTATCCCTTCTTTATTTTTGGCATGATCCAAGCGATACAAACGAAACGAGCAAATGCACAACTTCCATAAATGACTCTATTCATAGAAGTATTAGAGGAGCCTATGTTCTTGATTTCCCAATGTGACATATTATTATATCTTCTGTTCAAGGGCTCAGAAAAATACATAGTTGATAAAGTTTATCCGAAAAGTATATTGATCTTATTAACATATTTCTTATGCATTTCATTCATTTACACATGTACATTGACCCATGACCAGATGGCATTATATACACGTATATTATATGTATATGGAATATAGAAAAAGGTTACGACGTTATATACGCACCACCACCTGATCAGCTGGTACATGTTGATGGTTTTGCCCACAGTGGCTTGGATGATATGATGGGATGCCCTCAGAGGTTTGATGATATTATATACACCTATACCTATGCATGACACCACATTTATACGCACGTGCATGACATTATAAATGTTTTAGAATTTATAAAGTGATTAGACTCATAGGAGAAATTCTTTATTCCATGTTTTATCTATGTATGTTATGTACGGATCTTTATGCCTTACATACTCAGTACATTATTCGTACTGAAGCCCTATTTCCCGGGGCCTGCGTTTCATGCCCGCAGGTGCAGGTAGATAGGCTGACGGTCCCCTTCTTAGGATCCTTGATCAGCGAGAGTTGGCGTGCTCCACTTGATCCGGAGCTGCTTTTGATTTTGGTTCGATATGCTTGTATACATATCTGGGTATGACAGGGCCCAGTCCCGTCCTTGTACAGTTGTATATTCTATTAGAGGTCTATAGATAGTATGTATAGTTGGATAGTATGTGGCCTTGCCGACTTCCAGTTTTGGATATATAGTTGTATATAGCAGCCTTGTCGGCTTGCTCTACGTATTCCGCACGTATATGTACATATATCTTTTGGACAGGTTTTCCTCACGCATGTTATTCTCGTAATTCAGTGGATTTTATTCATGTTTATATCTTTGTCGCATGGTAGGACTCGGGCACCCGTCGCGGCCCATTGGTTTGGGTCGTGACAGTTGCTTTATCGAATTTTCGAGTGGAGTGGGAATTTGTTTAAATTGATTTGTTACGAGTTGATACACAAAAGATTGAGGCAGTAAAGGCTTGGCATAGACCCACGACACCGACAGAGGTTCGTAGCTTTCTCGGTTTGGTAGGTTATTACAGGAGATTTGTAGAGGGATTCTCTTCTCTTTCAGCACATTTGACAAAGTTGACTCAGAAGGGAGCAAAGTTTCAATGGACTGATGCTTGTGAACGGAGTTTCCAGGCATTGAAGGACAGATTAACTTCAGCACCAGTTCTAACGCTCCCAGAAGGGACCAATGGTTATATTATCTATTATGACGCTTCGGGCATTTGATTGGGTTGTGTACTGATACAACATGGTAAGGTTGTAGATTATGCTTCTAGACAACTAAGAAAGCACGAGAAGAATTACCCGACCCACGATTTAGAGTTAGCTGCGGTGATTCATGCGCTAAAGATGTGGAGTCACTACTTGTATGGCAGCCATAGATCTATGGGTAGCCTGTCATATTTATAGCTAGAGAAGAGGGGAATAGCCCATGAGATTCATCAGCTAGCCAGTCTTGGAGTTCGATTATTGGATTCAGGTGATATCAGAATTACTATTCAAGACACGATAACATCCTCTTTAGTAACTGAAGTGAAGGAACGCCAATACGAGGATCCTGTGTTAGATCATTATAAGGATACAACACATCATAAGGAGAAGACACCGTTTGAGATTACAGAAAATGGGGTCCTCAGATATCGAGGACGATTATGTGTCCCTAATGTTGCAGGACTGCGTCGGCAGGTCATGGGAGAAACTCACTATTCTCGTTATTCCATTCATCTAGGAGAAACAAAGATGTATCATGATATCAGGGAAATATATTGGTGGGACGGAATGAAAAAGGATATTGCAGAGTTCGTTGCTCAGTGCCCTAACTATCAGTAGATCAAAATTGAGCATCAAAAACCTGGTGGATTATTGCAGGCTATGGAAATTTCGACTTGGAAGTGGGAAGTAATCAATATAGATTTCATCGTAGGCTTACCTCGTGCCCAACGTAAGTTCGATTCTATATGGGTAATTATTGATAGACTTATAAAATCAGGCCATTTTCTGCCCGTTAGGACTACATATTCCACAGAGGATTATGCAAGGCTTTACATTAAGAAGATAGTACGACTGCATGGTGTCCCCATATCTATTATCTCAGTTAGAGGAGCTCAGTTTACAGCTAATTTGTTGAGGTTCTTCCAAAAAGGTTTGGGGACTCAGGTAAGTCTTAGTACAACATTTCATCCCCAGACAGACAGACAGGCTGAGCGTACTATTCAGACACTTGAGGATATGATACGGGCTTGTGTGATAGACTTCAAGGGTAGCTGGGATAATCATCTGCTGCTTATTGAGTTAGCGTATAATAATAGATATCATTCCAGTATTCAGATGGTTCCATACGAAGCTCTTTACGAACGGAAGTGTAGGTCGCCTATAGGGTGGTTCGATGTTGGGGAAACTACGTTAGTAGGACCAGAAGTTGTACAACAGGAAATGGAGAAAATTAAGCTTATACCGAAAAGGCTATTAGCAGCTCAAAGCCGTCAGAAGTCTTATGCGAATAATCGACGGCGAGACTTGGAGCTTTAGGTTGGCGATTGGGTATTCCTAAAAACATCATCGATGAAAGGTGTAATGAGGTTCGGAAAGAAAGGAAAACTTAGCACTCGGTACATTGGACCATATAAGATCATACGCAAGGTAGGCCAGGTAGCATATGAGTTAGACTTGCCTTCTGACATGGAGTTTGTGCATCCAGTCTTTCATGTGTCCATGCTTCATAAATGTATCGAAGATCCTTCCAGGGTCGTATAAGTTGACGATGTTCAGGTCACAGAACATCTATCATATGAGAAAACTCCCATCGCTATACTAGATAGAAAGGTTCAGAGATTGAGGACTAAAGACGTAGCTTCTGTGAAAGTACTTTGGAGAAACAACAATGTGGAAGAAATGACTTGGGGGGCCGAAGAAGACATGAAGTCTAGATATCCTCACTTATTTCCTCTTCCAGAGTAGGATCCGACTGAGACATCACAGCCTTAAGGTACGAGTATGGACTCTTGTGTTAGTTTTTGTCATTGGTCGTGTGAGGCATTGAATTATTGAGTTTTCTACAACAATGGTTGATAGTAGTACTGCTACAAAGGAGACTCTGCAAAAATTTATATAGATCCAGGGGAGTTAAACATTCGAGGATGAATGTTTCTTAGGGGGGAAGGATGTTATATCCTACATTTCATACGTAAAAGTTTTATCGTAAGTTAATCGACGTAGACTCGGGGACGAGATTATCTTGAGGTTAGAAACATTTATGCTATTTATAACAAGCGATAAGTAAGTGCCGTGAAGGTAAAAGGGTAAACGAATCAAAGAAAATGAGTTTCATTGAAGATTGTCGTTTTGGGATAAAATATGGTCCAAGCTATAATATCCGGTATTTATGGACTGGTACCATACAAGGTACCACATGACCACGATAATAGAGTACATAAAGAGTGTTTAAAGTGAGTAGTATTTTAAAGTAATTTGAGTTAATTCTTAATTATGTAGGTAATTGGTTAATTATTGGTTAATGGGAGATTAAATAGGTAATTAAGGGATTGGTGGGAAATTAATTAAAGATTTTGGATAACTTAACCCCCCCCCCCCAACGTGGCAGCACCCCTTCCCATCGAATGACTCTTAATAAAGATTGAAAGGTGGCATATTTTAAGGAAACAAATGTGACACCAAGTCTTGAAAGGTAGAGCCCACACCACCAAGAACTAGATTCCTTCTCTAATTCAAAATAAAGGCTATTACATCCAAGAAAGGCTTCAGCAAGGTGAACTTCATAAGCAATGTGAGATTTCATAGGTTCTTTAACAATTCAAAACGTGAGATTTCATAGCATCTTAAGCAACG
This sequence comes from Nicotiana tomentosiformis, assembly GCF_000390325.3. NCBI lineage: Eukaryota > Viridiplantae > Streptophyta > Magnoliopsida > Solanales > Solanaceae > Nicotiana > Nicotiana tomentosiformis. Next base: position 128,308,403 of record NC_090812.1, on the reverse strand, counting down.
TGAGATTTTGCAATTATAAGGGAGTACGGTGCAATCTTTCACAAGAATATCATATGGATTTTTCCCTACTCCGATCTTGTCGTCATGTGTTTTGTCACAATTAACGTGTGTTAGAGGGATTGTCAAAAGAATCAACTCAGGTATGTTAAGGCGATTCCTTCTTTTTTTTTGGCATGATCCATACGATACAAACAAAACGAGCAAATGCACAACTTCCATAAATGACTCTATTCATAGAAGTATTAGAGGTGCCTATGTTCTTGATTTCCCCATGTGACATATTATTATATCTTCTGTTCATGGGCGCAGAAAAATACATAGTTGATAAAGTTTATCCGAAATGTATATTGATCTTATTAACATATTTCTTATGCATTTCATTCATTTACACATGTACATTGACCCATGACCAGATGACATTATATACGCGTATATTATATGTATATGGAATATAGGAAAAGGTTACGACGTTATATACGCACCACCACCTGATCAGCTAGTACATGTTGATGGTTTTGCCCACAGTGGCTGGGATGATATGATGGGATACCCTCAAAGGTTTGATGATGTTATGTACACCTATACCTATGCATGACATGACATTTATACACACATGCATGACATTATAAATGTTCCAGGATTTACAAAGTGATTAGACTTACAGGCGGAATTATTTATTCCATGCTTCATCTATGTCTGTTATGTACGGATTTTTATGCCTTACATACTCAGTACATTATTCTTACTGACGCCCTATTTCCCCGGGCCCGCGTTTCATGCCCACAGGTGGAGGTAGACGAGCTGACGGCCCCCCTTCTTAGGATCCTTGATCAGCGAGAGTTGGCGTGCTCCACTTGATCCGGAGCTGCTTTTTATTTTGTTATGATATGCTTGTATACATATATTGGTATGACTGGGCCCAGTCCCGTCCTTGTACAGTTGTATATTCTATTAGAGGTCTGTAGATAGTTTGTATAGTTGGATAGTATGTGGCCTTACCTGCTTCCAGTTTTGGATATGTAGTTGTCTATATCAGCCTTGTCGGCTCGCTCTACGTATTCTGCACGTATATGTACATATGTCTTTTGGACATGTTTTCCTCATGCATGTTATTCTCGTAATTCAGTGGATGTTATTCTTGTTTATATCATAGTCGCATGCTTAAGGGTGTTCGACAGGTAGGACTCGGGCACCCGTCGCGGTCCATCGGTTTGGGTCGTTACAAAAGTGGTATCAGAACAGTTCTTTCCTAGGGTTGTCTACAGACCTGTCTAGTAGAGTCTTGTTTATGGGTGTGTTGTGCACCACACTTATTTACAGGAGGCTACAAGACATATAGGATGTTATCCTCTCTTCTTATATTAGATCGTACGATATAAGAATTCATGTTCCTAACGATATGCTACGTTTTCAGCGATGCCTCCAAAGACCACCACCCCCTAGAAGGGCAAGTCCGTGGCTGGTGAGACTATTAGTCGAGCGCCATGAGTTACCAGGGCTCGGGGAGAGTCTCATAGGGAGATTCCATCTCAGACCTCACATACCCTGCCCTCTCTAGAAGAGCTCTGAGGGGCACCAGCTCCAACGCCCGCCCGTATACATCCAGCTCTTCATCCAGATGCGCCAGGTCAGGAGATGAGAGATATTATTCAGCTATTGACTCGATTAGTAGCCGCACAGGCTCGGCATTAGGAAGTAGGTATTAGTCATGCAGATAGGTACGTCAGTTCAAGGGTTCGTGATTTCATTAATTTGGACCCTCTGGTATTCACTGGGGCAGATCCGAACGAAGACCCTCATGTATTTGTCGATAGAATGCAGAGGACTTTGAGGGTATTGATGCCCACTGTGACTGAGTCAGTTGAGCTAGCTTCTGATAGAGTTCAGGATGTTGCAGTTAATTGGTACGAGTCTTGGGAGTTGTCTAGAGGTGAAGATGCCCCTCCAGCAGTATGGCAGGAGTTTACAGAGGCTTTTCTTTGTCATTATCTGCCACCAGAGCTTAGACAGGCTAGAGTTCAAAGGTTCTTGACCCTTTGGCAGGGTAACATGAGTGTTCGGGAGTACCGTCTTCAGTTTGATTCGTTGGTTAGGTATGCTCCCACTATTGTATCTAAGATGGAGGATCGGGTTCACCGGTTCGTGATGGAATTAGAGCCGCACTTGCTTAACGATTGTATGCCGGTCTCACTTCAGTCAGGCACGGATATTTCTCGTATTCAGGCATATGCTCAGGGTATAGAGGAGCGTAAGCAGAAACAGAGGGCCGATCATGAGCATGATAGGGCCCAAAATAAGGGAGCGAGGTCTTTGGGTCCTTCTGGTGAGTTTCGAGGTGGTAAGAGACAACTACACCCAAGGTATCCAGCCTAGCCATCAGCTAGCGCACCCCCTCAATTTACCGATAAGTGATTTGATTGTTCCACATATTCAGGGCCTGGTTAGAATTCTAGGGCCTCAAGTTCTCAGTATAGGGGCGAGTCAAGTCAGATGAGGCCGCCCTTGCCGCGATGTGCTTAGTGTGGTAAGTGGCATGCCGGGCAATGCCATATGGGGTTTGGTGTTTGTTATACATATGGTTATCCGGGCCACGTTATGAGGGATTATCTGATGAGAGGTGATGCAAGCATAGCTCAGCCAGCGGGATCTGTAGCTGGTTCGTCATCATCAGTACTCCCCCTGGGCAAGGTTCACAAGCACCAATGGGTCGTGGTAGAGGTAGAGGCGGATCATCTAGCTCGAGCGGTCCTCAGAACCACATTTATGCGTTAGCAGGATGACAAGATCAAGAATCATCACCTGATGTTGTTACAGGTATATTATCAGTCTCCTCATATGATGTATATGCACTGATTGACCCAGGTTCCACCTTATCATATGTCACTCCGTTAGTTGCTAGTAAGTTTGGAATAAAACCTGACTTGGTTAAACCTTTTGAGGTGTCTACACTTGTTGGGGACTCACTGACAGCTAGGCGAGTATATAGAGATTGTATAATAGTAATTCATAGTCGATCTACAATAGCGAACCTAATCGAGTTAGATATGGTAGAATTTGATGTTATAATGGGTATGGATTGGTTGGCTTCTTGTCATGCCAACGTTGATTGTAGATCAAAGATGATCCAATTCCAATTTCCAGGGCAGCCTGTTTTGGAGTGGTAAGGTAATACAGCGTCGCCGAGAGGTAGATTTATTTCCTATCTAAAGGCAAGGAAGATGATCAGAAAGGGCTATATTTATCACTTAGTTTAGGTTCAGGATGTGAAAGTAGAGTCACCAACCATTCAGTCCATCCCTGTGGTTAATGAGTTTCCCGATGTTTTTTCGATGAGCTTCCGGGTCTTCCGCCAGAGTGAGAAATTGAGTTAGCTATTGACCTACTACCAGATACTCAACCAATATCTATTCCTCCCTATAGAATGGCACCCGCAGAGCTGAAAGAATTGAAGGAACAACTAAAGGACTTGCTTGAAAAGGGCTTTATCAGACCTAGGACATCACCGTGGGGAGCACCTGTGTTATTTGTGAGGAAGAAAGATAGTTCCTTGTGGATGTGTATAGATTATAGACAGTTGAATAAGGTAACGATCAAGAATAAGTACCCCTTCCGAGGATTGATGATATATTTGATCAGTTGCAAGGTGCCAAGTGTTTCTCGAAGATAGACTTAAGGTCCGGGTACCATCAGGTAAAGGTTAAGGAGAAAGATACTCCGAAGACAACATTCAAGACCAGATATGGGCACTTTGAGTTTTGTGTTATGTCATTCGGTTTGACTAATGCCCCAACAGTATTCATGGATCTGATGAACCGTGTGTTCCGACCCTTTTTAGATATGTTCGTAATTGTATTTATTGATGATATATTGGTTTACTCCCGTTCAAAGGCTGAGCATGCATATCATTTGTGTACGGTGCTCAGAGTTCTACAAAAGGAAAAGTTGTATGCCAAACTCTCTAAATGTGAATTCTGGTTGAACTTCTTGGGAAAATCATTTCGGGTGAAGGTATCCAGGTTGATACACAAAGGATTGAGGCAGTAAAGACTTAGCATAGACCCACGACACTGACAGAGGTTCATAGCTTTCTCGGTTTGGCAGGTTATTACAAGAGATTTGTAGAGGGATTCTCTTCTCTTTCAGCACCTTTGACAAAGTTGACTCAGAAGGGAGCAAAGTTTCAATGGACTGATGCTTGCAAACGGAGTTTCGAGGCATTGAAGGACAGATTTACTTCAGCACCAGTTCTAACGCTCCCAGAAGGGACCAATGGTTAAATTATCTATTATGACGCTTCGGGCATTTGATTGGGTTGTGTACTTAAGGTTGTAGCTTATGCTTCTAGAAAACTAAGAAAGCACGAGAAGAATTACCCGACCCACGAATTAGAGTTAGCTGCGGTGATTCATGCGCTTAAGATGTGGAGGCACTACTTGTATGGCATTCATGTTGATATTTATACGGATCATAAGATCCTCCAGTATATCTTCAAGAAAAAGGAATTGAATTTACGTCAAAGGAGATTGTTGGAGCTACTTAAAGACTATGACGTTGATATTTTATACCATCTGGGGAAGGCAAACATAGTAGCCGACGCCCTCAACCGTAGATCTATGGGTAGCCTATCATATGTATAGCTAGAGAAGAGGGGAATAGCCCATGAGATTCATCAGCTAGCCAGTCTTGGAGTTCGATTATTGGATTCAGGTGATACTGGAATTACTATTCAAGACACGACAACATCCTCTTTAGTAACTGAAGTGAAGGAATGCCAATACGAGGATCCTGTGTTTGATCATTATAAGGATACAACACATCATAAGGAGAAGACACCGTTTGAGATTATAGAAAATGGGGTCCTCAGATATCGAGGATGATTATGTGTCCCTAATGTGGCAGGGCTGCGTCGGCAGGTCATGAGAGAAACTCACTATTCTCGTTATTCCATTCATCCAGGAGAAAAAAAGATGTATCATGATATCAGGGAAATATATTGGTGGGACGGAATGAAAAAGGATATAGCAGAGTTCGTTGCTCAGTGCCCTAACTATCAGTAGGTCAAAATTGAGCATAAAAAACCCGGTGGATTATTGCAGGCTGTGGAAATTCCGACTTGGAAGTGGGAAGTAATCAATATAGATTTCATCGTAGGCTTACCTCGTGCCTAACGTAAGTTCGATTCTATATGGGTAATTGTTGATAGACTTATAAAATCAGCCCATTTTCTGCCCGTTAGGACTACATATTCCGCAGAGGATTGTACAAGGCTTTACATTAAGAAGATAGTATGACTGCATGGTGTCCCCATATCTATTATCTCAGATAGAGGAGCTCAGTTTACAGCTAATTTCTGGAGGTTCTTCCAAAAAGGTTTGGGGACTCAGGTAAGTCTTAGTACAACATTTCATCCCCAGACAGACAGACAGGCTGAGCATACTATTCAGACACTTGAGGATATGATACGGGCTTGTGTGATCGACTTCAAGGGTAGCTGGGATGATCATCTGCTGCTTATTGAGTTCACGTATAATAATAGCTATCATTCTAGTATTCAGATGGCTCCATACGAAGCTCTTTACGGATGTAAGTGTAGGTCGCCTATAGGGTGGTTCGATATTGGGGAAACTACGTTAGTAGGACCGGAAGTGGTACAACAGGCAATGGAGAAAATTAAGCTTACGCCGGAAAGGCTATTAGCAGCTCAAAGCCGTCAGAAGTCTTATGCGGATAATCGACGGTGAGACTTGGAGTTTTAGGTTGGTGATCGGGTATTCCTAAAAGTATCACCGATGAAAGCCGTAATGATATTCAAAAAAAAAAATATTCCCTCATTACATTGGACTATATAAGATCATACGCAAGGTAGGCCATGTAGCATATGAGTTAGACATGCCTTCTGACATAGGGTCTGTGCATCCAGTCTTTCATGTGTCGATGCTTCGTAAATGTATCGGAGATCCTTCCAAGGTCGTATCAGTTGACGATGTTCAGGTCACAGAACATCTATCACATGAGGAAACTCCCATCGCTATACTAGATAGAAAGGTTCGGAGATTGAGGACTAAAGACGTAGCTTCGGTGAAAGTAATTTGGAGAAACAACAATGTGGAAGAAATGACTTGGGGGGCCGAAGAAGACATGAAGTCTAGATATCCTCACTTATTTCCTCTTCCAGAGTAGGATCTGACTAAGACATCACAGCCTTAAGGTACGAGTATGGACTCTTGTGTTAGTTATTGTCATTGGTCGTGTGAGGCATTGAATTATTGAGTTTTCTACAAGAATGGTTGATAGTAGTACTGCTACAAAGGGGACTCTGCCAAAATTTATATAGATCCCAGGGAGTTAAACATTCGAGGATGAATGTTTCTAAGGGGGGAAGGATGTTATATACCACATTTCGTACGTAAACATTTTGTCGTAAATTAATCGACGAAGACTCGGGGATGAGATTATCTTGAGGTTATAAATATTTATGCTATTTATAACAAACGATAAGTAAGTGCCGTGAAGGTGAAAGGGTAAATGAATCAAATAAAATGAGTTTCATTGAAGATTGTCGATTTGGGATAAAATATGGTCCAAGCTATAATATCCGGTATTTATGGACTGGTACCATACAAGGTACCACATGACCCCGATAATAGAGTACATAAAGTGTGTTTAAAGTGAGTAGTATTTTAAAGTAATTTGAGATAATTCTTAACTATGTAGGTAATTGGTTAATTATTAGTTAATGGGAGATTAACTATGTAATTGATGGATTTGTGGGAAATTAATTAAAGATTTTGGATAACTTAACCCCCCCCCCCAACGTGGCAGCACCCCTTCCCATCTAATGACTCATAATAAAGATTGAAAGGTAGAACATTTTAAGGAAACAAATGTGACACCAAGTCTTGAATGGTGGGGCCCACACCACCAAGACCTAGATTCCTTCTCTAATTCAAAATGAAGGCTATTACATCCAAGAAAGGCTCCAGCAAGGTGAACTTCTTAAGCAACGTGAGATTTCATAGGTTCTTTTAACAATTCAAAACGTGAGATTTCATAGCATCTTTAGCAATGTTAGATTTTGCAATTATAAAGGAGTACGGTGAAATCTTTCACAAGAATATCATACGGATTTTTTCCTACTCCGATCTTGCCGTCACGTGTTTTGTCGCAATTAACGTGTGTTAGAGGGATTGTTAAGAGAATCAACTCAGGTATGTTAAGGCTATCCCTTCTTTCTTTTTGGCATGATCCATACGATACAAACGAAACGAGCAAATGCACAACTTCCATAAATGACTCTATTCATAGAAGTATTAGAGGTGCCTATGTTCTTGATTTCCCCATGTGACATATTATTATATCTTCTGTTCATGGGCTCAGAAAAATACATAGTTGATAAAGTTTATCCGAAAAGTATATTGATCTTATTAACATATTTCTTATGCATTTCATTCATTTACACATATACATTGACCCATGACCAGATGGCGTTATATACATGTATATTATATGTATATGGAATATAGGAAAAGGTTACGACGTTATATACGCACCACCACCTGATCAGCTGGTACATGTTGATGGTTTTGCCCACAGTGGCTGGGATGATATGATGGGATGCCCTCAGAGGTTTGATGATGTTATGTATACCTATACCTATGCATGACATGACATTTATATGCACATGCATGACATTATAAAAGTTCCAGGATTTACAAAGTGATTAGACTTACAGGCGGAATTATTTATTCCATGTTTCATCTATGTCTGTTATGTAAGGATTTTTATGCCTTATATAATCAGTACATTATTCGTACTGACGCCCTATTTCCCCGGGCCTACGTTTCATGCCCGCAGGTGCAGGTAGACGAGCTGACGGTCCCCCTTCTTAGGATCCTTGATCAGCGAGAGTTGGCGTGCTCCACTTGATCCGGAGCTGCTTTTGATTTTGGTACGATATGCTTGTATACATATATTGGTATGACTGGGCCCAGTCCCGTCCTTGTATAGTTGTATATTCTATTAGAGGTCTGTAGACAGTATGTATAGTTGGATAGTATGTGGCCTTGCCGACTTCCAGTTTTGGATATGTAGTTGTCTATATCAGCCTTATCGACTCGCTCTACGTATTCCGCACGTATATGTGCATATGTCTTTTGGACAGGTTTTCCTCACGCATGTTATTCTCGCAATTCAGTGGATTTTATTCATGTTTATATCTTTGTCGCATGCTTAAGGGTGTTCGACAGGTAGGACTCGGGCACCCGTTGCGGCCCATTGGTTTGGGTCGTGACAGTTGCTTTATCAAATTTTTGAGTGGAGTGGGAATTTGTTTAAATTGATTTGTTACGAGTATTAGAGTATATTTTTATGGGTTTGCACATTGTTTAGTTTTGGAGCGACGGGCATCGGTTTGAGGTGTTAGAGAGGCTTTGGAGCCGGTTATTGAATTTCGGAGTGAGGTAAGTCTCCTGTCTAACTCTGTGAGGGGGAAACTATCCCTAGGTGATATATTTGATGTGTGCAACTTGTTTTGGGAGCTACGTATGCACGAGATGACGAGAGCCCGTGCGTAGCTACATTCATGTTATTATCCGGGTAGGCTTAGGTTCACATCATGATGTAGCTGTACTATTTGAGCATTCTCTCGCCTATTAAATTCCTCTGTTTTACATTTCTACTTGAGACTAGACTTGCTATTGTAGAGACTGCATAATTTCATGATTAGTCACCGAATAACTGTACTCCTCTTACGTCATGTTTATGTGATATATATACTTCATTGAAAGGTTTTTGTTTAAAGAAATTACAACTCACACGTTTATTCGTGAGTGGGGTCAAGGACCCGTCAAAGCTTCTTATTCTAATGGGATCTAGCTGTTCGCCTCGACAGGATTATGTATTTCACTCTTATGGAATTGGGTCGTTCGCCTCGACAGGATTATGTATTTCACTCTTATGGGACCAGGTTATTCGTCTCGGCAGGATTTATGTACCACACTCTCATGGGAGCGGGTCGTTCGCCTCGGCAGTTTAATAGATGTATCTATGGTTCGTGCCGTTCAACCCTCGGCAGTGCACAGTCTAAATATTTATGTTGGATCGAGCCGTACGCCTCGGCATTTCCTATATCAAATCCTCATGGAATCGTGCGTAATATTTGGCAAGAAGCCAATGTATCTGTGAGTTTTCCCGATTTGAGTTATGGCAATCTATCTGATGAGATCCACTATATCTATATATATATGCTCTGGTTAAGGAGGGAATTTCTAATGGAGATCTTGAGTTCCTCGTACAGAGGGGGATTTGTACCACATGATTTATACTTATTTATCTCATTTAATTACTCTGCCTCATATTTATTTACCTCTTTACTGTACCTGATGTTATTGGACAACTAGTTAGTGTCGATGTCGACCCCTCGTCACTACTCCTCCGGGGTTAGGCTAGATACTTACTGGGTACACATTGATTTCGTACTCATTCTACACTTGCTGCATATTTTTTTGCAGATACATATGTGACTAGTGGCTTGGTGAGAGTAGAAGCATGTATGCATGTGGGGACTTACGTGAGCTGCATTCCACATTACGACCTGCAGCCGGCAGAGTCTCCTTCAGAGTATTTATATTTCTCCTGTCAAAATTTGTTTTCAGGACAGATGCTGTATTTTATTTTACATTCCTAGTTGATGCTCATGCACTTGTGACATCGAGTTTTGGGTTGATTATGGGTTATCCTGTATTGAAATTGTTAAAAATATTATTATTTACTCTATAAATTCCATCTTTTACGATTTAATTGAAGGAAATATGATTTCAAAAATATTAAAAATGAGAACCAAATTAAATATTTATTTTCTGCTAGCGTGACAGCGATGTCCGGCGCCACCACGACCTTTAATGGATTTTGGTTTATGATAACATGGTATCAAAGCACTAGGTTCACTTAGGTCGCACGAGTCATGAGCGAGTCTTGCGGATCGGTACAGAGAAGTCTGTATTTATCTTCGAGAGGCTACAGGGCTGTTAGGAGAAATTTTCTTCTTGATTCCCCATCGTGCGATTTGATTCCTTTGAGGCATCCTTTATTTTATTCCTACTCATTCATGTACGGTGTTGAGCACTCGTGTCAATTGGGCACTGAGGAGTTGCAGTGGTACTACAGATGTGGGGCAGGATGTTTCTCCCCGCGTATTTGATTGGGCTATTGTCGTCGCCTTACGGAAGGCCGTTCTGTCATATCAGCTAAGTTTCAGTATTGCCTATGGTTTGAGATTTGGCACTGATTGTTATGATGATTCGTGCATTGCTATCGCATAGTGGTGATGCAATGGTAGGATACTTGTCTATGTGTCGAGGCAGTGAATGACTTGAAAGGAGGATTTCTCAACGCATGATGTAGAGGTTCAACGTTTAATCCCAGCAAAGGAAAGGTAATCGTACTATGAATGTTTAGATTTATGGTTCATAGAGTAATGAGGCTTGATATTTTCGAGCGTGGTAGAGTTCTCAATTGTGATGTGGTGTCATCGCCCTTGTTAAACGAGTTAAGGTTCGCCGGTGTTATGGTCTTCTTCAATTTGCCTTTGGGGCAGGGTATCGTGGAATAGTGCTGGGGAAGCGGCTGTCAGAGATCGCGGTGTGCAGTGGTTCAGGATCGAATCGATGTTCCTAGTGTTGATGGTTCGAGAAGGATGATCTTTAGAGAGGCTTTAAAGTTGGTAGCGATCTATTAGTTCAAGTGCTACAGAGACGGATTTTGATTTAAAGCAACAACTGGGCAGCGGAGGATGAGGAAGGACATGTGTAAGGTGTCTTGTTGTGGTTAAATTTCTAGAAGGCCAAGTGTGAGAAGCGGAAGTCGATTAATTGCTTAAAAGAGAGGGTTTGACCAAAGTGGGAGAGTAACAATGTATCATATGGGTTCTGTGGTATGATAGCTAGCCTTGGGGAAAGTTTAGAGTGATTTGGGATTTATGGTGGATAGTGACTGGGTCTACGGACTAATTTGGAATATTGGCTGCTATACTGAGGAAGGTTGGATACTACATAAAGGAGTTTCTTGCTATGAAGAAGGATGCAACATAACTTCGGATTTGAAATGCATTATCACACCTTTAGTTGATGTCAATAGGGAGTGAACAGACTTGTACAACTGGTGAATGAGCACGGGCTCAGGATGGCTTACTGATTTTGTGGTGTTGACGGAGCTTCTACGAAGAATCCTACTGGCTATCTAGTAAGAGGTCGAATATGTAAATGTGGCTAGTGATTCAGAATGTTCATGAAATGTTTAACAGGAGGATTTTGAGAAATTTGGCAGGTCAATTGTGCAGGCTCATATTTATGAGGAAGGAGGAATAATGGTGGGTTCCGGGGTTATGTAATTGTAGCTTCAAGCTAAGTGGGAGAGCCCCACTGTCTACGATTGCATGGATGTCTACTTGTGAGGTTTCTGGTTATCGGCATATTGGTGGGTTATTACGACTAAGGGAAGAAAACATCACTGATAATTTGAGCAAAGGATTGGAGGAATGTGTGCTATACTTGGGCCTTATCGGTTCATGTTCAGTTTTGAGAAGACTCCGAGTTTCTGCTTCTGGTAGAAGTAATGTACAAGGGAAAAGAATTTAGTTGGGTGATTCTTTGATAGGATGTTCACGTGCTGGCAGAGCACTAGAGTTTGGCTTATACTCGGGACCAAGACAGAGTGGGTGACTCTCAGTAGTGGTCCCGGTGGGTTCAAGAATTTGAGTACAGTGCCTAAGGACATGGAATGTTGTATGTTATCATTGAGTATGCGGTGCAGTATTGGAGAAAGGGAATAAGTAGCTCCGGTTCACGGAAGGTCTTACAGAACGGGTGTACCAGTTGGCTGTGCTATTGAGCGCTTAAGGAGAATATGAGACGGTTCATGGGTATTAAGACGATGTGGTCTCGTGGATTGGGTCACTCGGGATGTGTTTTGTTGGGTTTCGTCACGTTAATGAATGGAACTATTATTGTTTCTAAGACAAGTTGAGAATAAATTGGAAGTTGAGGATTAAGGTTGCAGTTGATGTCGACAAGAATGTCAAGAGCTTGGATGAGCAGTGAAGAATTCAGATATTTAGAGTAAGCTGGTATTGTCTTTAGCGTCACCTGAGATCGGTGTCATGTGGAAGAGGCTTTGTGTATTGACTTGCAAATTTTTGACTCACTCTATAGAATTAGAATGATTGGTGGTATGGATGTGCGGACCTTGTTACCTGGTGCAGAAGGTCATGGGAGTGTATCCCACGGGAAGATTGTATAAGTGTGACATGTAGTCACTTGATTGGTTAAAGATTTAAAACCAAGTATGGGGATTGTAGTACTATCGCTAATGTGAAAATTTATGCCTGAAGGGCGCTCAGATCATTTGGTTGTGGACTGTGGAAGTTTGTTCCGGATTTGAGGGTTGTTCTTGTGTGTCATGGGAAAAGGGTTATTGTGGATCCTTGAAAGGTTATTAGCCCAGTGCGGTACGATTAGAATCGGCTTGAGGTCCGCGGGTGGATCTAAATATGAATATGGGCTCTATATCAGGCCGGATGTGTTCATTTCTGCATACCGTTATTTTCGGAGGGGTCTTCGGGCCTTGGATGATATTTCTGTTGCCGGCCCTTCCATGTAGTCTCTATTGTTCCATGTAGGTTATGAGGCGGTTTGATTATTCGTATTCGTATTGAGATCCCGTATAGTTTGTGGTGTTATGTGAGCAGGATGGCTCTCGAGATGCAGATCATGTATCGCACCTTAGTTGTGCTTGAGCTTTATAGCGCGTGGCGCTACATGTCTCCCCAGGATTTGTATTATGCACTTGGTGTGCTTATGGTTGATATTCGGGCATTTTGTAAGTATAAGCGTTACGGCTCGATGTGTGTTTTATTTAGATTATTATGGTTGGATCGGGTGGCACGCCGCCACAGATATGTTGCTTGGATCGGGTGGCACGCCGCCACAGATATGTTGTTTGGATTGGGTGGCACGCCGCCACGGGTATCATGGTTGGATCGGGTTTCACGCTGCAACGGTATCAGGTGTGGATCGGGTTTCACGCCGCAACAATATGATATTGAGTACAGTTTCCCATATCTATTATTGTGTGTTTTGCTCCTCATTTCCCGAGAAAGGTTCATAACATCTTTTCGGTTGTTTAAATTAGTTACGTGGGTTGAGTAGATCTTTCCAGAGTTTGTTTACTTATGTATCACATTCGAGTTTGTAGATTCTTGGCACATTGTGGCATCATATGAGACTTTTGGCAGTGTCTGAGATGGCTTATTGCCTGAGCAGCTTGTACTGGGTGAGACGAGATCATTGGACCTGGGATCAGTGCGATCAGATTTATATGAGGTACATTAAAGAGTAATTATCGATATTCAGTCCAGAATGAGGTAATGGTTTCTGTCGGGAGGAGAGACTCCATGAGTTGCGATTTAGAGGATGGTTATGAGTTTCTACACATTTCTTCTATCGTGGCAGTCTTGCGAGAGCAGAAATGGGACTTATATGTGTCATGAGGTGTGTTGTGAACATCAGATTCGTGGGATTTTGGCTATTATTGTCAGAGGATGTTATTATGGTCATGTGAATAATGCCGTGTAGGGTGTGAATTCAGTGAGAGTATACAATCATGTATTGGTACATCGTGTAGTGATTGAAACGACGTTCATATGTTGGAAGCAGTCCTAGTAGAGAATTTCGGACGTTGGAATTTAGCTCTAAGGCTTATTTGCCTAAATAAAGGGAAGGATCTTCAGATTTTCTCGAGCTAATGTGATCAGCTGGGTTGTGGTAGCACGGGTAGGTGCACGAGGTGTTAAATAATGATTTTGGATAAATCTGGAGTAGTTCTTAGCACGTTCGAGGACGAACGTATGTTTAAGTGGGAGAGAATGTAATGACTCGACCGGTCGTTTTGAGCCCTGGTGCGTAGTTCTGTAGTTTGAGGCCATGAGTAGCTTTATTTTAGGTATTATGACTTGTACGTGTAGTCCGAATTGAATTTTGGGAAGTCCGGAGATGATTTAGAAAGACAGTTCTCATTTCGGGAAGCTTTAACTTGGAAGAATTTACTAAGGTGTAATTTTTGAGTAAACAACCTCAGAATCGGGATTTGAAGGTTCCAACAGATTCGTATGATGATTTTGGACTTGGACGTATGTCCGGATAAAGTTTTGGATGACCCGGGAGAATTTCGGCGCCTATTGTGGAAAGTGGGCATTTTGGAAGAATTTCATGAATTTGGGTCGAGGTTTATTTCAATGTTATCGATGTCCATTTGGGATTCCGAGTCTGAAATAGCACCGTATGGTGATTCAAGTCTTAGGAGCGCGTCCGGATGTGGATTTGGAGGTCCGTAGGTCATTTTGGTGTCATTTGGCGGAAGTTGGAAATTTGAAGGTTTTTGGAAAGTTTGACCGGGAGTGGACTTTTTGATATCGGGGTCGGATTCTGATTCTGGAAGTTGGAGTAGGTTCGTAATGTCAATTATGACTTGTGTGCAAAATTTGAGGTCAATCGGACGTGATTTGATAGGTTTCGACATCGAAGGTAGATGTTTGAAGTTCTAAAGTTCATTAAGCTTGAATTGGGGTACGATTCATGATTTTGATGTTGTTTGGCGTGATTTGAAGACTCGACTAAGCCGTATTGTGTTTTAGGACTTGTTGGTATAATTGGTTGAGGTCCCGAGGGCCTCTGGTGGATTCTAGATGGTAAACAGATCGAGTTTGGGCTTGGAGGAATGCTGGAGCTGCTGTCATCTGGGGTAACCGCACCTGCGAGGTTGTGACCGCAGGTGCGTAGCTGCAAAAGCGGCCAGAAGGGTCGCAGAAGCGATCCTGAGCGAGTTGGACAGGAGTGCAGGTGCGAGAAAATGTCCACACCTGCGAAGCAGCATATGCAGATGGAAGATCGCAGAAGCAAAATTATCCGAGAAGGCCTGGGCCGCAGAAGCGGTCCTGAGCGAGTTGGACAAGAGTGCAGGTGCGAGAAAATGTCCACACCTGCGAAGCAGCATATGCGGAGGGAAGATCGCAGAAGCAAAATTGTCCAAGAAGGCCTGGGCCGCAAAAGCGGACTTTGGCACAACCATGAAATTTTCTCGGAGGATTAAGTTCCATAACTCAAAAAAAACAATGCTTAAAACCCCATCTAAACAGTCTAAAAATGTTAAAATTAACATTTTTTTAAATCATAGTAGTGGATATTGATCACTGGGCTATTTCTGATAGACCTACCAAATTAAAATCAATCGGAGACGGTTAAAATCAAAATCTCCAAAACTGCGACCAAATTTGAGAAATTACCATTTTAAGCATTTTTAAGAATTTATAATATGCCCAACATTCTTATCATATATGAATTCATGTTAAATCAACATGTATTATCATGTTCCAGATTAGACATAAATAAAATGATAGAAAGAATGACTTTTCATATGTAAATCATATTTTAATCTGCCAAACTGCCAAAAAACTCATCTAAACGATCCCGAATCATCAAAATACGATGTGATTCACTGCATGTAACGACCCAATCGGTCGTTTTGAGCTTTAGCATTCCATTCGGTAGTTTGAGACTTTGAGTAGCTTCATATTATGTATTATGACTTGCGTGTATGGTTGGTTTCGATTTTCGAACGGTTCGGGATTGATTTGGAAGAATGATTCTCGTTTTGGAAGCTTTAAGTTTGAAGAGTTGACCAAGGTTTGATTTTCGGGTAAATAGACTCGGAATTAAGTTTTAATAATTCAATAAGTTTTTATGATGATTTTGGACATGCCCACAAAAAGTTTTGATAATTCCGATGAGGTTTGGATAAGTTTGGGTTGTATGGTGATTGTTTTCGATTTCGACGTCGATTTGAGTATAAAGGTTTTCATATTGAGCAAACGGCCTTTGATTCATGTTTTGACTAAATCATTATACCTGTATCGTAATTTTGGAACCATAACAACTGAGATCATCGAATTTCGACATCATATTAGGAATTTATGGTCATTTTACTAAGAATTGGGTTGCCAAATTTTACAGATTAATTACGAAATTATCACTGGATTCATATTTAAAGATTTGCACTATTTTTAGATATTGAAACCAATATATCCCCTACATTATAAGGTCAAATGGAGTGATTCAAAAGCCTAACTTGACTGAAATTTCATGAGAAATCCATTGGAAGTATCAAAAGTGAGTTTTGGGATCATTGGCATGAGAAACGAGACAGAACAGCTGGGCATTTTTGGGTATTAATGTTGTTGGAGTTTTTCTCATCTTGAAAATTTGGGATTGGGAGAATTCAAGGATATTTTTTAAGTTTCTTCCATGGAGTAAGGTCTAAACCATAACCTAAGTATTTTCCTTTGATTCATTCCCTTGGTTTAAGCTTTAATCCATGATTTGAATTGAAAACCCATTTAATTCTTTAAATCAAGACCTAGGGTTATGTCCTAAATTTTAAAAATTGAAAATGAGTTAAAGATGAATATTTCTCGATTCCTTTTGGGGTCTTGTTCTCCTATATTAGGAGAACAACATACTCAAATTTGGCGAGTTTTGAAGTAGTATTTGGGAGATATGGGACCCAACTAGTGTGAGTTGGACTCTTGGGTTATGAACACCCAAGACCGATATTTTGGCAAGTTGGTTGAGATATCGGAGTCAAATTGAGTTAGCTTCCATTCGTGTGAGCTTGAATTGGTTCGGGCTTCACTCGGGTAAGCTTGGATTCGGAATACAAGGCGGGCCCGACATTGACTTTTGTTGACTTTTTTGGGGGAAAATATAAAGATCATAGCTTTATTTATTGTAATTGGTTTCTCTTGCATTGTTTGATGTTATTAAGTCATTTTTGGTTAGATTTGAGCCATGTGGAGGCGAATTTTAGGAGAAAATCTATTTCCTAGAGTTGAGTTGGCCAAGTTGAGGTAAGTATCTTGCCTAACTTTGTGTTGGGGAAAGTACCCCATAGAATTTGGTTTGATTGTGCTATTTGTGCTATGTGAAAGCCGTGTACGCAAGGTGACTAGTGGGTACACGAGCTATATGTGGTATTTGACCGGTTTAGATTATCCAGACTCTT
Organism: Nicotiana tomentosiformis; assembly: GCF_000390325.3. Lineage (NCBI taxonomy): Eukaryota > Viridiplantae > Streptophyta > Magnoliopsida > Solanales > Solanaceae > Nicotiana > Nicotiana tomentosiformis. The sequence continues at coordinate 128,291,294 of NC_090812.1, read as the reverse complement.
TCCATGCCTTTAATTGAATTGTCATAACATGTTATATCTCTCATTGTTAATCTGCTCTTACATGCTCTATTTGATGTTGTTAGCACTTGTTCTATCTCTTACTTGTTATTTTTCTCTTATATGATTTAGTTGAAGTTATTACCTTCCTTATTGTCTTGTTACTTCTTAATTGTTGAGTCACTTTTATTTGAAGTTGTTATTTCGTGAAATATCATCTTGTTGAGTTATTGGTGTTAAAGTTGTAATAGTCGTTATCACATTGAGGCAAAGTTGTTAATTGTTAAGATACCTTTTCTTTTTGAGCATTCTCATTTTTTTTGTTATTGTTGAAATTCTTGTACACATTGCGGTTGAGCCATGGACTATTTGTTGTGGAAATATTGGTGTTATTGACTTTGTGACAAGTTGTAGCATATGGGCACTTGTGGTATGAGTTGTGATTGTGTTGTGATATTGATGCACATGCGGTTGTCTAAGGCTAAGGGTTGATACGCATGCGGTGAGATAAGCCACGCGGTGAGATAAGGTGAGCTAAAACGCGTGTAGCTATTTCGGGAAAAATGATTTTCAAAACTAAATGTAAGTCTCACGCGGTGATATAAGGAAATATTGTGATTGAAATTGTAAAATATGAATACGAGATGGTACCTTGGTTGTGATTTTCATTGTATATTCCATGTTGGAACAACTTGTTGATTTGAGCGGTCATTATTCTTCCTTCAATCATTCATCCACATTTTGATTGTGTTTTTTTATTCGCTGTTATCTTGGTGTTGGAACGATTGTGGTTTGTTGTGTGAGTCATGCATTCTATGTGATTTGTTGTGTTGCTTTGACATGCCAATCTGTGCCTCCGTTATAACTTGGTGAATTGATTGTCAATGTGAATTTAATTGCGTGTAGTCACTATATCATATTCTGTTGAGTTGTTGGTAACATAATGGTTTAAATAAAAGAATTATTAACATGCTTTATTCTATATGCCTCTTAAGATAAAACTCGTTATCTCACTCGGTGCCTTATTATTCTAAATGATTATCGCACTTTCACTATAATTGGGTTCTCAAATTATACTCATCACCCTGTTAGATGCTTACCTTACTTAAAATTGTTATCATGTTATTCCTTAACAAATTCTATATTTAATTCGTTAATTTAACTTATGTTTTACTTTGTTTAGAAATGATACTTTTACTCAATTTTATTGATTTATAAACTAAACCCATCTTATACTCTATTTCGTACAAATTGTATATTATTTTACTTTACTTGATTTCTAAAATAAACTCATTATTTTATTTGACACCTTACTTTATTCAAGATTGTTATTATGTTTTATGGTATTTAAATATATCTTTCATTCATCTAAATTAATATTTATCGCGGTTGCAAAGTACATGGTATCACGTGGGCTTTGTCGTGCGAAGGTGATTGTTATTGTGGGCCCGAGGTGCCATATGTGTAAGATTTGGGAATTGTGATCCATGACTTGTGGTTTATGAGGTGTGGTGCCTCGGAGTAATTCTTGTTGTAAGTCCATGCATTGGGAGCGATTTGATTATTTGAGTTGTCATCCATTTTTACTTATTTGAGTTCATTTACATCTCATTGGCGTTCTGATTATATTGTTTCTTTATTACTCATTTACTACTTTCTACCATTTATGTTTCTATTACTTCATTGTTGGTTGTAAATCAAAACATTTTCCGTCATTGGACTTTCATTGATGTTATTTCCATTGTTAGCTTATGTATATCTTGAATAGGTTTCTATGTCTAGTAGGTGTCTTGACCTGGCCTCGTCACTACTCTACCGAGGTTAGTCTTGATACTTACTAGGTACTGTTGTGATGTACTCATGCTACTCTTCTATATATTTTTGTGCAGATCCAGGTATTTGGATTGTGTTGTTGAGAGTTGCGTCTGCGCGGCGGGAGAATTCAAGGTATACTTGTCTGACGTTCGCAAGCCTTGGAGTCACCATCTTACTTCATTATGCTACTGTTAAATTGTAATTCAAAAAAATATTGTGTTTATAAATTCTAGTGTGTTTTAGTAGTGCTTATGACTCCGTACTACCGGTTTTGGAAAATGTATAACTATTGGTCGCTTGCGGCTATGTATGTCATTTAATGGTTTATGATAAATGATTAAATAGTTCAATTCTATTATTACATCAACATGTGATAGACTTACCTAGTTTTAGAGACTAGGTGCCATCACGCCATCCTAAGGTGGGAAATTGGGGTCATGATAAGTTGTTATCAGAGCTCTAAGTTCATAGGTGCTACGATTCATAAGCAAGTTTAGTAGAGTCTTGCGGACCGGTACAGAGATGCCTGTACTTATCTTCGAGAGGCTACAGAACTATTAGGAACCACTTTTTTCATTCTTTATCGTGCGGCATTAATTCAGCTTGAAGCATATATCTTATATCCCTTTGCATCCCCTCTTATATAATGTTGCACACTCGGTATCATCTATGCTCCGATGGTTGTAATGTTGCGGATGGGCTACGAGGCGGCCATAGATGCTCTATCATTGTCTTGAGGTAATGTCCAGACTAAGGACATGGACGTGTTGGTAGATCTTCAGTTGTTCAAGTGTGGGATAAAACTGGTTCGTGTATCTGATTGGTGCTGTACGAGTTTATGAAGGTTGGTAATGTTGATCATCGGATGTTGTGCCCTATGATTCCGCGCCAAGTGGAGTAGTTTACTATCCATGATCAGATTGCATGGGCAAATGTCATATCAATCTTGGGTCTGAGGTATATATGCAGTGTTGAGGGGTTCCCCGAAATTGTACATGACTAAGATCTGAGATTTTCATGGGATGGTGTTGGAACTTGCGGTATATCTGTATCATTTCTAAATTTACATTCCAGTATCAAAGAGGTTAGATAAATATCATCAGATTCCTTAAAGGTCTCTTCAGAGTGGGTATCTCGATTGCAGCATTATTGGGTGCTCCAGAGGAAGTACAACGGTTTATGGGTTTTCAGACGACGTGGTTCGTGCTAGAGTCTTCCGCAGCGAGTTTTGACTTAGGATCATTGTGTACCGATAAGGGAAAGTGTTGACATGTATCATTGTTTCTATTTGCATATTCAGTCATATTCGCGCTGTGCTTATTGGGTTTTAGCTTGCGAGGTGTGTGCCTAGGTAGTGTTAGATGTGGCTTGTTTATTTGAGTGAATAGTCATGTGATCTTCATGTTTCTTGCATCGTCGTCAGTGTTGTGATGGTTTGGAATATAGTTCTAGCTTATATGCAGTTAATTGCCGGTGCTGGATTTGATTATGGGCAGCTATGATGGATCAGAGATGTTGTTATATGCTTATGTGTGATGTGTTACGTCATGTGGATTTATCTCGTGGGTGTAGGCATGAGTTGTTACAACTGGTTGAAGTTGATACCGTGTGTTGATGTGGGAATCGAGTCTTTTGGAAATGATCGGATGGTGAAAATTTTGGTTCTAAGGTTTATTAGTGTGGGTAGAAGGAATAAGGTTTAGTTGAGATGGTGTTGTCGGGCCTATGTGGATTGGGGTGACTTGGGATCACCCGCGAGTACATATATGGTGAGTACATTCAGTGATTTGATGACTTTGGAAGGGTTTTTGGCACGTTCGAGGATGAACGCTTGTTTAAGAGGGGGAGAATGTAACGATCCGATCAGTCATTTTGAGAATTAGCATTCTGTTCGGTGACTTAAGGTCTCAAGCAGCTTCGTATTGTGTATCATGACATGCGTGTGTGGCCGGGTTCGATTTTAGGATGATTCGGGACTGATTTGGAAGAATGATTCATGTTTTAGAATCTTAAGTGGCAAGAGTTGATTGGAGTTTAACTTTTGTGTAGACGACTATGGAATTATGTTTTGATGATTCCAATAGCTTCGTATGGTGATTTTGGACTTAGGCGTATATTAGTATTTGGATTTGGAGGTCCGTAGGTTGCTTTGATGCATTTTGGCGAAAGTTGGAAAGTCAAAGGTTTGGAAGGTTGAGAGGTTTGACCGGGAGTTGACTTAATTGATATCGGGTTTGAATTTCGATTCCGGAGTTGGTATAGCTCTGTTGTGTCATTTGAGACTTGCATGCAAAATTTGACGTCATTCCGAGTTGATTTGATATGATTCGGTGCGGGTTGTAGAAGTTGAAAGTTTATAAGTTCATTAAGTTTGATTTGAGGTGCGATTCGTAATTTTGATGTTGTTTGATGTGATTTTTGGCATCGAGCAGGACCGCATTATATTTTTGGACTTATTGGTATGTTCGGACGGGGTCCCGAGGGGCTCGGGTGAGTTTCAGATAGGTTTGGGTTGTGTTGCACTCGTTTTTTATGTTTCGACGTCGTTTCTTCAAGCATAAATGGTACCACATTAAGCAAATGAGCTCCAATTTCTTTTTTGATTAAAGCATTAGATCTGTATCGTAATTACGGAGCCATAGCAAAAAGAATCGTCAAATTTGAACATCGTATGCGGAAGTTATGCTCATTTTAGTGTCGGAGAAGAGAGTTGGTGCTGGTGCTTTGCAGATGCAAAGTTGGGTCCCCATCTGCGACCCCACAGGTGCGAAAAATGGTCCGTAAAAGCGGAAATGACAGCTGGAAATATGCAGGTGCGGCCTATTGGGAGCAAAAGCGGAAATGCATGTGTATAAAAAAATCAGACTGCGTTCTTTTGGTATTTGGAGCATATCTTCAGTTCTACAACTCCGATTGAGGTGATTGTCACGACGTTCTTCTCATATTTTCATGAGGATTTGAACCGTCTGGAGATTGTTTCACATGAGAAGGTCAATTTAGAGTATCGGTTTAGCTTCTTTGAGGTAAGTATCTTGCCTAACCTTTTGTGGGGGAACTACCCCTTAGGAGTCGAGTCGTTTGTGCTATTTGTGTCATGTGAAAGCCGTGTATGCGAGGTGACGAGTACGTACTCAGGCTTATATATGGAAATTGACCAGTTTAGACTCTTAGTCTTCTTTCATGTATTCATTTGGAATTTTTAGCACATGGTGTATCTTTTATTCGTCATGTCTATTATCACATGCTTTATTTGAAGTTATCGTTACATGTCACATTCTTTACTTGTCGAGTTTGCTCTTATATGCTTTACATGAAATTGTTATCACTTTTATCATTATGTAATTTCTTTTATTGTGGAGTTATTCTTAGTTGAAGTTGTTGTACATGATATCCCTTTTATTGCCGGGTTATTCTGATGCATTTAGACGTAGTACTAGTTCGTTCCATCTCTTTCATTGTTATCCTAATTCATACACCAGGAGCCGAAGTTTTCCATTTCATGGATATACTTTCACTATTGAGTTTATCCTTAAACAATTAATTGAAATTGAGGTTATCAAAAGTCATTAATCGATTTTAATTGAAGCTGTGTAAAAAGGGGGTGTCATTCCTTGTTGAGTTACTTTCCCATTCCTGTTGTTGTTATTGAGATTTTATACACATTGTGCTTGAGCCGTGGGCTATTTGTTGTGGAAATATTGATATTGTTGGATCTTTGAAAAGGTTGTGGCGTATGGGCACTTATGTTACGAGTTGATACGTCGTGTTGTTGTGATATTAGCATTTGTGAATTGTTATATGGTTTTGGTTGTTGTTATATGAAGTATAAGGGTGGCATTTCACCGTTGTTGTTATGCGGAGTATAAGGGTGGCATTTCACCGTTGTTGTTATGTGGAGTATAAGGGTGTCATTTCACCATTGTTATTATGTGGAGCATAAGGGTGGCATTTCACCGTTGTTGAATGTATGGAGTGATAAGGGTGGCTATTGTGTTATTGTCTGGGCGGAGTGATAAGGGTGGCTATTATACGGAGTGATACGGGTGGCTATCGAAGAGATAAGGGTGGAAAATGTTATTCTCAGGGCGGAGTGATAAGGGTGGCTATCAGAGAGATAAGGGTGGCAATGTCAAGGATGATGTGTGATGGTTTGGAGACATTGTGTTGGTGATTTTCGTGTGATAGTGTGCTTTTCCTTGTGTCTGTCATACACCTTACGTGACTTGCTTTATTGTTTCGATGAGCTACTCGATGTCTTTGATATTACTTGTTGACTTGGGCTGCAGTAGTACACTCGCACACGCATACACCGTAGCATGCCACTTATACTAGCTCAGGAGTATGAAACTTGACATTTATTGATCATGCCCATGTGTTCTTGTATTATCCGTTTCCATGTTGATATTGATCCTGCGACTATGCCGGGCGGATTGTGATTGTAAGCTTGTGACCATGCCAGGTGGATTGTGATTTTGAGCTTGTGATCATGCCGGGCGGATTGAGATATTGGCATATGAGTTGTCTGTGCAGTTGTGATTCAAGATGTAGGCATGAGGTGCCGTGAGTATATGATGGTGGGTTGAGACCCGTGACTTGTGACTATGAGATGAGGTATCAAAGGGTGATTTCGTTGTGAATCTTGTGTTAGCACGACTTGATTAATTGATTGTCCTCTGTTTTCCTTATTTGGTTTCAACGATACTTCTCGGTGTTCTTGTTGCTTTACTGTTATATCACATGTTGATTTTGTTGTCATTTACTGATTTCTACTTCATTATTAGTTTTATACTTCTATACTGCACATGTTACTTTGTCTAGTGAGTGTCTTTAATTGTACCTCATCACTACTTCACCGAGATTAGTCTTGATACTTACTGAGTACCGACCGTGGTGTACTCATACTACACTTCTGCACAATTTTGTGCAGATCCAGGTACTTCGGAGTCTGTGGATTGTTAGATAGAGGATCATATATTACTGTGGAGACTTCAAGGTAGACCTTCCATCACGTTCGTAGGCCTCGGAGTCACCTTCGAAAGTTATTTGTGTACAATTTATTTCTATTCCTGAATAGTTGTACTTAGAGATTTTCCAGCAAACTCAGTAGAGCTTATGACTTATACTACTGGTTTTGGGATTGTTGGCTTTGTATAGAAATTTATGTTTCATATTTAATAGTTGTTGGTTGAATTTTTCCATTTATTTAGTAAGTGTTAGGCTTACCTAGTCTTAAAGACTAGGTGCCATCACAACATCCTACGGAGGGAAATTGGGGTCGTGACTGTTGAAGTAAGGATACTTTGTTATGTGGTGTTGTCGGGCTTATATGGATTGGGTTGACGTGGGATCACCCATGGTTATGATTATGGTGAGGTTATATGGCAATTTGATGGCTTTGGAACGACTCTTGGCACGTTCGAGGACGAACATATGTTTAAGTGGGGGAGAATGTAACGACCCGACCGGTCATTTTGAGTTTTAGCATTCTATTCGGTGGTTTGAGATTTTGAATAGCTTCATAATATGTATTATGACTTGCGTGTATGGTTGGTTTCGATTTTCGAGCAGTTCGGGATTGATTTGGAAGAATGATTCTCGTTTTAGAAGCTTTAAGTTTGAAGAGTTGACCAAGGTTTGACTTTTGGGTAATAGATTCAGAATCAGGTTTTAATTATTCCAATAAGTTTGTATGATGATTTTGGACATGCCCACAAAGTTTGGTTAAATTTCGATGAGTTTTGGGTAAGTTTTGGTTGTATGGTGATTGTTTTTTTTTTCAACGTCGACTTGAGTATAAAGGTTACCATATTGAGCAAACGACCTTTGATTCGTATTTCGACTAGACAATTATATTCGTACCGTAATTTTAGAACCATAGCAACTGAAATCATCAAGTTTTGACATCGTATGAGGAATTTATGGTCAATTTACTAAGAATTGGGTTGCTAGAATTTTTATATTAATTACGAAATTGCCACTGAATTCGTATTTAAAAATCTGCACTATTTCCAAATATTGAAACCAACATGTCTCCTTCATTATAAGGTCAAATGGAGTGATTCAAAAGCCTAACTTGACTAAAAATTTATGAGGAATCCGTTGGAAGTATCAAAAGTGAGTTTTGGGATCATTGGCACAAGAAACGAGACAGAACAGCTGGGCATTTTTGGCCATTAATGTTGTTGGAGTTTTTCTCATCTTGAAAGTTTGGGATTGAGAGAATTCAATGATGTTTTTCAAGTTTCTTCTATAGGATAAGGTCTAAACCATAACCTAAGTATTTTCCTTTGATTCATTCCCTTGGTTTAATCTGTAATCCATGATTTTTATTGAAAACTCATTTAATTCTTTAAATCAAGACCTATGGTTATGTCCTAAATTTTAAAAATTAAAAATAAGTTAGAGGCGATTATTTCCTGATTCCTTTTGGGGTCTTGTTCTCCTTTATTAGGAAAATAACATACTTGAATTTGGCAAGTTTTGAAGAAGTATTTAGGGAGATATGCGACCCAACTAGTGTGGGTTGGACTCTTGGGTTATGAACACCCAAGATCGATATTTTGGCGAATTGGTTGATCTATCAGACTCCAATTAAGTCAGTTTTTGTTCGTGTGAGCTTGTATTAGTTCGGGCTTCGCTCGGGTAAGCTTGGATTTGGAATCCAAGGCGGGTCCGGCGTTGACTTTTATTTACGTTTTTTGGGAAAATGTAAAGATCATAGCTTTATTTATTGTAATTGGTTTCTCTTGCATTATTTGATGTTATTAATTCATTTTTGTTAGATTTGAGCCGAGTGGAGGCAAATTTTTAGGGAAAAGCTATTTCAGAGAGTTGAGTTGGTCTAGTTGAGATAAGTATCTTGCCTAACTTTGTGTAGGGAAAACTACCCCTTAGGATTTGGGTTGATTGTGCTATTTGTGTTATGTGAAAGCCGTGTACACAAGGTGACGAGTGGGTACACAAGCTATATGTGGTATTTGACTGGTTTAGATTATCTAGACTCTTTCCATGCCTTTAATTGAATTGTCATAACATGTTATATCTCTCATTGTTAATCTACTCTTACATGCTCTATTTGACGTTGTTAGTATTTGTTCTATCTCTTACTTGTTATTTTTCTCTTATATGATTTAGTTGAAGTTATTGCCTTTCTTATCGTCTTGTTACCTTTTAATTGTTGAATTACTTTTAATTGAGGTTGTTATTTCGTGGAATATCATTTTGTTGAGTTATTGGTATTGAAGTTGTGATAGCCGTTATCACATTGAGGCGAAGTTATTAATGGTTAAGATACCTTTTCTTGTTGAGCATTCTCATTTATTTTGTTATTGTTGAAATTCTTGAACACATTGCAGTTGAGCCATGAGCTATTTGTTGTGAAAATATTGGTGTTGTTGACTTTGTGGCAAGTTGTGGCATATGGGTACTTGTGGTACAAGTTCTGATTGTGTTGTGATATTGATACGCATGCGGTGATATAAGGCTAGGGGTTGATACACGAGCGGTGAGATAAGACGTGCTTGATACGCGTGTTGCTAGTAGGAAAACTACTTGAAGCCACACGATGAGAAAAGGTGGGCTAAAACACGTGTAGCTATTTCGGAAAAAATGATTTTCAAAACTAAATGTAAGGCTCACACGGCGATATAAGGAAAGATTGTGATTGAAATTGTGAAATGCGAATACGATGCGGTACCTCGGTTGTAATTTTTATTGTACATTCCATGTTGGAATAACTTGTTGATTTGAACAATCATTATTCTTCCTTCAATCATTCATCCGTATTTTGATTGTGTTTGGTTATTCGTTATTATCTTGGTGTTGGAACGATTGTGATTTTTTGTGTGAGTCATGCATTTTATGCGATTTGTTGTGTTGCTTTAACATGCCAATTTGTGCCTCCGTTATAACTTGGTGAATTGACTGACAATGTGAATTTAATTGCGTGTAGTCACTATATCATATTTTGTTGAGTTGTTAGTAACATAATGGTTTAAATAAAAGAATTACTAACATGCTTTATTCTATTTGCCTCTTGAGATAGAACTCCTTATCTCATTTGGTGCCTTATTATTCTAAATGGTTATCGCACTTTCACTATAATTGGGTTCTCAAATTATACTCATCACCCTGTTAGATGTTTACCTTACTTAAAATTGTTATCATATTTTTTCATAACAAATTCTATATTTAATTCGTTAATTTAACTTATGTTTTTCTTTGTTTAGAAATGATATTTTTACTCAATTTTATTGATTTCTAAACTAAACCCATCTTATACTCTATTTCGTACAAAATGTATATTATTTTACTTTAATTGATTTCTAAAATAAACTCATTATTTTATTTGACACCTTACTTTATTCAAGATTGTTATTATGTTTTATGATGTTTAAATATATCTTTCATTCATGTAAATTAATATGTATCATGGTTGCAAAGTACATGGTAGCACGTGAGCTTTGCCGTGAGAAGGTGATTGCTATTGAGGGACGAGGTGGCATATGTGTAAGATTTGGAAATTGTGATCCATGACTTGTTGTTTATGAGGTGTGGTGCCTCAGAGTAATTCTTGTTGTAAAGTCATGTATTGGGAGCAATTTGATTATTTGAGTTGTCATCCGTTTTCCTTATTTGAGTTCATTTATATCTCATTGGTGTTCTGATTATGTTGTTTCTTTATTACTCATTTACTACTTGCTGCCATTTATGTTTCTATTACTTCATTGTTAGTTGTAAATCAAAAACATTTCCGTCGTTGGTCTTACATTGATGTTCTTTCCATTGTTAGCTTATGTATATCTTGAACATGTTTCTTTGTCTAGTAGGTGACTTGACCTGGCCTCGTCACTACTCTACCGAGGTTAGGCTTGATACTTACTGGGTACCATTGTGGTGCACTCATGCTACTCTTCTGCACATTTTTGTGTAGATCCAGGTACTCTGATTGTGTTGTTGAGATTTGCGTCTGCGCGGCGGGAGACTTCAAGGTATACCTGCTTGACGCTCGCAGGCCTCGGAGTCACCATCTTACTTCATTATGCTACTGTTAAGTTGTAATTCAAAACAATATTGTGTTTAGAAATTCTAGTGTGTATTAGTAGTGCTTATGACTCCGTACTACCAGTTTTGGGAAATGTATAACTATTGACCGCTTGCGGCTATGTATGTCATTTAATGGTTTATGATAATTGATTAAATAGTTCAATTCTATTATTACATCAGCTTGTGTTAGGCTTACCTAGTCTTAGAGACTAGGTGCCATCACGATATCCTAAAGTGGAAAATTGGGGCCGTGACACTGCATAGCAATGAGTTCTTCTTAACTGATCGTTTTTGGTAATCCTACCAAATTTCAGGTCATTCGGAGATTGTGCAATTCAAGATCGCCAAAAAACTAGACCAGATTCAAATAAATTATTTTTGGCGTATTTAGGAATAAAAATCCATGTGATTTGCATTCTTGCTATAAATCATATCAAGTTAAATCATCATGTGTCATCATGTTCCATATTTAACATAGATATAGTATATATATAAAGAATAGTTTTTTTTATATTTGTAACACATTTAATTTAATAAACTGCTTGAAAACCCATCTAAATGATCTCAAAATGCCGAAAAACAACATGGTTCACAACATTGCAATGAGTTTCTCTCACTAGATTGTTTCCGATGAACCTACCGAGTTTCAGGTCAATTGGAGTTTGTCAAATTCATGACCACCAATCTGTAGCCAAACTCGGAGAATAACCGTTTTAAGTAGTTTCATGAATTAAAATAAATATGATCTTAGTTTTTATTCTCCTTATAATTATACTATGAGCTCAAGTCATACATTATGTTCTTCCTATTTCCAGGATACATAATACCTCCTTTTAAAATAAATTATCCTTTTTATTAAACACACAAGAACCCAAGATATTATATTTACTCCCATTCGGTAAAAATACCAATATCTCTTCTCATGGATGGAGTTGGTGTCACTAGTACCCGGAGATAAAACTATTTTTCTAATTAAAACCTCCACCACTAGTGTAGATTTATCAAGGATAATTTTCACATGGTACATTAAGCAGATTTTAATGACTCTAATAAATAGACCATTTTTGTGGATCCTACTTTAATCATAATGCTCAATCCATGAATCGATATAATTACACATGTACAAATTTATTAAGAATTTTTCATGAGTTCAAATAAACAAACCACTTTAGTGGAACCTATTTATTACTCACAAAATTCTCAATTTACAAGTTAAGATACATGTAGCTCATAAAATTATTTTATGGAAGAATACGGACCACAACTTAACAGCCATACCGATAATATAAAACTCACACAAAATACTGTCATATTTTACTTAATTATAACCTATAATCGGAGAACAAAATCTTTCATCGAAAATCCAAGACTAGTAATCACGTAGAGCATGAAAACATAAACCAAAAATTGAGAAATGTTTTGGACACAAACATGCCACATGCACCAATCATTAGTCATCCAGGATATCAAATAGATGATTTCACTTTTTTACAAAATGATTACATCATCATACAATATTAAGTATACTTTGTAAGACCTAGTCAATAAAATCTTACACCTCTATTATTGAATTCAATACAACAACACGTCTATTTACTAATAGTCAATGTGTAAACCAATATATCATTAGTATTTAATCATGGAGACCATGGGGAGTCACCCCACCACCATTTAATTAAAAATAAATTAAAATTATTAAGAAATAATTTTCAAAAAATAGAAATACGTCCAAAACACAATTCACACCTCAAAACGCCAAAAAACAACATGATTCATAGCATAGCAGTGAGATTTTCTCACCACGTCATTTTCGATGGACCCACCAAATTTTGGCTCAATCAGAGTCCGTCAAGTTCGCTGACCTCCGAAAACACCGACAATTCGGTCAAAATCGGATTTTGTATTTTTCTAGGGTTTACCAAAAAATCAAGATCATCCCAAACAAATATTAATAAAAAAACTAATATCTCATGATTACAAGAATAATCCAAAAATTTTGCAAAGTTAATTCACAAAACAGTAGTGCAGTTTTTCAAAAAACAACATATACATGTAATTCAAAAACGCACATAAACACGATATTCTTGTTTCATGAAAAACCTAGTTATCTAATTATATGTGAATGAGCTCTAATACCAATTGATGGATTATGTTAAGTAGCGAAAGAAATCCCAGTATCAAAATTACATGTAATCTAGACAACTAGTATATACGGAAATTCACGGGTTACCTCTTGAGACGTGAACAAATCTCTTCTATTACGTGAGCCTCCAGTTCCACAACAACTCAATGAAATCTCCACCATCAGCATGATCACAATTCCCAAAGGTTCCACAGTCTTCTACTGTGTTAACCAAATAATATATGAAGATAGCAATTTCATGTGGGCGAAATTTCTAGGAAAATATGGCTGCAAATTTCAGCCACTATGTCTCCCTCCTCTATGCGAAAAACCTTATGTATTTATAACACAAGTTTTAAGGGTTAAATCTCTTTTTCAAAACCTGTTGGGTTTTGTTTTTCACCCAGAAAAGGATTCATTTATTTCCTATTATTTAGGCACAGCAGGGACCGCATAATTTAATTAACAAGGCTTCTAATTGTAATGACCCGATCGGTCGTTTTGAAAATTAGTGTCCGTTTGGTGGCTTAAGGCTTCAAGCAGCTTCATATTATGTAATATGATTTGCGTGTATGGTCGAGTTCGATTTTCGGGTGATTCGATATTGATTTGGAAGAACAATTCTTGTTTTAGAAGCTTAAGTGAAAAGAGTTGACCGGAGTTTTATTTTTGTGTAGACGACTCTGGAATGGTATTTTGATAATTCCAATAGTTTCGTAAGGTGATTTTGGACTTAGGCGTGTGTCCGAATTTGAATTTCGGGGTTCGTAAGTTGATTTGATACATTTTGGCAAAAGTTGGGAAGTTAAAGGTTTGAAAGATTGAAAGGTTTGACCAAGAGTTGACCTTGTTAATATCGGGTTCGGATTTCAATTCCGGGAGTTGGTATAGCTTTGTTGTGTCATTTGAGACTTCCATGCAAAATTTGAGGTTATTCGGGGTTAATTTGATATGATTCGGCGCGAGTTGTGAAAATGAAAAGTTCATGAGTTCATTAAGTTCTATTCGAGGTGTGATTCGTAGGTTTTATGTTGTTTGATGTGATTTGAGGCCTTGAGTAGGTCAGCGCTATATTATGGAACTTGTTGGTATGTTCGGACCGGGTCCCCGGTGTTTTTAGGACGAGTTGTGGATCATTTTGAAACCTTGTTGCATTACTGAAGAGCTTGATTACTGATGTCATCGCACCTGCGGATAAAGGACCACAGATGCGGCGCTGCAGAAGCGGCCAAGAAAATGCAGGTGCGGATTTTTGTTGGAAGGACTGGGACCGCATATACGGTCGTGTTGTCACAGAAGCGGAACCGCACCTGCGGATAAGGTGACGTAGAAGCATGAGTGCAGAAGCACTATTGGGACTGCAGATGCAGTCGACGACTTTGGCTAGGTTCTCGCAGGTACGGGCCATCTGCCACAGAAGCGACCATTGGACTGTAAAAGCGAAATTTCTGGCAGAATATTTTTTTATCGAGGGTTTGCACATTTTTATCATATCTTGAGTTATAGACCTCGACTTTGGGCGATTTTAGAGGGGATTTTCATGCTTTAGATTAGGGTAAGTGTTCTTTACCCGGATTTAATTATATTCCATGATCCATCTTTATTTTTATCATTAATTAGTGTTTTGAGTTGGAAAAATTGGAAAAATTTATGAAAACTTCATAAGCTATATTTTGAGGATTTGAAAGGTGATTTGAGGTCGGAATTGAATAATTTTAGTATGGTTGAACTCGTTATTGATTGGATGTTAGAATTTTGTAAGTTTGATGGGGTTCCGAGGTGCGGTCTGGGGTTGACTTTTTGGGTTGAATTTTTAGTTTTCATTAAAGATTGAAGCTTTATTATCCGAAATTATTTTCTATGGTTTTTATTTATGATATTGAGTTATTTTGGCTATATTTGAGCCGTACGGAGATTCTTTTCACACAAGAAGGTCATTTTAGATTATTGATTTGGCTTCTTTGAGATAAGTATCTTGCCTAACTTTGTGTGGGGGAACTACCCCTTAGGATTTTAGTTGTTTGTGCTATTCGTGTTATGTGAAAGCCATGTACGCGAGATAACAGGTGCGTTCTCGGGCTTATATGTCGAAATTGACCCGTTTAGACTCTTAGGCTTCTTTCATGTATTTATTTGGAATTGTTAGCACATGTTACATCTCTTATTCTTCATGTTTACTATCACAAGCTTTATTTGAAGTTGTTGTTATATGTCACATCCTTTACTTGTCAAGTTTACTCTTATATTCTTTATTTGAAGTTGTTACCTCTTTATCGTTATGTGACTTCTTTTATTGTTGAGTTATTCTTAATTAAAATTGTTGTTACATGATATCCTTTTGTTGCTGGGTTGTTCTCATGCATTTAGACGTAGTTGCTAGTTCGTGCCATTTCTCTCATTGTTAGCCTATTTCATACACTAGAATCCGAAGTTTTCTATTTCATGGCAATACCTTCATCATCGAGTTTATCCTTAAGCAATTAATTGATGTTGAAGTTATTGAAAGTCATTAATCTATTTTAATTGAAGTTGTGTTTAAAGGAGGTGTTGTTATATTGTGATTGAGATGTGGGCTATTTGTTGTGGAAATATTGATATTGTTGGTTCTTTGAAAAGGTTGTGGCTTATGGGCACTTGTGGTACGGGTTGATATGTCGTGTTTTGTGATGTTAGAACATGTGAATTGTTGTGTGGATTGGTTGTTGTTATGCGGAGTATAAGGGTGGCCTTTCATTATTGTTGTTATGCTGGGCATAAGGGTGTCATCTCACTGTTGTTGATTGTGCGGAGTGATACAGGTGGCTATTGTGTTATTGTCCAGGCGGAGCGATAAGGGTGGCTATTATATGGAGTGATACATATATGGAGTGATACATGTGGCTATTAGAGTGATACAAGTGGCTAATGATATTGTCAGGGCAGAGTGATATATGCGATGGTGTGCTTTTCTTTATGTATGTCATTTACCTTGCGGGGCTTGTTGTTTTACTTCGATGAGCTACTCGATGTCTTTGATATTACTTGTTGACTTGGGCTGTATTAGTACACTCACACAAGCATACACCGTAGCATGCCACTTATACTAGTTCAGGAGTATGAAACTTGATATTTATTGATCATGCCCATGTGTTCTTGTATTATCTGCCTTCATGTTGATATTGAGCCTGTGACCACGCCGGGCAGATTATGATTGTGAGCCTGTGATCATGCCGAGCGGAATGCGATAATGGCACGTGAGTTATCCGTGCGGTCGTGACTAAAAATGTGGGCACAAGGTGCCGTGAGCATATGATTTGTGGATTGAGACTCGTGAATTGTGATTATGAGATGGGGTATCTCGGAGTAATTTCGTTGCGAAACCTATTTTAGAACAACTTGATTAGTTGGTTGATATTTTTCTTCCTTATTTGGTTTCAATGGTACCTTCACGGTATTCTTACTACTTTACTGTTTATATCACATGTTAATTCTTCTTGCCATTTACTTATTTCCGCTTTCACTATTCGCTTTATACTTCAATACTGCATAAGTTATTTTGACTAGTAGGTGTCTTGACTTGTGCCTCGTCACTACTCCACCGAGGTTAGTCTTGGTACTTACTGGGTGCCGACCGTGGTGTATTCATACTACACTTTTACATATTTTTGTGCAGATTCAGGTATTGGAGATATCGTACTCGGGCAGAGTTAGCTTATTGGTTGCGAGGATTCAAGGTAGAGCAGCTTGGTCATCACAGTCTCTTGGAGTCCCTTCCTTATATTGTACTGTCAACATGTTATTTGGACAATATTGTATTTTGATCCTTGAGATCTTTCCATGTATTCAGCTAGAGTTTGTGACTTTGTATTACTTAGTCTTGTGAGGTTGCTATGATTATTGCCGCATAGGATTATTTCACTTTTCTCTCGATATTCATATTAAACTCTGTTTTAAATCATCATTGTTAAAACATGCTTAATTGTTGTAAGTAATCGGCTTACCTAGTTGTGCTTATCGGGGTGAGTCCTCCTATTTTGCTTCATATATAGGTGAGTTTCTGTAACGACCCCAATTTTCCCTCCGTAGGATATCGTTATGGCACCTAGTCCCTACGACTAGGTAAGCCTAATAGCTAATAATAACTTGGTAGAAATAATTAAGAAAATACTAAAACAAAGCTAAATAACTGAGGTAAACTTCTGAAAATAGAATCAACAACAATACACTCCCCAAGACCGGTGGAACTGAATCATAAGCTCTACAGAGTAAAACTATCATATCTACTTCATCATTGTCTGCATGAAAATACAACAGGAAATAAGAATAAAGGAAGGTGACTCTGAGGCCTGTGGACACCGAGCATGCATACCTTGAAGTCTCCGTAAAGCATCTAACGGATGATCACTAATGACCGGCACAAGTAGATGTACCTGGATCTGCACAAAAATGTGCAGAAGCATAGTATGAGTACACCACAATGGTACACAGTAAGTATCAAGCCTAACCTCGGTAGAGTAGTGATGAGGCCAGGTCAAGACACGTACTAGGATATAAATAAACAGTACGAAAATGTAATAAGGATAAATAATGGAAAGTGGAGAAATAACTGATACAAAACAGTTAACAACATGAACTAATACCAGAATTGTAAACAGGGAAATAACATAAAGAAATCAGTTAAAGAGAACCACAATGATCATATACAAACAATAAGTGACAATAGAAAACAAGGAAGAACAAAACAGTGAGAATCACAATGAGGTACCGCCTTGTGTACAATAAGAATCACCACCGAGGTACCGCCTCGTGTGTATATACCAAGAATCACAACCGAGGTACTGACTCGTATTCACAAATCACAATCCCAATCACAATCTTTCCTTATACCGCCGCGTGAGCCTTACATTTGAAATAGGTTTTGAAAATAGTTTTCCCGAAATAGCTACACGCACTTTAGCCCACCTTATGACGTCGCGTGGCTTCATGTAGTTACCCTACAATAAACACGCACATAAGTTCCACCTTATACCGCCACATGCATATTAACCCCAAGACTTATACCGCCGCATGCGCGTCAATATCACATCATAATAACAACTCGCATCATAAGTGCCCATATATCACAACTTGCCAACAATCAACAATATCAATGTTTCTACAACAATAGCTCATGGCTCCACCACAACGTGTACAAGCAATAACAATGAATGTAAAATTCTCAACAAGAAAGTTATCTTAACGATTATCAACTTCGCTTCAAAATGATACGGCTTCCATAACTTCAACGCCAATAACTAAACAATAAGAAAGATAATGTGTAACTACGAACCAAATACCATTAACTTACAATGGAAGGAATATCCTGACTTCAAATAAGAATAATAGTAACGAAAGAGATAACTAATAATAATAACTTCAAATAATGATAATTAACAATGAAAGGGATAACACATACAATGACTTCAAGTAATGACAATCAACAATGAATGAGATGACACGTATCAATTAAAGGGGCAACAAGTTTAACTAAAACATGAGAGCAAATTTTCAAGTAGGATGTAGAACAAGTGTTAAATAAATCAATTAGGGCATGTGAGGATAGAATAAAACACAAACAAGAATAGATTGACTATGGGAATTTAGAACATTATATAGCATTTGAATTAAAGTATGAAAATAATCTAAGTAGCCTAAACCGGTCAAATACCACGTACAACCTGTGTACCTACTCGTCACCTTACGTACACGGCTTTCACATAGCACAAATGAATTAATCAATACCAATCCTAAGGGGTAGTTTCCCCACACAAATTTAGGCAAGATACTTACCTCAACTAGGCCAATTCAACACTCGGAAATAGCTTTTCCCTTAAAATTCGCCTCTACACAGCTCAAATCTAACCAAAATCGACTTAATATCATCAAACAATGTTATGGAAATTAATTACAATAGATAAAGCTAAGATCTTTACACTTTTCCCAAAAAGTCAGAAAAGTGAACTAGGGCCCGACCCGGTCAAAATCCGGGTCCAATGGTAGATTCCGACTACCCATGACCCCACGAGTTCATATATTTGATTAGTTTCAAAATCTGAGTCCAAATCGAATCTGAAAACTCAATTTCTTATTTTTCAAAAACTTGATAAGGTTTCACAAATTTTTCACTTTGATTCACATGATTTTAGTGTTAAAATCTAAGATATATTGATGAAATATGATTAGAAATGGATTAGAATCACATACCCAGAGTTTGCAGGTGAAAATCCCCCCTCCAAATCGCCTCCTACCGAGTCTAGGGTTAAAAAATGAGAGAATGTTTTCAAAAATCCCGCCTCCCAGCCCTTTGTACCAGCTGCAGATGTCGCATTTGCGACATAAGGTTCGCATTTGCGAACCCTCGCAATTTCAGACCAGGGCTCGCATTTGCGAACCCTGACAGCTTCAGAAATCATCGCAGTTGGAAGTCACAATTGCAACATCTGAGCCCCTATTGTCACCTTCGTAATTGTTATGCTTGTGCTCGCAATTGCGATACAGGAGCACCAGCAGCACCAGCAGTCCAATTTGAGTTCAAAACCATTTCGAAACATGTTCGAAACTCATCCGAGCCCTCGAGGCTCCAAACCAAACATCCATACAATTCTAAAAACATCATACAAACTCGCTCGCGTGATCAAAACACAAAAATAGCATCTAGAACTATGAATCAAATACTAAAATGCATGAATTTCTAAGTAAAGTTCCAGAATTTCTAAAGTTATAACTAAACGTCCGAATCCTATCAAATCAACTCCAAACGACACCAAATTTCGCAGACAAGTTCCTAATACCATAACGGGCCTAATCCAAGACCAAAAATCAAATTCCAATCTCGATGGCTAAAAGTCAACCTATGGTCAAACGTTTCAATTTCAAATTGCTAAATTTTGGCAAATCAACACAAATCAACCTACAAACTTCCGAAATCAATTTTGGTCATACGCCCAAGTCTGAAATCACGATACGAAGCTATCAGAGTCATCAAAACACAGTTCCAAGGTCGTTTTCACAAAAGTCATAGTTTGGTCAATATTTTTAATTCAGACTTCTATGTCAAGAATCAAAGGATCCAAATCAACCCGAAAGCTTTTCGGAACAAAACTAACAAACCCCGCAAGTCATAAAATCATAAACACACATGTGTGAAGCATAAAATGGGTATCGGGGCGCAATTACACAAAACGGCCGATCGGGTCATTACATTTTCCCCCTCTTAAAATAAATGTTCGTCCTCGATTTCTCAGGTCGCCTACTGGATAAGGATAATGACTCCGCATATCGTGCTAGATTTCTCAGGTCGCCTACTGGACCGTATGACCCCTCAATTGAACCTTCAATAAAGCAATATTCTTTGATCTCAACTTCCAATCCTGTCTATCCAAGATAGCCACAGGCTCCTCAATGTAAGTCAAATCCTCGCCCAATTGGATTGTACTAAAGTCTAAAACATGAGACGGGTCACCATAATACTTCTGGAGCATATAAACACAGAACACCGGATGAACCGCAGATAAACTAGGTGGCAATGCAAGCTTGTACTCCACCTCACCAATCCTCTCAAGGATCTCAAAAGGTCTGATATACTTAGGGCTCAACTTTCCCTTCTTTCTGAACCTCATCACACCCTTCATGGGTGATACCCGGAGCAAGACTCGCTCTTCAACCATGAATGCAACATCACAAACCTTCCGACCCGCGTTACTCTTCTGTCTAGATTGGGCTGTACGAAGCCGATCCTGGATCATCTTGACCTTCTCCAAAGAATCTCGAACCAAATCTATGCTTAATAACTTAGCCTCTCCCGGCTCAAACCACCCAACTGGAGAAAAACACCATCTCCCATATAGGGTATCATGAGGAGCCATCTTAATACTTGATTGGTATCTATTGTTATTGGAAAACTCCGCAAGCGGCAAGAACTGATCCCAAGAACCACCAAAATCCATAACACAAGCACGAAGCATATCCTCCAATATCTGATGGTGCGCTCGGACTGTCCGTCCGTCTGTGGGTGAAATGTTGTACTAAACTCAACCCGTGTGCCTAGCTCACGCTGAACGGCTCTCCAAAAACATGATTTTAACTGCGTACCCTGGTCAAAGATGATGGATAATGGTATGCCATGAAGTCGGACAATCTCGCGGATATAAACTTGAGCCAAATGCTCTAAAGAATAGGTAGTCATTATCGGAATGAAATGAGTCGACTTGGTCAACCTGTCCACAATCACCCATAGTGCGTCAAATTTCTTCTGCGTCCGTGGGAGCCCAACAACGAAGTCCATGGTGACACGCTCCCATTTCCACTCGGTTATCTCAAGTCACTAAAGCAAACCACCCGGCCGCTGATGCTCATACTTCACCATGTCTTTCTTCATGGACTTTCTTCATTCTCCTCCACCAATAGTGCTTCCTCAAATCCTGATATATCTTAGCAGCACCTAGATGAATGGAGTACCGCAAACTGTGGGCCTCCTGAAGAATCAACTCATACAACCCATCCACATTGGGCACACATAACTGGACCTACATCCACAACACACCATCATCTCCAATAGTAACCTCCTTGGCATCATCGTGCTGAATCGTGTCCTTGAGGACAAGAAAATGGGGGTCGTCATACTGATGCTCTCTGATATAATATTTATAGAGAAGACCGAGAAAACATCCAAGTAAGAACTCGATTGGGCTCCAAAACATCCAATCTAACAAATTGGTTGGCTAAGTCCTGGACATCCAATACTAAAGGCCTCTCTACTTCCGGTAGATATTCTAAACAACCAAACTCTCCGCCTTTCGACTCAAGACATCAGCCACCACATTGGCCTTCCTGGGATGATATAGAATGGTGATATTATAGTCCTTAAGAAACTCTAACCACCTCTGCTGCCGCAAGTTGAGATCTTTCTATTTGAACAGATGATGTAGACTTCGGTGGTCGGTAAAGACCTCACAAGGGAGACCACACAAATAATGCCGCTAGATCTTCAATGCATGAACAATGGTTGCCAACTCTAAGTCGTGGACTGGATAATTCTTCTCATGGGTCTTCAACTATCAAGATGTGTAGGCAATTACTCTACCGTCCTACATCAACACCGCGCTAAGGCCAACATGTGACGCATCACAATACACGATATAAGATCCCAAGCCCGTAGGCAACACCAATACTGGGGTTGTAGTCAAAGCAGTCTTAAGCTTTTGAAAGCTCGCCTAACACTCCTCGGACCAGCTGAAACGAGCACCATTTTGGGTCAATCTGGTCATAGATGCAACAATCGATGAGAAACCCTCTATGAAATGGCGATAATACCCAGCCAAACCAAGGTAACTCCAAATCTCAATATCTGGAGATGATCTGGGCTAACTCTACACTGCTTCAATCTTCTTCATATCTACCTTGATCCCCTCACTCAATACCACATGACCCAAAAATGCCACTGAATCAAGCTAGAATTCACACTTTGAGAATTTTGCATACAACTTCTTCTCTCTCAAGGTCTGGAGCACGATCCTCAAGTGCTGCTCAGATCTTTTCAATTGCAGGAGTACACCAAGATATCGTCAATAAATACAATGATGAATGAATCAAGATAAGGTTGGGATACATTGTTCATCAGGTGCATAAATGATGTTGGGGCGTTGGTTAGGCAAAATGACATCACAAGGAACTCGTAGTGACCTTACCGAGTTCTGAAGGCAGTCTTTGGAATATCCAGATCCCGAATCTTTAGTTGATGAAAACCTCACCGT
Organism: Nicotiana tomentosiformis; assembly: GCF_000390325.3. Lineage (NCBI taxonomy): Eukaryota > Viridiplantae > Streptophyta > Magnoliopsida > Solanales > Solanaceae > Nicotiana > Nicotiana tomentosiformis. The sequence goes on along the minus strand of NC_090812.1, from coordinate 128,268,545 downwards.
AAATCAATATTTTAGAACACTTTGGCACCTTGTAGATGATCAATTAAGTCATCAATGCATGGCAATGAATATCTGTTCTTCATTATAAACTAGTTCAACTGTCGGTAATCAATACACATGCACATAGAACCATCCTTCGAGACTCGGATATTCTAAAGACGGCATTCAGGACCCGCTATGGTCACTATGAGTTCCTGGTGATGTCTTTTGGGCTGACCAATGCCCCAACAACATTCATGCATCCGATGAACAGTGTGTTCCAGCCATATCTTGATTCGTTTGTCATAGTATTTATTGATGATATCCTGGTGTACTCATGTAGCTAGGAGGAACATGCGTAGCATCTGAGGATTGTACTACAGAGGTTGAGGGAGGAGAAACTTTATGCCAAGTTCTCCAAGTGTGAGTTCTAGCTTAGTTTGGTGGCGTTCTTAGGGCACGTGGTGTCCAGTAAGGGGATCAAGGTGGATCCGAAGAAGATTGAGGCAGTTTAGAGTTGGCCCAAACCGTCTTCAGCTACTAAGATTTAGAGTTTTCTAGGCTTGGCCAGATATTATCGTCGCTTTGTGGAGGGTTTCTCATCCATTGCAGCCCCCTTGACCAGGTTGACCAAGAAGGGTGCTCCATTCAGGTGGTCAGATGAGTATGAGGAGAGCTTTCAGAAGCTCAAGACTGCCTTGATCACAACTCTAGTTCTAGTTTTGCCTTCAGTATCAGGTTCTTATACAATATATTGTCATACTTCTCGGATTGGTATTGGGTGTGTCCTGATGCAGGAGGGTAGAGTGATTGCTTATGTTTCACACCAGTTGAAGCCTCATGAGAAGAACTACCTCATTTATTATTTAGAGTTGGCAGTTATCGTCCATGCGTTGAAGATTTGGAGGCATTATCTCTACGGCGTGTCTTGTGAGGTATTTACAGATCACTGGAGTCTTCAGCACTTGTTAAGGCAAAATGATCTAAATTTGAGGCAACGGAGATGGTTGGAGCAGCTAAAAGACTATGATATTATCATTATGTATTATCCCGGGAAGGCCAATGTGGTGGCCGATGCCTTGAGTAAAAAGACGGTGAGTATGGGTAGTCTTGCATACATTTCTGTTGGTGAGAGATTGCTTGCATCAGATGTTTAGGCCTTGGCCAATCAGTTTGTGATGTTAGATATTTCGGAGCCTAGTTGGGTTCTAGCTTTTGTGGTTTCTCGGTCTTCCTTATATGATCACATCAGAGAGCGTCAGTATGATGATCCCCATTTGCTTGTCCTTATGGACACGGTTCAACACGGAGATGCCAATGAGGTTTCTATTGGGGAATATGGGGTGTTGTGGATGTAGGGTTAGATTTGTGTGCCCAATATAGATGGGTTACGTGAGTTGATTCTTGAAGAGGCCCACAGTTCGCGGTATTCCATTCATCCGGGTGCTGCAAAGATGTATCAGGACTTAAGGCAGTACTATTGGTAGAGGAGGATGAAGAAAGACACGGTGGAGTTTGTAGTTCGGTGCTTGAATTGTCATCAGGTGAAGTACGAGCATCAGAGTCCGGGCGGTGTTCTTTAGAGGCTTAAGATTCCGGAGTGGAAATGGGAGCGTATCACCATGGACTTCATAGTTGGGCTCCCACTGACTTTGAAGAAGTTTAATGCTATTTGAGTGATTGTTGATCGGTTGACTAAGTCCGCGCATTTCATTCCAGTTGGGACTACCTATTGGCAATTCAATTAAAGCATGAAAATAGTATAAGTATCCTAAACCGATCAAATACCACGTACAACACATGTACTCACTCGTCACCTTGCGTACATGGCTTTCACATAGCACAAATGAATCAATCAATACCAATCCTAAAGGGTAGTTCCCCCATACAAAGTTAGGCAAGATATTTACCTCAACTAGGCCAATTCAACACTCGAAAATAGCTTTTCCCTTAAAATTCGCCTCCATACGGCTGAAATCTAACCAAAATCGACTTAATATCATCAAACAATGCTATGGAAATTAATTATAATAGATAAATCTAAGATCTTTACACTTTCCCCAAAAAGTCAACAAAAGTGAATCAGGGCCCGGCCCGGTCAAAAACCGGGTCCAATGGTAGATTTTGACTACCCATGACCTCACTAGTTCATATATGTGATTAGTTTCAAAATCTGAGTCCAAATTGACTCTCAAAACTCAATTTCTTATTTTTCAAAAACTTGACATGGTTTCACTAATTTTTTACTTTGATTCACATGATTTTGATGTTCAAATATAAGATATATTGATGGAATATGATTAGAAATGGATTAGAATAACTTACCCAAAGTTTGTAGGTGAAACTCCCCTCTCCAAATCGCCTCCTGCTGAGTCTAGGGATCAAAAATGAGAGAATGTTTTCAAAAATCCCATCTTCCATCCCTTTGTACCAGGTGCAGATGTCGCATTTGCAACACAGGGTTTGCATTTGCTAAAACCCTCAAAATTGCAACCAAGGATCCCATTTGCGAACCCTGACAGCCTCAGAAATCATCGCAATTGCGATAGAGGCTTCATAATTGCGATACGTGAGCACCAGAAGTCCAATTTCAGTTCAAAACCATTATGAAGCATGTCTAAAACTCATCTGAGCCCTCGGGGATCCAAACCAAACATCCACACAAGTCTAAGAATATCATTTGAACTCACTCGCATGATCAAAACACAAAAATAACATATAAAACTACGAATCAAACACTAAAACACATGAATTTCAAAGTAAAGTTCAAGAATTTTGAAAGTTACAACTAAACGTCTGAATCCTATCAAATCAACTCGAAACGACACCAAATTTCAAACAAGTTCTAAATACCATAGCGGACCTATTCCAAGTCTCAAAATCAAATTTCGAGCTCGATGGCTAAAATTCACCCTACGGTCAAACTTTTCAACTACAAATTGCTAAATTTCGGTAAATGTTACAAATCAACCTACAAACTTCCGAAATCAATTCCGGGCATACGCCCCAGTCCAAAATAATGATATGAAGCTATTGGAGCCATCAAAATACAATTTTGGGTCGTTTTCATAAAACTCAAAGTTTGGTCAACATTTCTAATTCAAATTTCTAAGTGAAGACTCAAAGGGTCCAAATCCACCTGAAAGCTTCCCAGAATAAATCTAACCTACCTCGCAAGTCATAAACACACATGTGTGAAGAATAAAAAGGGGTAACGGGGCACAATTACACAAAATGACCGATCGGGTCACTACAATTTCATGATTCTTGTACTTTGCTTATGTGTTTACCCCTGTTGGGAGATTCTATAGTGGTAGCCCGTGTCTATCATCTTGGTTTGTTCACTATTGTGATCTTAAGTCTACAATGAACTTTTTGTTACTCATTACGGTAAGGTTTGATGTAATTTCTAGGTGGTTTGGTTACGATTTATGATTTAAGTGCTCTACTGGTATGGGAAGTCTGTTACGTGTCATGATTTCATTTTTCAGAATTGAGTTAGTGAAAGGTTTAGGTTGGTATGATGTGTACTCTACTTGTGATTCAGGGCTGAGGATGGGATCCTCGCATTTTCGTGTGGTTTGATATGTTTGGACCGGGCTACGTGCTGCGATGGAGCTATATTAGAATGAGATCCTTGTGAATAGTTCATATGTTATGTTTTCCCCTTGTGGAATGAATTAGTAGTATGGTACTAATAGGGAGTTCTGCCTGTCGGACTAGTGTGATAGCTTTCTCATGCGTTTCTCTTTCAATATTCAGTCATATCCGCGTTGTGCTTATTAGGTTTTAGCTTGCGAGGTGTGTGCCCAAGTGGCGTTGGGTGTGACTTGTTGATTTGGGTGAATGGTTATGATACCTTCATTTTTCTTGTACCATTGTCAGTGTTGTGAAAGTTTGGAACAGGGTTCTAGCTGTTATGAGATTATTTACCGGTGCTGGATTTGGTTATGGGCAGTTATCATGGTCAGAGTTATTATTATGGGCATATGTGTGATGTGTTACGTCATGTGTTTATACCTTGTAGGTGTATGCATGAGTTGTGATAGTTGGTTGATGTTGATACTGTTACACCCCACGTTTTTGTACGTAAGAGTACGTCATAAGTCAACTGATGTAAGCTCGGAAATGAGATCATCTTTAAAAAGTTTATAAAGTAAGTTAATCATGTTACCCTGGAGGTTACAAATATTTAGGATCATGAATACCATGTACCAAGAGGGTTGGAAGGCTTAGAAGCTAAACGAAAAATAAGTTTCGTCGAAAGTTGATAAGTTTGGAATGTTATAACATGTACTTTAGGGTGGGACTAGGGTTGTTAACATGATAAGCAGGTTATGTTATGAGTTATTGTATTCGTATGATAGTCGGGTGTTACGTTTTGAAGTCAATCGAATTATGGAACAAAAGTTGGCAAAGGCCATCACAAGTTACATTCATAATGTGCTGAAATTAGGTAAAATGTAGTAGAGCTTTTCTCCTAATATACTTGGAATTACATGATGATCCACATATCAAATATAAGATCTACAAGTCTAGTTTTTAACGCATTAAAAAACCGTTCATCAATACAATATCGGAGTAGAGAGATATTCGCATTTTCCTGAGACCGCGCAAGATGCTCCTAATGGGACCCACTTAGGCGGTGGTCGACCTACTTCACTTTAAAAACGATTTGGACGCCTTGTTTTTGCTCATTTTCAACTCAACTTCGTATCCAAACTCCTCCTAACCCTCCTAAACAGATACCCTAAGGGTTTGAAGGGGAATCCAAGTGATTACACCATATTTCACCATCAAAAGTTAGTTCTAGTAAAGAACAACACCTCTTTGAGGTTGTGTTGTCATTGAGGATAGTTGTGGGCAGTGTTTGGCTGAACCTTCAAGTGATTGCTGCTGATTTAGGTATGTATAATACTCTACTACATGTGCTTGAATTTATTTGTATGTTAGTTGCATTATTTGAGCAAGATACTCCAAGAGAAGACTTGAAATAGTTTGAGATGTTATTGTTCTTAATGGACTATTTTGGAAAGGTTGTTTCCATGAACTTTAAATGGTTGGAAACCTTATAAAATGACTTTTTAATCTGTTATTTTAATGAATATAGTGTCTACATATCGAGCTTGTTGTTGGTATTGTGAATAAGAAGATAAAGGACAACATAATAACGAAAAGGTGTACTTGTTGTTGTTGGATTGTTGGGCTGTCTGAGTGTGGATTAGGTGATTAATGGGAGGTTGGAAGTCCTCCGATTGTACTCATTATCATATTGGACATGTTGTTAAGTTAACTAATGTATGATAAATGGGTTGAAGGGTGCTAAAGGGATTCAATCCGAGCTTGCCACTCGTCGTGATATATTGATGACTTGTTAATTAAATATTTTGTACCCTATTATTGATGTTGTTCTTATTGTATTTCTCTGGTTATTGTTGTTGGTATATGGTATTGAAGGGGGCCCTTGTTACAGGGAAGATGCTGCCCAAATTTACATAAACGAGCTACTAGCTTAAGTTACAAACTTAGCTGTTACTCAGCACTGATTTTGAATCTCCTTGTGCTATGGTAGATTGAGTTGAGTTGTTTTAAGAGTTGCTTGGATGGTATTAAGGATTCAACATGGTTAAGGTATGTTAAGTCTATCCATTCTTTCCCTTTTGTATGATCCATATGATACAAACGAAACGAGCAAATACGCAACTTTCACAAATGACTCTATTCATAGAAATACTAGGGATGCCTATGTTCTTGATTCCCCATGTATCCTATTATTATATCATCTATTCATGGGTCTCAAAAAATACGTAAGTTAATAAAGTTTATTTCATGATATTAACCAAAGGCATATTGATCTTATAACATCTCGAGAGATCTTATTGACTTACTTCTTATGCATTGCATTCATTTATACATGTACATTGACCCATGACCAGATGGCATTATATACGCGTATATTATATTTATATGGGGTATGGGGAAAGGTTACGGAGTTATATACGCACCACCACCTGATCAGTTGGTATACGTTGATGATTTCGCTCACTGAGGTCGATATGATATGATGGGATGCCCTCAGAGGCTTAAGGATGTTATGTACGCATATACCTATGCATGATATGTCATTTATATGCTTATACATGACACTATAAAGGTTTCATGATTCATTGAGCTATTCAGACTTACAGGTTGAGTCCTTTACTCTATGTTTCTTTCATGTCTTTCATATACTGCTTTTCATGCCTTACATAGTCGGTACTTTATCTGTACTTGCATCCCTTTTGCCTAGGGACGTGCATTTCATGCCCGAGGTCCCGATATATAGGTTGACAGTCCTCCTAGTAGGCTATCAGCTCAGCGGAAGGTGTTGGTGCACTCAATTTGCTCCGGAGTTGCCTATCTAGTCAGTATGATTTGGACATGTATTGATTGGTATGGCAGGGACCTGTCCCGATATTTATGACGTTTATGTACTCTTAGAGGCTTGTAGATAGATGTCATGTATATGGATTATTGTATGGCCTTGTCGGCCTATGTTTTAAGTGTACAAATGATCATTTTGATCTTATAGGCCTATATGTCACATGTATTTAGTTTGTATATCATGTTGGGTCGTCCTATGTCGAGTATTCCCTTATGATTTATTCTGGTTATCTCATGACTGCCCTTCTGGCCCACTTACCTATGATGGTATGATAAGAGAGATATGTTACGTTGGTACTCGATAGAGTAAGGCACCGGGTGCCCATCGCGGCCCAGTGGTTTGGGTTGTGACAAACTAGGTATCAGAGCAGTTCTGTCCTGGGGAGTCTACAAGTCGTGTCTAGCAGAGTCTTTTTTATGAGTGTGTTGTGCACCATACTTATAAGCAGGAGGCTACAGGGCATTTAGGACTGTCACTCTTTCTTCTTACTCTAGATCGTGTACTATAGCTCAATCGTAAGAATTCAAACTCCTAAATTCTATTTTACACGTAATACAATGATACCTACATCCAAAAGACAGTTGGTAAGAGATTGAATGTGGCAGTGGAAGAGTTGAGTCAGAGGAACTTGATTTTGCAACATGGTTATGATGAGTAAATGTGAGGTCTTTAGCAGATCATGTGTGTACTAAGATGTGTAAGCTTCTTGATAAGGAGACCTAAGGCATGAATATCTATCCACCCATATGGTAAAAAGCAATAAAGAGAATCAGAAGGTAGATACAAGTTTTGATAAGTAAAAGAAGCAAGGTGGAGAAGGGTACGAGGTACCCAGTTAGTGAAGTTTATTAGTATTTATAATTTAGGCAGAGAAATATAAGTATTATGTGTTACCTTCAAAAGTAATAGAGGTATGTACAATTGGCCACACCCATCTCACTTATGCCCTATGGGATCTAACATATATAGTTTAAGAGAAGGACGAGATATCAGGATCCAGCTGGGGTTAGAGTAACCCAAAATGGTGGATGGATTGTTTTTATTAGCTAACATTCCGAAGGATAGTGCAAACATGGTAATAAATCTCCTTGTGAGACATCCAGATGGTGCACTCTAGAATAGTACAGTCAGATATGAATACTAGAATGCTCAGAAATTTCAGAAGATATGTAGTGGAATCCTAGAAGGGATAAATATTTACCTTAGTGTGACTCCCGCCCCTAGTAAAATAGGCATCCCGAAGAGCCAGTGAGATAAGCAAGGGGAGCTAAAAGTGAAAGAACATTTTGTTGAAGTTTTCATAATAAACTGATAGACAGAAATATTAGCCGGAGAAGAAGAAGAGAGTAAACGAAGCATTATGAGTAAGATGTGATAAATGAGTGATAACGGTAAATCAAAATATGACAGAATGACAGAGTCTATAGTCAAGTGAAGGAAAATACAAGAGGTGACATGGCTTGAGACAATAAAACTGTATAAGCCATAAAGTCATACCCTCATTTCGAGAAATGAGTTGGTGACTCGAACGTGATTACCAGAAGGATAAGTTAGACCCCCGGAGTAATAGAAATCAGTATGGGCTAGTGAAAAAGATAAAACCGAATATGAATTAGGGACCTGAGGATTTGATAATAGTTGACATCGTGACAATTTCAGATATCGCGTTCCGGCAATAATAGAATGGACAACAAAAGAATAACCTTTAAAGTTCATTCAGGAAGATGCTTCCCTAAAGCAAGCACTGTGAGCAGAGTTAAGCTTAAAGGACTAAGTGTGCCAGTTACACTAGGTTTCACCCTTGTGCATAAGGAATTCAGTTATCCCTGGTACAAAAGGGTTACCACAAGGCAAGTAAGAGTCTGTGAAAATGTGAAAAGATGCCAAAGATGAAGAGGTAAAACATTTATAGTAAATCTTCATAGCATTAAATGTTAGTACTCCCCTAAAGGGGGCGAAGATGGTGTGATATGGTATTAAGTCAGAGTTATGTGGTTCAGGTAACTATGGAATAGTAAAGGAAGAATGTGGTAGAAGGGCGAAAGGAATAATATTGCATTTATTCAGATTTTACACATATGATATGACTCCAGAACATTATGTAAGCACGATGTCGGGGAGAGGCAGTAAGGGTTCCTGCCTAGGATGTTATTGATAAATAAGTGTGAATGAACACTTGATACATAAGGAGCCAGTGCGAGAGGTAAGTTAAGACAAAGGAAATAATCCAAGAGAGATTACGCGAAATATAGTTATGGCTAGACAAGAGGATACAGATAAATCGTGCAAGATAAATGTAGTGAACCCCAACATAGTGAATTCAGTCTCGCAGATATGACATCATAGTCTTTGAGGAATATTCAGATATGAGTTGGGGTAGTTAAAGGTACCGTATAAGTGTTTCGAAACTAAAAGAGAGTGCCACTGGGAAGACAGTCAAAAATATCAGTCAGAAGCAACCCTACGAGCACAAGGGCGCAGAGGTATGTAACTAGGGATAATTATAGGTGAGCAAGAATATCAAAAATTCCGTCGAGTATACGATGTAATAAGCTCGCAGCTTTACAAGAGTCATAGGGTCTCCCCTAAGTAATACAACTAAAGACTAGCTGAGAAAATAAGGAAGAAGGCTTCAACCTAACCATAGTAACTTAAAGAAGAAATTGTCTTGTAACAACGGTCTCACTACAATATTGTATACACTCCATAAGAAAGTGGCACCTATCGTGGCTAATGAACGAAAAAAATCAAAGATGATATTTGAGATCATATGAGTTACATGGAATTCCCGTATTCGTGGGCAATAAGATAAGCCAAGTATTCATGCAACAAGTGGCAGAACGACAAGGAAAAGTAATTGCTTACGTTTAAAGACAACTGAGAAGGAACGAAAGGAAATCTTTAGTGCTGGAAAGTTAAAGGAAGGTTGTGAGTAGTATAAGTAGATAGGTGTAGGTCGCAAGCTAAAGTATGGTAGAGCAACAAGGTTTTAGGTAGATAGGAGTAAGGATAAGAAAAGGTGAGTGAGAAGGTGACAAGAATAGGTAAGGCCTCGGGATTAAGCCCATCAAATAAAGAGAGCTGATGGTTTCCTTATGTTATAGAAAGCTCATAATAGCCTGAATAAACTTGGAGGAGTATAAGACTAGGAGCAATTAGGAGAGATGAAATGCTGCCCTGGTAGTAGAATAAGGGTGTAATTGTAATAGATAAGAGGATGGCATTTATGCCTTTGATTGAGTAATGATTTAAAGAAAAGGGATTTCATGAATTGCACAGTATTAGAATACCCCCATAAGATGAATCATGTGGGGATTCTATGAAGTACGGTTATTGAAATATAGTATCGTCCCTAGGTGGATCAGGCAAATCACTTCAAATGTTCCCCGATGTGACGTGAGCCCTAGTGAAAATGTATTATGTATGAGGTTTCAAGTTATTAGTTATAGATTATAGATCAACATTAAGATGAATCAACAATGGATGGATAAAAGTTACAAAGTATTAGATGACATTAGGCCGTCATCCTTAAGATGAACAGTAATGAGGAAACATTAAAGGAAACATTTATCATACAGGATAATAAATGAGAGTAACCTGGAGTTGGGTAGCAAACCTCAGTAATAATAAAGTGAAGTAAGTGTTATGGTACAGTATGACCTACCTAGATGCAGTAAAGACATAAGGATATATAACTGAGGCTATGAAACAAAATATATCAATAGTCGTAAGTTCGAAAAAGTATCAAGCGAAGAACTTCTGTACACCTATAGTGTCACGCCCTGACTTCGGGGAGCGCGATCAGTGCTCAACCGAGGTAACCCGGCCAAACAAACCTGCTAAATTTTCTTCTACCCAACTCACCCATAAATAAAGAGAATATAAACTTCATTAATTAATACCACAAGGGTTCATGAACAACACTAGTTCCATCACCATTAGTTACTTCATTTATAAGTGTCCAAAACAATACCTTTCACAACCATAGTTTTACAGTGGAAGCATAAGATACAATTACGACATCTTTAGTTTAACTTTCCCACACTAATACACAACCCACACTATGTCTACGGAGCCTCTAATAGATATAAAAGAGTACAATGATGGTGACGGCAACAAGGCTCTGACTATACCTCAAAACATAATACATACGAAATAAAAGATGCACAACCCCGGAATGAAGTGGGGCTCACCAAGTCAGCTGGGAAAAAGTGTACCGCTATCATTTGTCAATGCCTCCCGCTATGGAACCACCTGCATCCATTAAAGATGCAGCTCCCTCGGCAAAAGGGACGTTAGTACATGTCCAATAGTACTAGTATGAAAACCAAGACACCTATTCAAGGACTTGGAAATACAACATGAATATGATGAATCATGGTAACAGTCATAGGGCTTATGTATCCATAAAAGTCAAAACATATTTATTAAGAACTTCCAATAACACTTATAAATTTCAAGTCGGGAATCCTCTACAACTACCTTTACACATAGCGGCCTTGCCGCCTCACCCCAATGTATGCGAGTGGAGGTGCAATCACAATACCAGAACTCTACACAAAGCGGCTCCGCCGCCTCACCCCAATGTATCTGGGTGGAGGTGTATTCACAATACCACAACTAACACAAAGCGGCCCCGCTGCCTCACCCCAATGTATGCGGGTAGAGGTGTAATCACAATACCACAGCTCTACACAAAGCAGCCCCGCCGCCTCACCCCAACGTATGCGGGTAGAGGTGTAACCACGATGCCACAGCTCGAGTTCCCAAAATGATAATAATATGTACAAAAGAGTTCCCTTTTAATCAACTGTTTGGCACCTTTGGCCTTAGCAAGTGTAAATTCATAAAGTTTCATCATATGAGAAATAAGTGTTTAATCAAATTGATTTCATACAAGATCTTCTTCCCAATGGGGTATAACATGATTAAGTCAAAAATAGAGAATCATTAACACACGAGGGTTCTAACACGTTATGCCAATCGGGCATCAATTCTACTAGTTTGAATAATCTACATCAATAGCATTCCATATCCGAACTTTACACGATGGAGTTTTGTAATAACACGGGAATTCCAATATCAGAAAAAGAGTTTAGCCTTCATACCTGAAATTCGCCCCTTACTAATACTACGATGGTCCACCACACTAAACAACTTCAATCTACAACAATGCAACACAATTGTGCCAATATTAGTAAGACTTCTATACTTTAAGTCATTTAGACTTTTTATCTAATGTGCATATCTTCCTACAACCTCCTTCAATTGAATTTCTTCACCTAACAACCACCTTCTACACCAATGATTCACCTCACAACTTCCTTTAGCACATGCATGCCCAACACTTCACTCCCAACCCATAAATATTATCAATTAATTCATTTTACAATCTCTACAATACCAACACAACCTAGGTTAGGCACTTATGGCTTCCAATCACCATCCCATAAGTCATAACACATATTTCATACATAATTAATCACCATATATTAGTTAGAGATGGTAGACATACCTCTTATAGTGAAACTCTTGAGAATCCCAACTTGTAGTGTTCTTGACCAATTTGGGGATTTGAATGAAAATTTATGGATATTCAAGATTAATCCTTGTTAATATAAGTGTTTAGGAGTAGTAATCAACTCAAAATACTCCAAAATATTACCTTGGTTCGTGGGAGGGAAGTATAGGACGGATTCCCCTTGATAGAGCAAGCTCTAGCTAAAAGAAATGACTTAGCCACTCTCTCTACCCGGCCTTGGGGAAAATAGTGTAAATGTTAATGTTGATGACTAACTTTGAGAAAATTGATTTGCTTGCTATGGTTTTGTGAAAACAAAACACCTACCAGGAGTATTTGAAGCTTAAAACAAGAGTGGAAGTGTTACAACAATCTCAAAGGTGAGAAAAACACTGAGTAGACCAAGATTAGATGTAATTTTTAACTCCAGAGCACTGCATTCTCTATTACTTATTAATAAATTAATTTATATCGAGCCTAATTCATATTGTTTACTTCATTTTTGATAGAGATGTCGATAGAAGTTATTGCTGATTCTTGTGAACAGAGCTCTTCAACAATGCTAAAACGATCAAAAATATAAGTTTTTACTGTTTGGGATTCTTTTGTTAAGGTAACAGAGCCTAGTATTTCTAGTGATGGAAAGTTTAAAGTCCAATGTACGCTTTGTAAAAAAGACTTCATATACGATCCTAAATTTGGAATATTAAATTGAAGCGCCATTTGTTGATAAAACATCCGTTGAATAATACAAAAGAGGGTCAAAGTGAACTGATAGATCAGAAAGTTTATCGAGAGAAAATATCATTAGCCATAGTCAGGCATAACTATGCTTTCAGTTTTGTAGAACAAAAATGCATCAGGAACCTTCATTCGTATTTAACTCCAGTAGCGAAGCACATATCAAGAAACACAGTCAAGTCAGATATCTTGAATATGTATGCAAGCGAAAAAGAACTTTTAAAAAATGAGCTTGCCATTATTCCTAGTAGAGTGTATTTGACATCAGATATGTGGACTTCATTAGCATCTAATGGCTATATGTGTGTAACGGCTCATTATGTGTATTTAAATTGGGTTCTTCAGAAGAGGGTATTGATTTTTCATCATGTTCCTCCTCCATATTCAAGTGCGATTATTGATTAACTTTATTAAAGAATGGGGAATCGAAAATAAAATCTTTACCCTTACTTTAGATAATGCTACTTGTAATAACGGTGTAGTGAATAGTTTAAAGAATCATTTGTCTTTGATGCGTTCACTAATTTGTGACGGAAAATTTGCCAGGTCTACTTGGAGGAAAGACTTTTACCAAGTGACCCTTATCACAGGATTAGCACATGCTATCACCTTCAAAGTTACGTATATACCTCTTCTAGTGACTTTTATTATGACATTTATATATGCATTTAACCTTAGGGAAGAAAGAAGGGAGTTGTAATATTTGGAGGCTCAAAGTATGAGATGTAATAGTCCTTTGGGTGATATTGGGTGATTTTAACTATGCTCTTCATTTAGAGGACAAGGTAGTAGGCAACCTAGTTACTCATCCTGAGGTGATATAGTTCTATAACTGAGTAGAGTCTTCTAGGCTTATAGAGCTACCAAAATATGGGAGATGTAACTAGAATGATAAGCAAGGATTTCATAGAGTATTTTAAAAAATAGATTGACTTTTGTAAACAGGGAATGGCTAGACCAAATGACTCCTTATGTAGCTACTTTCCTACCAGAAGAGATCGGTGATCACTCCCCATTGAAAATTTCTATGTTGCATGCTCCTCCAAAAGTAAGAAGAGGTCTCAAGTACTGTAATGCCTTGCAAAGCACCCCTAATTCCTGGATAGGGTGAACATTGTTTGGGAACTCAAATTTTAGGATGTCGGATGCTACAAGTGGTAAAGAAGCTGAAATTACTAATAAAGAGCTTGAAGAAACTAAATGGTCAACATTTCAGAAATATTGTCATAGAAGCTGATGAAGACAGAGAGGCTTTGCTCATGCATAGAGATTCCTACAAGGCAATCCTTTGGATCCAGTACATCACACAAGATGAGAAGGTAAAATATCAGAAGTTTAAACAATCTTCATACTTAGCAGAAATGTTCCTGCGACAGAGGAGTAATGCAACATGAATCAGACTTGGGGATGATAACACCACATACTTGTTTTCAATAATCAAATGTAGAAAACTGAAGTAGGCTATTACTCAGTTACATGATAAACATAATGTTTTGCTGAATGCCTCTGCAACTATAAGCAAATATATTTGTGGAGTACTATATAGACTTGCTGGGTAATAAAGGTGTTGGGATATATACTATTAACCATGGATTTGGTTTGGATATAATATTTATTATGGAATAATTATTTATTCAATTTTAATAAAACTTTAAATAGATCATCTATTAGTCTGCATCCTTTGCTTATATAGTAGATGATTTAGTATATAAAGTTTAGCTTATACACGGAAGATTAAATCATCGGTTCTTATAAGTATATAGTTTGAGTTCACAATCTAATGATGGAAGTGGACAAACCATCATGGATGATTGTAGTACAAGATTAAATATAATTTATCTTGATTATGGAAAAGGTTTAATTCCAACTTCTTGTGCTAGTACATTTTGTATGTATTGAACGGACCAAGTAGAGATGAGTATTTTATACTGACTTAATAAAATAAATTCTCTAGCGTTTAAATGTACTTATACTCTTAATCTTGATATAATTATTATTAGTTGTGTATATTATTATTGTTTTGATTTATTAAAAGGCAAGATCCTTTCGTGGGTCAATATGCCTGATAAATTGGATAATAATAATGTACATTGGCGAAGTAATAGTTAGTTGATGAAATCCATATCTCGGTTTAGAGATTGATAATACACCTTTATGAAAGCTTATAAGTTTTCATGTGTAAACCCAACCGGTGAATTTTGTATCCGACACATGAAATAAGTTAAGCGAAAGTCTAAAAAAAATAATCAATAAATTTAATTGTCAGTAATTTAATTTAATTTAATTGATTAGTATCTGAATCTTAACATGGGGAGTTAAATAAGATTTAATGGATGAATTTTAAAATTGAATAAGAAGTGGAATTACGAATTTTTAGTGAAACAATTCGCAACTAATTATGGTGGATATTCATTTCAAAAATTAAAAATTAATTTCATAATTGGTGTCACGACCCAAAATCCTACCACAGGTGTCATGATGGCACCTAGTCTCTAAGACTAGGTAAGCTGATTACTTACAACGATTAAGCCAGTTTTAACAATGATGATTCAAAACAGAGTTTAATATAAATATCGAGACAAAAGCAAAATAAGCCTACGTGACAATAATCATAGCAACCTCCTAAGACTAGGTAATACAGAGTCACGAACTCTAGCCGAATACATGGAAAGATCTCAAGGATCGAAATACAATACTGTTTAAATATCAAGCTGACAGTACAGTGAAAGGAAAGGACTCCAAGGGACTGCGACGGCCAAGCAGCTCTACCTTGAATCCTCGCGACCAATAAGCTAACTCTGCCCGAGTCCGATATTTCCAATACCTGGATCTACACAAAAATATACAGAAGTATAGTATGAGTACACCACGATCGGCACCCAGTAAGTATCAAGACTAACCTCAGTGGAGTAGTGATAAGGTACAAGTCAAGACACCTACTAGTAAAAATAACCTGTGAAGTATAGAAGTATAAAGCTAATAATGAAAGTGGAAATCAGTAAATGACAACAATAATCAACATGTGATATAAACAGTAAAGTAGTAAGAACACCGTGAAGGTGCCATCGAAACCAAATAAGGAAGACAAATAACAACCAATCAATCAAGCCGTTCTAACACAGGTTTCGCAACGAAATTACTCGCAGATACCCCATCTCATAATCACAAGTCACGAGTCTCAACCTACAAATCATAAGCTCACGGCACCTTGTTCCGACATTTCTAGTCACGACCGCACGGACAACTCACGTGCCATTATCTCAATCCGCCCGGCATGATCATAGGCTCACAATCACAATCCGCCCGGTGTGGTCACATGCTCAATATCAATATGAAGGCAGATAATACAAGAACACATAGGCATGATCAATAAATGTCAAGTTTTATACCCCTGAACTAGTATAAGTAGCATGCTACGGTGTATGTTTGTGCCAGTGTACTATTACAACCCAAGTCAACAAGTAATATCAATGACATAGAGTAGCTCATCGAAGCAACACAACAAGTCACGTAAGGTAAATGACATACACAAGGAAAAACACACCATCACACGTATATCACCAACAAAATGTCCCCAAGGCAATCACACATCATCCCTGACATTGCCACCCTTATCTTCCCGATAGCCACCCGTATCACTCCGCCCTGATATCAATATCATTAGCCACCTGTATCACTTTGATAGCCACCCGTATCACTCCATATAATAACCACCCTTATCGCTCCGCCCGGACAATAACACAATAGCCACCTGTATCACTCCGCACAATCAACAATAGTGAGATGCCACCCTTATGCCCCGCACAACAACAATAGTGAAATGCCACCCTTATACTCCGAATAAGAACAACCAATTCACACAACAATTCACATGTGCTAACATCATAACAACACGACATATCAACTCGTACCAAAAGTGCCCATAGGTCACAACCTTTCCAAAAAACCAACAATATCAATATTTCTACAACAAATAGCCCACAACTCAAACACAATATGTATAGAATCTCAATAACAACAAGATGAACGGGAAAGTAACTCAACAAGGAACAACACCCCCTTTAAACACAACTTCAATTAAAATAGATTAATGCCTTTCAATAACTTCAACTTCAATTAATTTCTTAAAGATAAACTCGATAATGAAGGTATTTCCATGGAATGGCAAACTTCGGATTCTAGTGTATGAAATAGGCTAACAATGAGAGAGATGACACGAACTAGGAACTACGTCTAAATGCATGAGAACAACTCGACAACAAAAGGATATCATGTAACAACAATTTCAATAAAGAGTAACTCAATAATAAAAGAAGTTACATAATGATAAAGAGGTAACAACTTCAAATAAAGCATATATGAGTAAAATTGACAAGTAAAGGATGTGACATGTAATGACAATTTCAAATAAAGCTTGTGATAGTAAACATGACAAATAAGAGATTTAATATGTGCTAAAATTTCCAAATAAATACATGAAAGAAGCTTAAGAGTCCAAACCGGTCAATTTTTACATATAAGCCCGAGAACGCACTCGTCACCTCGTGTACACGGTTTCACATAACACAAATAACACAAACAACTCAAATCCTAAGGGGTAGTTCCCCCATACAAAGTTAGGCAAGATACCTACCTCACAGAAGCCAAATCAATACTCTAAAATGACCTTCTCGTGTGAAATAAACCTTCGGACGACTCAAATCTATCCAAAATAACTCAATATCATAAATATGAACCATAGGAAATAATTTTGGATAATAAAGCTTCGATATTTAATGAAAGCTAAAAAGTCAATCCAAAATGTCAACCCCGGAATACACCTCGAAACCCGACCAAACTTAAAAAATTCGAATACCCATTCAATAACGAGTCCAACCATACTAAAATTATTCAATTCCGAACTCAAATCGCCTTTCAAATCCTCAAAATATAGCTTATGAAGTTTTCACAAATTTTCCTAATTTTTCCAACTCAAACACCAATTTAATGATAAAAACAAAGATGGAATCACGAAATATAATCAAATCCGGGTAAAGAGCACTTACCCCAATCCAAAGCATGAAAATCCCCTCCAAAATCTCCCAAACCCGAGGTCTACAACTCAAGATATGATAAAAATGTGCAAATCCTCGATATAAAAACATTCTGCCCGAAATTCCGCTTTTGCGGTCCAATGGTCGCTTTTGCGACAGATGGCTCGCACTTGCGAGAACCCAGCCAAAGTCGCCGACCGCATCTGCGGTCCCAATAGCGCTTCTGCGTCACCTCATCCGCAGGTGCAGTTCTGCTTCTGCGGCAACACGACTGCATATGCTGTCCCAGTCCTTCCATCAAAAATCCGCACCTACGTTTGCTTGGCCTCTTCTGCGGCACCACATCTGCGGTCCTTTATCCGCAGGTTCGATTGCATCAGTAACCAGGCTCTTCAGCAATGCAACAAGGTTCCAAAATGATCCGCAACTCGTCCGAAACACACCGGTCCCCCCAGGACCCCGTCCGAACATACCAACAAGTTCCATAACATAATGCGGACCTGCTCAAGGCTTTAAATCATATCAAACAACATCTAAACTATGAATCGCACCTCGAATCGAACTTAATGAACTCATGAACTTTCCACTTCCACAACTCACGCTGAATCATATCAAATCAACCCGAAATAACCTCAAATTTTGCATGCAAGTCTCAAATGACAAAACGGAGCTATACCAACCCTCAGAATCAAAATTCGAACCCGATATCAACAAGGTCAACTACCGGTCAAACCTCTCAACCTTCCAAACCTTCAACTTTCCAACTTTCGCCAAAATGTATCAAATCAACCTACGGACTCCTAAATCCAAATCCGGACACACGCCTAAGTCCAAAATTACCATACGAAGCTATTGGAATCATCAAAATACCATTCTATAATCGTCTACATAAAAGTCAAACTCCAGTCAACTCTTTTCACTTAAGCTTCTGAAACAAGAATTGTTCTTCCAAATCAACCCCGAATCATCCGAAAATCAAACTCGACCACAGACGCAAGTCATAATACATAATATAAAGCTACTTGAGACCTTAAGCCACAGAAAGGGATGCTAATTCTCAAAACGACCGGTCGGGTCGTTATATTCTCCCCCTCTTAAACAAACATTCATCCGCGAACGTGCCAAGAACTATTCTGAAGTCATCAAATCACTGAATGTACTCATCATACATATACTCGTGGGTGATCCCACATCACCCCAATCTACATAAGCTCAACAACACCCTCACAACTGAAGATTATTCCTGCCACCCACACCGATAAGCCTTAGAATCATATTTTTCGCCATCTGATCATTTCCCAAAGACCCGATTCCCACATAAACACAGTGTATCTGTCACCACCCAAACCGTAGGGCCTCGACGGGCACCTATTGCCTTACTCAACCGAGTACCAATGTAACATATCTTTCTTATCATACCATCATGGGTAAGTGGGCCAGAAGGGCCGTCATGAGATAACCAGAATAAAATATAAGGGAATACTCTACATAGGACGACCCAACATGATATACAAACTTATACATCTGACATACGGGCCCTTAAGATTGAAATAATTATTTGTACACTCAAAACATAGGCCAATAAGCCCATACAATCATCTATATATATGATATCTGTCTACAAGACTCTAAGAGTACATAAACGGCATAAAGGTCGGGATAAGACTCCACTATACCAATAAATATATGTCTAAATCATATTGACCAAATAGGCAACTCCGGAGCAAGTGAAGTGCACCAACACCTTCCGCTGAGTTGATAACCTTCTAGGAGGACTACCAACCTATCTATCGGGACCTGCGGGAATAAAACGCAGTGTCCCCAAGCAAAAGGGACGTCAGTACAGATAAAATACAGAGTATATAAGGCATGAAAAGCAGTATATAAAAGATATGATTGAAACATAGAGTAAAGGACTCAACTTGTAAGTCTGAATAGCTCAGTGATTCATGAAACCTTTATACTCTCATGTATATGCGTATAAATTTCATATCATGCATAGGTATATGCATACATAACATCCTCAAGCCTCTGAGGGCATCCTATCATATCATATCCGCCTTAGTGGGTCAAAATTATCAGCGTATACCAACTGATCAGGTGGTGGTGCATATATAACGTCGTAACCTTTTCCCATAGCCCATATACATATAATATATGTGTATATAATGCCATCTGGTCATGGGTCGATATACATGTATAAATGAATGCAATGCATAAGAATTACGTCAATAAGATCTCTCGAGATGTCATAAGATCAATATGCCTTCGGTTAATATCATGAAATAAACTTTATCAACTTACATATTTTCTGAGACCCATGAACAGACGATATAATAATAGGACACATGGGGAATCAAGAACATAGGCACCCCTAGTACTTCTATGAATAGAGTCATTTGTGAAAGTTGCGTGTTTGCTCGTTTTGTTTGTATCATATGGATCATGACAAAAGGAAAGAAGGGATAGCCTTAACATACCTTAACCCTGTTGAGTCCTTAATACCTTCAAAGAAACTCTTCAAACAACTCAACTCAATCTACCATAGCATAAGGAGATTCAAAACCAGTGCTGAGTAAAGGCTAAGTCTGTAACTTAAGCTAGTAGCTCATTTATGTATATTTGGGCAGCATCTCCCCTGTAACAAGGGCCTCCTCCAATACCATATACTAACAACAACAACCAGAGAAATTCAATAAGAACAACATCAACAATAGGGTACAAAATATTTCATTAACAAGTCATCAACATATCACGACAAGTGGCAAGCTCGGATCGAATCCCTTTAGCACCCTTCAACCCCCTAATCATACATTAGTTAACTTAACAACATGTACAGTATGATACCGAGTACAATAGGAGGACTTCCAACCTCCTATTAATCACCTAATCCACACTCAAACAACCCAACAATGCAACAATAACAACAAGTACAACTTTCCGTTATTATGTTGTCTTTTATCTTCTTATTCACAATACCAACAACAAGATCGATATGTAGACAATATATTCATTAAAATAACAGCATGAACAAGTCATTTTCCAAGGTTTCCGACCATTTAAATTTTATGGAAACAACCTTTCCAAAACAGTCCATTAAGAACAATAACATCTCAAACTATTTCAAGTCTTCACTTGGAGTATCTTGCTCAAATAATGCAACTAACATACAAAAAACATCAAGCACATGTAGTATAGTATTATACATACCTAAAACAACAGAAATCACTTGAAGTTTCAGCCAAACACATCCCACAACTATCCTCAATGACAACTATGCAACTCTTCTCTCTTTTTTCCTCTAGATTTTAGCCAATCTCTAGGCCTCACTTTGTGAACATATACGGATCTATGAAAAGTTGTCCCTCTGGGAATCTATATGTGAGGCCCCTCAAATTTCCTATTAGTCCAAGGCCATAAGCACGCTTACAAGTCGCTTAAGTGTCGTCTTGCCTTCCACGAGGGTTAAGGACTGTAAAAACTTAGATGATCATGATATTAAGTGTAGGAGTTGTATTGGATATTGTTGAGGGCCTAAGGAGATCCCTAGAACTAAGGCATGTTGGGAACTATGCAATGGGCTAAAGTTTCCGATAAATTCGCACAAGATCCGACTTCAAACGCATGCTGCTACTAAAATATAAATACATAGGTGGTGATATACCTATCAAATTAACTCTCTTTGCATCTAGTTTCCAACACATCAAATCGTTTGTCATTTGAATATTTTTACAGAAAGGTAGGGCCATTTTACCAGACCTATGCCATATGCGCGGCCGCGTATATTAGAGGGTATTCCCTAAATTTTCAACAAACTTTAATTTGAGCAATTATAATGCTCGAGGAAGAAGAACGAATCTGTGAATCCGTTAAAGGTTGTCTTCCTTCAAGTAACACTTCCACTCTTGTTTTAAGATTCCACTCTTTGTTTGCCCACTGGGATTTCAAAACGCTTCCAAGTTTCGACTAGCCAAAATCTTGTGAAAGGAACTTGAAGCTTACTCCTCCTAGATAGGTCAATGTCAGAAGAAGAAAGCGAAGAAGTCAGAGAGAGGAGAGAATTGTCGAAAGTTGGAACTCACCGGAGAAGTCGTCGGCGATGCTTTGGGAAGAAGGGGAGAGATTTGAGGAATTGGGAATTTGGGGCTTTTGTGTTGAAGTGGTGAAAATAGTCGACAGTAGCGAGTAGCGACTGGTGAGTGAATTCTAATGGGTCAGAAAAGCTTTAAAATTGTATTATCCATATTTTACCTATTGGTTACCCATTTGGTTACTCATTTTTCTAGTGGATAATATGAATAATTATCCATATTCGACCCGATTTTAAAAAGTCAGTTATCCAACCCATTTTTAATAGGTTGGATTGGGTGGATAATTATTATTTTTAACCATTTTGCCAGGTCTAGTGATGCTCCAAATTTGTGGTATACTGCCAATCCCCAAACATAGCTTAAGCTATATATTCTATCTTATTTACTTTAATCTTAGTTTCCAACAGTCCTACCAAATCAACATTCTGAAGTTCAAAGGAGCTTAACCTCTTTTGCTTATTAGGGCCATTATGGCCCCTAACATTCCAGCTAATGAGACTAACTATTTATCGAGAGAGGCATAGGGTGTCCTCCCTTATTCCCGACTGAACTTGTTTGATGATGCTCCAGTTGCCACTCCACCTACATAGCCAGCTAGGGGTGAAGGTCAGACGGGTAGGGGTCTCCCTAGAAGGGGAGGCCAGGCCAGATTCTATACTTTTCTGGATAGGACGATGCATACTTGTCCCTGCTTTGTCCAACACTTGAAAATAATTTTGAGCTATCACTTGTTGTTTCTGTTTGTTTGGTTGCATGCTAACGTTTAATGGAGTGACCCATCCTGTACTCAGTGTACTTGACTTCCCATCTTGTGTAACTGTATCTTGTAATCTCCCTTGCTTGCTGGAGTCCACATTAGTATTCTTCTGGATTCTAAGGAGTCGTCCCTAACTCAATCCTTCTGTACATCAATGATTTGTAGTTTCCCGTGACTATTAGTTGGTTTACTTGTACCTTCCTGTTTTCTTTTCTGTGTTGCCTCAGGCTGAGTATCTTGCTTTTTTGGTCATTCGGGTTTTTGGGGTTTCTTCTTCCTACAGTCTTCCTCAGAGACCATACCTTTGACAAAATTTTCATAAAGTAGGCATTCAATCATATTGTACTGTCACGACTCCAAATCTAACTTGACTGTGATGGCATCTAACCCAGCCTGTTAGGTAAGCCAAATAACAGTCAACACAACTCAAATAAGAACAATAAGAACAATAAGAATCAATGAGTAAAATAACTGAATTTCTATACAACAACCCAAGGATTGGTAGTACAAGTCATGATCTACTAAGACTTAGATTTATAAAACTAGTAAACAAAAATTACAACATCTGTTTGGAATATACATAAATAGATTACAAGTCTAAAATTACCAAGAACAAGTAGTAGCTACATCCGAAAAATAGGTACATCTTCAGTGCCAGCTCCCGTTATCCACAGCATCTCAGCTCTGTGATCTGCACGCAAGGTGCAAAAGTGTAGTATGAGCACAACCGACCCCATATACTCATCAAGTATTATAACTAACCTCGGCGAGGTAATAGAATCAAAAATTATAAATGATACTCGCTAACCACCTATACAATTCATAATTCCAACAAGTACAGAACAATAATATGATCAAGTCATGAATCACAAATAAAACCACATTGGTGCACACAATAACTTAACGTACTCTGCTTAGTAACAATCAAGCATATAAAGAAGATATACAAATAAATTAGGTAAGCAATCAAGGAAATTATAAGTAAAGATGAAATGCAATAACCAATATCAATCCACTGCGGCGCACAACCCGACCCAAATAGAAATCACAATACTGCTCTAAGGCCCACATCAGAATCTCAATAACCAAACCAAACCACTGATCAGCCTTCCCAAAGCCCACATCAACCAGAAACCCGTCGGTTTCTCACAATCCGCGTGTACACCATCAAGATGACATATGAGAGGGTGATCTTAGGGGATGGATCCATATCCACACGTTGCACGGTGTAGTCACATGTAAATAATCATAATCTGCCCAGTGTGGTCACAGGCTCAATATCAATATCTTGAATCTGCATGGCGTGGTCACGTGCTAATAATCACAATCCGCCCGACGTGGTCACAGACTCAATATCACATTCTGCCCAATGTGGTCACATGCTCAATATCATAATCTGCCCGGCGTGGTCACATGCTCAATATCACAATCCATCCGACGTGATCACAAGCTCAATATCACAATTCGCCTGGCATAGTCACAGACCCAATATCACAATCCATATCACAGAGAAAGCAGATATACAAGAATACATATACATAATCAAAGAACATCAAATTTCATACTCATGGACTAGTATATGTGACATGCTAAGGTGTATGCATGTGCAAAGTATGCTATCATAGCTCAAATCAGGAAAATACATCACAAAAGTAGCAATTATCAGGTTCAATCAGGAGATTAACCTCTATGTAACCTCAAACATGGCTCAAATGGCTCACAGCTGGGTACAAATATAAGAATCATCAAAGCATGAAGCTTAGCAATCAATCCAAGACTTATCATAGCCTAAACATTATCCCGAGCATGAAAAATACCCCAGTGCACGCACATGGGCTCAACCCCATACATGTGTGCCACCTATAGCACGTAGCTATCACAAATAACTCAGGAAACTAGTGTCTCAACCAAGTTAAGGTAAGATACTTACCTCAAGCAAGACAAATCAATATAGTAGAAATGTCATCCCGCACGAATCAACTTTCGAACGGCTCGAAACTAGCCAAAAGCAACTCAAAAATATCAAATAATGTCATAGAAAAAGAAATCCCAAATAATAAAGGTCGAACCTTTAATACTCAAAGTCAACCAAAAATTTAACTCGGAACCCAACAAAACTCATAAATTCTGATAACTCATTCGAATACAAGTCCAACCATACTAGTTCCACTCAAATACAATTCCTAATCGATGTTCAAAATCCAATTTAGAAACGTTTTGAGAAAAATGGGTCAATTTCTCTTTTTAAAATCATTAGTCAAATGTCGAAATCAAAGATGGAATCATGTAAAATAATCAAATCCGAGTCAAAATACTTACCCCAACTCAAATCATGAAAATTTCCTCCA
Source organism: Nicotiana tomentosiformis (assembly GCF_000390325.3). Classification (NCBI taxonomy): domain Eukaryota; kingdom Viridiplantae; phylum Streptophyta; class Magnoliopsida; order Solanales; family Solanaceae; genus Nicotiana; species Nicotiana tomentosiformis. The sequence goes on along the minus strand of NC_090812.1, from coordinate 128,243,651 downwards.
AGATCTCCCAAATCCGAGCTCTCAAACTCAAAATATGATAAAATAACCAAAACCCCCGAAATAGAGTACTTATACCACTGCTCCAGGTATACACTTCGCGATCGAGAGACCAGCATCCCGATCGCGAAGTACAATCTCCACTGCCTACAGAAATACACTTCGCGTTCGCGGAAAATACCTCGCGAACACAATGTACAATGATGCCAACCCTTCACGAACGTGGCATAGACCATGCAACCGCGAAGGCAACTCCACCATCTCCCAGCTCCCCAATGCGAATGTGGTATCATTGGCGCGAACGCGAAGAACAACTATCTAAAACCTCCGCGAGCGCGCTCCACCTGTCGCGAATGTGATGAATAAACCACCATCAGCTCCTAGAATACTACCCGATCGTGGTTCTCTTCTCGCGATCGTGAAGAACACGGTCAGCACCAGAAAATCAAGAAACCAGCAGTGCAAACATGAGTGAAAATGGTCTGAAACCACCCGAAAACTCACCCGAGCCCCTCGGAACCCCGTCCGAATATACCAACAAGTCCCAACACAAAACACAAACCTACTTGAGGCCTCAAATCCCACAAAATAACATCAAAACCAAGAATCACACGTCAATTCAAGCTTAATGAACTATTTCAAATTTCAAACTTACATGAACACGTCTAAACAACTCGGAATCACCTCAAATTTTGCACAAAATTTTCAAATGACATAACAAACCTATTCTAACTACCGGAACAACAGTCTAAATCCGATAACATCAAAGTCAACTCCGATCAAACCTATAAACTATCCAAACCTTCAAATTGCCAACTTTCTCCAAATAGTACCAAAACCTTCTAGAAACATTCAAATGCAAATCTGGGCATACGCTCTAGTCTAAAATCACCATCCGGTCCTAACAGATCCATCAAAACTCGTATTCGAGGTCAAATACACAAAAGTCAAACTTGGTCAACTCTTCCAACTTAAAGTTTCCAAATTGAAAATCATTCCTTCAAATCAATCCTGAACCACTCGAAAATCAAAATCGATGATACACGCAAGTCATAATACACCATATGAAACTACTCATGACATCAAATTACCAAACTGAATGCAAATATTCAAAACGACCGATCAGATCGTTACATGTACCTTATGCTCTATTAGTGCTCCCTTTTCATTCATGAACAAAACTATATCAGATAGCTTAGCATCTACCTCAACCTCTACCAGCATTCTTTCAAAATTAAGCTCCATTTTCTTCTCTGTATTGTGATCAACTATTAGTGATTTTTTCACAAACTACCAATTTTACTTAGCTCTTTGGGACTTCAATATTTGAAGTCAAGACGTGGAAGTTTGATCCAAATAAGCACAATATACAGTTCCTCGCTCGTGAATTCCATGTTAGGAGAGCAAGATTTGACTATGAATCTCTTGTTCTCAAAGTGATATATACCCCCCCCCCCCCCCCCCGCGTATGACTTCATTCTGCCCTACTACAGAGTCAAAACGCAGTAGAATAATTTCATGATCATTTCTACCTATATAACCATGATGATGCTCAAAATACTTTGATCTTTGGTTTTATTTTTATTAAGCATGCTCCTAATAACATATAGTCACCCAATCAGAGCATTTTTGGCCATTCATGTCAAATTTTGACGAAATATATGTGGTAAAATATTAACTTGAATTAGATATTCAGTTTCACATAACACAGATATTTATGAATTTCAAGAAAAATAACACTACGAAAATAAGTTCTTCTTAGTATGTGCAAAATCTTGTTCAAAGAATCATGGTCAAATTTTAATATAGTTTACTCAAAAAAAAGAGGGAAAAAGAGGCGGGAGTACGATTAGTATATTCTTTTTCTTGAAATGCTTGAAAGCATAAGATTTCTTCCCTTCTTCTCCCCTTACCAAAAATTAGCTTCGACCTGGTTAATCCTTATAAAGTAGCAGAGCTTTTCAATGTTCCTGAATTCACTTGCATTATAGTAGATGCGGATCCAAGAGTTCTAGAACATAGTGCACCACTAAAGAAAGGAAAAAGAAAAGTATAAAGTAGGAAGTGATCCATGTTCGTCTAGTTAAATAACTAAATCTTCAACCAATTAATTTTAGAGCATGGAGGCCAGTAGATAATATTAGATCAATTTTAGAAAATATGTATATAAAATAACCTAGTTTGGCGGAAAAATTATGGGTTCACATGCACCATAAATTAAAAAATAAATCCGCCCTTGCATTAAAGTATTGGGCTTCACCTTGAAACACCTCATATGCGCAGGGCCGAGCGAAGGGCTAGGCAAGTAAGGTATATGCCTTAGGCCCCCAATTTCAAGGGGTCCCAATTTTAAAAGGAATAGGTTATGTGTTAATTTTTCCTTAAAAAGGTTTAAGCATTTTATAGTAAAATTTTATCATTGTGAAGTTGATGTGATTGTTGAGGGATGGAAATGTCCTCCCGAATAAAGTAAACATATCTTTATGATTTTCTTAAACTTATATAATTTTTATTTTGTATTTTTTACATTCTAACCACTAGAACCTATAAGTATTATTTTAAAAGAATGAGATTGCTAAATGATGAGAATTAAAAAAAAAAAAACTACGTTAACCTTTGATGATCCTTAAAGCATAATACTCACTCTAATATTGATGGTTTTTGTAACGACCCGATCGGTTATTTTGAGTTTTAGCATTCCGTTCAGTGGTTTGAGATTTTGAGTAGCTTCATATGATGTATTATGACTTTATGTGAGGTCAGTTTTAGTTTTCGAGTCGTTCGAGATTGATTTGGAAGGGTGATTTTTGATTTGGAAGCTTTAAGTTGGAAGAGTTAACCAAAGTTTGACTTTTAGATAAATGGACTCGGAATCGAGTTTTTATGGTTTCGATAGGTTCGTTTGATGATTTTGGACTTGTACGTATGTTCAAATTCGGTTTTGGAGGTTCCTAAAAGGATTCGACACTATTTATCGAAAGTTGGCAATTTGAAAAACTTAAGAGTTCATAAGTATGACCAAGAGTTGATTGTGATGTTATTGGATTCCAATTGGTGTTCCAAGACTTTGGATAGGTCTATATAGTTGAATTGAACTTGTGTGTAAAGTTTGGAAATAATGTGAAGTGTGTAAGTGTGATTCGGATACTCTTTTGAAGGAATGAAGATTTAACAACTTAAGAGAAATTCTATTTGGTTTGAGCCTTGATTCTTTGTTGTGATGTTCACGTGGGTGTTTTGAGCCTTTAGATAAGTTTATATAATGTATTTATACTTGTTGGTATGATTGTATGGGGTCCCGAGGGATTCAGGTGTGTCTTGGATCATTGGTCGAGAGATTAGTTAAGTTAAGGATTTGGAGCTTGACCACGGTCAATATCGAGTCAAGATAATCTTTTTCGATATTTTGAGTATGCGGGCAAGTTTTTAGCGTATTTTATGATTGAAATACATATATATATTGTGTTCGGGAGGTTCTGAATGAGTTTGGGTGCTAAAACGAAGTTTTGCCGTTGCTGATTTTTCTGGTGTAAACAATTCAGAAAATACCGATTATGTCTCTGAAATTTTCCAACTTTAAAACTTCAAAACACCATATCTCCCTCATTTTAAGGCCAAATTCGATGATTCAAAAGGCTATCTTGGGTGTAATCTCGTTAGAATTATGTTGGGCTTATTAAATGTGAGTTTCGGGGGTCACCTAAGATCTAAGTCGAGCTGGAATTGCTGTTGGATGTTTTTACTTGTTCCGAAAATTAGTCACTTTTTCTCACAAGGTTTTGGAGCTTGGATTTGGGCGATTTTGGAGAAAATTTTCATAATTTGGATTGGGGTAAGTATTTTTCACTCTGATTTGTTTATATTTCATGATTCCAACATGGAATTTAGCGATTGTTTGATGAATCAAATTGAAGAAATTAAGGGTTTTAGTAAAAACTTTTCTAAAACATAAATTGATGATTTGAGGGTCGATTTGAGGTCGGATTTAGATGAAACACATATATTTGGACTCGTATTGGAATGGGTGTTCGAAATTTATAAGTTTTGATGGGTTTCGGGGTTTGGGCCCCGGGTTGACTTTTTGATTTTAGCTAAAGATCGAAGCTTTTTTATTCGAAATCATTTCCTATGAATTTTATTTATGATATTAAGTTATTTTAGCTAGATTCGAGCCGTCCGGAGGTTGATTTACCGGGGAATGGCTTCTTAGAGTCTTGATTTAGCTTATTTAAGGTAAGTGTCTTGCCTAACTTTATTGCGAGAAATTTTCCTACTAAATGATATTGTTTGCTACATGCGATGGTGTTGCATATACGAGGTGACGAGTGTATAGCCATGTGTATATTCTTCTTTGTGCTTCGTTGAACTTGGTGATCCCTTGACTTATGCTCTATTTAATTCTATGACTAATAAACTCAATTATCCGTGTTAGAAATCATGCTAGAATATATGACATCTTAAAAGTATTTAAATATGTTATTTTTCGAGATTGTTTACATACTTGAATGACCGTAGCATCATGAATACCCATTTATACATGTTATTGTCATGTTACTTGAGCTTCTTTATCCGTAATAGGAGATGATGATTGGGGCCTTAAGGATATGTTTGGCACGATGGGTATTTTCGTATGGTTGATTGATGTTGGCATGATGAGTATTGTCGTGCACTGTGAAACAAGATTGGCAGATTGGTTGTTACCATGAGAGAGGGATGGGAGTTGGAATCTTGTTATGGTTACTCGTTCGTTAAACACTTACATGCCATCTACTTTGGATTCTATTAATGTTTTCTTGTTTTGTATGTTACTTTTCCATTTGTATTCATTATGTTGTTACCTCTGTGTGTTCCTATTTGGCTTGTTACTGTTATATCTATGTTTCTACCTTGCTTGTTACTGTTACTCCTATGCTTGTACTTGACTTACTTTTGCTATATGTCCTTTCTAATTCATGTATTTACTTGTTATTACAGTTACTCCTATGCTTGTACTTGACTTACTTTTGCTACATGTCCTTTCTAATTCATGTATTTACTTGTTATTAGCCAAAACATGCCACATGCCTCTACTTGTTACGTGATTTATTTATTAGATGTCTCGACTTGTTACTTGCCTTAACTTATTACCTACATTCACTTGCTATATGCCCTTACTTGCCACATGCCTCCAATTGTTACATGATTTCACTTATTACATACCTCTACTTGATGCGTATTTTTACTTGACGTACATCTTTTCCCATTTCATGTTCTACACTTCTTTGCATTAGCCGGATTGGGTGACTTTTGGATTGATTGTGTATTTGTGCTTTGTGGAAGCCTTGTCTTTATATGTCAGAGACTAGCTCGGGGATGATGTGTTGCTCATCTTACTTTGTTGAGTTTGTATTTCCTAGTGAATTCTGCGTGTTAGTTTTCTTGGCATTACGTTGTAAATTTCCCATGTTTGGTTGTTGTAAAATAGTTATGTATGAATTTATTATATACGGGATTGGGTTGCACGCCGAAACAATATTGATATGAGATATGGGATAGGGTTGCACGCTGCAACGGTATTGATAGTATATGTGGGATCGAGTTGTATGCTGCAATGGAGAAGAAATTATATATGGGATCAGGTTACACGTCATAACGGAGAAGATTTATTATGAGTATTCTTGTCTATTAATTTATGTTATCGTATTGTATTGTGAAACTGAGAAGTGATGATATTTTGAGGCCCTCTGTCATTTGTATTCTTGTTTCATCTATACGTGATTATTTCGTGTCTCTTTCTCGTATTACTCTCTCTGCTTATCATCTGCACAGGTAAAATATTGAGTGAGTATCTTTTAACTTAAAACATCGTCACTACTTCACCGAGGTTAGTCACTTACTGAGTACATAGGGTCGGTTGTACTCATACTACACTTCTGCACCTTGTGTGCCGATCTTGGAGCTGTGTAACTGTGGAAGATGAAGCCTAGCATTGAAGACGTAACCGCATTCCAGATTCAAGCTACTTTTTGTTCATTGTAGTTTAGAATTTTTAAATTCTAACTTCAAACAGATATTGTATTTATTCTTCATACCAATTTATAAATCTAAATTATAGTGGCTCATGACTTGTACTACCAATCCTTGAAAAGTTGTATAGAATTCAGTTATTGTCATTCTTGTTGTTTTGATCTTTCACTTGAGTTATCTATTTCTATGTTAGGCTTACCTAGCACTAGGTTGGGTGTCATCACGACTAGGTGGATTTTGGGTCGTGACAGGTTTAGACTTATATTTTGAATTAAAAATATTAAGAAAAATAGTACAAGTAGCAAGTAATAAATTAATTGATATACTTATTTACATAAAAAAGACTTGATTCTTTTTCAAATGTCTAACAGTTGCCTCAATCAAAAGAAGTTTTTTAAAACTAAAATAGATAAAATCTTACATAAGATCAACAAGGTCTCAAAAATGATTAAATCGGTTAGTTATGTTATCAATTGAAAAAGCATTACTAAAAAGATCGATTATAAAAATGTTGGGTCTCTAATTGTAGTTACACTTTAGTCCCCAAATATATCGAGCCCCCATGCATATGCAACATGTGATATTATCAGTAGTGTTGCATAATAGCTCAGTACATGTCGAATGTCGTGCGGTTGTTATGGGATGTGTCCGTGCCTTTAACTTGTGGCGCCTCCTTCGCTTCTACACTCCAACCCCCTGTTCGTGCCTGGCGGGGCTTGTTTTGGCTTTGCAATGTCGGCATTGACAACAACACATGACTGCGCGTCGCGTATTGGGGCTATTGTTGGCATGCATCGGCGAGGCAAGGCACAAAATAACATTCTAGTGGTACACCTGAGTTTCATAACCAACGTCAGATCTTCACCAAATTTTACAGACATGAGATTTATTTTATTTAGGGAGAGCATGGAAGAAAACACAGTTATGTTCAACTTTCTGTTGCTAAAGTGTATGGTGAATAATGAATTGTTGAATACCAGTATTCCATGTTCTTTAGCAGCCTCACAGTTCGATGCATTCTAGTATTTAGAAACATTCAGAAGGTTCAACAATCACTATCATTCATGATAGTCCTTGCGATCCCGATCGGGATTCACGGGCCTGCCTTGTCAAGAGAAGTTAATGAAAATGTTCAAGTAAAATAGCCATTAAATGCAAATTGATGTTGAGATGAAGTCCTTATAAATAGTACTTCATTATCCAATATTTCATCAATTTGCCCAAAATAGCCATCAAATGCGATTGGACATTGAGATGGAGTCCTTACAAAGGTGCTTCATTATCCAAAATTCTACCCGTTTGCCCAAGGTTCAACAGCATTCTTTTTTCTTTTTTGGTTAATCTTTATGTTTAGCGGTTCAACAGCATTCTGTTCTGTTATAGTTCTACATGCAAGTGGCACAAAAAAAAATCTGAAAATTTACAAAAAATATCGACTTCTGTTACACATGCCTGATCAGTTTGGAACTAACTTTTAGGGTTGAAGCAATCCATGTAGTAGCATCTCACTGACAATGGTCATCGCGTCTCATGAGATCACAGATGCTCAAAACAGAATGGATGACAAAGGCAGTCAATAGCATGTATCAGCTTTCTCCGAGGACCAACAGCATGTGAACCCATCTCCTTGAGCTTTTCCATGGTCAGAGTTGCCAACTGATACTTGTTGATGCTCTTGCTCTTAAAGATGTTCACAAAATGATCAAGGCCCCTTGAAACCAACCAACTTCTCAAGCCTCCAGCACTTTGAAGCTTGCGCTCAAGATTAATTGCTCTCATTCTTTTATTTATCATCATACTCCTATCAGCAGCGATAATTGATCGCTTGGTAATCTTTGAGGCAGAGCAAACACCAATAGTTCTATTAGTTCTGAAACTAGGCATTGGTCGGGTTTCTACACGCTCTCTTTCAATTAGCCTCGATGGTCTTGGCAACTGACAAATTGATTGAGGAACTACTTTGGCAACTGTTGGTATAGCAAGTTTAGGTGCCAAAGACATTGGCTCCTCCATTTTACAAACTACGTCTGCTTCAGTATGCATCTCAACTTGATATGTTTGAGTATCAGTAGGTTTAATTGTTGGTACATGTAGCAGGCTTTCTCCAGCGTCTTGCACCACGGACTGCTTAAGTACAGGTAGGGGAGGGATCAAAATAGTGACTTTCTGCTTCTTGACTATTATCCAGCTATCTTCTCTCAGCTGGTCCACCAGTGAGGTACCCGAATTACCTTTCTTAGTTTTAGGAACAGGCACAGCTTGTCGATGTTTTTGCCTTGCCATTAGTTGCTGACCTGCTGAATGAATATGGAACTGATAAAAATTAATTCTGGACCCTGAAGATAAGCATGTATTGACTCGTACCAAGAGCAACCAAATAGAAGACTATGGAGGGGCAGAGATATGTCAACGACATTAATTCAAAATACAATCCCCCTTCCCCACCCTGTCAGCAAAAAGGAAGGTAAAGAAGAGAACAGGCAAACCAAAAGAAATTACTTGAAACAAGATCTGCAACACAAGGCTGTCTAAGAAACCTAGCGCAAATCAAAGAAGTGTAGGACCTAAGTACTACGTCTACAACCCACCAAAAGCACATTATAAATATATCAGAAAAGGGCCAAAACTGCCCCTGATCTATCGGACAAGTTCTAAAAATGCGCTCCATTCACCTATTGAGCCCTAAATACCCTCACCGTTATCTTCTGGTTCAAATATAACTCTGAACAATTAAAAAGGTCCAACTATGCCCCTCGTACTAACGGCGGAAGCCACGTGAGGGTATATTTGGACCTTTTTAATTGCTTAGGGATATATTTGGACCATTTCAATTGTTTAGGGTATGCATCAAATTATTACATATATGGCTAAATATGATACTTTATTCACTTGGCATAAGACACAATTGTTGAGAAATATCAAGAAGTATATGTCGAAAAAATAATATTAGCATATCATATCTCTCTAAAAGATTGTCTCCAATAAAATTAAAGTAATAAGTGGAATGTATTAGTTGTACGCTCTTAGGATTAATTTGACCTATCTCCGACGATTAGAAGCTAATGCAGAATAAATTAATGAATGAATTAATAAATAAGAACACTATAATTGAAAAGATTAGTTTAAAAAAAAGAGCTAAACACAGTCCAAGTTATCACATGTTGGTAAGTTTTGATATCTTCTAATTAAATTTATCGCTTTTCCTTATTTATTAGAAAAACTTTATCTCTCTCGAATGGGTATTTGTAGTACTAGTCATTTGCTTATGCAACGAGTGAATTGTCAAAAATAATTTTTTTTCAATCTTCAATAATATTAATTTTTTGTTTTATTAGTTTCATGTGTTATATTTTCTTGAATAAATAATTTTAATTTTATTCTCTCTGTTTTCTCGTCAAAGGAGATATCTAGGCTATACATATAAATATGCATCTTTGTTGAAAAATAAAACGTATATATTCAGTAACATATGTAACAATTTGAAGCATACCCCTGAACAATTAAAATCTAAATATACCCCTACGCAACTAAAAAGGTCTAGATATACCCACACCTGGCTTCCGCCATTAGTGCGAGGGGCATATTCAGACCTTTTTAATTGTTCAGGGTATATTTGAACCGGGTAATTAGGGCTAAATAGATGAACGAAGAGCATTTTTAGACCTTGTCCAATAGATTAGGGACAGTTTTGGCCCTTTCCCGTAAATATATTTTAAAGCAACAATCAAAACAATGTATTCTAAAGCACAAGCATCACAGTGTCTCTAGGTTAAGAACTTCTATGGGTTGAGGTCGATCAAAAGGATGTTCATTTCAAACCAAAAAATAAAAATTATGCATGGGTAATAGGATGATTCCTGATTCTGGACGCCTGGACCTAATGAAAAAAGGCTGTCCCCTCACATTTCCAAGAGAAATGTCAAATAAAATTAAGAATCCTTTCTATTCAACTTTTGCACCACTAGAGATATAGAAAACACTGAAAGAACAAAAAAGAATTTATTGATGGGAATTTACTACTATACTAATGCTTATAGGTTTGGAACGTATTTCCAACATTTCGCTTGAATTGTTGAAGAAGACAGCATCACAATAATGATTGATGTTGTGTAAATACTGAAATAGCAGACAAACCATATCTGCAGCTATTGCTACTATTAATCTGATTCACTTTATTTTACCATAATCACAGGCTGCACCACTCAAATTATGAAGTTTGATCATATGGCTCCTCAGAGCTGCCAAGCCTACCTCGGAAAATTAGTGTACTCCATCATGTACCAACACATTTTAAATGTTTTCTGATACTAAAAGCATCAAAAGACTACAGTGCAAGAGATAATTGCATTGAGCATTCTCCCAGTAGTCAGTACTCTGCGGAATAACAGTCAAATATCTTCCTCAGAAGCAAAAAAATAGGAAGACCAAACTAATAATGCCAAATCCTTACAAATGCCAAACCACTGCATCTATAGGCCAGATACATCAGGTACAGGATGTTGGTATCCACAATTCATATTTTCCAAATAGTAACTCTGGTACCACAATCTAAGAAACCAACAATGCACAGACTCCATCCACGACTTCAACACTTAATTTGTTTAGTAGCTCATAGGAAAAGAAACCAAAATCATACAACAATCATGTCTCTTGTGGCTCTATCCATAGAGGCCATGAATAACAGAAGAAAACCCTTAGTACATATTAGATAAACAACTTGTGGTCAGATTTCCAATTCATCAAGCATTGCACCAAACTGGGATAGATAGTTGCATCTGTGCCACTTGGCCTCTTGTTCTTAAAATGAATCAGAATTTACCTTCAGCAGATGTAATGTTTTAGTTGAGATGCTCGGTCTTTTCTTCAGTCTTGACATAATTTTCCTTTGACAATTGACATAATGTTCAATGTAGGTTAAGAAAAACAGATGGTTAGTCCGCTGATAAGATGTGTTTGTCTTCTACTTATCCTAAACCTTTACTCTGTAGAGCACTTTTTCATAGTTCCACTTTTTTAGTTGACTACCTCGTTTAATTTCTACAATTAATACATAAGTAGCATGTACCATGGAACGTCATTGTGTATACTATTGGTTTGTTCACACAAAGGTAAGCATGTCCAGACTCAAGACTTATTCCTGTATAACTACAGTTGTGAGAACTCCCATTATATCTCCTCCAACCATTCTCACACTTGTGATCACTCCTTCAAATATATCATTTATATATGAATTTATGTCTTCTTAATTACACCCCTGGGGATGCGACCCTTGCCCGGACCCTGTATAAACGTGGGATGCTTTGTGCACTCAGCTACCCTTTTAATTACCCACTAAAAGGCTTCTCTTGCTGCACTTATCATGTACCTTTTATTAGTCCATGAATATCATATGGAGATCCTTCATCCCTAGCAATTTCCATCAACCTTCTTTATATAAATATAACCTCTATAATAAACCTGCCTGCGATCCAATCCAAGCTGCCTCTCTACCCTTATAATATCCCTAAGTCAAATGTGTATCACTCTATCCAAGAGCTTTGATGTATACCATCTAAGTTTAACACCGCGATTTTGCAACTTTAAATATCTCCTGTGGTTTATGCATTGGAATCAACTCCTTATCCACTTATTTAGCATCTTTGCACACCCTAATAGAACATTGAGTAGTATGTCTCCAAGTTTTACAAGGGAATCCTGAACCTCAATATAGATTCCATCTCGACGACATGCTTTTCTACCTCTCATGTTGTTCATGGCATGATTTACTTCACTCAATATAATTCTACAAGTTTGGTTAAGGTTTCTATTTGTACCGAATGCATGAATATTTGTAAAGTTACCCTCGTAACTTGTATTGAATAATTTCTCAAAATAGCATTTTCATCTTTCTTTGAACTTTTTGTCTCCTGTCAAAACTTGTTGAAATCATCTTTACTATACTTAACTTGGTTCAAGTCTTTACCCCTTTTCTCTGTCAATCGTGTTAGCTTAAACATTTCTTTCCTGCCTTCCTACATCCCTTACTTTTGGTTTAACTCGTCTAAGGATTTACCTAACTTCGTTAATCGCCTCCTTAGATTCTTTCTTTATTCTCTTATACTCTTCCAGGCTTCTTCATCTTTTTTTAATATCTCTTCTTACCTCCTCACTCTGCCACATGATTCTTGCAGTCAATGCCCTAAGCCTTTAAAACCACCTTGAACTCACTTGTTATTGTTTTGTTTTCTGATAGGGTTGTATTTGCTATATCTTTTCCTTCATTTTCTTTCATTACCTTCAATTCGCATGGAGGAATCTTTTTTTAAGTCAATAATATATTGTTTTTGCTTATTTTCTAATCCAAGTATGAGAGTGAGCAAGGGGAGACATCAAAGAGACACAACAGTTTCTTCTAGGAGCGTCAGGGGATGCAGGAGGGAAGTATTTGGTACAAGGAGAATAAGCTAACAATATTCAGGTTTATAAAGGAAAACATCTAGACCATATTCGAGAATCAGGGAATTAAAAGAGTGGGTATTCATGCATCCTAGCAATCACTAAGGACTAGGTCAGCTTTGAACTTCCAGCTTGAGCAAAATCATCTTCCATCTGTTTCAAACCCAAAATAGTTGCCTAAACAGGGGTAGTAACATTCACAAATAGGATTTTAGCCAGTGGTGCTTAGGCCAAAAGATCTGGCCATGGATTTTGGTATGTCATTACACCTGACTTCTCGTTTGATTTGACAAAGAGGAAACGCTGGCCAGTCCAAGTAAAGAGATGTGTGGAGGCTATTGAATACCTAGCTTGAAGCATGACATCATCTTGGCAGTGTCTGCAATCTTATGTGCTTGTACTTCTGGTCTATATTGAAGCATTTAGAACTTTCGGAAAAGCCTTTGGATAAGACCTGCTTCAATGCATGTACTCCTTCAAGTAATGCAGCATCAATTCGTTCTCAAGCAGTTGGGTTAAATTTTTGAAGCATGAATGCTTTGGGCCCAGGAGGTCTTCCAACACCTATCCCTTAACCGAGGAAATTCTCGATTTCCACAAAAATGAATAAATCACACTCTTCAATCGATTATGGCTATGATGACCTCCCTTGGGATGAAGACGAAGAACTCCGCATGGTAAATCCATATCATCATGAAACACAATCACACGATTGAGAGGGAGCTTGTAATATGCTGCAAGTGGGCCTGCAGATTCACCACTCAAATTCATGTAAGTTTGTGGCTTTGTAAGAAGAACTGGAACACCATTGACAAAACCTTTTCTAAACATAGCTTTACAATGTACTGTCTCCATATGAATCCCTAGCGACTATGCAAATGCATCAAGCATTTCAAAACCAACATTGTGTCTCGATCCCCTGTATTTATCACCAGGATTGCCCAACCCAACAAAGAGCCATGGCCGAGGAGAACAAATGCAGAAGTTGCGCCTACAAATCCTTCTAAGGATTTTATTCATCGGAAGTTCACAAGAAGTTGCTGTTGTCGGCAACTATTATAGAGTCCACGGTGGAGCTCTGAGCCTCTATTTCACCTGGAGGAATCTAAACTTAGGTCTCATACACCACTAATGAATATTCATACCAGAATTTTTTAAATCTCCTTGGCTCGAGAATATAGAAACATTATCACGAAATTCTTGAATATTCATGATTAAAATATTCTTGCTTCGCATTTGATCATATTTTTCTGATCAAAACATTTCTTGTGCTATTAAGTACATCTCCCAATAAATCTATCTTTCCTTTCTGCAAGTAAAAAATATACTTGACCATGTTGGGTGTGTCTCACATCGCTTGTGGAATGGGGATTTAGTCACTTTATATGGTCTTAGACAATCCTCACCACATGAGCTAGCTTTAGGGTTGAATTAGCCCTAAGGTCCATATCTTTACAAGATATCAGAGACATCAGAACCAGACCGATCATAATTCTTGGTTTATCCGATGTTGGGGCCCCCTTATTATTCGTCTATGCTCTAGTTGGTAAGCCTAGGCATGCGGGGGTGCTGAGTTTGTCCCATATCCATCATGGAATGGGAAATTGGTCTCCTTAGGTAATTCTCATCTCATGAGCTAGCCTTTGGGATTGAGTTAGCCCTAAAGTCCACTTTCCTTTAATGAAAAAATTTCTATCTCTAATAATTTGATAGGACAAACAAATACGACTTTACATCAACATGATTTTGGCATTATACGAACTAACTATTCCACTTTTTACATTTCAAATCATTATTTAAAACAGTTACTACTAAATCCAATAGAATGATATATTCAAAAGTTTAACTCTTTAATAAGTGTTAAGGTTTTAGTCCTTGGCATTGTCTAAACTACCACAAGCATGGGGCATCACTTTTCACCCTAAGTCTGCATTTGGTTCGTGAAATTGAAGGCAAGATGCCCTATTTTTATATTCCTAACTAATCATTGGCTTTCACAGTGGGATTATAAATGTAGCCTAGAACTATATGCCCTTGCCCTTCACATGAATATATATTATTAATTGTATTTCAGAATCTTTTGGTTTATGCAGAAAGAGGTGCTGGCTATTAACCTGCTTTTTTGTTCAAGAAAGTTCATACCCCTTCAGCGATCAACAAATTAAAAATAATAACAACAACTATTTCAGAAGTGCTCTAATCATTCAAAGTTCAATATGGATAAACCCATTTTAATGGGACTATTTCAGATTTGCAAAAAGTCAGAGCAATGTTCTAAAAGCAATATACTAGGAAAAATAAAAGGAGATTTTAATGGGACTGACCTTACGAAGAGGTCGGCGATTAGTGCTGGTAGAGGAGGGAAGTGTCACCGAACACTATTGGTACGTACAAAAGAATTTGGATATGTTGACCCAAAATAAAAAAATCTCATATGTTTGGGTCATTTAAAAATACTCCAATCAATTTTGGTCATTTAAGTTTGTTAAAATTAAGTACTTTTTATGTTTGTTAAATATTTAATAAACTCTAACAGTTAAATTTAAAGATTTTTTTTTTTAAAAGGCGTTGATAAGAATTTATATTTGGATATAATTTTATCTATTATTTCAACCTTAACCTAAAATATAAAATTTGAAGTGAAAAAACTAGTTAGAGAAGCATTTCAAGTGAAATAAAAATTTTAGTCCCAAAATATCAATTATTTTATTTGTAAAATCCATATCTAAACATAATTTTCACTTCCAAATATCCTTTCTAAATTGCCTTCAAATACTTTATTTTTTGGTTTTAGCCAAATGTTATCCAAACGAGGTAATATGTAGTAGATGAAGTAGTAATGTTTGGTTTTCTTAATTTCCTTTCCATTCCATTCTACCAAATTGACTCCAAACAAATTTTGAAAAGGGTAAATACATATAAGTTAAAAAATAAACTGTTTGAAGTCTTAGTACTATAGTCTTTTGGTTTAACTAGTTTAACTAATTATAAATAGAGTTTTCCGAAAAAATATATAATGGAGGAAGATTTCTTAGGAATAAGAGACACTACGTTAAAGAGAGAGAAATAGATCTTTTGCGTATAATCATGCATAATGTCGAAACCAACTAATAAATGTAAGCAAAAGCTCCTAATTCATATAGATATAAAACATCATATAAATTATCATGCTTGCATATTCATTATTTGAGTATCCAACAATTATTTCAATCATATCCGATTGGGCCTATGAATAAATATACAATCATATGTTTCATGCTGGTTTGAGTAATAGTAATGAGATTTTTCAATATTATGCTAAGAATAGTTACTATTTTCATAAGAAACTGTCATTCGTCTGATGATAAATAAAAAAGAATATCGAGAGTTTAAGTGGCTAAAGTTGAACCAGCTACTTTTAAAGTACATAAAGAAAAGCAACAATTAGTAGAAGAATTAGAATCGAAGAGGATTTCTCACTTCTTTCATTCACACCGTTAATGAGATTTTATTTCACACGGCTCCTAAGTTATAAAAGAATCTATATCTATATTATTATTTATATCTATACTATATTAAAAGCACGAAATCCCCTAGAGAAATATCGTTTGTCTTTTTACCCTTTAATAACAAGTTTCACACTAGACAAAAATAATCATTTAATTATTTTTCTAAGAATATTTAATTATTTCCATAATTCTTAGGACATTGAAATCAACTAAAGTTTATTTATTGAATCCTTCCTAATTTAAATTAGATAGACAGTCCTAATATTAAAATTTTAAATTCTATTTAGATTCTACCACTTTAATTGGAATAAACACATCAAATTGAGCACTAATGTAAATATTCGAACTTACGAAAGTTACGTACCTAACATAAGTAAAAGTATATAAAAATTGTAGCTAAACATGTAATATATGAGTTCTAAAATAAAAGCACACTCATAGTACTGCATATTTATAAATAGGATACAATAATTATTATTTTTAAAAATTTATACCTTTTTTTTAAAATTTCTTTTACAATAACTGAAAAATAATTTTCAATTTTCAATTTATGTAAAATTTTATACTCATTAATACAAAGTACACGCGCAACGCCCATACCCTAAACACTAGTTATATTACAAGCACGAAGGCCTTTAGCGAAATGTCGTTCATCTTTTTTACCCTTAAAAATTAATTTCATATTGGACAAAGCTGTTATATGATTATTTTCCTAATATTTAGATCTTAAAAGCAATTTCGAATGCAACTATATATTTTATTACTAAAATATTTCCTTATTTAAATGAAATACGTTGGAAGTCCTAAATTTTGGGACATTATAATCTATTTAGAGTGGAAATGTGAAAGAGGTAAGGGAAATAAAACACAATCTATTTAGATTTTACTTTATTATTTTTTAAGCCAAGAGTATTATTTTTGTTCTATAATATACGAATATTATTAATTCTTCGGTATATTACTTTGGACTAACGCCTTTTGAGTTGTTATATTTTTATACTTTTAATACAAATAACTACATCAAACTAAGAAGCTTTTAGACCGTTTCAATATGTTCCACAATCCATCCTAAACCAAAGAGCGGGAATAAGCGAGGGGCATAGCGATACAATGTTTATATTCGAGTTGCTCAAATCTAGTACAAAAGGTTCAAGTAGAAAAGATATCGTTACAAATTCAAATGAAAGGACTTTTAGTGTGACGACACGATAGGTCATTTTGAGTACTAGCCTTAATTTTTGTGTTTTGAGATCTCTCATAGCTTCATTTGATGTTTCTTGGTTTATGTGCGTGTTCTGTGTCGCTTTTCGGAAAGTTTTTACGTAAAACTTCGAAGAAAAAGTGATTTTTGACTTAAAATAAGGTTTGGGTTGACCACGGTCAATATTTTTGGTAAACGATCTCAGATCGGTATTTTGACAATTTCTGTAGGTTCGTATGATATTTTTGAACTTGTACGCATGTTTGGTTTTGGTCCGGGGTGACCCAAGCGCATTTCGGCGCATTATGTGAAAAATTGTAAAAAATGAGTTTTCAAGTTGAAATCTTGAGTTTTGACGATCGATTCTTGTTAATTGATTTTATTTTGATGATTTGAGTTAGCGAGCGAATTTATATAATATTATTACACTTGTGTGCATGTTTGGTTTGGAGCCCCGGGGGATCGGGTGAGTTCCGGATGAGTTTTGGTTGAAATTGGAATGGTTGGTGTGGTTCTGTTGCTAGTGTGAATTGCAGGTCTCGCATTTACGAGCACCTGTTCGGAAATGCGAACTTCGCTTTTGCAAAGTCGAGCTCGCATTTGCAATAAGGGGTTGGGCAGGGCAGTCTTCGCATTTCCGAAGAAATGTTCGAATTTGCAGACATCTCAGGATCTCTTTTGCAACTGGGCACTAAACTTTGGCAGGTTCGCAAATGAGAACCTTTGACTATATTTGCAATGGATTGTGACCTTGTAAATGCGATATTTTTGTCGCTTTTGAGACTTATGCATGCTGGGGACGTTGTTCGCATTTGCAACCAGTGTTTTGTATTTGCAGACATCGCATTTGCGAACGTCTGCAACTGGGTAAAAGAGGGCAAAATCGGGACTTAGAACATTTTACACAATTTTTCAACCCTAAACATTCTAAAGGTGATTTTTGAAGAACTTTTTCTTTCCAAATTTATTGGTAAGTATCTTTAACTAGTTTTTAATCAATTTCAGTTACTTTTCATGAGTTTTTGTATCAAATCTATGAATTTCATGGTAGAAATTAGGGGTTTTGGGTAGAATTTAGGAATTTTATAAAATTGAGATTTAGGCCTCAAATTGAGGCCGAATTATAAAATAAATTATATAACCGGGCTCGAGGGTGAATGGGTAATCGAATTTTTATCTGAATCTCGGATTTTGACCAAGCGGGCCCGGGGTTGACTTTTATTGACTTTTTCAATATAAAGATGGAGCCTTTTTCATTCGTGGTAGTTTTTAAATCTTATTTTGAATTGTTTGAACGATAATTGGCTATATTCGGTTGGTTTGGAGGCTTGTTGAAAAGGAAAATTTATGGTTGATTAATTATTTAATTGTGAAAAGAGGTAAGTGTCGTTTTTAACTTTGACTTGAGGAAATTAGGACTTGTTTGGTCTATTTTCTACGTGAACTATGTGGTGGGATGATGTATATGCGAGGTGACGAGTGCATATGCATTGTCATGGGTTCAAGCATGCGGGTTGGGCTATTTACCTTTATGTCATTATTTATTTTATGTTATATCTCATTACATGTTTTGATTGCTACATGCCCTTACTTGTTATTCATGCCTTATTTGTTATCTGTCATTTAGTTGTTACATGTTTCGATTTATTCATTTCTCGCTCAATATCTGCTTACCTACTATATGTTTCTACTTGTATTAATTGTATATCTTCAATGCCTCATGTCTTTACTTGCCTTTATTGTCTTTACATTACTTGTTGTACTTTATTATGTTATATATGATTGTGTGAGTCTTTTAGCTATTTCGGTATTAATGAATTTTTGAGGTTTGTGAATATGAAGTATTGGTTATTCTCTGTTTGTATTGGTAGCTCCTTGATGTTCTATACATTTTAGTTCCTTTGTGCTGAGATTACGGAATTTGGTTGTGTTGAGTTGTTATATTAATGAGTTGATATTAGGAACGGGTTGTGTGCCGCAACAATATTGAAATGCATTGATATAAAATTGGGATCGGGTGCACGCCGCAACAGATATTGTGTTAATGTGAGATCGGGTTGCACACCGCAACAGATATTGTGATAATGTTGGGATCGGATTGCGCGTCACAACGGAGTATAACATGTTGTAATGTTTGTATCTATAATGTTCTATTCCGATACTAGGATACGAGTAATTTGAGATGATGGTATTCGGGGTCCCTCTATCAGTTGACCTTCGGGTCCCGTTCTTATGAGTTTACTGCTTTCTTTATATTTATGTTGTCTTTTGGTATTATTCGTACATGTTATAATGAGTGTCTTGTCATAGCCTTGTCACTACTTTATCGAGGTTAGGTTCGACACTTATAGAGTACATGGGATCGGTTGTACTCATACTACACTTCTGCACTTCTTGTGCACATTCTGGTGTTGGTCCTAGCGACGCGTAGAGGAGACTGCTCGGATCCGACTACTACAGGAGACTTGAGGTAGAGATGCTTGGCGTTTGCAGTCCCCGAAGTCTGCTCCTATCATGTTTTTACTGTTTATCTAGTTTTAGACAGTTGTATTTCTTTTCAGACCATATCTGTAGCATTCTAGTCGCTCATGTACTTGTGACTCCGAATTTTTTAGGATTAATATAGACTGGGTTACTTATATTATTATTTCATGTATTTAGAAGTTTATCGATCATTATCTAACATTATGCAGCTTTTAAATTATTAAATTGGTTAAATATTCTGCTAATGTTGGCTTATCTAGCAAGTGAATGTTAGGCGCCACCACGGCCCCGTGGTCAGAATTTTGGGCTGTGATATTTAGCAACAAGAAAATAATTGAACAACCTCTTTGTAACGATTATGCCGGTCGTTTTGAGTATTTTAGCATTGTTTCCCTTAATTTATGCTTTACGTATGTGTATTTATGATTACATGACTTGTCGGGGTGATTGATATGGTTTGGGGAGAGATTTGGATTGATTTATGACACTTAATCCCTTGATTGGAGACTTTAGTTGTAAGAGTTGACTGGAGTTTGACTTTTATATAGATGACTCAGGAATTTTATTTTGATGGCTCCAATAGCTTCGTATGGTGATTTTGGACTTAAGCGTATACCCGGATCTGGATTTGGAGGTCCGTAGGCTGATTTGGTACTTTTTGACGAAAATTAGAAAGTTGAAGATTGATAGGTTTGATCGAGAGTTGACCTTGTTGATATCGGGCTCGGATTGTTGTTCCGGAGTTGGTATAGGTCCATTGTGTCATTTGGGACCTGCATGCAAAATTCGAGGTCATTCCGAGGTGTTTAGATATGTTCGGTGTAAGTTTTGAATTTGGAAAGTTCATTAGTTAATTAGGCTGGAATTGAGATATGATTCGTAGTTTTGATATTTTTTGATGTGATCTGAGTCCTAGAATAGGTTCGTGCTATGTTTAATTGTAGAGGAAAATAGATTCTTGATTGATATGAAATGAGATTCACAGTCAAAGAAGAGAAAGATGAACAGTGCTCTAATGTGGTGCAAGTTTGAGGTTCGAAAAGTGTAAAAGTCCTAAGGACTTTCTATTTATACCAAACCGATGGGGACCCACCGACTTACCTTAGCGCGGTCCACGGAATTCTACCACGGTCTGCACTTTTTTACCTTTCGAAGAGCTGCTGCAAAATCCTGGGCGTGGTCCGCGTAAAACTGGGCGCGGTCCGCATAAAACTGGGCGCGGCCGCGAATGTCACCGCGGTTCGCCAAATTATGAACGCGGACGCGAACTCAACTTCAAAGAGTTGATATTTTGGGCTATTCAAGTACGTGTCCGCGGATAAAATGTGCCACCGCAAAATGCTAATGCGAACTGCGAAATTTTGAGCGCGATCCGCGAAATTCCCACACTGAGTCAGATTTTTCCTTGTCAAAGTCCTGCACTGCACAACCAATTCCTACACAAACTTCACAACAGTTAGTCAAAAACAATGCCTAATCTAAGAATAAAATCAAAAAGAAAGAAAAGAAAAAGAAAATGTCACATGGGTTGCCTCCCAAGAAGCACCTGATTTAACGTCGCGGCACGACGCATGTTACCATCATCATGTGAAATTGATCAAGGCCACCACGTGGCTGTCATCAAACTTGCCAAGGTAGTGCTTCAATCGGTGCCCATTAACTCTGAAGATTTCACCATTTTTGTTTTTCAAATTAAGAGCACCAAACGGAGTTACATGCACCACTTCAAAAGGGCCACTCCATTTTGACTTGAGCTTTCCCGGAAATAGTCGTAACCGAGAGTTGAATAGAAGAACCAAGTCACCCTCCTTGAATTCTTTGTTCTGGGCATATTTGTCATGTAAGTACTTCATCTTGTCCTTATACAAGGACGAGCTGGAATAGGCATGAAATCGGAATTCATCAAGTTCATTGAGTTGCTCTACCCGGAGATTGGCTGCTACATCCCATTCAAGGTTTAACTTCTTGAGGACCCATATGGCCTTGTGCTCTAACTCAACCGAAAGATGGCATGCTTTCCCAAATACCAACCGGTACGGAGACATACCAATTGGAGTCTTGTACGCAGTTCTATAAGCCCACAAAGCATCATCAAGTTTCCTTGACCAATCCGTCCGGTTTGCATTGACAGTTTTTGATAATATGCTCTTTATCTCCTTGTTGGAGACCTCAACTTGTCCACTAGCCTGTGGATGATAAGGGGTTGACACCTTATGATTGACACCATACTTGGAAAGTAAAGTGTCAAAGGCCTTGTTGCAGAAATGAGAACCCCCATCACTGTTGATTGCCCTAGGAGTGCCAAACCTTGTGAAGATATTTTTCTTTAAGAACGCCACCACACTCCGTACCTCATTGTTGGGCAAAGCTACAGCTTCAACCCACTTGGAAACATAATCAACCGCAACCAGAATGTAAGTGTTACCACAGGAACTCACAAATGACCCCATGATGTTTATGCCCCACACGTCAAAAATATCGATCTCAAGAATAGTGGTGAGAGGCATTTCATCCTTCTTGGAAATTCCACCAGCTCTTTGGCATTCATCACACCTCTTAACAAGCTCACTTGAATCTTTATACAGGGTAGGCCAATAAAATCCACAGCTAAGAAACTTTGAAGTAGTTCTCGCCCTACCATGATGACCACCGTAGAGCGAGGAATGGCAAGCATCAAGAATATTCATTTTCTCCTCTTCCGGGACACATCTTCGGATCACACCATCATTGCAAATCTTGAAAAGATAGGGCTCGTCCCAATAATAATCCAAGCTGTCCCGTTTGAATTTCTTCCTTTGGTTAGAAGAGAGCTCACTCGGGACAATGCCGGTCACAAGAAAGTTAGCCACATCGGCGAACCAAGGCATACCATTCAAAGACACGGAGAGGAGTTGTTCATCCGGGAACGAATCATTAATTTCGAGGCCATCGTGGGGCCTCCCCTCCTCTTCTAAGTAGGACAAGTGGTCCGCCACTTGATTATCATTTCCTTTTCTATCAATGATTTCAAGGTCAAACTCTTGAAGCAGAAGAACCTATCTCATCAACATAGCCTTCGAGTCCTTTTTGGTCATTAAGTAATGGAGTGTCGCGTGATCGGTGTGCACAATCACTTTGGCACCCATGAGATATGGCCTGAACTTTTCCATGGTGAAGACAATGGCTAATAACTCTTTCTCGGTCACCGTATAATTGACTTGGGCGTCATTTATCATTTTGCTTGCATAATAGACCCGATGAAATATCTTGTTGACCCTTTACCCCAAAACCGCTCCTACCGCAACGTCACTAGCATCGCACATGAGCTCAAATGGTAAGCTCCAATTGGGAACGGTAATGATGGGAGTGGTTGTCAATTTATACTTGAGAATCTCAAAAGCTTTCATGCAATCTTCATTGAACACAAACTTTGCATCCTTTTCTAGCAACTTGCACAAGGGGTTCACCACTTTTGAGAAATCCTTGATGAACCTTCGATAGAACCCCGCGTGCCCAAGAAAGCTCCTAACTCCCTTGACGGAAGTAGGAGGAGGGAGTTTTGAAATAACTTCAATCTTCGCTTTGTCCACTTCAATACCGTTCTTTGAGATCTTATGGCCGAGGACAATGCCCTCCTCGCCATAAAGTAGCATTTTTCCCAATTAAGCACTAGGTTGGTCTCTTCACATCGGGCCAACACTTTGTCAAGATTATCCAAGCATTCTTCAAATGAGTCCCCCACAACACTAAAATCATCCATGAACACTTCGAGGAAGTCCTCCACCATATCCGTAAATATTGCCATCATACACCGCTGAAAGGTAGCCGGTGCATTACACAAACCAAACGACATCCGTGAGAATGCAAATGTGCCATACGGACATGTGAAGGTGGTTTTCTCTTGGTCTTCCGGTGCAATGAGAATCTGGTTGTACCCTGAGTACCCATCCAAAAAGCAATAGTAGGCAAGCCCGGCAAGTCTGTCCAACATTTGCTCAAGAAAGGGCAATGGAAAGTGGTCTTTGCGGGTCACTTTGTTCAGTTTTTTGTAGTCCATACATACCCTCCATCCGGTGACAGTACGAGTGGGGATCAACTCATTTTTCTCATTTGTTACCACAGTCATACCCCCCTTCTTCGGCACACATTGTACCGGTAAGTCCATGAACTATCCGAAATAGGGTACATAACCCCCGCATCAAGCCACTTGATAATTTCCTTCTTGACGACCTCTTGCATAGCCTCGTTCAACCTCCTTTGATGTTCCACGGAGGGTTTGGTATCATCCTCTAGTATATTTTTGTGCATGCAAAAGGCAGGGCTTATACCCCGAATGTCAGCCAAAGTCCATCCAATTGCCTTTTTCCTTCTTTGAAGCACCGCACTGGTGGAGTCTACCTGCACGTTAGTTAGGCAAGCAGAAAGAATAACAGGTAATGTGGAAGAAGGGCCTAAGAATTCATACCTGAGGTGTGAAGACAAAGGCTTCAACTCCAATGTTGGTGGCTCCTCGATTGAGGGCTTTATTGGTGGAGTCTTCCGATTTTCCAAGCCCAAGGAAAGTTTACAGGGCCCATATGAGTAGGATCCCATTCCTTGCAATGCATTTGCACATTCAACCAAGCCTTCCTTTTCATCATCCTCATGGATTAACAATACAGATTCCAAAGGGTCTTCCACATTGATCATGGCACTCGTGTCATCAACTATCACCTCCGTCACAAGATCCACAAAAGAGCAAACTTCATTGTTATTTGGTTGCCTCATTGATTTGCACACGTGGAATACAACTTTTTCATCGCCCACTCGGAAGGTGAGCTCTCCTGCTTCCACATCAACCAATGCCTTCCATGTTGCTAGGAAAGGTCTCCCCAATATTATAGGCACCTCATAGTCGACTTCGCAGTCGAGAATCACAAAATCAGCAGGTAAAATAAACTTGTCGACCCGGACTAGAACATCATCAATAATACCTAGCAGCCTTTTCTTTGTCCGATCCGCCATTTGTAATCTCATGAAAGTAGCTCTTGGTTGCCCAATACCTAGTGTCTTGAACACGGAATATGGCATCAAATTAATACTTGCTCCCAAATCACACAAGGCTTTTGCAAAATCGGCGCTACCAATGGTGCATGGAATTGTAAAGTCACCGGGATCTTCAAGCTTTAGAGCCATCGAGTGCACAATGGCACTCATTTGATGAGTCATTTTGATGGTCTCACAATTCATAGATCTCTTCTTAGTTACCAAGTTTTTCATGAACTTGGCATATCCCGGCATTTGTTCGAGAGCTTCCACCAAGGGCACATTGATTGACAAACTTTTCATCATCTCAATAAACTTCTTGAATTGGTTTTCATTATTTTGCTTTGCAAGCCTTTGAGGATACGGTGGAGGAGGCCTTGGCAAAGGGGCCTTGGCTTTAGGCACTACCATTTTCGGTATGTCTATCACGTGTTCGCTAGATAGGTTCACATCATTTTGAGTCTCCTCCATGTTGTCATCAATATCGATCCTCACTTCATCATTCATATTCTCATAATTGGCTTGAATCTCATCATCTTCTTGCAACACAACACCATCACTCGCAATCTTCTTTGGATTAGAGGTACTTGCATCTCCTCCTCTACCGCTTCTTGTGGTCACCGCCATAGCATGGCCTGTATTGTTCCCACCCTTCAGGTTTACTACCGTATCACTTGGTAGCACCCCCTTAGGGAGAGTATTCAATGCTTGAGAAATTTAACCATTTGTACTTCCAAGTTGCGAATAGAGGTAGTATGGGAGGCTATTTGGGCATCGGAGTCAGCATTCCTTTCCATTATTTGTTTGAACATACTCTCTATCTATCCCATCTCATTGTTTGAAGAACATTTCCCTTGAGACGAATATGGAGGCGGATTGTTGGGTTGTTGATACATCGGGGGCCTTTGATTATTATTATTCCAACCCCCTTGGTTTCCATTGCCGCCCTAATTGTTATTGTTGTTCCCCCAATTCTGATTGTTGTTCCCCCAATTGTTCGAGTTGTTGTTGTTTCCATTGTTCCAATTCCCTTGGCCTTGGTTGTCCCAATTTTGATTGTTCCCTTGCGATCTCCATTGTTGATTTGGAGCATTGCTCTGTTGACCTTGGTAGTTATTGGCATATAACACTTCCTCATTTTGATCATCATAAGAATCGTCTTGATTGTAACCACTACCACTTTGCTCATATTGATCTTGATTGTTTTGCACTTGTTGACCACGCTGTCTTCTCTTGTTGACTATGACATTTACCCCTTCCATGGCATTTACTTGCTTTGTCCCTTGAACTTGCTGAAACTGGGCCTTTGCTAACTGATTCATAGTAGTTGTCAACTCGGCTATGGCTTGTCCATGATCATGAAGTTCCTTGTGAAGATGGATGACATTAGGGTCACCCTGATTAACATTTGCCCGACTCTGCCAAGCTGAGGATGTGTCAGCCATCTCATCAAGTATGTCACAAGCATCGACATAAGGGATTTTCATAAAATTTCCCCCAGCTAGCTGATCCACCACACACTGGTTGGTCGTGTTGATGCCCCTATAGAATGTCTGTTGAATCATTGCTTCAGTCATATCATTGTTTGGGAATTCCTTGACCATTGTCCGGTATCGCTCCCAGATTTCATGTAGGGGTTCATTAGGTTCTTATTTAAAGGCTAAGATCTCATCCCTCAATGCTGCCATATGACCCAGTGAGAAAAACTTAGCTATAAACTTTTCTGCTAACTCATCCCATGTGTGTATGGAGTGGTTGGGTAGCCTCTCGAGCCAGTCCAAAGCTTTCCCTCTAAGTGAAAATGGGAAAAGCCTCAATCTCAGAGCGTCCTCCGACACGTTCGTCTGCTTGCTCCCCCAGCATATGTCTACAAAACCCTTTAGATGTTTGTATGCGTTCTGATGAGGAGCTCCAGTGCAGAAGCCCCTTTGCTCCAATAGGGTCAGCATGACATTTGTAATTTGAAAATTGCCCGCCCGAATCCGGGGAGGGCCAATTGCACTTGCGTAACCTTCATTGGGTAGCACCCGGTGTGCTGCCCATGGAGGAGGTGGGGGAGGGTTTGGAATGTTGTCATTAGCATGGCGGCCTCTTCCTTAGACTTGAGGTTCTAGATTAACCTCATCCTCACCATTGTCATCTACCTCTTCCCCCGGAAGAACATGTCCGAGAGCATCATTATGAGCCATTTGGTACCTAAAGTGATTGATACACAAAAGTTAGAAAAATAGAAGGAAAGAAAACCAAGACACACAAATAGTTAGATAGATAGCCAACACCGTCTAACTCCCCGGCAGCGGCGCCAAAAAGTGATCGAGGCCAAACCTACACCACTATAGAGTAGCGAGGATGGTCGATGCAGTTTTACCCAACGAGGTCGGGATCGATTTTCACAGGGAGTTAATTTGGCTTGGAGTTGGGTATCTAACTAATCTAGATGATTCTATTCTAATGTTATACTATTGTATGCTGAGTGTAAGCTAAGTACAATATTTTTGGTGAAAGTTTTCAAGTGTTAAAAGGCACTAGAGAAGTGACTTCCGCCTAGGTAAGTATCTAATGGGTATCAAGAATCTAGGACAAGCTTGTTATGATTGGGGTCGTGATATAACCATCACACATAAGTGCTCACTCTATACCTCTCGGTAGTTTGAGTGACTTTGCTCGATTTGGCTTTCTCAAGCCCAAATGGGTGTTCGTACAATACAAGTGAAATTGGCTCAAGTCGGGTATTACTATCTCTAGGTTTAACCCTTTAATTGGGGCTATCAATCTCTTGAGTTCACCCTAATTCCTTGTTAGCCTAATTTTTCTAGACTTAGTCCCTCTTTCTCAAGAAGAGCCTAAGTCATAAAGGTATGAGTCAGTGTTTGCAACCACTAATTCTATAATTTTAGCATGAATTAGACTAAATATCACTAACCCATAAACAATTAAGCCCTAAAATTCAAGACCCATTAAATACCCACACTAGGGTTGGGTCACAACCCTAGCTATGGGGTCTAGCTACTCATAATAATAATAGCAAAAATTAAAGATAAAGATGAAATATAAGCCATAATATTAAAGTACAAGATGAAAATCAAAAGTTTGAAGGTAAATCTACTCTAAAATTGCCCAAAAAGGGAAAAATCAGCCGTTCACGTGCTTTGCTAAACAAAACTTAACCTAAAACTAATAAAAGGATCTATTTATACTAGGCTGAAAATTTCGATAAAAAATGCCCCTGCAGAGGTTTCGCGGACGCGTAATTCTGACCGCGTCCGCGCTTGGGCTTTCGCGGCCGCGTAATAGTGAGCGCGGTCCGTGTTTCTTCATATCTGGGCCTGGGTAGATCTTCGTTTCTCGGTCCGCGTAATGTTCACCGCGTCCGCGTGAGATTCCTTCACGGCCGTGTAATTTGGACGCGGACCGCCTTCTTCATTTATGCCCATCTTGTAAAGTCTCTGAACCTCGACAAACGTTGTCCGCTAAATTCCAACCGCGACCGTGCCAGTCACTTCGTGGTCGCATCTTTCTGCCGCTCTCAGCGCTTAATTTTAGTGCTCAAAACAGCCTCTCTGAATCTCTATTTCGCGGTCCGCGGAATAATGGCCACCTCAGCGATGATAATTTCACGGCCGCCCTTTTCTATCGTGGTCTGCATTCCACTGTATTGGTCCAGACTTGGTTTATGTTCAAGTTTGACTCCATTATGAGTTGGTTATGGCTTCTTTGGCTCATTTCGAACAAAACCCTGCAAGCAAGCACATTAAGTTAGTTTTCGGGAATACCTTCACGTATTTTTGGCCCAAAACCTAAGTAAAAGAGAGCAAATAATAGGCTAAAATCCCTGCTTATCAGATCGCGATGGCGATGACTAAACTTACCCAGTTGCCAAATCGTTCTTCGTGAATGCGACATACTAGTCATGAATGCAATGACCAATTACACAATCCCTACGCGAACGCGATGCCTTGCTCGCGAATGCGAAAGACAAATGCCTGATGCCCCTTCTAGCCTTTCCTTCTAAGCGATCACGCCACCTAGATCGCGAACACGAAAGCAACAGTCTCCAAACCTTAGCAAATGCGGTCCTCACTTCAAGACTCCAAAGAAAAATTGCCTGCCACCAGAATTACTCTACGCGAAAGCGACTCCTTAGTTGCGATCGCGATGAAGAAAACCAAATATCAGCTGACAGCAATCCAAAACAAGGGGAAATGACCTGTATCCCATCCAAAACATACCCGAGGCCCCCGGGACCCCTTCTAACACACCAATCAATCCCATTCACAACTGGTATGCTCAAATCTTTGCATTGATTTTATCTCTTTCTTTTCTTTTCTTCTAGTTTTAATTTTTCTTTTTAGTTAGGGTTTAATACATGCCACAATCTCAAAATCATGCTTAATTGGTGCTTAAATTCATGTGGGTAATTGTTTTACATGCCTAATGGGTGATAGGGTTATTAACTAGGCATGTTAATTGCATTAATTTTTACACTTAGTGAAAACCCTAGGTTTCAAATGTGCCAGTGCCCGTTTTGTTTGAACTCCGCGGACCGCGGTCTATTTTACACGGTCCGCGTTCTTTAATTTGTGAGAGCAGAGTATGGTTGCATGTTCACAGACGCGGTGCTTTTTTCGCGGTCCGCGTTTGAACTTGCGCGGCCGCGTCCAAAATTCGCGGTCCGCGCTCATGAGTTTCAGAGAGTTTGGCAATTGCTTCCGTGATCGCGTCCATTTTTACACGATCCGCGTTTGATATTTCGCGGCCGCGTCCCAAATATTGCGGTCCATGGAATACCATGATCAAAGAGTTGGTAGTCTGAGTCCAACCTCCTCACGGCCGCATCCATTTTTACGCGGTCCGCTATGGCCTTTCCGCGGCCGCGCCCATTTTTTCGCGGTCCGCGGTGCACTATTTTGGGAAGCACTGTTTCATTTCATCTGCATTTCTTTAAGGATTCATTAAACCACAATACTAATGATCTTTCACTAATTGTGTGTGTAGATAATAGTGCGATCTCATGGTGGTCCCGACAAATCAAAATGGAGGGGAGAATCCTCCCAAGGCCGAGGCAAAGGGAAGTAGACTGCACCCTTAGCACCTCAGAAGATTATTAGCAAAAAGGCCCCACCTGTGAGACCTCAGGCTGACTCCTCGGACACTAGTGAATACCTCCCTTCCCGGGAGATTTTCGAGGGAGAATCTGCACAACAACCCGAGGCTCAATCTCAAACTTTTCGTCTCGTCAATCAACCCACCTCCTCATCTGAGTCGTCGGATGACTCAGAAGGAGGTAGTGAGACTTCAGTACCATCTCTCCCACCTACTGCAACTCCAGCCTCAACAGCTGCTCCTATTGATATTGATGAAGAAGAAGAGGTTCCGGATGACGGGAGAGGAGGTGATACCCATGGGGGGGTTGATTAGATCAAGGAAGCCGGCAGTGTGGCAAGATAGGTTCGTGAGTGAGAAGGCCTACCACAAATTCCGGGAATGGTTGCCACAAAGGTCGCTCACCCTTGAGCGACATTTCATAGAAAGAGACCTTCTCCCTCACAACCCGAATGTGAAGAGATAATTTGATGAAAGAGTGGGGTGTAAATTCTTCACTAGCAAGTTGCCGGAAGCAAATGAGTATCTAGTCAAGGAATTCTATGCCAATGTTGCCCACATCAAAAAGGGTACCTATGTGACTAAGGTACGGAATAAAAAGATCCGGTTCGATGGAAAAACTTTGAATACATATGCCGAGTTTGATGATGTAGACGTTACTCTATACATACAGAAGTTAGCATTAGATGAAGCAACCCGTCCATGGGTAGCAGAGGTGATAGCCATACCAGGGACAACACCGGCCTGGCTTACACCGGGAGTCTTAATTGCCAGAAACACCCTTAGCTTTGAAGCCAAAGGGTGGTGCACCTTCGTCTTCAGCCGCCTTGATCCGTGCCAGCATGACAGTGACATTCCACTCTCCCGGGCGATCCTCATAGCATCCATCATAGTGGGTACCCAATAAATGTGGGGAAACGCATGACCCAGAACATATCTAAGGCAACTGGAAAGGTCCTACCCTTACCCCAATTTCATCACTATGTACCTAGAGGACCAGGGGGTTGAGGGGAGACACTTTGACACGAAGGTGAAGCCAAAAAGGCCCTTCTCTTGGTACAACCTTCAGGGACCAAACAACTCGAAGTCCAAAGTCAAAGACACTACTTCCACTGGCCAGTCTGAAGAGCCAAGGGTAGTGGCCACTGGTTCCGAGCCTTCCACAGCAGAGGGTTCTTCGGTTGCTATGCCACCCCCTCATCCGGGCCATCTGTCACAGCCCTATTATCTGTTCCCTCATCTTCTGCATATCCTCAAACTTCACTGCGGGTCTCTCAGATGCTATACAGCGTCAACAACTAGTTGCAGGCAGCTACATCAAAGTTTTCTGTCTTATCCAGTGCAGTCGCAGCACAGGCAGCCCCAGCACAACTTCAGGTACCTCCATCAATGGAGGATTCATTGAAGGAGCTTCTGGACAACCAGGAGCTTCTCTTGGACAACCAAAAGAAAATCCTAGAGACATTAGATACTCATGGGAAGGTGATCAAGGAGCTGGGCAAGCAGGTCAAAAAGATGAAGAAGACTCAAGCTTCAAAAAAGTCAGTGGAGCTGCTGAAGAAGAAGGTAGAGAAGTTTATTCTCTATCTCTTCCCTAATCTTATTTTTGCTTTTAGCATTGAGGACAATGCTATCTTTTATTTGTGGGGGGTGGTCTTATTTGGATTTGATGACTGGCATGTAATAATTATGATACTATTTTCCTTTATTTTTACTTATCGTTATTTTTTACTTTTGGTATGTATATAACTTTACCATTCCGTGTATATATTCATCTCCATTTTGTATATATTCGGTTCACTCCATTATTGTACATATTCATTTTACTTTCTGTAGTTTACTTTATAACTTCTTTTGTATTTTTCCTTAATAGCTTAGCTTCTTATTTCCTTTAATAGCTTCTTTTTGAGTTTTTAGCTTCTTTTCACATTTTTTGTGTGATCAATAAGCCTTTGGTTTTCTTAATGCCATGGTTCTTTCCAAAGGTGGATATTGTGTGAACCGGGTAGCTCTTCCCAACGATAGATGGCGTGACAACCTTTTTAAGGGATTAAGTCTGTTTTTCTTTTTGCTCTGATATGTAGTAGTAATGAATAAAAGTGTCTCAAGCAGGCTTCACTTGGTACTAACACATTTACCTTCGACCTCATGGTTAGAAACAAGTTGATTGACAAAGAATAGCTCTAGTTGTGACCTTTAGACTCTTGAGTTGATTAAAACTATCATTAAGTGGTTTCTTTGAGCCATTTGTGATCTTCAATATTAGCTAGGGTTGTTGTGGGCCCTCAACTCTGTTCTCTTTAACAATCCATTAGCTCGAGAGAGAGGAGAGGTAATGAATTGCAAGTCCAAGTCCTATGCCAATAAGTCTAGAACTTGCCCTGAATGTTTGTCTAGGCAAAATTCTAAGTGTAGCTCGACTTGAGAAGTGATTATAGGCTCTCCTTGGTCCTGTTTGAACTGTGAAAGCTTCCGTAGCCTACTAATATGATATCCCTAGTCAACCCCTTTGATGCTAAGCCTTTTTCATTCAATAGCCATATTACAAACCTTCATCCATTTTATAATGACCCTCTCTTGGCACCCAATCTTTCCTTAGCATTCATGATGAGCAATTAGCAAAAAATATAAGTTTGGGAGAGAGACGAGGAATTTCAAAGTGATGAAAGGTACAAAGAATAAAAAGAATTGATGAAAAGGAAAGGCAAAGAAAAGGATGAAGAGTTAAAAAGAAATATGTCAAAAAGAAAGAAAAGGTTGAAGGTATCAAATAAAATAATGTTGAAAGGCATGGAATGATGAGAAAGGGAGAAAAATGATTGTCATGAACAAGAAAGAGTGACAATGTGTCTCTCTAGTTCCCCTGAGGAAGAAGAAAATGACTCAAAGAGTCAAGAAAGTATGAACCGAAATAAGAAAATGGAGTGCTTAAGGAAAGATGAAACCATCATAGTTCATTATGTCCTACCTTGATCTAAAAAGCCTTCATTATATCCCGCTAAAGCCCTATATGATTTCAAGTTGAGTGAGCTTACATTAGTGGTGATTTACATAAGGGGCAAGCTTATGGTACTTAGAGCCGGACTTGTGGCATTCTTTTGAGAGTGATGAGTGCACTTCTTTACAATACTTGTTTTGAGTGTCACATTCTATAAAGTGAGATTTGCTCATGGAGAGTAGAAGAGGAGGAGTTTGGAATCCACAATGACCTACGTGAGAGAGCGAGTTTCCTTAATGAATTGAGTCAAATCTTGATGCTTTTGTGTCACATTAGAACTATGGAACTCAAAAAGTCATAGCATGATGTTGTTGATAATGCATTTGTGTTGAGGGTAATTGCTAGTCCCAATTGATGCTTGATGAAGTCACCTTAGAACATCTGAAATTTTCATTTATTTTTCTTGTAGAGGTGGGAATTACCTTGTTTGCTTGAGGACAAGAAAAAACTTAAGTTTGGGGGAGTTGATAAGTAGGGATTTTAGCCTATTATTTGCTCTCTTTTACTTAGGTTTTGGGCCAAATATGCGTGAAGGTATTCCCGGAAACTAACTTAATGTGCTTGCTTGTAGGGTTTTGTTCGAAATGAGCTAAAGAAGCCATAACCAACTCATAAAGGAGTCAAACTTGAACATAAACCAAGTCTGGACCAATACTGTGGAACGCGGACTGCGATAGAAAAGGGCGGCCGCGAAATTATCATCGCTGAGGCGGCCATTATTCCGCGGACCGCAAAATAGAGATTCAGAGAGTCTATTTTGAGCACTAAAATTAAGCGCTGAGAGCGGCAGAAAGACGCGACCGCGAAGTGACTTGCGCGACCGCGGTTGGAATTTAGTGGATAGCGTTTGTCGAGGTTCAGAAACTTTGCAAGATGGTCATAAATAAAGAAGGCGGTCCGCGTCCAAATTACGCGACCGCGAAGGAATCTCACGCGGACGTGGTGAACATTATGCAGTCCACAAAACGAAGATCTACCCAAGCCCAGATATGAAGAAACGTGGACCGCGCTCACTATTACGCGGCCGCGAAAGCCCAAGCGCGGACGCGGTCAGAATTACACGTCCGCGAAACCTCTGCAGGGACATTTTTGACCGGAATTTTTAGCCTAGTATAAATAGATCCTTTTATCAATTTTATGTTAAGTTTTGTTTAGCAGAGCACGTGAACGGCTGGGTTTTCCCTTTTTGGGCAATTTTAGAGTAGATTTACCTTCAAACTTTAGATCTGCTGTTATTATGAGTAGCTAGACCCATAGCTAGGGTTGTGACCCAACTCTAATGTGAGTATTTAATGGGTCTTGAATTTTAGGGCTTAATTGTTTATGGGTTAGCGATATTTAGTCTAATTCATGCTAAAATTATAGAATTGGTGGTTGCAAACACTGACTCATGCCTTTATGACTTAGGCTCTTCTTGAGAAAGAGAGACTAAGTCTAGGAAAGTTAGGCTAACAAGGAATTGGGGTGAACTCAAGAGATTGATAGCCCCAATTAAAGGATTAAACCTAGAGATAGTAATACCCGACTTGAGCCAATTTCACTTGTATTGTATGAACACCCATTTAGGCTTGAGAAAGCCAAATCGGACAAAGTCACTCAAACTACTGAGAGATATAGAGTGAGCACTTATGTGTGATGGTTATATCACGACCCCAATCATAACAAGCTTGTCCTAGATTCTTGATACCCATTAGATACTGACCTAGGCGGAAGTCACTTCCCTAGTGCCTTTTAACACTTGAAAACTTTCACAAAAAATATTGTACTTAGCTTATACTCAGCATACAATAGTATAAAATTAGAATAGAATCAATCGCAACAATTTTTAGAAGTGCAATTAGGAACAACACGCACATCTAGATTAGTTAGATACCCAACTCCAAGCCAAATTAACTCCATGTGGAAATCGATCCCGGCCTCATTGAGCAAAACTGCATCAACCATCCTTGCTACTCTATAGTGGTGTAGGTTTGGCCTCAATCACGATCGCGATGAGTATACCTGGGCAGACTATCTATTACTTTATTTCGAGGGTTTTGGTTATTTCATCACATTATGAGTGAGAGAGCTCGATTTTGGAGGGGAGTTTCACGATTTGGATTGGAGTAAGTATTTTTTACTCGAATTTATTTATATTTCATGATTCCAACCTCGATTGTAGTGTCTGATTGATGATTTGAATTAGAGAAATTGGAAATTTTAGTAAAAAAACTTTTCTAAAACATAAATTGATTATTTGAAGGCCAATTTGATGTCGGAATTGGATGATTTTGGTATGGTTGAACTCGTATTAGAATGGGTGTTCGGACTTTATGAGTTTTATCGAGTTCTGAGATGTGAGCCCGTAATTGACTTTTGATTTTAGTTAAATATCGAATCTCTATTATCCTGAATTATTTCCTATGGCTTTTATTTATGTTATTAAGTTATTTTGGCTAGATTCGAGCCGTCCGGAGGTTGATTTGCGTGGGAAGGGTTTATTAGTGAACTGATTTTGCTTTTTTGAGGTAAGTATCTTGCATAACCTTGTGTGAGAGAATACCGCTTAGGTTCTAGCACTATTTTGTTGACTTATATGATGTGAAAAGTAACGTGTACATGAGATGACGAGTGTGTATACGGGCACTATGTGTGGCTTCGACCGGATTAGACCGTAGGCTATTAATATGCCTTTGTGTGATAGTGACTTTATATGAAATATGTTAAAATCACTTTATGACTACTTGATCATACTCATTACATTGATATAGCTATAATCATGTTTTATTTCATTGAACGCCCCTCCGCTGTTATGATTATTTGCTATGTTCTTGTGCACTATTGTCGGAAGTTTTGAGATCATATCTCAATGTGACTTGGTATCATTGTTGTGATATTGTGGCACTTGGTATTATTGTTTTGTGGTATCGTAACACTTGTGGACATGTTTAGTGGATTGATTGGGGTGTCAGTACGAGGTTTTGCCATGCGATTGTGTCTATTGTTATGTGCGTGGGGCAAAATAAGGGTGGCGTTGTCTCGGGCTGCCCACGTGGCGAAATAAGGGTAGCTATATGTGCATGTGGCGAAATAAGGGTGGCATATCATATTTATGTGAACATACAACGTAATAAGGGTGGAATTTTGATGATGTTATGTGATAGTTTGGGGTGTCCTCATTGTTGTTGTGATTGTGTTGAGACGGGGTTGTTATTCTTATTTCATAACTGTTTTTGAAAAATTTACGTTTGGCACTTACCTGAGTTAATGGCCGTATTTGATATTTCATCACATGCCTTACCTCTATTTCATATTTTGTGATAAAAAAGATGGGTTTTACTATATTGAGTTGGTATGATATGTTCTAAAGGGGTTGTGATTACTGTTTTCAGTTATATTTCAATTATCAATTTTTCTTCAATATGTTCATTGTACAGATTATTTGTCTAGTGAGTATCAAACAACTTGAACCTCATCACTACTCCACCGAGGTTAGACTTGATACTTACTGGGTACCAATTATGGTGTACTCGTACTATGCTTTTATATATTTTTGTGCAAATCCAGGTACTTTGGACCGCACTGATCGGCAGTGTGGTATTTCACACACTAGAGACTTCAAGGTATCCCTGCATGATACGACCGCAGGCCTCGGAGTCACCCTCTTGTTTCATTTCCACTTTTTATGCATTTCAGATAGTACTGTATTTTGAGATTGATCTTGTGTATTTAGTTAGAGCTTGTGACTCAGTACTACCTAGTTCTGGGATACTATTTTGAGTATTTACCGCTTTGGTCTGTATTACTCTCATTTCTGCATTTATGTTAAACTTTTTTTTCGTTATTTCATTCTTTAAATGTTCTAAATAATGTTGAGTGACCGGCTTACCAAGTTTGGAGACTAGGTGCCATCACGACTCCTAAGAAGGGATTTTGGATCGTGACAAGTTGGTATCAGAGCTCTAGGTGCATAGGTTTTACGAGTCACGAGCAAGTTTAGTAGAGTCTTGCGGATTGGTACGGAGACGTTTGTACTTATCTTCGAGAGGGTACAGAACTATTAGGATATTTCACTTCTTTCATTTCTTTTTGTGCGGATATATTGATTTCTGAGTATGTGAGTTTGCCTTTGTATTATCTCACAAATGGTGAGCACACGCACTACTGGATTAGATGAGCAGACACTCGCGATCCCATAGAGCCGTGAGAGGCCGGGCGGAGGTAGAGGCCAAGGAGGGGCATGTGCTACAACTAGAGCACCTGCCAGAGCAGCGACTGAGGAGCCACCAGCAGCTCCGGTTGGGGAGCAGGCACCTGAGATACCTGCTACTACCCCTAGACTTCAAGAGACTTTGGCACAGTTCCTGAGCATGTTTGGTGCCTTGGATCAGGCAGGATTGATCCCAATTGCACCAGCTACTTCTCAGGCTGCAGGAGGAGCATAGACTCCCGTCGCCCTTACTCCAGAATAGTGGACTCATGTTGATTAGGCTCCGGGTGTTATGCCGGTACAACCTGTGCTTACGGTTCAGGCTGAGGTCAGGCCAGTGGCATCAGAAGAGGCTTGAGAGGTTCAAGAAGTATTTTTCTCCTACTTTCAGCGGTGTAATTTTTTAGGATGCACAGGGTTTTCTGGATCAGTGCCACCCGATTCTACGCATTATGGGCATAGTTGAGGTGAGCAGTGTTGATCTTACTACTTTCCAGCTGATG
The DNA here is from genome assembly GCF_000390325.3 of Nicotiana tomentosiformis. Classification (NCBI taxonomy): domain Eukaryota; kingdom Viridiplantae; phylum Streptophyta; class Magnoliopsida; order Solanales; family Solanaceae; genus Nicotiana; species Nicotiana tomentosiformis. Next base: position 128,206,243 of record NC_090812.1, on the reverse strand, counting down.
GGGTCAACATATAGATGGTGGAATTGTAAGGAGAGTAAGCCAATTGGCGCATCGCCACTTACTTGGGCTCAGTTTTCTGATCTATTTTTGAGGGATTTTGTTCCACATAACCACATGGATGCATGGCGCACAGAGTTCGAGCAATTGCGCCATGAGAATATGACTGTGTCTGAGTACACTATGAGGTTCAGTAAGTTGTCTCGTCATGCACCTGCTTTGGTTTCCACTACTAGATAGAGAGTCCGCAGATTTATCGAGGGGCTCAGTTACGGTCTCATATTCGGGATGGCACGAGAGCTGGATACTGATACTCCATTCTAGCAGGTTGTGGATATTGTTAGTATGTTAGAGCGTATTCGTGGTCGGAGAGGGAGGATAGGGAGGCCAAGAGGCCTCGTGGTTCTGGAGGATTTGGGGGCAAGATTCATCATGGCAGAGGTTTTATTAGTCGACCAGTTCAGTCTGCACTTCAGGCCACGCGGGGTGTTAGGGACCTCAGAGTACCCATTTTGTACAGCCATCTTCCAGTGCACCTCCTGCATAGGGTGCTTACACGGTCATTCTACCTGATCGGGTCAGACTCAGTTCCAGCAGCCACGCTCGCAGAGAGGTTGTTTCGAGTGTGGCGATACCAGACACATAATGAGGGATTGTCCCAGACTTAGGATGGGTGGATCTCCACAGGGTACACAGTCTATGGTTGCTGCTCTAGTTACTACTTCACCTGCACAGCCATCCAGGGGTGGAGGACAGCCGGGTAGAGGTCGTCCTAGAAGGGAAGGCCATGCTCATTGTTACGCTTTTTCGGGTAGGACTGAGGCTGTTGCATTAGACACTGTCATCATAGGTATTGTTCCAGTCTGTCATAGGGATGAATCAGTTTTATTTGATCTGGGTTCCACGTATTCGTATATAACATCTTACTTTGCTTCATACTTGGATATATCTCGTGATTCTTTGGATATCCCTACTTATATGTCTACGCCAGTGGGAGATTCTATTATGGTAGACTGTGTCTATCGATCGTGTTTGGTCATTATCAGGGGTTATGAGACCAGGGTTGACCTTCTACTACTTAATATGGTGGACTTTGATATGATTTTGGGCATGGATTGGTTGTCACCCTATCATGCTATTCTGGATTATAACGCTAAGACCATAACATTGGATATGCTGGATTTACCGCGGTTGGAGTGAAGAGGAACTTTAGATTATGTTCCTCATAGGGCGGGGTGTCTTTTCTTAAGGTACAGCGGATGGTTAAGAAAGGGTGCTTAGAATATCAAGCCTTTGTGAGGGATGTCAGCAACGATACTCTTACCATTTAGTCAGTGCTGGTAGTAAGAGATTTCCCATATGTGTTTCCAGCATACCTACCAGGCATGCCACCCGATAGGGATATCGATTTTGGTATTGACTTGGTGCAGGACACTTAGCCCATCTCTATTCCACCATATCGTGCGACGCTAGTGGAGTTAAAAGGAATTAAAGGAATAACTTTAGGAGTTGCTTGATAAGGGTTTCATTCAATCGAGTATCTTGCCTTGGGGTTCTCTAGTTCTATTTGTGAAGAAGAAGGACGACTCCATGAGGATGTGTATTGATTACAGGCAGCTGAACAAAGTTACAATCAATAACAAGTACCCACTACTGTGTATTGATGATTTGTTCTATCAGCTTTAGGGTGCTCGAGTATTCTCGAAGATTGATTTGAGACCGGGTACTATCAGTTGAAATCCAGGATTCAGATATTTTGAAGACGACCTTCAAAACTCGCTATGGTCACTATGAGTTTTTGGTGATGTCATTTGGGCTGACCAACGACCTAGGAGCCTTTATGCACTTGATGAACAGTGCATTTCAGCCATATCTTGATTCATTCATTATCGTGTTCATTAACGGCATATTGGTGTATTCTTGCAGCCAGGAGGATCATGAGAAACACTTGAAGATCGTGCTCCAGACCTTGAGGGAGAAAAGACAATATTCTAAATTCTCCAAGTGTGAGTTTTGGCTTGATTCAGTGGCATTTTTGGGCCACGTAGTGTCTAGTGAGGGGATTAAGGTAGATTCGAAAAAGGTGGAGGCAGTTCAGAGTTAGACCAGACCGTCTTCTGCTACTGAGATCCGGAGTTTTCTAGGCTTGGCCGAGTATTATCATCATTTTGTGGAGGGATTTTCATCCACTTTGACTAGATTGACTCAGAAGGGTGCCCTATTCAGGTGATCTGACGAGTGTGAGGAGAGCTTTCAGAAGCTCAAGACTGTCTTGACCACAGCTCCAATTCTGGTTTTGCCTTCAACATCGGGTTCTTATACAGTTCATTGTGATGCTTGGCGGATTAACATTGGGTGTGTATTGATGCAGGAGGGAAGAGTGATTGCTTATGCTTTGTGTCAGTTGAAGCCCCATGAGAAAAACTACCCAGTACATGATTTAGAGTTGGCAGCCATTGTTCACGCGCTGAAGATTTGGAGGCACTATCTCTACGGTGTGTCTTGCGAGGTATTCACAGATCACAAGAGTTTACAACACTTGTTTAAGCAAAAGGATCTGAACTTGAGACAATGAAGGTCTAAAAGACTATGATATCACCATTCTATATCATCCCGGGAAGGCCAATGTGGTGGCCGATGCTTTAAGTAGGAAGGCTGAGAGCATGGGTAGTCTTGCTTTTATACCAGTTAGGGAGAGACCTTTAGCATTGGTTGTTCCGGGTGCCATGAAGATGTATCACAATTTGAAACAACACTACTGGTGGAGGAGAATGAAGAAAGATATTGTGGGGTAAGTGGCTCTGTGTTTGAACCGTCAGCAGGTGAAGTACGAGCATCAGAGACGGGTGGATTGCTTCAGAAACTTGATATCCCAGAGTGGAACTGGGAGCTACCACCATGGATTTTGTAGTTGGACTTTCATGGACCTTGAGGATATTTGATGTAGTGTGAGTCATTGTGGACAGACTGACCAAATTTGCATACTTCATTCTAGTTATGACTACCTACTCTTCAGAGCAGCTGGCTTAGATATATATTTGGGAGATTGTTCGTCTTCATGGTATGTCGGTGTATATTATCTCTGATTTAGGCACGCAGTTCACATTGTATTTTTGGAGGCTGGGCAGCGTGAGTTGGGTGCACAGGTCGAGCTGAGTACAACATTTCACCCCAAAGTGATGGACAGTCCGAGCGCACTATTCAGATATTGGAGAACATGTTAAGTATTTGTGTTATTGATTTCGGGGGTTTATGGGATCGTTTTCTACCGCTCGCATAGTTCTCCTACAACAACAGCTATCAATCAAGCATCCAAATGTCCTTACGAGGCCTTATATGGGAGGCGATGTCGTTCTTCGGTTGGATGGTTTGAGCATGTGGAGGCTAGGTTGTTGGGCACTGATTTGATTCAGGATGCTTTGGAGAAGGTGAATTTGATTCAGGATCGGCTTCGTACAATGCAGTCCAAGCAAAAGAGTTATGCTGATCGAAGGGCTCGTGATGTGGCATTCATGGTGGGTGAAAGGGTTTTTCTCGGAGTTTTGCCCATGAAGGGTGCGATTAGGTTCGGGAAGAAGGGCAAGTAGAGCCCTTGGTATATTGACCCTTTTGAGATTCTTGAGAGAGTGGGTGAGGTGGCCTACAGACTCTCATTGCCACCCAGCTTATCGGGAGTTCACCCGGTGTTTCATATTTCCATACTCCGAAAGTATCATGGTGATCCATCACATGTGTTAGGTTTCAGCTCAATGCAATTGGACAAGGATTTGACTTATGTTGAGGATCTGGTGGAAATCTTGGACAGGTAGATCCGGAAGTTAAGGTCGAAGAACATTATTTCAGTAAAGGTTCAATTGAGAGGTCAACCAGTCGAGGAGGTGACTTGGGAGATCGAACATGATATGTGTAGCCGTTATCCTCGCCTTTTGGGGACTTCAGGTATGTCTCTATACTCGTTCGAGGACGAACATTTATTTAAGAGGGAGAGAATGTAACGATCTGGTCGTTCAGTTTCTTCGAGGTTAGGTTTCTTCTGACTCTCTAACTGCTCGATCTCTTACGGGAGGTTATCAGGCATCATGCTTTCGTCGTACTCTTCGTAGTCTAGATCTTTTTGCTCAAGGGTTTCATTATATGTCATAATCGCGGAACGCGGGGTTTTATCAATTTGATTACTGAAAAGGGAAAACTAAGTATAAATAAGAGTTAAAAATGGAATTTGCGATGATTTCAGAAAAATAATTCTTTTTATTTAATCAAAAGGAATGTCTCAGCGTTCAAAAAGGCAATTAACAAAAATGTACAGGCACGGTTCAGGCCTCAATTGAACGTGTATTTTCAAAATTACTACAATTCCACACTGCCAAGACTACAGGCGAACCAGAGATAGACTGGTAGTCCAATTTTGTAAGGTCTCTCCTGGTTCGGCATCCTGAATGGTCGGTGTCTTGATATCATCTTCGTCGTAATATTCCTCGATCATAGTCACGAACAACCTTCCCAATTCATCAACGATGTCATCCTCTGGAGGCGAGCTCTAACCCGGACCCAAAACATGCTCTGGTACGAAAGCCTTCTTCCCAAAGTTACTGGTATAAGTCTTTCCAGTTGTAGGTTGATACCCCAAGCTAGCGGTACCCTTCTGCCCTTTTGGTTTAATTGGCTCGGTTATCCCGTCTGATCGGGCTCCCAGCCCGGTCCCTGGTCGATACCCATACTTCATCATCTCTCTCATTGCCATCTTTGACCTGTACGCCGACTACATACCATGATTCTGCTCACTCTTCTCCATTTTTGTTGCTTGCATGATCTCGACCACGTGAAAGACAACCCCATCTAATCCTTCTATGAAGGGGAATGCATGCTCTAGGTAAGCTGACCGACTCCATTGCCCAAGTATCATGATCCCTTAATAATCCTACTCGAATTTCATACACTGATGGAAGGTGGACGAAACTACCCCTACCATATGTATCCAGGGCCTTCCCAGCAACAAATGTATAAAGACGAAATGTCCATCACTTGAAACAATATCAGAAACTCAATTGGTCCAATCTATAAGGTTAATTATATCTCTCCGATGACATCCTTCTGCGACCCATCGAAAGTACTCACTCTTACATGGCTTTCCTTCACCTCCTTCAAATGAATACCCAATTCTCGCAGAGTAGAGAACATGCGAATGTTCACTCCGGATCCTCCATCGGCAAGCACTCGAGACACGACTTTATCCCTACATTTTACTGTGATGTGCAGAGCTCTGTTGTGATCCATACCCTTCACAGGAAGTTCACCTCTCAGAAAGAAAATCATGTTCGCTATGTTCGCTTCGACCATCTTTCCAATGATTGCTGCTAATGCCTCACTAGTAGTATTGCTTGGCACACTTACTCTTAATTACCAAAAAATAATTTATAGATATTGTGACATAGTGTGGAAACCTTGCCGGCTAGTTAGACAAGTTTTTTCCAATATTGAAAAACAAAAAATATTAAATAAAGGTAGGGTTTTGGTGTAAGTTTGTATATTTTCTCAAGGTTAGGCTTTGTTGCCGGGTTTCAAAAGTGTAAATGCAGATAGGTTCTTCAGGGACTTCCTAATTTGCTTCTAGTGTTGACAACCTCTCTATTATTGTTTTTTCGTTTTCTTGTTTCTTCACTTCTTTTCAGTTTCTTTTATCTATAGTGAAGATGAACTGCGAGTCTCCCTCCCATTATTTCTATATCATTTGTAAGGCCGAGAATGATAGCCTAATTTACCCAAGATATATTGAGTTTAGTCGTAATGATACTTCATAATACAACAACGTTGTAAGGAATATAATTATTTGAGACTTAATAGATTCTTACTTGCATCCCTCTAGCCAATAAACTGCTGGTATACTAAGTCATATTGATACATTAATGGTGGCCTAAGTCATGCTATGCAAAGCTACGGATACTTGTGCTGGGATGTAACAAGTAGTCAGAGAAATAGTCGAGTTTACGTGTAAGTTTGATCGAGACATAATGATTAAAAAAAATTAACTATTTAATCATCTTAATCATGAAGGAAAATGCGGAGGTGGGTGGGGTGAGGGGGAGTTATGGTACGCCATTGCTCAAATTTCAAAATTTTCTCCATGGTGTGCATCCCTCTAGCGAATAATCTTCATAATACAACAAGGTTGGAAGAAAAATAATTTGAGCCTTAGTAGAAATTTTGCTGTTATTGCATTCCTCTAGCTAATAATCTGTTGGTATACTAAGTCATGTTGATACATTAGTGGCCTAAGCCATGGTGTGCACACAACTACTGGCAAGTGGAATAGTCGAGTTGCATGCAAGTTGATTCGGACATATCATGATTGTCACACCCTTTTTTAACTCACACTTTATTAAAAAGATAAAGTGATTTTTAAAGCTCAAATGGTTTTCAAATTAATAGTGACAAAAGTTGTGCGTTAAAGGATTTTTCATAGTCGCCACTTGACATTTGGTGTCGGTGTACCAAGTCACTGTTTTTAACATTAATATTTTCTTTTAAAATACATTTAGACTCCAAAACTAGTTTGCACCAAAGTCTAAGTAAGGGGGTTCATTTGACTCGGGGAGAAGGTATTAGGCATTCCCCGAGTCCCGTGAAACTCACGATTGCATACATGATCTAGTTGGCTTTTAAAATACTTAAATTGAGGTAAAAACACAAATAAAATAAAATAAATAAATAAACACCAAAAACGGTTCGAGGTCGCCCCCACATAAATGAAGGGAAAAGAAAATAAAAGAAATAGAAAATAAAATATTAAAAGTCCTAAACTAATCCATATTATACTTCCTCCACGATGTCTGTAATAGCCTCCACTTACATGCACTGCGGGGCATTCCTCGGAATAAAAATATTTACAAGTTTCTCGGGACACTCCCCAAATAAAATATAAACTAAGGGACAACCTCTAACCTCGAAAGAAACAGAAAATCCTAAAATTTGACTACCCAAATGTGATCGGCCTAAACATACTACTAGCGACAATACTAGAAAAGTAGAAATAAAACTAAAACTAAAAATAAATAAAGATTCATTTCATAGTCGTTTTCTTCTCAACAATTAACTTTATTTATTAGACCAAGCCCAATCCTAAAGCATGCCCCGACAAAATAATTCAGTCCAAACAAAAGTTCTCAAAACACATACGAAAACAAAATGATATAAAAATAAAAAAGATAAACAATAGCTGATCAAAACATGATAAGAGCCTTTCAAGATCTAAAGAGTCTGACCCTCACTCTACACGATGCCTCTCACTTTTAAACCCCCCAGAACTCAAATCGGACACATCAAACACCCCATTGATTAATTACTATAGGTACCAACTTTATAGCACGTTTGGCCAAGCTGAAAAAATATGCTTATTTTGAGAAATATTTTTCAAAAAATTACTTTTGAAAAAAAAGCAGTCTGTGTTTGGATAATCAATTTGAAAAGTATTTTTGCACAATAATTTGTATTTGACCAAACTTTTCGAAAAGTGTTTTTTAAATATCAAATTACAAATAAGGACATGAATAAATTTATTTAATAGTTAATATTATATAAGTAGATAAATAATTATAAATATTTATTATTAAAGATAATAATTAAGTTTTTATTTTATTTAAGCAAAATATAAAAATAAAATTAAAAAGTACTTTATTCTTTCAAGATAACTTAAATATATCAAAAAATCATTCAATAAATATGAAAGTTCATCCCAAAAGTTCTTTTATATTACTTAATAGTTTAAATTAAGTAAGGTTATTTTGGTATTTAAAATATTTTGCAAAGGGTATTTTTGATAGGAAGAAAAGTCAAAACTGCTTCTGCTTCTGGGAAGAAATTATTTTTTTCTACTTTTTCAAAACTACTTCTGCTTCGGGCCTAAAACACTTTTTTCCCCAAAAAAACCCTAGGCCAAACACCTCAAATTGAGGAAAAAAGCATTTTTTTAAAAAAAAACAAAAACACTTTTGGCTTGGGGAGAAGCTTGGCCAAACAAGCTACTCCCTCCGTTCACTTTTACTTGTCCAGTATTATAAAAATAAATTTTTACTTTTACTTGTCACTTTTAGCATATCAAGAGAAGACAATTTTTTTTTTCCTGTTATACCCACGGTATTAATTACTCATTTCAAATTATTTTCTCAACTCATTAAAAATATGCATCAATTAATATGATTATCATGATAAATTATACACTTCATTTATTATTTTTTAAGGGGTGTATAAAATTCATAGTGACAAGTTTTGTAAACATAGGGAGTATTACTCAGCCATGAAGACACGTATTATACAAAATAACTTTTGAATTTTTCATTCTATGCCTAACATATGCCCACGGTCCCTCAAAGCCACTCTTCACTTTGACATTACACCAGCACAATATTTTTATCAATTTTACCTTTAAGATACGAAAACTGTTACTCTTAGAAGAGACCCAAAAAATAGCAATTAACCTAAAGTTCATATTAATGAGAGTTACCGAACTATAGTTTTTCTAGCTGACAGGTGATAGCTTAATAACATGTATTTTTTATTTTTGTAAAAAAATCTAAATAAACCACATCATAGCCAAGAACAAAAGCGGGCCTGTTGAGGGTGTAGATCAATTAATTCAGAACTTTGAACGACTAGAATCAAGGTAAATTGCAACTGGATAATCACAGTTGTTAAATCTAGAGCATGACAAAACAGAACTCATGGAGCTTTCTCAATTTTTCGCCTATATTCAAGAACAAGATTCATCAAGTAGATTGAGCTAGCACCGAACATTTGGCGATAATCCGATGTAACAGTCATTTGAGTCTTAAATATGGATACTAAGGCTCTCATATATTTTTTTTAAGATTAATACGTCTAAATCTGAATACACATCTAATGTCAAGATCTGTATTAAGATTAAAACATCTGAATCTGAATACACATCTGAATATTAAGATGTGTATTAAGATTTGAATACTAAATTATTAAGACTGTTTAATTTTTAACATCTGAATGTATAAATTTATCTTTATTTGAAAATTAATAAACATAAAATTCAAATGAAATACTAAGTAATCTAATATTCTATCAATACAATATATAATATTTTTAAAATATGGTAGTTGCTGGTGGTGATGACTAACAGTGGTGCTTGTGAATGCCGACTAGAGACGGTGGTTGGTGGTAGTTTTGGTTGATGATGGTAGTTCATGATAGTAGCTAGTGGTGATTAGTAGTGGTGGCGATTATGATTGAGGATGCTGGTGGCGGATGGTGATAATTAATAATGGTGGGTGGTGGTGATAGTTGTGATTGAGGTAGGTGGTGGTGGGTGGTGGTAGTTTATAATGATGGGAAGTGTCGACTATGGTTGTTGATGGTAATGGGGTGGTTAGTTGTGGTAGTTGAGATGGATGAGTGTTGGTTATGGTTGAGAATGATGGTGCTGGGAGTGGTAGGGATGGTGGGTGGTGGTAGTCGATAATAGTAGCGGCTATGATTGAGGATGATGGTGGTGGCGATGATGGTTGAGTATGGTGGTAGTGGTGACAGCGGCATTGTGGTAGTTGATAATGGTAGGTGGTGGCTGCAGTTAATAATGAATATGGATGATAACATCTTAATGAAATTAAGTCTATGTTATAGATCTTAATCATACAGGCCTATTCAGACCCATTAAGTGGCTGTGAGGTAAAAAAATAAATACTTAATGATTAAGATTTGAATAATTAAGATTCAGACTATTAATGTCTGAGATCTGAATGATTAAGATTCATACCTCCATTAAGTGCCAACAGGGCCTAACTCTAATTTAATTGGCCAAATTAAGTAGGAAAAATACCAGTTATGTCCATTTATAAGTAGCTTATTACAAAAATTGGCCAATTCATAAAATATTACTAATATTAGCCAATTAGCTATTTGTAGCAAAAAAAAGGTTAAATTTTTACTTTTTTTAAGTGGCTGTTATTATAATAGATTGGGTACATCTTAAGGAGCATGAATCTCAGTTTTGGGATGATTTTGTAGAGTTAAAAATTCGAAGTAAAAGATGAACATAAAAAAAATGATAGGTGTATCACACTGTGTATCACATATGTATCATATTTTTATCAAATGTGTATCACATGTATACATACGGGTGAGATACATGCGTGATACATGTTTGATACATGTGTCGCAGAAGAACTTTTTTGAACTCGATTTAAACTACGAATTTTGATACCAAATCAGTCCAAATCACCTCCAATCTTCCTCAAATTTTGTATATTGCCTCATCTATATGTTTTCAATTGATATCAACCATAACTATTGAAAAAAAGTTTATTTTTGCTTAGATTTTTGAGATCTTGTATATATATTTTCTTTATATTTCATCACCTTATTTGCTACTTCATCCATAAAATTTCCTTTCCGTCTTGCATCTAATGTTGCTAATCACTCTTGAAAATATGAAAGGAGATCTTTGTGTGCGATTCTTCGAGAGAAAAAACCTTATTTCTTTGGGTTTTCAATTTTTATATGTGTTTGGCTAGTTTTGATATATCTATAATTAATAGCTAGAGATTGGTAAGTTGAAACTTTTTTGGGACATTTCTATAAGATTCCAATTAAGTAGTGATTGGCACTTCTAAAGCATGTAATATTAAGATGAGCGGCCCAACAGTGACTAAACATCCAACCTATAATAATTCCAACAATTCTATAAACGATTCGCAATGATCAAACAACGTTTACCAAACATCCTAAACGTCTAAGCTTTCACGCTCAAATCATCGGGCATAATTTCACTCGGCGTTATTCAAACATTATGGGGCAGTTTGGTACGAGGTATAAGAAGGTATGATGCTGGTATAAAAATTTAATATCATCTTAATACTTTGTTTGATTAGCAAATCTGATATAAGTTATCTCGAAATTATAATTAATACCGGGATAACTTATACTTTCTTACAAATTATGCAATTGTCATTTTTAATACAACATACCAAACAGTGGATAAAAAATAATACCAGAATAACTAATCCTGGCATAATTAATCTCAACATAACTTATTCCGGCATAAGCCGTATTCAATCTTAACGACATCACTATTTTTTACACAATCAGGAAATCAATCAAGCTTATTTTAGCAAGCCATGGGACATTCTTTAGAACATTAACAGACCAAACAAAATTGAACGAATAGGCAATATCAAAGAATTTTCAGGAACGCCGAAAATCATTGAGAAACAGACAAAAACTCTAAGAGAAATCAACGAGAATCATAAGAAAGACACATCACTGATTCGCGCCTTTTACCAATAGCTACAAATTCATCAAGTTCCACCATTCATGTTAAAAACAAATAAGTCAAGTCCCAAATCAGTTACTAGTTTTACTTTTACGCTCTCTAACCTTACTATATTTCTTCAGTACCGCACATAGAACCCAAACAATCCCGAAACCCTCTCAACCAAGGCTCTTATCATGTTGAGATCAACAAATCAGTAACATAAAGAGATGACAGATCAGAAATAGACCTACAGGATGAACTTTCACTCAATTTGATGTTCGAAAAATAACACACTTGAAGGCAACGGCCAAAGCTCGAAAAAAGACAGCAACGAAATCCGAAACATGCACTTCGAACCCCGACGGCACTCAACGAACAGCCACGAATTTGAATCCTCTTCTACTCATTTAAATTCCATCATTTTGAAATCAATAATCCGAAATTGAAAGTGAAGAAACAGAAATATTTTGTATTTTTTTTTTCTTTTTTGAAACTCAAATCCTAACTTAAAATGAAGAAACGGAAATATTCATCACCATTGATCCGGTTATATTCATCATCATTGATCAATTTTTATATTTTAAATTTGCCTGATATTTTTTCTGCTAATTGCTTTACTGTTTAGTTGAAACTTTGTTTCTTTTATTCTGTGCTCAATATTTGAAAGTTGAATTTCTTAATTGAATTATTATTAATATGAAGTATTTGACCTTTTTTTTAAATTTGGTATTTAGGCAACGTGCTAAAAATTGTGAAACATTATTTTGCTAAGTTATTCATTCCCTTTCAATAGCATTAAAATAGCTATCACGCGCTCATCAGTAAATATACAACACGCGGTATGCCAGGTTGGACAGAGGTGTTTAAAAATTACACTTTGGACGAGTTCAAGTGTCTATCTGGTCACCCCATAAGTTTATATGTTTATTTTACAAAACGTGCCAAGTTTAAGGGGCTAACTAAGATTTTGGCCTTTTTGAAACTCTAGTTTTTTTCCAAATTTCTGTCTAATCTCCAAAACCCGGAAGAAACCCCAAATATATGGGGCCTCTCGAATGTTCTCCCTTTTTTTATAAGAAACCCGAAAATTCCCTCAAGAAAATCTGAAAATTCATCCTTTAAACGAGTAAAGGACATATGGAGGGAGTAGACCAATCTTACGCTCTCCATTCATCCTATCCTCGCCTTCGAATGAATCTCGCGTCAGATGGAAAGGTCCGTGAGAGAGGGAATGTGAGTGGAGAGAGTTTGGATCCGTTATGTGTCAGGCCACGTGGAAGGGAAAGAGAAGGATGGAGGGGGACACCAAGACACGGACGGGTGAACTTGGCCGTTTTGATGAGTTTGCGGCGAATGGCACGGCTGGCGGAGGCGGCAGTAGAGTGGTGCGGCTGAAGGGTTTCTTTAGGGTTTGGAGAATAAGAAAAATGATCTTTTTATTTGAGGTGAAGGGCAAGTTCGGGATGTTGGATTAAAGTAAATCAATGGCTAAGATTAAAGGGGTGTTAGGCGGGTCGATTAATGGGTCGATGGGTTGTGGATGTTGGTGGGTTAAGGAATTAAAAGGAGATTTTTACCTATGTATACTACATATGAAACTTATTTACCCTCCCTAATCAAGTTTTAACTTAATTACATGGTCATATACAATTTATCAATTATATACAAAATAGTTTTAAATGAGTCTCTCTTGATTGTAGACTATTAATTTAGTAAATCCCCCAAGGTATTTTTATATTCCTATACACTATTTGAAACTTTATTACCCTCCCTACTCAAGTTTTAATTTAATTAAATAGGCATATATAATTTACAAATTATGTACATTTTAGGAATTTAATGAGAATCATTAACTCCTATAATCTCTCTAACGTACATATCTCACTCCCCCACGTTTCTCTCTCCATACCCCACACATTTTTGCACTATCTCCCTCCATTAACGCCCGTCTTTTACTTTTCTTCAAAAATCTCTCTCAATTTTTCTGAATTCTAGCTCTAAATCCTACCAAAATAGTAGTTGCTTAAATTTTTCCTTCACTTTCAATGAAGAAGAAAGCAGTTTTGAAGATTAGCCCTAAAAAAGCTAATGTTGGTGATATTCCTACTTTTGATTTGGGTGTTTTCTCACAGGATTCACCCAAAAAAGCAGTAAAATCGGCACATGCAAAACCAGATACAAAATCCAAGCTTTCCCCTCGTGAAGCTAAGGCAGAAGCTCGAACAAAACTTAAGCATGATTGGGATGTTGATGAAGTTTCGACATCTGCTAAATCAGTAAAGCGGAAGGGCAAAATTATTGCTCGCGATGATGATTTCGCCGAAGAAGAAGTCATCCCGAAATCTGCAAAAACAATCAGAGTTTCTCCTACTGTCAAACCTTCAAAAAAGAAGAAGGTTCAAAAATCACCTAAAACTATACCCCAACAGTAATTGGAGAAGGTAAAATTTTAGTAGTTACAATTTTGATTTTTTTATTAAAGTTAAAAAACCTGTTCTCATTCTCATGACTATACATATTTTTTGTTTTTTTGTATTTGTATAAATTTTGTCTATATTGTGTATATTTATTGTAGGTTATCAACTTTTCTATATTTTCCAGTAAATTGTAAATTTCTTGTATATTATTCGAAATTATTTTGTTATAGAATGTACTACATGATTTAGTTGGTTTTATTGGTTATTATTTGCTCTATTTTGTAGATGTTAGTTTCATTTTCTGCAAAGAAATTATATATATTATGTCTAGTTGTTACTTTCTAATTTCTTGCTCTAAACATAATTTTATCAGTGCATTTGTAGCTTCAATGTAGTCAGTTGTTATATATACGTTTACTAATTTTGTAACTTACTTGTATGAAATGTATTAATATATTTCTGATTGTAGCTAAATTGTACTAGAAATGTATTTATTTTATTTTCTGGTCTTCAAACAAGTTTTATTAACTTACTGTTTCTTTTGGTGCAGAATCGAATATTTTTTGCACCACATGATATTGATTATGACATCACTAGGTTTCAGACATTATCTGACCCTACTATTGGCCAAATCAAGGTATTATTATCTGAAAATGGGTTAAAGTTGTTTAAAAAGACATGTTTTGGGCATTTTCTTTCCTGCCCAAAATATGTATCCAAAATCAGGGAATTCACCTTCTCATGAAGTATGAATTGAACGCATCTGGTTCTAACTTTTTTACAGCAAAGATAAAGGGTGAGAGGCTGAATTTTGGGTTGAGGGAGTTTTCCCTTATCACTGGCCTTAGATGTTTTACAGAAGTGAAGGATTTTGGTTAAACAACTAAGTATGATAGTAAAATAATGAGGAACTATTTTCTGAACAAGAAAAAAGTTGAGAAGTCATACTTGAAACAAATTGTAACTAGCCATAGTTGGGTGAATGATGAGGATGCAGTCAAGTTGTGTATTCTCTATCTGATAGAATTCTTCCTTTATCCTTCAGACAAAGATAATTTAGGTTTGATAGACTATTTTAGGTTCTACTTGGTGGACTCGGGGCAGTATGCGAATTACGCATGGGGTATCGAAGCTTATACACAATTGCTTCAGTCCGTTAGGAACAAACTCAACCCTTATGTGCATTTTTATCTCATTTGAGGTTTTTCACTCGCTATGCAAATATGATTGTATGAGTGTTGCTCTACAGTCAACACTGATATAGCTACAAGGGTTGATAATTTGATCCCCCGCATACTTAACTGGACAGCTAGTAAGGACAAGATATGGTTACCTGCATTAGAAGATAAAATGATCAAATCATCATGGATCAAGGTAAATATTTTTTACTTCTGGACAAGCAATTTAATACAAATTATCTACATATTTTATACATATTATGACTAGGTCCCTCACATTTTTTTTTCACTCAGTTCACCAACATACTTCAAGCCCTAGAAGAGCTTTCAAGAATGACTTTGCTAGAAAAAGTTGAATACATACTTGAAGAAGCTGAAACAAAGGCCGAACATCCGACAAATGCTCCATCTCCATCTGGACATACGCAGGCAATGAGAATAGATGACAAGAAAGATATTGTGAAACAAATAAAAAAATTAAGAAAAGATGTTGATAAGGTAACATCTATACATAATCCTAGTTGGTTTCTTTAATTTATGTTATGCAAATTATTTCATTAACTCTTTCTATTTATTACGTAGGAGGGTTCAGACCTTGGAACCTTCAAGAAAGAGGTATACCTAATTCTTGATTTTTAGTCTTCTTTATATATAAGCCCCTATTTGTAAGATACATTATAATAATTTTTTGTTCTTTAGGTTTTTTAAGAACTAGGTAGCATTCGACTGCTACTCAGTGATTTTATCAAGTTTGTTTTACATGCAATAAACAGTCAAAAGGATACTAACATTGATACTAAGGTTTCATTCGAAATATATTCATTTTGGACAATAATTTTTACCATGTCTATGTTTCTATTATCATTCATAAAGTATATAGCCTAACAAATTATGCTTGTAGTTTATTGACAGTTCTACGAATAACGATGAGCATTACAAAGAGAAGAACGATCAACACAATCTGGGCAGTAGTGCTAAACAAGTGTTAGCCAGCAGCAGTAAAACAAGTATCTTAACAATTTTAACACAATTGTTAAAATTATATTATATATTATATTAACATTATATCTACATATATTCTAAATTACCAACAAATAATCTAAATTATATTTTTAATTATTTTCTTAGATACATGACACATGAATGACATTCAAAATGAGGAGAATGTTTCTGTAGGTGTTGACTTATCTTCCCAATTTCAAGGGGCATTGGATGAAGAAACTGCATGTATGATTTAGTATATTTTATTAACATATTTCACAATACATATTGCATCTCAGCTACAGGATAATATTTCAACAAATTAACTATAATTAAACTATAATATATCTACTGTTGTTTCTGTTTACTACCAATTATCTATAATTTTATTAAGTTGTACACATTTATTGTAACAGAGAAGGAAACTATGCACGTGGACTCTCCAAAACATGCTAAAGTTGGCATACAAGGAGAGCATTTAAATGAGAAGAAGGAGACTGCAAATTTGCAATCTCCCATTCAATAAGCAAATGTTATACAACAAGGAGACGATTGCTGTGAAGATTTTAGTGGTATTATATGTTACAATATAATTGTAGAAAAAAAATAACAGGTTTTATATAAGTTTCAGTTTTCCAAAAAGAACTAATGCAACCAACATACAATGCTGTTCTTTTGTTTAAATTTTGAAGGTGAACCAACTGACTACATTAATATAGGTGATTCGGACAATGACTCCAGGTCTGGAAAAAGGGAAGTAACACTTGATGATTTTGAGCTGCTAGAGAACTTCTCCCAGATTGTTAAGTTTGGCGAGCTTAATGAAGATGAAACAACCCTTGTGCATCAAGGAAGAACAAGGCAACCTGGAAAGCATGCTAGATCCCCCTTTCTCCCTTTTTACAGTTCTGGGGGAAGCACTTCTGTTGGACCTCCAATTTTCCTCATCAAGCATCCATTTACTGGGATTATTGGCGACAATGTTGATCCTGACTTGTTGGAAGAATTCAATAAGTGGTTATACTTTGGTACCGACACGGTTTCAAAGAGGTTAAATTATACAAGTTTTTCATAGTATCGAGTGCATACACTTTTTGGATTTTCAGTTGAAACTATATAATAATTGTACTTGCTATGTGTTTAAATAGGAGGAAGGTGCCTTATTCTTTAAAAGATAATCAGCTCAAGCTGTAGTATGATCTTGGAGTGGAGAAAGTTGATAAAACGGAGTGGTTTTATACTTTGGCACATCCCGGACAAGTCCTCAATGACACGGTACACACATACCATGGCAGAATTTAAATATCAGCTGTAGTATTCTGTTATTTTAGAATTCTGTAGTTTTTTTGTTTGAAAATTATATGAAGCATTAAGAAATAATAAAATCTATTTTTTTGCAGCACATTGATGTTATTTTATACTATTTGAGGAAGAGAGGAAAGTATGGTCCTCAAAATAAAATATGGTTTACAACCACTGGCTGTATGTTCAAGACTAGAATTGAACAAATTTATCAAAGGTACATTAATGCTCCTGTCGATAAGAAGCCTGCTGTTGTCAAACCCTAGGATATCGTATCAGAATACATATTGGGGTACAGGTTACTTGCAAATATTGCATGGGATAAAGTTAATTTTGTGATTATGCCTATAAATATTGTGGAGAAATTTTATTAGTTGTTGGCTGTGTTTGACATTACCGATAGGGTTCTATATATTTATGATTCTATGATCTCTTCACGAAATCACAACTTTGTTGAATTTGTTGTCAACAAGTTTGCTGTTATGATTCTCTCTACTTGTCATGCACTGGCTTCTATGGCAAGCGTCCAGACATCAACTACAAGAATACAAAGGCATACATTGAAAAAGGTGTTACTGACCCTCTTGACATTCAGTGGTTGGTCGGTGAGATACCCCAGCAAAAAGAGGGATCACTGTATGAAAAAGCCATTTTTTCTTCTATCTATTTAACAGGTTATATTTTACACTGAATGCTAAATCTTTTCCCCTATTTTTTTTAACAGTGACTGTGGTGTATACGTAGTGGCATTTGCAGAATATGTCAGTATTGGAGAGCTAGCGGTTTCAAAGAAAGACCTTTCTGATATTAATCAACACCGTAGACGCTATGGAGCGCTACTTTGGGATTATGCTAGGAAAAAAGTAAGAGCTTGGTGCAATTAGTGAAAGTGAGGTGAGTGACAGATTAGCAAGAAGAAAAGGTGCACCAGCTATGAACGAGAGAACACAAGTCCGAAAAAAGAAAAATTAGTTTCCCTTTTTAGTAAAAAATATTATAGTTAAAGTGTTTAGTTGTAGCTGGTTTGTTGTAAAGTTGTAGACAAATTATTAACTAAGAACAAGTCAGGTGCAATTTATTTGTAGCAGATTTGTGCTACAGTTGTTTTACCTTTTATTTTGTTATTTTGTCCAGAATTCTACTACTTAGAATAAAAAATATTTGTGGCTTTTTTTTGGTTGAAGTGTTAGTATTTGATCTTGATATTGTTACTATATAATTTCTTTACAGTTTAACTACGATTATGTCTACAACTACTATACAAAAATACATAATCCATTGAATATTAAGAAGTATTGCTAGGAAAGGCTGAAAAGTAATAAATAAACTCAGTATTTGAACAAAACAACTACAAATCAATTGCATTAAGAGTTGAAATCTTTTTATCAAACATTTCATTATACGAGACAGTCTTTATTCAAATTAGCAACACAATTACACCTCAACTATAATTCTTCAGAACAGAACAAATACAGCTTCATATGTCTTAAACGACAGATTATCATCAACAGTACTCAGGAAAAAAATTCTTGTGAGTGTATCAATTTTTATTTCCTTTTGGGAGCATTCCTACAAGATCTTTTGTTATGCCCTTCTAGTCCGCAGTTGCCACATGAAACCTTGTACTTCTTTGCATTTACTTTATTATATGGTTTGTATCTTTATTTTTGAGGTCTCCCTGGATGTCCTTTTCCAGTAGGAGGCATTACAACTTCTTCAGCTATATGTTGTGGAATATTCTATTTGCTTTCGTCAGGCAGCGGGTCTACTGGTATTTCATAAGTCTGCAAAAGGCTCTCCCTTGTGTAATAAGGAGAACAATAGTTTGTATAAGACTCGTTCCTGTGCCTTAAAGCCGCCAAAGCATGTGCACAAGAAAGTTCATCAAGCTGGAATTGTCCACAACTATATCTCATATTTTGAAGGCAAACAATGAAATGCTTCACACCATCTATCACAGTATGGATGTGATCTGTGGAAGCCCTCACCAACAATTTCATTACAAACACACAATAATTTGTCGGCAACAGATACAAAAATAAAATAACTACAATTATACAATAACTTTTCTACAATTAACAATATATATTTAGTTTGATGGAATCAATGATTTGATGTTACTGTTATAGCTTAATCTCATCTTCTGCGATAATGTCATGTTGTCCTCCAACTCTTTGTTGTATTTTTTCCCAAGGTATGTGAACGTACCATTTGCATTCAATAACTTTTCATTAGTACAATATTCAAGAAGAGTCCTCATGTACTCTAATAGTTCTACTACGAGGCAGCTCTCTTACATCTTTTGTTACCTCATTCAATGAATCTGCAATGTTTGATGTCATCGTCCACGTTCTGTTCACCATAGCATATACCCGAGACCATCCGTGATAGCCAATATCGTATAGGTATGCTTTAATACGCGTGTCAATCTCTTCAATATTTGACATTCTTTCATTAAATTTATCAAGCATGTATGATCGTGTCGTGGCAAAGTACAATTCGCTTAACTTTAGATGACCCTTCTTGAACTTTGACCTTACATTTGTCCAAATATGCCACATACAAGCATAATATGGCATGTCGGTATAAACAGTAGATGTTGCCTTCAAGATACTCTTATTTCGGTCTGAAACAACACACATATTTGATTTTTCACTATATGCATGTTTGAATTGCTCAAAAAACTACCTCTATGATGCGTCATTTTCTGAATCAACAACAGCGTATGCCAGTGGTAATATGATACCTATCACACAAGTGGCAAAAAGAAATTCAATTTCTGTAATAAAACTTGAGAGTATAAAAAATACAGACTAAAAACAACTTTATAACAATATTTCTACAATTAATCAACAATACCTGCTGCATCCATTGTGCTAGCTGTTAACATGATTCCCATATATGCCGACTTCAAGAAGGTACCATCAACTACTACAACTGGCCTACAATACTCCCAACCCTTGATGGACGTACTAAGTACAACAAATGCGTACAAGAAACATTCATCTTCAGTCTTCTGTAATTTCACTACCAACCCCGGATAAGTATTCTCCAGAATATATAAATAACTCGGCAAGCGACTGTAGGAATCAGCAGGATAACCTCTCAAAAATTCCAAAGCCTTTTTCTTTGCTCTCCAAGCTTGTATATATGTTAAGTTCATATCATGATCCGACAACATATCAGTTTGTATGTCTTTTGGTGTGTATATTGTCTTAGGATCCGCATATTTTGGCATCACTATGCTGCCAACTACCATGGTAGTAGGTTTTGCATTGTATGTATGTGTTGTCCATCAAAGAGCATGTGTGCAAGCTGTTGAATTTTCGAACCTTGAACAATGCTGATTCGTTTATGCTGGTGGACTTGAAGTGCCATGTACAATTGTCCCCAACACATATGAGGCAGTAGCTACAGAATAAAAATAATTCAAAAAATGTTATGAAAAATGTAGTTACAAAATACAAGGCTGTTTAAGCACAAAAATCTTATATTAAATAATTTATATGTAATTATATACAAATAAACTACAAATTATATAAAAATATGAATTTGACAAATGAAATGTTCCTACCTTCTTGCACTAGACCTTTTCACCCTAAATTGAAACTTATTCATGACAGAATAATGCTTCATTGCACTGACAATTATTTGCTGGTCTTGATAAACTTGGCCTACTTCAATAACATTTAGCGTATGTTCTGTTATGATGATACTTTTATATTTCACAATTGTCGGAGATATTGGCCTATCAATCAACTTCACTGTTCCCGATACTTCTATAATTGTATTACAATTGCTTGGCAATTGTACCACGTTAGACATACGGTAATCAGATGAACCTGTACTTAATTAAAAGTATCTACAATCCAGACCTCTGTATATTTATGTGTTCAGTATTTGACAGAATACTTGAAGAGACATAACAGTTGAACTACATTTGTTATGTAGTATTATTGTAGATAAGTTGTAGTAAAATTGTAGAACACGTGAAATTGATAAAATATCAGCACTAAAAAAATAGAGCAAACCCGCAATTGTGCTCGAATTAGAGATATTGTATTCCAAATCGAAATCACGCACTGTTATACATAACAGATATATTCCTAAGTTTTTGTTTTTCCTTTTTCGTCTCCATATATACTTGAACTCCCATATCATTCCGAATTTCCATTGGAGGACAACGTTCGTTGATAGTGTATTTGATTTTGATGATTTTTGCGAAGGTTTAGATCATTAGATGCTCTACAATTGCAGAATTCAATTGACTATAATTTGAATCTTCATTGACTACAATTCCATCAACATTAAAATCTTTGTATCTCCCAACGCTATCCGAGTGACTATTTAGCTGAAGCATAATCGCTAATTTTGATATTATATCGCGAAATCTAATACAATTATAGCTAATTATTTGCAATTTTATTTTTCATAACCTTCATTTATGGAAAACCAGAGAAAACCAGAGAATAGAACTTGATTATGGTGCGATGATAATCATAGAAAATCGGCATAATAGCAGGATTATACAAATACATTGGCTTGATTAAGGTGCGATGATTACGTCAGTAAAATCTCTGAAGAAATATATGCGATCCCAAAATCCCGTGTCTAAATAAGGAAGACTACCGCAGAAAGGATTCTAGTTTAAACAAATGTATATATTTTGTAGATAAAATTTATTTAGGTCGGGTAAATAACTAAACGTGGACATTTTTGGTAATAAAGTTTCAAATAGTGTATAGCAACAAAAAAATCTCATCCCCTAATCACAATACTTTTTTTCTCTTTCTCTCTTTGAAATCAACCCTCTTTCTACAAAGTATTTTCTTCTAAAGCTCATAATTTTC
The DNA here is from genome assembly GCF_000390325.3 of Nicotiana tomentosiformis. Taxonomy (NCBI): domain Eukaryota; kingdom Viridiplantae; phylum Streptophyta; class Magnoliopsida; order Solanales; family Solanaceae; genus Nicotiana; species Nicotiana tomentosiformis. Next base: position 128,184,246 of record NC_090812.1, on the reverse strand, counting down.
TCTAACAATGGCGAGAAAAAGGATTACATTTTTTATCGATCTGAATTTTTCCATGGCTGGAGTTTCGATCTTTTCTGGACTTCCCCTTTTCTTGTTGGCGTTCCAATGGCGGACAAGCAGCAGACGAATGTTAATCAATAAATTTTGTAGGTATTTGACTCTCCACCATTGACAACCATTAAAAAAAGCTTCGAAACTTTGATTTCGAATTCAATTTTTTCAAAAAAATATTTTTGTTTTTGGATAAGGTGTTATTGCAAACGATTGAAAATATTCTATGTAGTTTATATCTCGATTTTGAGGGTATTTGGTGAAGATTAGATTTGATTTGGCTGAACTTTCAAATTGAAATTCGAAGAAGAAGCAATAGAACACATCACATATAAGTATATATAAATCATATATAAAATACATACAAAGGACATATTGTATAATTTTTTTATGAAAACTGTATTTATGTTGTATAATGTTATAGTTGTATTTAACTAGGTAAGAATGATGTATGAAAGTTATAGATAAGTTGTAAATAAGTTATATACTGTATAAATAATTATATAAATTTTTTTTAGTATGTATGTTGTTGTCGATATATCAAAGTTTGTATTAAATTTGTATAAAATTTGTTTTTAATTTGTATCCTATTGTACCATACATTATTCTTTTCTTAAAATAGGTAATTATGGCAAAAGAGAGAGAGAGAGAGAGAGAGAGAAGAGTTGCGCTAATTATGACTTAAAATAGGTAACACACAACTTGAAGGAGTCTTATTTAGATAGAAGGACAATTTGGACTTCGTTCCCTTCAGTTACGCCATTTTCCAAGCAAAGAATCCCCTAATTTAAGGCACTAATAATGGATATATACAAATTGTAAGAAAAACTTATTTAGGACCGGTAATATACAAAATTGGACAATTTTAATAAATAAGTTTCAAACTTGTTGTGCTCAAGTGAGGGGTTGGTCCGATTTGGGATCAAAATTAGGCCAAGTTTTCCCCTAAAATTAGTTCAAAACTAGGCCTTTTAAAATTTATAGATCAAAACGTTAATTTTCCTTGTAAAATAATATAAAGTGTACTTATAAATTGCAAAATCACTCCTAATTAATTAGAATAAACTATACCACAATGTGAAACTATTTTTGTATTTTCAAAGATTATACTAAAATAAAAGTAGAGAAAAATAAGTTAAAATTATAGTAAAAATAAAATAATATCACTATAAAAATATTAACGACCTTAAATGAAATTAAATAAAAATATATAATAAGATGAGAAATACTATAAAGATGAAATAATTTTTGTATTTTTTATTTTTTTTTAAATACTAAAATAAAATACTATATATAAGAATCCTAGAAAAATTAACATAAACTCAAATAGATATGTATAAGATACTAGAGTAGCTTGAAAATATGACGGGTTAAAAATTATGTGCTTACAATGATTTTAAAAAATAGAGTACTGATACTAAGTGAAATAGTCGAGTTGTATGCAAGTTCATTTGGACATCAAGCTTCAAAAATTTCTCCTTTTATAATCATTCTGTTTTAACCAGATCATCACTACTTCCTCCGGTCTACTTTAATTAATTTTTTGACCTTTGTTTTGTGATTCACACTATTTGATTTTTTAGATATCAAGAAGAAATTAAATTCTTTTTTTCAAAGTTGCTCTCGGAGTGAAGAGCCTAAGAATATTTGTTGTATTTTCAATGAACAAATTAAGGTTAACATTGTCATTAATTTCATTGTTAATCAATACTACAAAGTGAATTTCTTAATATATATGAAAATAGTCAAAAAAATCAATTAAAGTGGACCGTACAGTAATGTATATCGAGGATCAACTTGACCAGCTCAACTGCTTCCACCAAAGCTTGTTGATCGGCCAATGGCCTAAAGTCAAAAAAACATGAAATAATTCACCATGTCATGGCATTTCTCTTTGCTACTCATGCTACCTTAATCTCTAAGTTTAGAAAGAGTAAAATATATTGGTGCTTTGATTCATCAAACATTGAATTCTAATTAACAAATCCTAAGCCCTAAGATTTCCGAGTTTTAATGACATTATGACATGCGTAATTGCCTACGTAATCTTAATTTATTAAATGATTTTTTTCTTTTTGATTATTTTGAATTGAGTATTACTTAACCATTATGGGCTTTATAGGTAACTATTGAGCGTTTTAGTTTCTAGATTTTAAAGATACAAAGTAACTCATGATATCTGTTCTCTCTGCCTCCAAAAGTTTGACTTGAGAAAAAAATTGTAGATATTTTGACTGTAGTGTGAACACGTTGTGATGTATATTGTGGCTTTTCGTTGGAATACCCATGCACGAAGTACAACTCAAAGCTCTTAAGAAATAAGAGTATTTAAAATTATAGATATTGTGACTATAGTGTGAAAGCTGGCTAGTTGGTCAACTTTTTTCAATATTGAAAACAAAACATATTTTAAAAAGATGGATACAATAGTTGTGTTGAATTATTATTTTATACTAAAATAGAGCTTTATTTTTTTTGGGGGGGGGGGGGGGGTGGTAATTTGTCTCCCAAGTACATAAAGAACAAGTATAACCCTGAAAAAGAAGAAAAACTTAGTGCAAGATGTATAAAAATGGGAATAACAAATATTTCTTCTCATTGGAATAAAAGGAAGAAATAATCTTCCTTGGCAATTGACATACGGGCTAATGGAAAATTCGAAGCTTTCCATGGGTCAAACTTAGAATTAATGGGTGCATCTGGTATGGCATAAGTCATTTTTCAAAAGATATTTATCAAAAAAAGGACTTATTTTCTGAAAAGTATTTTTGATATTTGCTTGGAGAATGATAAATATTTTACAGGAAAAAATATTTAGTGAAGATATTAGCAAAATATCAAAGCATTTAATGTTTTGATCAAACTTGTGAGTATTAAATATTGATAATAATATCTAAATATTGATTAAAGCAAAAATTTGGAGTTAAGTATAGAAAATATTGCAAAGAAAAATGATTTTCGTGCAAAAGTACTTATAAATTCTTGATAAACATTTTATCAATGCTTTGTTTTCTGATTTTATTATTATTTTAATTTTAGTTAAAAAAAATGAAAGCGGTTTTAACTTAAAATTTCGTACTAGGACAACATTGTCAAATGAAAGACATTGGTCGCCAAAGTTTGGGCACGTCATATGTTTTCACTTGGCAAGAAGGAGGAAACACTATTATAAACTAAAAGTGTTATTGTTACCAACCATTTCAAAAAGTAAACTTATGCTAAAACAACTATGTCCAATGTGACTCAACAGAAGTTCTAATATAGAAATTTAAAACATATTGTCAAATGTCAAGTAGCTCTTGTTGAGGTTTTTGTTTTTAAGATGAAATAATCTTAAAATGAGGGTGAATGGGAAATGGAGAAAAATAAAATTTTTGAGTAAAATTTTAAGTTTCCCCCTCTTGACAATGAGACATTGTCCCATATTGGAAGATGAAGAGATTTTTGGTGGGTATATATATAATTACTCTTCTTGTAACTCTTAAAGAGTTAAGAAGAAAGCAAGCCTCGCGCTGTCGTCGTCGTCGCTCGGCTCGGCCTCGGTTACGGCTACAGCTAATTTTTTAGACCAAATTTATTTGTTAATAGTAAATATTAACATAAGATTATCCGCATTTGTAACGGATATTTTTCAATCCGTGTATTGACCACAAGGCAGCCGCCTAATGCTCTTCCCACCATGAATGTGCTTGCTCCACAAATAAGCTAATGCTTGCTCCACCATGGAGGGTGGATGATGGTTCTTCTTCAACACTGGCTGCTATATATATGTGCAGCAGCTGTTGAAGAAAGACACACAACACACAACACACAAGACACAAATTGAAATCGTTCAACAGATTTGGCTATACATTGTACTCCTTCCTCTCAGCATTTTCATATGATTTTTTGCGTTTCTACTCCTTCGTTCTGCATTGTTTTAACTTCAAACAAAGTAACTGTAAGTGTGATTTGCTACCGAACTTTGTGTTCGCTGAAACACTGGGGTTTGAAGTACCGCTACACCAGTGTGTGATTCGTTCTATCCTGGGAGGAAATAATCCATTACCTTGGGGTACTAGGAGGGGATTAAATTCCTTAAGGAAACACTGTGAATTCAGTGGGCTCGAATTATTTATTGTTTCATTATGATAACTTATATTTTGCAGAATTATTATGTACAAATACAACAATATTGGCGGGAATAACAATCTTAAGGAATTTAATATTTATTTCTGTATTTGTGTTATTCTTATTATTCTGCAAACTAAAACCTTTGTGGTTTTGTGTACTCCCGTTTTGGAGAGTAAAGCCTTCGTGGCGTTTTGTTGGAGATTAAAATCTACGTGATTTTTACTCCAGTTTGAAAACGTGTATTAAACGTTTGTTTGTGTCATTTTTTTAAACAGAAAAATGACAACTGAAAGCGAAAACCAAGCTGTTCCGATGGTGACTGCCAACGCATCGACAAGCCGAATACCGGCATTGGCACCGGCAGAAAAACCCGAAAAAATTTTCGGGATTGATTTCAAGCGCTGGCAGTAGAAGATGTTCTTCTACTTAACTACGTTATGTCTACAGAAGTTCATCAAGGAAGATGTTCCTGATCTGCCAGATAAAACTCCAGAGAATGAATGCTTTCTCGTGATTGAAGCGTGGAAGCATTCTGATTTTTTATGCAAGAATTATATTCTTAGCGGACTGGATGATAATCTGTATAATGTATACAGTAGCGTGGAGACGTCAAAAGAATTATGGAATGCGCTTGAAAAGAAATACAAAACTGAAGATGCCGGGATGAAGAAATTTGTTGCCGCAAAATTTTTGGACTACAAAATGGTAGATAGCAAGTCTGTTATTACCCAAGTCCAGGAATTGCAAGTGATTATTCATGATCTACTTGCTGAAGGTCTTGTCATCAATGAAGCATTCCAAGTAGTAGCAATAATTGAGAAGTTGCCTCCGTTGTGGAAGGACTTCAAAAATTATTTGAAACACAAACGAAAGGAAATGTCCCTTGAAGATCTCATTGTTCGGTTGAGAATCGAAGAGGACAATAAAGCTGCTGAAAGGAGAGGCCGTGGAAATTCAACAATAATGGGAGCAAATATTGTTGAAGATAACAAAAAGAGGAAGAAGGCTTCTGGTCCGAAATACAACCCAAGCAAGAAGCGGTTCAGTAGAAACTGCTACAACTGTGGGAAAACCGGACACAAATCTATGGAGTGTCGTGCTCCGAAGAAAGACAAGAAAAGGGGTCAAGCAAACATGGTAGTAAAGCATGATGATGTTGATAACTTGTGTGCCATGCTTTCTGAATGTAACTTGGTAGGAAATTCTAAACTGTAGTGGTTTGATTCAGGAGCCACTCGCCATGTCTGTGCAGTTAGAGAAGCTTTTGCTACTTATGCTCCTGCTGGACCCGGAGAGACAGTTTATATGGGAAATGCTTCAACAACAAAAGTTGAAGGATATGGGAAGATATTTCTGAAAATGACTTCTCGCAAGTTCATAACTTTGAACAATGTCCTTCATGTTCCCGAAATGAGAAAGAATTTAGTCTCTACTGGACTTCTTATTAAGCACGGTTTTAAGTGCATTTTTGTGTCCAACAAGGTTGTCATTAGTAAGAATAAAATATTTGTAGGAAAAAGGTTACCTCACCGAGGGCCTTTTCAATCTGAATGTAATGGTTGTGGAAAACAATAATAATATTTCAGCTTCTTCTTACTTACTTGAGTCAAATGATTTATGGCATGTACGTTTGGGTCATGTCAATTATAAAACCTTGCGGAAAATGATTAACTTGGAAGTACTGCCCAAGTTTGAATGCGAAAAATTAAAATGGCAAACATGTGTGGAATCTAAGTATGTTAAACATCCTTATAAGTCAGTTGAAAGGAATTCAAATCCTTTAGACTTAATTCACACAGATATTTGTGACATGAAGTCAATACCATCTCGCGGTGAAAAGAAGTATTTCATAACTTTTATTGACGATGGTACTCGATATTGCTATGTTTACTTACTGAATAGTAAAGATGAAGCAATAAACGCATTCAGGCAATACAAAAATGAAGTTGAAACGCAACTTAACAAGAAAGTAAAAATGATAAGAAGTGATAGGGGTGGTGAATATGAATCTCCTTTTGAAGAAATATGTTTAGAATATGAAATTATTCATCAAACAACAGCCCCTTACACGCCCCAATCTAATGGGATTGCGGAAAGAAAGAATCGCACATTAAAGGAGATGATGAATGCGTTGTTGATAAGTTCTGGTTTGCCACAGAACTTGTGGGGGGAAGCCATTCTTACGGCTAATCGAATATTAAATCGAGTGCCCCATAGCAAAACACAATCCATTCCATATGAAAAATGGAAAGGAAGGAAGCCCAACTTGAATTATTTTAAAGTGTGGGGGTGTTTGGCAAAAGTGCAAGTTCCTAAACCCAAAAGGGTAAAGATAGGACCGAAAACCGTTGATTGTGTTTTCATAGGATATGCGACAAATAGTAAAGCATATCGATTTCTGGTTCACAAATCAGAAAATCCCAACATTTATAATAATACGGTTATAGAATCAGATAATGCTGAGTTTTTTGAAAATATATATCCGTATAAAAAGGAATGTGAGTCGTTTGGTGAAGGATCTAAACGACCTCGGGAAGAAACAAAAGAAAGTACATGTAATCAGGAGGATCCAAGACGTAGTAAACGTCAAAGAACGTCTACTTCATTTGGACCAGATTTTGTGACTTTCTTATTGGAGAATGAGCCTCAAACATTTAAAGAAGCTATGACTTCTTCGGAATCATTATTTTGGAAAGAGGCAGTCAATAGTGAAATAGAATCCATATTGAACAACCATACATGGGAATTGGTTGATCTTCCTCCTGGAAATAAACCTTTGGGTTCTAAATGGATTTTTAAGAGAAAAATCAAAGATGATGGCACTATTGATAAATTCAAGGCAAGGCTCGTAGTCAAAGGGTATAGACAACGAGAAGGTCTAGACTACTTTGATACATACTCTCCAGTTACAAGAATTACGTCCATACGGATGTTAGTAGCATTAGCTACAGTGTATGGTCTTGAAATTCATCAAATGGATGTTAAGACGGCCTTCTTAAATGGAGAGTTGGAGGAAGAAATTTACATGGAATAACCTGAAGGGTTTGTGGTTCCAGGTAAAGAAAAGAAGGTATGTAGACTTGTTAAGTCTCTTTACGGACTAAAACAAGCACCCAAACAATGGCATGCGAAATTTGACCAAATAATATTGTCAAATGGTTTTAAGATAAATGAATGTGATAAATGTGTGTACATTAAAAATGTTCTAAATCACATAGTCATTGTTTGCCTATATGTGGATGATATGCTGATAATGAGTAATGACATTGCCAATATTAATGCTACTAAGCGTATGCTCAATAGCAAGTTTGATATGAAAGACTTGGAAGTTGCTGATTTAATTCTGGGAATTAAGATCCATAAGACTGCTCAAGGTCTGGCATTGTCACAATCTTATTATATTAAGACAGTACTTGAAAAATTCAAGCACTTGGGCTTTAAAATTGCAAAGACTCCAATTGACGTGAATCTTGCATTAGCAAAGAATAAAGGCCAAAGCATATCACAATTGGATTATGCTCGTGTGTTGGGATGCTTAATGTATATCATGAATTGTACACGATCAGATATAGCATATGCTATAAGTAAACTGAGTCGATATACGAGCAATCCAGGCCAATCTCATTGGATGGCAATGAAACGAGTTTTGGGATATTTAGAACATACCCAGAAATTTGAATTGCACTATAGTAAATTTCCTGCGGTGATTGAGGGATACTGTGATGCAAATTGGATCACCGGTTCAACTGATTCTAAGTCCATAAGTGGATATGTATTCACTATTGGTGGAGGAGCGATATCTTGGAGGTCGTTCAAACAAACATATATTGCCCGCTCTACAATGGAGGCTGAATTCATCGCGTTAGATAAAGCCGGTGAAGAAGCTGAATGGCTCCGGAATTTCTTGGAAGACATTCCATTTTGGCCCAAACCGTTGGCACCAATATACATACATTGTGATAGTCAAGCGGCAATTGGAAGGGCTGGGAGCATTATGTATAACGGTAAATCTCGTCATATACGACAAAGATATAAAACCGTTAGGCAATTACTCTCTAGAGGAATTATCACGATTGACTATGTAAAGTCAAGTGATAATGTGTCGGATCCACTTACAAAAGGCCTAACTAGAGAGGTAGTTGAGAAATCATCAAGGGGAATGGGGCTATGGCCGAGAACAAGTCATTGTGGCGGTAACTCTACCTAGAAGACTGGAGATCCCAAGATCTAGGTTCAAGGAGATCAAACAAAGTCATTAATGACGGTTCAACATTGTCAAATAAAATTTTAGTCTGTTCTCGTGATGAGATAATGTTCAGTACCAAGGATAAAGCATTAAGGCTTTTTAATGATTTCTAAATTTGATACGGGGTATATCAAAAAGTGTATCTACAGGATGACACGTTTAGGAATCACCTATATAAGTGTGAAGTGTTAGCCGCTTCAAGGAGAACTTTGTAAGGCCAGTTCTCTACGCACTTATGAAACCAGACGGTGTTCATGGCTGAAACGAACACAACAATTAGAACCAAAGACGGTTAAGGGTTGATTGTGTGACTTATGGTTGTCTAGGTATACACCAAAGATCGACGGTTCAAGGATATCAAATCTACCGATTGACCGAGTATATCCGACATAAGTTTACTACGGAAAGTTCAAAGGGAAACCTACTTATCCAGATGCGATTAATCCTTGCTTGTAAATCACACAGTTTTTCCATGCATACTTCCGTGATATAGCCATTCCCCATTCATGTGGGGGATTGTTGAGGTTTTTGTTTTTAAGATGAAATAGTCTTAAAATGAGGGTGAATGGAAAATGGAGGGAAAATGAAATTTTTGAGTAAAATTTTAAGTTTTCCCCTCTTGACAATGAGACATTGTCCCATATTGGAAGAGGAAGAGATTTTTGGTGGGTATATAAATAATTGCTCTTCTTGTAGCTCTTAAAGAGTTAAGAAGAAAGCAAGCCTCGCGCCGTCGTCGTCGTCGCTCGCTCGGCTTCGGCTACGGCTACGGCTTCGGACTCGGACTCGGACTCAGACTCGGATTCGGAGTCGGATTCGGATTCGGATTCGGATTCGGATTCGGATTCGGATTTGGTCAAATGATTGATTGATTAATTTTTTGGACCAAATTTATTTGTTAATAGTAAAGATTATCCGCATTTGTAACAGATATTTTCCAATCCGTGTATTGACCACAAGGCAGCCGCCTAATGCTCTTCCCACCATGAATGTGCTTGCTCCACAAACAAGCTAATGCTTGCTCCACCATGGAGGGTGGACGATGGTTCTTCTTCAACACTGGCTGCTATATATATGTGCAGCAGCTGTTGAAGAAAGACACACAACACACAACACACAAGACATAAACTGAAATCGCTCAACAGATTTGGCTATACATTGCACTCCTTCCTCTCAGCATTTCCATACGATTTTCTGAGTTTCTACTCCTTCGTTCTGTATTGTTTTAATTTCAAACAAAGCAACTGTAAGTGTGATTTGCTACCGAACTTTGTGTTCGCTGAAACACTGGGGTTTGAAGTACCGCTGCACCAGTGTGTGATTCGTTCTATCCTGGGAGAAAATAATCTATTACCTTGGGTACTAGGAGGAGATTAAATTCCTTAAGGAAACACTGTGAATTCAGTGGGCTCGAATTATTTATTGTTTCATTACGATAACTTATATTTTGCAGAATTATTATTTACAAATACAACAATATTGGCGGGAATAACAGCTCTCACATGAGATTATGAGAATCATAAGTTTTAATTTTTTGGGGGTTAGAAATTCAAAGGAAAAGAACTACTTTCAAAAGTAAACATTAATCTGCATAACTTTACGTTAACAGTTTTTAATGCAATCCAAAATTAACATTTATAGGAAAATAGCACTACTTGACGTGATTAAATATAATTGGTCATGAGGTGAGAATTTTTTACTTTTTCCTTTTTTATTAAAAGAATCTCAATGTAAATAATACCCATTTTGATCTATATTATCTTTCATTTAAGGTTTTGCATATTCTTTAAAACACATTTAATTGTCTTGATCATAAGAACATTTATTCTAAACTACCTCTTATCTCTCCTTAAATATTTCACTTAATTAACAATTCACTAATTGAAACTGTAAAGAAAAATCAGAAAAAAATATCCCCTAGGTTCCATGTTATTCGTTGTGGTTTGGAGTATGAAGATCAAATTATTTAATTTTCTGTGTAAATTGGGATATAATCTATAATTATTAAAAATAAATTTTACATTCTGAAAATTATATAAAAACACTATAAACCACGTTGGCAGGATTAGATAACTCAAAATATTTGAAAAGTCATGGTATAAAGAACAGTTTTAAAATAAAATTGATACTGTAAAATGCTAAATATGTTTAAACAAATTCAATTTACTAAAGTAATTACTTTAAGGCCAAATGTAGTATTTCATCAATGGTGGTTCAGATTCCAATATTACCGATTGGTGCCACAGATTTTTCGGGCAACTTGAACTCCGACTCAATCCACAGTTGCTCTGTTAAGGATCTCAATTAAACTTGGTTAGTTTCACTTTACGGAACTCTAAGAATTTTCCGTCAGCATTATATAATTTCCAAAGAAAGTGTGTTTGCACGAGGGGTGTGCATATGTGAGATTGATTCGAGTTTTTCAATTACCAAATGTATGAGTCAAAATCTATCTTTAGAATACTTAAGTCAAAATGACTTTAGTGAAACATTCCTAGGCCGTCACGAGTCGAAGTGATCTAAGGAACGATGAAGGCCGTGGTCGAAGAATCCGCAAGGGCTGAAGCCGAGGAGTCATCAAGGATCGAGGCCGAGTACCTTTGACAGAGTTATAACGGCCAGTTTCAAGATAAGACATTAAAGAGAATATTATAGTGGATATTATCTTCACTTGTACTATTAGGGTTTCTAGGAGCATGTTCACTATAAATAGAAAGAAATACAATGATATTCATTTGTAAAATATACTTTGACTTTAAAGAGAGAATCTAATCTTATTGCAAGCTTACAAAAAAAAATTACATTTTCACTAAGATTCATGTCCACACTTTTCCATTGGATCCGAGAATAACTCGGATATTCAAAGGCTTGTCCATCATTCATCATTGTCAAAAAGAACATCCATTGATTTCATCCTTTCTCGGGTGACTCGTTCGTTCTATTTAATATCCATTGATATCATTTATTATTGTTCATCACTATTTAATGCTACATTACTTCTGTTTGGGTCCTTAAATATTAATTATTGTACACCGTCATAGCTTTTGGAATAGATCTACGCGCTATTTATCACACTGCCAAGAATTTCGTCTTTAGGATATTATTATTAACCAAGATTAACCCTCATTTGTATAAATTTAATTAGTTGAACCCAGTGTTTTAAAAGGCGTGGGCGTAAGGCGAGGCGTTTTACATATGTCTCGGCAAGTCGCAAGCCCTGAGGCACGGGGCGTAAGCCCGATGGGTATTTAATTTTTAATATTTTATAAAATAATATAATTACAGTAAATATTTATAAATAGGTAAAATTGCATAAATATTGAAGAAAACTATATAGATGTGCTCCATCTCCAAAAAAAAACTAGTCAAAATAATCTATTATACGCTACTTACAAGTACAAGTAACTTGAGTCGAAAAGAATAAAGTTTCTATATGGAGGAACAAAAAGGATGACTAACCTGCAATTTGAACTTTGAACTTGCTGTTATGAAGGAGAATGAAGTTTTCTTTGTATTTGTAAAAATAAATAAATTGAATATTTGTTACTTTTGGGAAATATTAGTAGACTAGCGGACAAGATAAAGAATTGAGAAAGACCATAAATTAGGGTTTTAATTAATAAAAAAGGTTTTGATTTTTAAATTTAATACATTTCAGTTCCTTTTTAAAACTTTTGAGTTATTACAAGCTAACTTTTGAGAATTTGGGTATTATATGAAGGACTTATTCAACAAATTTTGTTTTAATTTGAAAAAGTCTCTGGGGCTTACGCTTCACTGCAAAAACGTGCCTTAAATGCCCTGAACACCCTGAATTGCTGGGCGTACGCCTCTTGAGACTTTCGCCCCATACCACCGCCTCGAGGCATTTTTGGTGCGGCTCGCCCCGAAAATGCCTTTTAAAATACTATTTGAACCAAGATTTATATTTTTGGTCAAACAATTTAGCGACGTCTGTGGGGATTTCTTAGTTAAATTTTTATTTTCCTTTAGATCTTGACGAGCGCAAAACACACACTTAAAGTTTGCTCGCTAGTCAAAGATAGTATAGTATAATTATTATCTCCACATGGATTGAATTTAAACAGTATTCTCGTAGTTCGTAGCTCGATTGCTATCCAGGAGGATCAACAATGGAGATTTATACAATTAAGAATTAAAACTAAATAAGAACATAAACTATTGACTAATGACAATCTCAACAAAGGTAAGCAATGAAGTTATCAATGGGAGAAAATATGGGTTGATAGGATAGGTGCAAGATAATTATTCGGAATCTAACTCTAGATAATTCACTTCTAATATTTAAGTGAGTCTCTCTAATTCACTTAATTATCAGTACAAATATTTAGTGGAATCTCCTCTCTCGATTAAGTCTCAACCTCACAATATGAACCAATTTAAGCTCGGTGAAGATATGCAAGAATTCGTAATGGATTGGTCTTTAGGAGAACCTCTTTCAATTATCCTCCTAACTAGGTTTAATCAAGGATTCAAATAGCCTCTTTCGATTACTTAGAAGAATCTATGAATTCAACTAACAATATAGTGCAAATATATCACAAGTTATGCCTCTTTCGATTACAAGAATAAGTGAACATAGATGCAACAATTAAATCTTCCAAAAATGATTCAAATACATAAAAATAGAGTTATAATCCACAAACAACCATCAATACACCAAATCCATCAAAACTCAAAAGGTTCTACTCCATAGACATGGAGAAGTTCTTCACAAATGAAATAAAAGTAGAGAAAAACATAAATACAATCCAAAACCGGATTTGAGTGAGTAAGGAAGGATGAAATCCTTGTGCTCTTGTTTCTCCTTCTTCTCCAAAGCTTCCCTAGGTCTAAGGTATGTCAAAAGTCTGTCAAAATGGTGTTTTGGGGTATTTAATCTACCCCAAAAACAAATACCGGATGAAACTACCCTTTCTTAGCGAAATAGGGCTTTTTACGGATAGGGCATACGTGACCGTGCACCTGGTCGTGCACTTTGCACACCATTCTGCCCCAAGTGCGCGCCCAGTGAGCGATCTCGCACCTGGTTGCGCACCTGGGTTATATATTGGGAATTTGGGAAAGTGTTAAACATGAAAATTGTAGCTCTTTTAAATAGCTTTCCAATAATATATTGTGGACCCAAACGGAGTTCCGAGCGAAAGGTTATGTATATGTTACTGGACACTGCACAATATGCCTGCTCGTTTCTTCGTTTCGTTCCAATATCATCCGTTGATCTCCGAACTCGATTCCGACTTAATCCTTGGTCTTTTACTCAAACTTCAAAGCTCCAAAATAGCATGAATTCATGCCACAACATCTACATAGCTCGGAATCACTCCTACAGGACATAAAACATACAATAAGTGCAAAACATGCCTAATTAAGGCTCAACATAAATAAAGTGCAGTGAATTAGAGTGCAATAAGCGAGTAAAATACGGGATTATAGCCTACCATCAGATCTATGGATAACACAATTCACTAACCTCACAAACACCAAGATCCTCTTTCTTTGTACGTACAAAAACCTATATGGCAGGTAACCAAGGAGAAAAGACAAAAATAATAAGTGATTTCCCTAGCAACCTCATGAACGCTATCAACGAGAGCTGCGAAACAGTGGGCGAGGACATGACACCCAACGCTTACCCCAGGCGCGAGAGGTCGCCTCCCCCTATTGTAGCATAACAAAACCCATTGGAAAAGGGAGGCCTCCATGTCCGCAGAAGAATGGATGCCCCCAGCTGTGAAAAAGCTCCTCGAAGCATGGTTGACCGACACGCTAGCGAGCGTGCTCAACAAGCCCGCTCCAGGCACAACTACAGAAACCACAAGAGCTTGCATGATACAACAAGCAGACGGGAAATGCAACAGACCAAACCCTCCGACGACAGGTATAACTCACAATATTACTAACAGTGTAGGTGACAACGTCCTTGCTACCGTTCTAAAGAGGATGGGAGAAATGGAGAATGAAAACAAAGCACTCCGAGACCAGATGAAAGAACACCAAGAACGAGTCGACAAGATACCGGACGCTCCTAAGTTGTTGCCAAAAGAGGAACGCCGACAGGTTCGTAGAGCAGCCATACAGCGATGATGCAACCCCACATGCCATACCAAAGACCTTCAAAATGCCTCCCTACCTCAGGTTAAACGACGGAACGACCGATCTTTAGGATCATGTGACCCATTACGTCACGCCGTGAAAGACAACGACCTCGCCAAGGAACAAGTGTACTCTATTTTGCTGAAGAAGTTTGGCAAAACCCTTACGGGAGGGGCATTAACATGGTATTCACAGCTATCAGCTCGCTCCATAAAAACTTTCGAGGAAATGGCCGATAAGTTCTTAATTGCCCATGCCGGAGCCAAGAAGGTCGAAGTAATAGTAAATGACATATTCGCTATCAAGCAATCCTTAGGAGATGGTTCAAGAGCGACTAGAAAACTGTTGAGCCGATTGATGAAATATCCTCCAACCACTTGGAACGAAATCCATAATGCTTATTGTGCCGAGGTCCGAGCAGACAAGGACGACCTCAACGGACCAACCCATCGGCTAATCTCAGTACAAACCGAATCCAGAAAAGAACGAAGAGACAACATCAGGAAGGATCACCCGGTCTCGCAACCCAACAAGGAACACTAGCTATACATCAGGGCGATCGCTGCACCTTTCCTCTGCTATGAAGAAGGCCCATCCAGACCAAGGATAGGAACTCACTGAAACGAGAGAGGTATGCCCCCTTTATTATCTACTTACAATTTTTGTGCACCTATAGAAATAGTCAATGCTCTTGAGAAACTCGGAACAAAGGTAAAGTGGTCGCCAAAGATGAGATCTGATCCGAACACCAAAAATTTTGACGCCCTCTATGAGTTCCACCAAGAACGTGGGCACAAAACAGAAGATTGCATCGCCCTCAGACAAGAAGTCATAAACATGCTACCGCAGGGACACCTCAAAGAGCTGTTAAGCGACAAGGGGAGAAGCAACTTCATCAGAGGACGTGAACACCAAGGTCCGCCGAAGCCGCCATCACCAGCTCGTACTATCAACATGATCATCGGCGGCAGTGACGACACCTCTATCAATAGTGTGAAGTTCACCACCACTCACAAGGTCAAGCAATCTATCACCCGCGAACGGTACGACAGACTCGAAGAAAGTATCATCTTCAATGAGTTCGATGCCGATGGTTTGACTTTCCTTAATAATGATGCCCTCGTTATTACTTTATGCATTTTAGATACTAATGTCAAACGTATCATGGTGGACGATGGAAGTGGGGCATGCATTATCCATCCCCCAGTCCTCACCCAAATGAGACTCGAGGATAAGATAGTGTCGCGCTGCATCATGCTAACATATTTTAATAATGCAGTTGAGCAGACGTCAAGGGAAATTACGCTCCCCGTATTGGCCGGCGGAGTAACTCTAGAGACGACATTCCATATCATGAACTAGGCCACCGCATACAACGCCATAGTGGGACGACCATGGATACATCCCATGAGAACCATCCCCTCCAGCATATACCAAGTAATTAAATTTCCAACACCATGGGGAATATTCAGCATACGCGGAGAGCAGCTTACGTCCCGGGAATGCTACCGCATTGCCTTAGAAAGCATGGCAACCCAACAAAAAAAAGACAAGGAAAAAGAGGCATAGCAATCAACAGGACCGAGGTCGACGCAAGGAGAGACCAGGGACGTCATCTTGGATCCCGAAATGGTCAACGATGCAGATTCGACCATAGAAGACCTCGACCCTATTCAATTGGACCTCAATGACCGTAGCAAAAAGGCCTACATTGGCTACAAGAACCAGGTAAATTTAGTCAATTCTTAATAACTAATGCAAATTTGTTTGCCTTCAGCCATGCAGATATGCCAGGAATCCCAAAGGAAATTTCCACACACAAATTAAACATCGACCCGCTCTACCCAACAGGAAGGAAGGTCAGGCGTAAATTCAACCCTGCCATCAATGATGCAATCCGCGAAGAGATGGAGAAACTATTAGAGAATGGCACCATCAGAGAGTCGAAGTACCCTAAGTGGATCGCTAACATAGTGATGGTCAAAAAGAAAAATGGAAAATGGCGGATGTGCGTGGATTTCACAGACTTAAACAAAGCATGTCCAAAGGATTTGTTCCTATTACCCCACATCGACTAACTCATCGACGCAATAGCCAGGCACGAGCTATTGAGTTTCTTGGACGCGTACTCAGGCTATAATCAAATACTTATGGAGGAAGAAGACCAGGAGAAGACCCTGTTCATCACCCACCAAGGAACGTACTTGTAAGGCCCCGTAAAAGTTTGCAAAAGAAAATAATATTTCGTGGTGCCGAATTGGTTTTACATGTTGTGTATTAAAGAAATTCTTCGCGGCGAGATTGCTCGCCGCGGCTCAGACCTTTTGGGTTGAACAATGCATCGGAAAGTAAAGAAAATATATTGGTGGAAAAACATGTTTATGCGGTCCATTATGCGACTGAATAATCACTCTGCGGGCCGCATAATAGCCGCAGAAGTGAGGCAGGAGAGGGCCAGATTGAAGGCAATTCTGCGGTCGACTATGCGATCGCATAACTGTTATGCGGTAATTATGCGACCGCAGAGCAGTTATGCGGACCGCATAGTGACCGCATACACAGGCAATTCTTTTGGTCGTTTTGGTCGGCAATTATGCGACCGATATGCGGTCTGCATATTGATTATGAGATCGCCTATGCAATCACATAACCTGTTCCGGAGCTCCATTTTTGGGTTTTTAAAACCCGACCCTATTTCGTTAAATACACTATTTGGGCCATTTTTGAGCTATAATCTGATGTTTTAGAGAGAGAGAGAGAGAGTGTCCTAGAGTGAGAAGGTGTTCTTCAATAATTTTTCTTCAATTCTTGCCCATGTTTTGGAAGATTAAGAAGGGAAACTCACTAGGTCTTCATCTTAGAGGTAAGATTCTACACCCTAACCCTTAATTTTGAAATTTTCTGAAAATGGGTAATTAGCAAGATAATTTTGGGCATGAGAGTTGTTTATTTTACATGCATATGATATCAAGGGGTATAGGAAGATTATTGAACTAAGGTTGGTAAAGATTGGGTGTGGGATGATGGAATCCTCCATAAAAGGACCTTGAAACCTTTATGCACACCTAGTGTTTGATAAAAAGCTCAAATGAGCTAGAACCATAATCATCATCCTAATTTTGATTCAATTTGTTATATTTCTACAATAGATTGAAGTTGCTAAGAATTTTGGAATATTTAGAGTGTAAGGAAGCTCAAGTGAGGTATGTTGGCTAAACTCTTCTCTTAGAATTGGATCCCACGATATTCATGTGAATTATGTAAGTCCCGAATGGATTATTATAAAATTGGTTGTTCCGAGTAAGATTGGGTTGAAAGATATATGTTCAACAAGTATTCCAATTGCTTTATTTATGTTGTGTTATCAATTGAGGATGTGTCAAAAATATGGGTTGTGCATTAGAAATGTTCGACTTCAAGTTAAATTCAAACGAAGGCTATTATGCCAAATTTTGTGAAATATCTCTATGTGCCTTAGACTCTTAATTGCTCACATGTGTACTACATAACTTGATTTGAATTATTGTTGTTGTTGTTGTTGATGATGTTGATATTAGAAAGTGAAAAGGTGATCATGAAATACTAAATATGGCCAACGTGCCAAGAATGATCTTATAATAATGGCCATTAGTGCCAATGAAATGAAAAGATGTGAAAGTAATATGAAGTGCAATGATTGATATAAAAATGTTGATGTCTCGAATAAGACAGCCTAGCCGGTCGGGTCGTGATCGGACACCATGCCACACACATGATGGTGATTGTGCTAGAAATTATAATTTAAATTGTGATTGTGGTCGATGTCCCTAATGGATAGCCTAGCCAATTGGGTCGTGATCGGACTCCGTACTGAGAATACGATGGTACTAGTATTGTGAATAATGATATTGTGGACAATGGTATATCGATACTAAAAATCTCCCAATGTGAGATATGAAAATTAATTTAAACACTGTCTTGATCCTAAATTGAGGTTTGATGTTGATTAAGGATTTTATTGATATTATGAAAATCTTGTTTGTATAATTTGTCATTCTATTGAGAGGGTGTTTAGTTATACATACTAGTACTATTCGACGGTACTAACATCCCTTTTGCCGGGGGCACTGTATCTTTAAATGGATGCAGGTGGTTCCACAGCAGGAGATATTGATTAGTGATAGTAGTACACCTTCTTCCCAGCTGACTTAGTGAGCCTTACTTCATCCCGGGGTCATAAATCTTTTGTATGTTGTGTATTCTGTTTGAGGTATATCCGGGGCCTTGTTGCCGGCATTATCATTGTACTCTTCCTTATCTATAGAGGCTCCGTAGACATAGTGTGGGTTGTGTATTGGTACTGGGAAAGTCAAAATATATTATGTCGTGGTTGTATTATTTGTCCATTTAAGACTTTGAAAATGATGAAACTATTGGTAATGAAATGGTATGATAGACATGAACACCTTTTTGTCTAATTAATGAAAATATGTATTATCTTCATTCGTGGATGAGTTTGGGTAAAATGAAATTTAATAGGCTTGCTCGGTCGGGTTCACTCGGTTGAGCGCCGGTCGCGCTCCTCAGTTTTGGTGCGTGGCAGTATTGTTATAGGATCATGCCATTTGGGCTAAAGAACGGGGGCACAAATAAAAGATTGGTCATGAAGATGTTCAAAGACCAGCTCGGCAAGACCATGGAAGTATATATAGACGACATGTTGGTAAAGTTCGTAAAGGAAAATGATCACATCAATCATTTGAAGGGAGCTTTCGACATACTAAGATGGTACGGAATGAAACTAAACCCGAAGAAATGCGCGTTTAGCATAGCCTCGGGAAAGTTCTTGAGTTTTTTGGTGTCGGAATGGGGGATTGAGTTCAACCCAGACCAAATCAAAGCTATCGAGGGGATACCGTAACTCTTGACTACCAAGAAGCAAGTCTAAAGGTTGACTGGTCGAATCGACACCCTATCAAGATTCATCTCATGGCCGTCTGATAGATGTCACAAATTTTTTGGCATACTCAAAAAGGACAATGGCCTTGAATGGACTCCCTTGCGACAACTGAAGGCATACCTGTCATCACCACCTTTGCTTTAAAAACCCGAACCTAGGGAGCAATTCCTCGTCTATCTAGTCATCTCCGAAGTGGCGGTAAGTGTAGTCTTGATCCATGAAAACAAAGGTATGCAATCTTCCATCTATTACATTAGAAAAACACTCGTTGACGCCGAGACGAGGTACCCGCACCTCAAAAAATTTACTCTGGCATTGGTCGCAGCTTCACAAAATCTTAGACCCTATTTCCAATGCCACCCTATCTCGGTCATTACAACCTTTACCCTGAGGAGCATTTTGCATAAACCCGATCAATCGGGGAAGCTGTCTAAATGGTCCATCGATCTAAGCGAGCACGATATCACATACCAGCCGCAAACGGCGATAAAGTTGTAGGTGCTCACTGACTTCATCGCAGACTTCAGTGCAAAGATAATGCATGAAGTTGAAAAGGAAGCCATCCAAGCTTCCCTCCAGACATAAGACCCCTGGGTCTTAAACACCAATGGCGTATCCAACGCATCAAGGTCTGGACTGGGACTCGTACTCGAGGTCCCTACAGGTGAAGTAATTTGCCAGTCTATAAGGTGCCCGGATATGACTAACAACGAGGCCGAGTATGAGGCCGTAGTAGGGTTGAGGCTAGCACTCAAATATGGGGCAAAGAAGTTGGAACTCCGCTGTGATTCCCAGCTCGTGGTCAACCAAGTCACGAGGACCTTCCAAATCAAGGAAAAAAGGTTGCAAACATATCAGATCGAAATCTGCAAGCTATTGCCTATGTTCGACGAATGCCAGCTCGACCAGATCCCACGTGCACAAAATGCCGAAGCGGATGGCCTCGCCAAACTTTCCACAGCTACCAAAAGCATCACGACCGGGGATAAAAACGTAGTTCACCTCCTCAAATCATCACTAGACCAAATCGAGGTAAGAACCGTAAGCTTAACTTGGGATTGGCATAATCATATTATCACATATTTGCAGGATGACACACTCCCAGACGACAAAAAAGAAGCCAAGAAATTAAGAATGCAAGCAGCCAAATACAGTCTCCTCCATAGAGACCTGTACAAAAGGACTTATGGTGGCCCTCTGGCAAAATGTTTGTGCCCAAGACAGACTCAGCGCGTCCTCGAAGAAGTCCACGAAGGCCATTGCGGTGCTCACTACGGCAATCGAGCACTCGTCAGATGCCTCATACAGGCGGGATACTATTGGCCCACCATTATAAAGGACGCCTTAGACTTCGTGAGGAACTGCGAACAATGCCAAAAGTACGCCCCAATGATTCACCAAGAAGGTGAACACCTCCACTCAGTCACCTCCCCATGGCCGTTCATCAAATGGGGAATGGACATCATGGTCCCCCTCCCAGCAGGGCGAGGTAATATATGATTCCTTTTGGATTTAACTGACAATTTCTCTAAATGGGTGGAAGCAGGAGCGTTCGCCAAAATACGGGAACAAGAGGTAATCACCTTCATATGGAGGAACATCATCTTCCGATTCAGCCTACCTAAGTAAATCAGTTGTGACAACGGACCCCAGTTTACAGGAAAGAAAACCGCTGAATTCTTTGAGAAATGGCATATCAAGAGGATACTTTCAACCCCATATCACCCAGCGGGTAACAGACAAGCAGAGTCCATACTAAACATCATGAAAAAAAAGCTCGAGGACGCCAAGGGACTATGGCCGAAAATACTGCCAGAAGTATTATGGGCATACCAAATAACTCCGAAGACGAGCACATGAGAGACGCCCTACTCTTTGGTCTATGGGACTGAGGCAGTAATACCGATCGAAGTCGGAGAACCCAGCCTAAGGTACTCTCATAAAAACGGTACGAGTAATGATGAGAGTAGAAGGCAAGAGTTCGACGAAATCGATGAACAAAGAAATATGGCGTACATAAGAATGGTCGCCGAAAAACAGCAAGCAGAACGATATTACAATAAGAAAGCAAAGGTCCGACCGCATAAAGTCGAGGACTACATGCTGAAAGCCAAAACTCAAGCGAGCAAAGACCCCCGGGAAGGCAAGCTGGGAACAAACTGGGACTGTCCATACAAAATCACAGCCAAAGAAAACAAGGGTTCATTCCAACTAGAGACAATGGAAGGAAAGCAACTACCAAACAATTGGAACATCAGCCACCTCAAATACTTCAACTTCTAAGAGAAAAAGTGTCCCCCAAGTCGTACTCTTTTTCCCTCACTTGAGTTTTGTCCCATTTGGGTTTTCTCAAGGAGGTTTTTAACGAGGCGGCGAAGGAAGCACTCCGAGTCGAAGTACGCGAAGGAAGGACTGTTTTTACTCTTTAATTGATCGATTCTTCAATACTCTCCAAGTCAAACAATGAAGGGACTATGTAGACTGGGACTGAGACTGAAACGCCAGCCAACACCCAAAATCTGTAACTCTCTCCAAGTATGTAACCTAAGTAACAACGTCGAAGTTATAAGAAACTTACGTTTATAATGACACCTTTTTTGTGCTAAGGTTATGTTCGACCCCGCTCGAACAACACCTATCGGCCCTCGGTCATGACCATGAAAAGGTTATGTTCGACCCCGCTCAAACAACACCTATCGCCCCTCGGCCATGACTATGAAAAGGTTATGTTCGACCTCGCTCGAACAAACACCTACCAGCCCTCAGCTGCTATTTAACAAAAGGTTATGTTCGACCAAGCTCGAACAGACACCTATCAGTCATCGGCCGTAATTTAGCGAAAGGTTAAGTTCGAACAAATACCTACCAGCCCTCGGCCGCAACTTAATAAAAGGTCAAGATCAACCAAGTTAGAACAACACCTATCGGGCCTCGGCCAAATCTCAACGAAGTAACACACTCGACCTATATAAACAAAGGGCTGATATAACCCATGCATATTCGACTCCAAGGCCACGACCAGCTAAAAGACAACAACAATGAGAAGGACAAAAAGCGAAACGAGCAAACAATAGAAGCAAAAAATATACAAGTACAGAAAATAAATTACACGAATTGTATAATATGAAAGGAACAAATTTGATATTTCATACTTAAATATTTTACAAAGGCTCTTGAAGACGCCGACAAAAATACACAAAAAAGTTAAAAATAAAACTACTGACCACCGCCATTACGGCCTTCAGCGCCCTCGCCAGCTCGGTCTTCAACGGCATCACCACCCTGATCACCAATATCATTATCTTCTCGGCCCCCAGAGCCCTCTCCATCCTCGCCCGGAGGGTATATAGAATCATAACATGCCTCGTCCTCGAGGAAATCTATAGCATCCTCATCGCCCTCATCTTTCTCACCAGGACGAGGGGTAGTCAGATCGTAACCACAAGCAATCCGAGCCTCGTAAGCCTTTACATGAGCACCCTCAAAGTCTGCAGCAGAAATAGAGCCCACTACATGCAACTCGCAAAGCACATCCAGTCGTACTTCGACGTGAATCCACTCTTCGTACAAGTCACAAGGAATGTTGGGGAAGACAGAAGTTGCAGATGAATAAGGTCATTCAAGTAGTTTGGCCTTCTCGACCTCCAGAGTAGGAACCCGATCATAAAGATTAGAGGTCTCTTTCTCCAACTCCCCAATCCTTTCATCGAGTCGCTCCTCTTTAAGCCTTGCCATTGACAAATCATTTTCTAGCTCGGAACGGAGAGATCAGATCACCACTTCAAGGGACTCCGCCTTTCTCAAAACTTTCGACCGAGCAGACTCTGCCTTCTCTAGCTCATCTTGCTTCTCGGCGACCTCGCCACTAAGAGCCTACGCCCTAAACTGAAACTCTTCGAGTTGACCTCACAGTAGGACCACTTGGGATTGGATATCATTGCATTGGGCTTCTACACCCCTGCAAAGCTCGAGCTCCTCCTCTTTGCCCCTCAACGTCCCTTCTAAGACGTTGCATTTCTCCACGATCCACATTAACTCATCGTCCCGCTCCTTCAAACCCTCCCTCAGCTGTCGCATATCACCGCCCTCACGGAGCCAACATCGGAGCTCCCGATACTTCTCAAGACATTTGAAATACTTGTCTTTCAAATTCACGTAAATATCTTTATGCTTCTTCTCCCGGCGAGCACTCTCGATCTCTAAAATAACCATCTGCAAAAACAAAGAAAAGAAATTAGAATTTACGCAAGAAAACAAAATATAAAGAAAAGAACAGACAGTGGATGTACTTACCCGTAGAGCAAGGCCAATAATGTTGTTGGACAAAGTATTATCGTTTATTGTCTCGAGGGT
Organism: Nicotiana tomentosiformis; assembly: GCF_000390325.3. Lineage (NCBI taxonomy): Eukaryota > Viridiplantae > Streptophyta > Magnoliopsida > Solanales > Solanaceae > Nicotiana > Nicotiana tomentosiformis. Next base: position 128,160,427 of record NC_090812.1, on the reverse strand, counting down.
CGTACCTTCAATTTTCGAACAAAGGGGACCGAGGTCAAGGATTATTTCCTCGATATTTACAAGTAGGTTATGATCCATCGGGGTCGTAGTAGTCCTTGAGCCCCCTTCCAGCCTAACTTCGAGTTGAGTAAGTCGCTCATCGATCATCCTCAACTCATCCATATCCGTGTTGGAGTCTGATCCATCGTCCTCCTCAGTGACGGCCTTCCTCTTATCATCAGTCGAATAAGGCACGTCCGCCTCGATCCCAGAAGATGAAGCCTCCTCGCTCCTCGGAAGTGCAGTGCCGTCATTGTGCACCATGTCCTCGACCGTGTCCCCCACAGGACACATACCCGTATCCTCCAGGTGAGGGGCCTCATGACTTGCCTCGGGGCTCTCTCCAATATGCATTGTGGCTGATTCTCGAAGGACAAAGCCACAATCTCCCACATCAACGGTTGTCAGCCTCTCTCCCCCAATATCCATGGCCCTCCTCATACGAGGCATTAAACTATCGTCATCAGGAGAGACATCGTCCTTATTAACCAGCGAATAAAGTTGAGGGGCAGAAGTTGCAGATGGAACGGAGATGTGCTCCCGAATTACGGCAGCTGAGGTTGATTCTGGTATGGAAGACGCAATAGTCGCAACAGGATCCGGAGCCGAGGATGCAGTAGCTGCCCTTCGGAAAGAGGGCACTGGTGCCCGGCTCCTCCGAGAACCCATGCCTGAGAAAAAGACAACATTAAGACAGCAAAATGAATCCATACATAATAGGAAATGGAGCGTCCACGATCAAAGAAAGGAAATTACCAGTCGAATGGAGAGCATGCCTAAATTTCTTGAAAACTTGGCCAATCACGGATCCTTACGATCTGAGGGAGGAGCCGCTCGACCGAGTGAAAAATATGAGCATCCAAAGTAGGAGGCAAGGTCTTGGCTGCAAAAGAAGAAGGCGAGAAGTCAAAAATTCAAGACCGAACACGGGGGACAAACCAAGTACTTACAAATATAGTACCAAGACTTAGGAAAGCCGTTGATATTGGCCACAACGTCCTCGGTTCTGACAAAAAAAAAGTTAAACCAGAATTGACGACTGACCTTGTCATCCATCTTCACCACCAAGAATTTGCCCCCTCGGTAGCGAGGTTCAACATCGTTCCCCTATAAAAGCTAGGGGCGAATAGATGTATTAAGTGTCGCAGTGTCAGTTCGACCCCAGCCAACTCGGCAAGCGTAGTGAGCATCTTTATAATTTTATAGACGTACGACGCAAGCTGAGCAGGACAAATGCCATAGTGATGATAGAAATCCTCCACCAGTGGAAGGAGGGGGAAAGAATAACCAACTTGGAAGGGGTAGGCATAAAGGGCGCAATACCCAGGACGGTGGGCCTGTACCGTGTCCCCCTCAGCTGGGATCAACTCGATATGATTGGGAAGGCTGAATTTGGCCTTGAGCTTCACTAATTCCTTCTCCGTCATCACTGATCGAAAAGCTTTAGGCGCGACCTATGGTGATTTGGTAAAATCGGATCTAAAGTCATGGTTGCGTGGGATTATTTCCTCCACCGATGGTAAGGTTTCATCCTCAACGGTGGCGAGAACGCTCTCCCCATGGGAGGGGAACACCACTGCTAATAGAGCAATACGACTCCCCTTACCAGCATCAGAAGACATGTTAGACATGATTTAGCATAGTGGAGGAGAGTAGAAATGAGAGGGAACGAAGAACAATACAGGTCAATGAAGCGGAGAAGAAATTCGGAGAAGAAGAAATAAAGAGAAACATATGGTGCTTTGAAACTTTAGAGGGTTTAAACTCCAAAATCAGGTTCAAGGATCTCTATTTAGAAAGGCCATGGCACAAAAACCAAATAACGGGTCATCATGATTGGCACCGGAACCGAAGTGGCAGGTCTAATCAAATGTCACATGCGAAATGGAGCGATGCATCGGGAATATGCATCATAATGACGCATGACATCATGACGTCATCCCAACCCGTGGACAACATAACTCCAGCGAATCACCCGAGAAATTCGAAGCATTCGAAATGCGTGGCCTATAGAGGGCCACGTCTCCTACTCACCGTAACAACCACGACCCGTGTAGTCCGTTTGTATTGCTCGACCACCAATAACATGACCCGCTCATCAATCCCGCCCGCGAAGCCAGCTTCAATAAGCGGAGGGACTAACTATATGGGTCAAAATCTATATTTAGAATACTTAAGTCAAAATGGCTTTAGTGAAACGTTCCCAGGCCGTTACGAGTTGAAGTGATCTAAGGAACGATGAAGGTCGTGGTCGAAGAGTCAGCAAGAGCTGAAGCCGAGGAGTTATCAAGGATCGAGGCTGAGGTTGAGTACCTTTGACAGAGTTATAACGGCTAGTTTCAAGATAGGACATTAAAGAGAATATTCTAGTGGATATTCTCTGCACGTGTACTATTAGGGTTTCTAGGAGCATGCTCCTTATAAATAGAAAGAAACACAATGATAGGAGATATGCGATATTCATTTGTAAAATATACTTTGACTTTAAAGAGAGAATCTGATCTTATTGCAAGCCTACAAAAACAACCTTTTACTAAGAGTCATGTCCTCACCTTTCCACTGGATCCGAGAATAACTCAGATATTCAAAGGTTTGACCATCATTCATCATTGTCAGAAAGAATATCCATTGATTTCATTCTTTCTCGGGTGACTCGTTCGTTCTATTTACATAAATACCATTTATTGTTGTTCATCACTATTTAATGCTACATTACTTCTGTTTGGGTCCTTAAATATTAATTATTATACACTGTCATAGCTTTTGGAATAGATCACTGTCGAGAATTTTATCTTTAGGATATTATTATTAACCAGGATTAACCCTCATTTGTATAAATTTAATTAGTTAAACCAAGATTTATATTTTTGGTCAAACACCAAATAAAATCAATTGTGTCGGGTTATTAAATCTAAAGACCAAACTAAACCAATAGAAGTCGGGTTTTTTAATCTATTTTTTTTGGGTTTTTCAATTTTTTTCTTTCCATAAAGTCTTTATAGCACAAAACATAGAATTTGTGATCCAAATATTTATTTAATCATAATAAGATAGAACTATATAAGGTATGTTTCAAGAAAATAACATAAAATATGAGATGAGTCAAGGCATTGTACTAAAATATTCAACAATAAAGTTAATAAAGTAGCATAAAATAAATATTATTAATAAGCTATAAGAAAGTGAACATAATAAGTGTACTACTATTTACATGACTAAAAACTAAAAAAATAAGTTACGCATTTTATCTAAACTATGAAAAAACTAAAAAATAGATATCCAACACAATTGTCATTCCTAGTACAATTGAATTGAATGTCTTTTGTTAGCATTAATATTGATTTGATTTTGGTTTGGGATTTATTTGAGTTACTAATATTTTTGGACTATAAAACTTATTGGAGCATTCAAAAATTATAAGTCCAAACTTGAAATAATACATTAAAAGATAAAACTATAAAAAAGTTTAAGAAATATTTATAAACTATGCTATAATAAATATCTATACATGTTATGTCGTGTTGGTTTGATTTCGGTTTGACATTTTTTAATTAAAACCATACTAAACCAATTATGGTCGGATTTGTTTTCCAACACCAAATCAAATCAAACCGAACCATAGTCGGGTTTTCTTGCTCAGTTTAACTCAGATTATCGGTTTAGTGTGATTTGTCGATTTTCTTTGTACATCCCTAATGTGCATGATACAACTCTATTTCTATTCTTTTTCTCCCAAGATAATATTTTTTATGCAAAATTCAACATTTTGGCTTCTAGGTTTTTACTTTTCTTACTTATGGGTTTCTCTTTTGCCTAGGTATTTTATTATATTTTTTATCTTGATATATTTTGTTTGACGTACTTAATATTAAATCAGAGAAAAGAGAATTGATGATAGCGGCAGTGGCAGAGGATTGACAATAATAGAGGTGTGAGCTTATTGGTGATGGTGGTTTTGGAAAATAAGATTTGCTTGAAAAAAAATAAAGATTTGGAATAGACTCACGCGGTTTAGAGATGTGAGAAACATATTTTTAGCCATATAAGTGAATTGTGTCTAATAGGTAGAATTGTTTAGTTTTTCGAAATAAAATTTATAAAATTATGTAAAAAGTGATATAAGTCATACTAATTGATAATTTAAAATATTTAAAAGGCATATGAAATAATTACGATCAAAGAATAATTTGGTAAAAATAGCACGGGCTAGTCAGGTTTTGGACTGGTAATTAAAAAATAATCAGTATTTGCAAAGTTATTAAAAATAGTCATTATTTTGCTGAAACACGAAATTTCAGCATAATATGCTGGATTATAGAGCTCATGTATATAAACTTTCAGCATATTATGTTGGAACTCCAGTACACAAAAAGTTCCAGCATACTATGCTGGATTATGGTGGAACTCCAACACATTATTAAATTTCAGCCAATGTTTTAAAATGCGTTTTCGGGGCGAGCCCTGGGGCGAGGCGCACCAAAAATGCCCTGAGGCGATGGTGTGGGGCGAAAGTCTCAAGGGGCGTACGCACAGCAATTCGGGACGTACGCTCGGGCATTTGTGGCTCGTTTTTGTAGTGAGGCATAAGCCTCAGAGACTTTTTCAAATTAAAATAAAATTTGTTGGATAAGTCCTTCATATAATACCCAAATTCTTAAAAGTCAGCTTGTAATTTCTCAAAAGTTTTAAAAATGAACTGAAACGTATTTTATTTAAAAGTCAAGACTCTTTTCATTGATTGAAGCCCTAATATATGGTCTTTCCCAATTCTTTATCTTGTCCGCTAGTCTGCTAATATCTCCCAAAAGCAACGAATATTTAAATTTTTTTTACAAATACAAAGAGAACTCCATTCTCCTTCATATCAGCAAGTTCAAAGTTCAAATTGCAGGTTAGTCATCCTTTTTGTTCCTCTATGTAGAAAATTTTATTCTTTTCGACTCAAATTACTTGTGCTTGTAAGTAGCATATAATATATTATTTTGACTAGTTTTTTATGGGGATGGAACATATCTATATATATATTTCACATATTTATAGTTTTCTTCAATTTTTATGCCATTTTACCTATTTATAAATATTTACTGTAATTATATTATTTTATAAAATATTAAAAATTAAATATCCACAGGGCTTATGCCCCGTGTCTCGGGGCTTACGCTTCGCTGAGGCATATGTAAAACATCCCGCCTTGCGTCCATGCCTTTTAAAACACTGATTCCAGCACATTATGCTGGAATCTCATATGTTAAAAATTCGAACTCCAGTATATTATGCTGTAATTTTTATAAATTTTTAAGGGTGTTTTTGTTTAGATTTTATCTTTACATGAAAAATGATTAAATTTCGATTACTTTTGAAACTGTGGTTATTTTTCATTACTAGTTGTAAATCTGGCTATTTTTGTTTTTTTTCCAATAATTTGTTGACTCTTAAAATCTGAATACCTTCACATAAATTGGGACGGAAGGAGCACAATTTAAGATGTTCAACAGTTATAAGTAGGGGTATACAAAAGAAACCAACAAATCACACCAAATTGATAATCTGAGAAAAGAAAACTCTACTATGGTTTGGTGTTGAAAAACAAAATTCGACCATAATCGATTTGATTTGGTTTTAATTAAAAAAAGTCAAATCGAAACCAAATGTATCGACCCAACCGGTCGTTTTGAGTATTATAACCTCGTTCCCTAATTTACTGCTCAATTTATGCCTTACAATTGATTTATGACTTATCGGGTTAGTTAGTTCGGGTCCGGAAGGATTTCAGAGTGAAATGAGACACTTAGTCTCATAATTGAAATTTAAGTTGAAAATATTGATCGGATATTGACTTATGTGTAAACGACCTCGAAATTTAATTCTGATGATTCCAATAGCTCTGTGTGGTGATATTGGACTTAGGAGCGTGTCCGAAAAATTATTTGGAGGTTCGTAGTGGAATTAGACTTCAAATGCCGAAAGTTGAATTTTTGGGAAGTTTAACCGGGGGGGGTTTGACTGGGGGTTGACTTTTTGATATCGAGGTCGGAATCCAATTTTGAAAATTGAAATAGTTTCGTTATGTCATTTATGACTTGTGTGCAAAATTTGAAGTCATTCCGGATTGATTTGTTGTATTTAGAATTTGAAAGTTCAAAGTCCATTAGGCTTGAATTGAGGTGCGATTCGTGGTTTTAGCGTTTTTTGATGTGATTCGAGGCTTCGACTAAGTTCGTATGCTGTTTTAGGACTTGTTGGTATATTTGGTTGAGGTCCCGAGGGGCTCGGGTGAGTTTCGGGGTGGTTTCTGTCCATTTCTAGGCCATTTTTAATTGTTGGTTTCTGCCTACAGAGGTGTGCATCACGATCGCGAACATTTGGTCGCGTTCGCGAAGAGCAAACAACAGTTTGGGGCCTTGTGAATCGCGATCGTGGAAGCTCTTTCGCGATCGCGTAGAACAAATCTCTGCTGCACTGACCCAGTTTTGGAAGCTTATATCTCACAATCTATAAGAAATTTGGAGATGATCCAAAGATTAAAGTTGTAGCCCTTGATGTCTCGTTTTTAGAAAAGTGAACCATTTGTGATTTGGAGTTGTATACAAATGGTTATGGTAGATATATTATAGGCTGTCTGGGAAGCATTTGGAAATCTCTGATGCACAGGGATGACTTTACAAGCTTATACCTAAACATATATAAGGAATTAGGAGATGAGAAATATATAAAAGTTATAGATCTTGGTGTCTAGTTTTCGAAAAGTTAAAATACTTGAAATTTGAAGTTTTGTACAAAACGTTATGACTATTATACTAGAGGCTATCGGAAAGAGTTAGGGGAGTTTGTTATTCGCAATCGCAATTGGTTTTCCGCGATCGCGAAGAGCAATTATGGGGCTAAAAAATTTTGTGCTTCGCGATCGCGAAGAGTAAATGCCTGGACAGAAGATATATTTTGAGGTTTCGGCCATTTTAACATATTTGGAGCTATGAAGCTCGGATTGAAGCGATGTTTTAGGCGATTTTCACTATATGGATTGGGGTAAGTATTCTATATCCGAAAGTGATTAAACTTCATGATTCTATGGTTATATTCATCATTTATTTTGGATTTAAATGGAATAAAATCATTTTAGTTGCAAAATCTTCCAAAAACAAAAATTTATGATTTGGAGGTCGAGTTGTTATCGGAATTTGATAAAATTGGTATGGTTGAAATCGTATTGGAATGGGTGTTCCGAGACGTGGGCTCCACGGGCAATTTTTTAGCTAAATTTCGGATTTTTATGGAAAATTAGTATTTTCTTATGAAATTAATTTCAATAAATTTTATTGACTGAATCAAATTAATTGTGGCTAGATTCGAGGTGTTTGGAGGCCAATTCACAAGTCAAAGGAATAGCAGAGTAAATAATTATACGGTTTGAGGTAAGTAACACATCTAAACTTGGTTCTGAGGGTATGAATCCCCGAATTTGGTATGATATGAATTGTTTGGAGGTGACACACATGATAGGTTACGAACATGTAGACATGCACCACAGAAAGTGTGTCTTGAATAAATCCTGTGAAGTAGTAAAATTAAAGAATCATGTTATTATCTAAACATATGGCACGTGTTAGAGGAATTAAGCTGAGGCTAGTAATAAAGATCATGTTTAGGCTATGTGCCAATATTTTAGAACCCATAGGGTCGTGATGCTGTTGAATTAATTGTTCTAAAATATACATTTCACACTCAGTAATAATTATCCATTGTGAGGATATTTATGGGATTGAGCTACACAACGCAGCAGGCCATTTGGCTTTATATATGTTATTATTAAATGGATCAGGGCTGCCCGCCTGCAGCAGGCCTTATTGGCTTTACTATTTTATGGACTGGGGCAGCCCGCCTGCAGCAGGCCTTATTGGCTTTATTATTAAATGGATCGGGGTTGCCCGCCTACAGCAGGCCTCATTGGCTTTATTATTATACGGATCGGGACTGCCCGCCTGCAGTAGGCCATATTGGCTTTTATATCACGCTTGGGCTGAAGGAGCCCCTCCGAGAGTTTGCACACACCCCCAGTGAGCGCGATCGACTTATAGCGCTTGGGCTGAAGGAGCCCCTCCCGAGTCTGTACACCCTCAGTGAGCGTAGATGATTATATATATTCGGGATGGATTTCCCCGGGCATGGACTTGCCTTACTTACTGCTTATATATATGTTTGGGATGGAATATTTCCAGGTCATAGACTTACCTAACTTATTATATTGTAATGAATTTACCTGGACATGGATCTTGTCCGTATCATTTGCATTTAGGGGCTGGATTGGCCTTATACGGTACTAAATGACTGACTGTCAGTCGATGTATATATATATACGGGTTGGAACACCCTGGGACTGGACTGGCCATAACCGGTATCGAGTGACCGAATAATTGGTGACCAGTATCTATAGGAGGTCTTGCTACTGAGATGTCATATTCCTTATATCATGCAGTATTAATCTATTTTACTTGTACTGAGTTTATCTGTTAAACTTGAAAGCATGCCTACATTTTTGTACCATTATTATTACTGGACTGTACCTGCGAAGCTCATCATTTCTTTCAGCCCAGAGGTTAGTCTTGTTACTTATTGAGTTGGTTGTACTCATACTATACTCTGCACCTCGTGTGCAGATCCAGGTGCTTTCGGATACAGAGATTGTTAGATTTCAGAGTACTATCAGTTGGAGACTATCAAGGTAGTTGTTTGGCGTCCGCTGACCTTGTCTCTCTTTCCTTCAGTTATTGTACTGTTCTATACTTTCAGGCAGTGGTTTTTATCAGTCAGACATTATATTCACATTAGATGCTCATGTACTCAGTGACACCGGGTTTTGGGAGTGATATATTTGAATTTTTGAGATTTCTTCTGCTGAATTTAATTATTTTGTTTTCAAATCTAAAAGAAATTGTGGTTTATTGGGATTTTTGGCTTGCCTAGTATTGAGATAGGCACCATCACAACATGTGAGATTTTGGGTTATGACAAGTTAGTATCAGAGCTTTAGGTGACATAGGTCTCACGAGTCATGAGCATGTTTAGTAGAGTCTTGCGGGTCAGTACAGAGATGTTTGTACTTATTTTTGAGAGGCTGCCGAACCCTTAGGAAAATTTCACTTTCTTGTATTCTATCGTGCGGAATTGATTCAGCTTGAAACATAACTCTTTTAATTCCTTTCACGCATTTCGTATGCGCATATGAGCGCTCGGTATCAATTGTGCATCGCCGCCTTGTGATTCCATGAATGATGTTCAAGACGTGTATTTTATGGTTTGGTGATGGGACAGTCTGGAGGACTTGAGGCCAGGTTTAGACCGCAGCTTAGGCTCGGTAGCTTCAGTTGTAACGTGTACATTTGGGCTCATATGTCCGGTAATATCCCTACGAGTGGAATTTGTGGCTCGATGAGCGGTAGAATGGTTTTATGATGAGTATGATGTAACTGTGGGATGTGTTAAGACGATTTAAATATGACGAGAAGTGTTTCCTTGAAATGTAAAGGAAGGACATTAGGTGTTTTATTTTTGTTTTGATGTGACGTACAATCTCGAATGTGAATGTTTTGAAAGATATTTCACGTTGTTAAATTTTGGGGGAAAATAAATTCTCGTGTCTGGTTAATGAGTTTGGACACAGAAAGATTAAGTGATTTCATAGTAATTGTGGCTGCGAAAGGGTATAACAAGATGCCAATTTGAGACTAAGCAGGTGGGTTATCTCCTGCGGAGTAATCTATGTAGGTGTGTTCCTTATGATGTGAATAGAGAGTTTCTTTTCTGTCAGCGGGGCGTATGTGTTGAGACTTGAATTTGAATCTGGTTGAGAAAGTTTACTTGAGTATTAAGAGAATGAATGCGAGATTAGCGGATGATTGGGATATTTTATGGTTGGTGTGTCTTGAGTTTGAGAAGAATTTTCGTTGAACTGACTGCGGTATTAAGGCAGTAATAAAGCATGGGTATTGTGAGTTATCAAATATTTTAATCTATAGCTTTGAGCCAAGTGGGGGAGCCTGCTATTGACAATTCAATTCATGGTTATGTGTCAAACTTTTTTGTTTGGTCTAAAGTATACTTGGGAATCAGAGATGACTTGCAGAGGTGGAGTTCGAGAATGACTCGAGTGAGAAAATTTCTGGATATGAGTTATATTGCGCTTTATGAGTATATGAAAATCGTGGGATGAGTGAGTTATTATTTGTGAATGATGTAGTGCGCACGGAATATGAATTTGATAGGTGGTATTGAAGTAGAGTTACTTCTTTGAGTGTTGTTGTGCTGATGGGGTACATGTCTTTTGGCCCATTTGGGCGGTGTAATGTGGATTTGATCAAAGGGGGTGACTCTCGAGAAATTTCTAATGGATTCGAGATTAATATGTAGGAATTGAGAATTTTTGGCAGATTTGTTTATGGCTATAATCTGAGATTTAAGTTGGATGGTATCGAGACTTGTGGTATTTTTGTATATCATTATGGATTTTATATTTCGATATCAGGAAGGTGATAGAAACGGCCTTAGACTAAAATAAGGTATTTTTAGAGTGGGTGTTTCGGTTGTGGTATTTATAGGGGTAATTATGATGTGGTGAGACTCTACAGATGTTTGGTGGCAATATTCTTGGGTTTTGGTGACCTACGTGGTTTGGTCGAGTTAGAAGAATTCAGTTCTGATAGTTTAGTTATGTGAAAATGGATTTCAAAGTGTTCTTGATGGTTTCTACCATGATTTGAACCGGATATTTCCTACCGGTGTGGGGAACGTGTTGTGTATTGTGGCTTCCTCCTGGAAAGAAGCAAGAGAGAGGTTTCCAACTAATAGGGTATGTAAATTATTGGTGACTCAAAGATGATAATGAGATTCTTGTGCTTGTCACATGATGGCATGATAGATGTGATGTGTTGTGTGGGATTTAGATTTATATGTACGAGGTGGCAACTCATTCTTGAAAGGAAGATCACGAATTCTGGACTGAATGGTCAGTGTTATATATTTAGATGAATGTTATAGTTGCTCGGTAATCCCTGATAAGGGTGTGCGGTTGAAGGGGCATTGTGTTTTGATTTACGGAGGTGCATTGGTATTACGGTACTCTCCTAGTTAATAGACTACTGATATACGAGTTATTGATATATGGCACACAGGAATTATGGGAATATTTTTAGTGGGATGATCGTGCATGAAGGATGTGATAGCCATGCGAGTGCTGGATTGTGATCAGTTACGATGGTTCATGTGTACTTATTTGATTGCTCATGTATGATATGCTTGAATTAAAGGCATGTGACCATGCCAGGCGGATTATGTTACTGGCACGTGAATTGTTCATGCGGATCCATGTACTGATATTATTAGCACGTGAGTTATCCGTGTGGGTCCAGATATTTATATTATTGGCACGTGAGTTGTCCGTGTGGGTCCAGATATTGATACTATAGCATGTGAGTTGTCCGTGCGAGTGATGTTAATGTGAGCTCTAGAAGAGGTGGTTACTGTTATTAAATTTGTGTGTCTTGGTTCTACTTTATATATATATATATATATATATATATATATATATATATATATATATATATATATATATATATATATAATGAGCTTATAGCATTACAATTGTGGTGGTGCTTGTTGAACTTACAATACGGTTCTCTACTTTGAGACATCTTCCATTTTGGCTACAAGGTTGCGTAGTTGTGGATTGAGTTGTATTGGTCTGGCATGTCAATGGGATAGTTGTGTTAAATACTATAAGGTCATTGGACCTAGAATGTGTACTACCAGGTTTGATTACGGTATATTGGGAGGATAATATTGAAAGTCGGCTTGGAAAGGCATTTTGGTTCTAGTTGGGGCGGGAGAGGTCCATGTCTTGTCGATCTGATAAGATGTTATGAGATTTCACGTGTTTCTTTCATTATCAGCAATGTGCGAAAGTTTTAGAACGAGGTTTTGTTTGATATGGGGTTTAATACAGTTACCGGGTTACTTTGGAGTAGTTAATGTGATCGAAAATGGTGTTGCAAGCATGCGAGTTGTGTAGTATGTTAAGTGATTATATCTGGGGTTATGGTTATGGCTTAATACAACTTGTTCAGACTCATACAGCGTGTTTATGTGAGATACAGGTCTTGAAAAGAAATTCTGAATGTTGGAAATTGAATTCTAAGGTTTATGGGCTAAGGTTGAAGTAATGATTTTTAATTATCTTGTGTTGTTAGGCCTATACAATTTACACGGAATAGGGTGGCATGGGATCACCCCCGAGTATGTGTGTGGTAGATGGAATAGTGATGTGGTGGCGTGGAAACAACTCCTGCCACGTTCGAGGACGAACTTATGTTTTAGTGGGGGAGAATGTAACGACTCGGCCGGTCATTTTGAGTATTATATCCTTGTTCCCTAATTTACTGCTCAATTTATGCCGTACAATTGATTTATGATTTATTGGGTTAGTTGGTTCGGGTCCGGAAGAATTTCGGAGTGAAATGAGACACTTAGTCTCATAATTGAAAACTTAAGTTGGAAAAGTTGATCGGATATTGACTTATATGTAAACGACCTCGGAATTTAATTCTGATGATTCCAATAGCTCCGTATGGTAATTTTGGACTTAGGAGCATATCCGTAAAATTATTTGGAGGTCCGTAGTGAAATTAGACTTCAAATGCCAAAAGTTGAATTTTTGGGAAGTTTGACCGGGGGGTTAACTTTTTGATATCGAGGTCGGAATCCAATTTTGGAAATTGGCATAGCTTCGTTATATGATTTATGACTTGTGTGCAAAATTTAAAGTTATTCCGGATTGATTTGATATATTTCGGCACAAGATATAGAATTTGAAAGTTCAAAGTTCATTAGGCTTGAATTGAGGTGCGATTCGTAGTTTTAGCATTGTTTGATATGATTCGAGGCTTCGACTAAGTTCGTATGATGTTTAAGGACTTGTTGGTATATTTGGTTGAGGTCCCGAGGGGCTTGGGTGAGTTTCGGGGTGATTTCGGACCATCTCTAGGCCATTTTTAATTATTGGTTTCTGCCTACAGGGGTGTGCATCGCGATCGCGAACATTTGGTCACGTTCGTGAAGAGCAAACAACAGTTTGGGGCTTTGTGAATCGCGATCGCGGAAGCTCTTTCGCGATCGCGTAGAACAAATCTCTGCTGCACTGACCCAACTTTGGAAGCTTATATCTCGCAATCTATAAGGAATTTAGAGATGATACAAAAATAAAAGTTGTAGCCCTTGATGTCTAGTTTTTAGAAAGGTTAACTATTTATGATTTGGAGTTGTATACCAAAGGTTATGGTGGATAAACTATAGGCTGTCTGGGAAGAGTTTGGAAATCTCCGTTGCACAGGGTTGACTTTGGAAGCTCATATCTAGAAATCTAAAAGAAATTGGGAGATGAGAAACAATTAAAGTTATAGCCCTTGGTATCTAGATTTCAGAAAATTAAACCATTTGCAATTTAGAGTTTTGTACAAAAGATTATGACCATTATACTAGAGGTTGTCTCGAAGAGTTGGGGGAGTTTGTTCTTTGCGATCGCGATTAGTTTTCCGCGATCGCGAAGAGCAATTTTGGGGCTGAAAATTTTTGTGATTTGCGATCGCGAAGAGTAAATGCCTAGACAAAAGATATATTTTGAGGTTTCGGCCATTTTAGCACATTTGGAGCTATGAAGCTCGGATTGAAGCGATTTTCACCATATGGATTGGGGTAAGTGTTCTATATCTGAAAGTAATTATACTTCATGGTTCTATGGTTATATTCATCATTTATTTCGGATTTAAATGGAATAAAATCAACATTTTTGCAAAATCTTCCAAAAAGGAAAATTTAAGATTTGGAGGTCGAGTTGTTATCGGAATTTGATAAAATTGGTATAGTTGAAATCGTATCGGAATGGGCGTTCGGATTTTGTAACTTTTGTCGGGTTCCGAGATATGGGCCCCAAGGACGATTTTTGAGCTAAATTTCGGATTTTTATGGAAAATTAGTATTTTCTTATGGAATTAATTCCAATAAATTTTATTGACTGAATCAAATTAATTGTGGCTAGATTCGAGGCGTTTGGAGGCCAATTCACAAGGCAAAGGAATAGCGGAGTATTTAATTACACGATTTGAGGTAAGTAACACTTCTAAACTTAGTTCTGAGGGTATGAATCCCCGAATTTGGTATGACATGAATTGTTTGGAGGTGACACACACGATAGGTGACGAACATGTAGACGTGCACCACATAAAGTATGTCTTGAATAAATCCTGTGAAGTAGTAAAATTAAAGAATCATGTTATTATCTGAACATGTGGAACGTGTTAGAGGAATTAAGTTGAGGCAAGTAATAAAGATCATGTTTAGGCTATGTACCGATATTTTAGGACCCATGGAGTCGTGATGCTGTTGAATTAATTGTTCTAAAATATACATTTCACACTCAGTAATAATTGTCCATTGTGAGGATATTTATGAGATTGAGCTGCGCAACGCAGCAGGCCATTTGGCTTTATATATGTTATTATTAAATGGATCGGGGTTGCCCGCCTGCAGCAGGCCAGAATGACTTTATACATTATTATTGTTTTGGATCGGGGCTGCCCGCCTGCAGCATACCAGAATGACTTTATACATTATTATTGTTTTGGATCGGGGCTGCCCCGTATGCAGTAGGCCTTATTGGCTTTACTATTTTATAGACTAGGGCGGCCCGCCTGCAGCAGGCCTTATTGGTTTTATTATTATACGGATCTGGACTGCCCGCCTGCAGTAGGCCATATTGGCTTTATATCACGCTTGGGCTGAAGGAGCCCCTCCGAGAGTCTGCACACACACCCAGTGAGCACGGTTAACTTATAGCGCTTGGGCTAAAGGATCCCCTCTCGAGTCTGTACACCCCAGTGAGCGTATATGATTATTTATACTCGGAATGGATTTCCCCGGACATGGGCTTGTCTTACGTACTGCTTATATATATATGTTTGGGATGGATTATTCCCAGGACATGGACTTGCCTTACTTATTATATTGTAATGAATTTACATGGACATGGATCTTGTCTGTATCATTTGCATTTGGGGATAAATTACCCCAGGGCTGGATTGGCCTTATACGGTACTGAATGACTGACTGTCAGTCGATGTGTATATATATACGGGTTGAAACACCCCGGGGCTGGACTGGCCATAAACGGCACCGAGTTTTCGAATAATTGGTGACCAGTATCTATAGGAGGTCTTGCTACTAAGATGTCATATTCCTTATATCATGCAGTATTGATCTATTTCACTTGTACTGAGTTTATCTGTTGAACTTGAAAGCATGTTGTACCATTATTTTTACTGGATTGTACCTGAGAAGATCGCCATTTCTTTCAGCCCAGAGGTTAGTCTTGTTACTTATTGAGTTAGTTGTACTCATACTATACTCTGCACCTCGTGTGCAGATCCAGGTACTTTCGGATACGGAGATTGTTAGATTTCAAAGTACTATCAGTTGGAGACTATCAAGGTTGTTGTTTGGCGTCCGCTGACCTTGTCTCTCTTTCCTTCAGTTATTGTACTGTTCTATCTTTTCAGGCAGTAGTTTTTATCAGTCAAACATTGTATTCACATTAGATGCTCATGTACTCGGTGACACCGGATTTTGGGAGTGATATATTTGAATTTTTGAGATTTCTTCCGCTGAATTTAATTATTTTGTTTTCAAATTTAAAAGAAATGGTGGTTTATTGGGATTTTTGGCTTGCCTAGTATTGAGATAGGCGCCATCACGACAAGTGAGATTTTGGGTTGTGATACCAAGTGAGATTTTGGGTTGTCAGCGCGGAATTGGACCTCCCTCAAATAGATGGATCTGGGATTGATTGTGGTCACTCAAGAAGATGCTTCCCTAAAGCAAGAACTTTGAGCAAAGTCAATCTTAAGGGACTAAGTGTTCCAGTTACACTAGGTATCTTATACCGTCGTGTGTAAGATATTTAATTATCCTTGTTACATAAGGGTTACTGCAAGGCAAGTAAGAGTCAATAAAGACGTGAAAAGACGTCGAAGATGAAGAGGTAAAATATTTATAAGTAAGTTTTCATAGCATTACATGTCTCCTCTGCTTATGCCACTGGTGATTATTATTTTTTGATATGTAATTAATGAATATTTCTTAAACTTTTTCATAGTTCTCGCTTTTAACGTATTATTTCAAGTTTGGACTTAGAATTTTTGAATAGTCCAATATGTTATACCCATAAATCTTAGTAACTCAAATTTAATTATTTTGTTTTCAAATTTAAAAGAAATGGTGGTTTATTGGGATTTTTGGCTTGCCTAGTATTGAGATATGCGCCATCACGACAAGTGAGATTTTGGGTTGTGATACCAAACAAATCCGACATTATATGTATACAAGTTTTAAAAAAAAATTACATAAAAATTATTTTTTGATATGTAATTAATGAATATTTCTTAAACTTTTTCATAGTTCTCGCTTTTAACGTATTATTTCAAGTTTGGACTTAGAATTTTTGAATAGTCCAATATGTTATACCCATAAATCTTAGTAACTCAAATAAAACCCAAAGTAAAACCAAATCAATATTAATGCTAACAAAATAAATTCAATTCAATAGTAGGAATGATAGTATTTAATCTTTTTTTTTTATTTTATATTTTTTAAGTTTTGCATTGTTTAAATAGTGCAAATAGTATTTTTTTTAAAATTATTTAGTCATGTAAGTAATACTTAGTACTTATTAGCCATACATATTAGTCGTACTTATTTTAGTATGACTTAACACTTTTAGATTATGTTCATTTTCATTATGACTTATTTATTAGCTATATTCATTTTATGCGATATTATTATATTTATTGTTGAATATTTTAGTACAATGTCATGGCTTATCTCACGCTATTTTGTATTATTTTTCTGAGTAACACCTTATATAATTGTATCTTAATAGGACCAAAAAAATATTTGGAGTACAAGTTGTATATTTTATACTATTAAGATTTTACCGGAAAAAATTCAAAAAATGCCAAAAAAATCGAGATTGAAAAATTTAATTTTTGTTAGTGGTTTAGTTTATAGATTTAAAAACCCGACATAATTAGTTTAATTTGGTAATTAAAAAACCCGTTCACACCCCTAATATCAATTGAGATGTTTAGTATATGAATTTGGCCTTACTTTAATATTAAGAAAGAAAACTACCTATAATGCTTACACGTGGGAAGATATATTGTTAGTAATGTTTAAAAAATAAAAGTTAGAGTCCAAAGGTCTATAAATAGCTCTAGGTAGTATTCATAGACATCTTAACGCTTCTACTCATCATCCAAAAGAAAAAGTTAAACCGCAAAAAGATAGTAGTAAATGATGATAGACTTGGAGCTTTCAACCTCTTTACTCTTTTGCCTCATTCCTTTCCTCTTCCTCTTCTTCATCAAAACCACTTTAACCAATGTTTTCCCATCCAGTAAATCCACCAGCAAGATCCCAAAATCATATCCAATCATTGGTTCCTATTTCTCAATCTTAGCAAACAAAGACCGTCGAATTCAATGGACTTGTGATGTTATTCAAAACACTTCCAACTTAACTTTCACTCTCAATCGTCCTTTCGGTTTTCGCCAAATATTCACAGCTAACCCCTCCAATGTCCAACACATGCTCAAAACCCAATTTCACATTTACCAAAAAGGTAATGTTCTTAAAACAACTATGGCTGATTTTCTTGGTGATGGCATATTTAATGTGGACGGTGACATTTGGAAGTATCAAAGACAAGTTGCAAGCCATGAGTTTAATACAAAATCTCTTCGCAATTTCGTTGAAACTGTTGTTGATACAGAACTCAACGAAAGGCTAATTCCAATTCTTGCTACTGCTGCTGCCAAAAAAACAGTTGTTGATTTTCAAGACATTTTACAAAGGTTTGCTTTTGATAATATTTGTAAAATTGCTTTTGGGTATGATCCTGCTTATTTATTACCATCACTTCCTCAAGCAAAATTCGCAGTTGCTTTTGAAGAAGCTGTTAGGCTAAGCAGTGAAAGAGTCAATGCTATTTTCCCCTTTTTATGGAAAATCAAGAGAAAATTGAATATTGGGTCCGAGAAAAAATTCGGGGCAGCTGTTGATGAAGTTCGCCAATTTGCTAAAGAGCTCGTGAAAGAAAAACAAAGAGAACTCAAAGAAAAAACATCGCTCGAATCAGTGGATTTACTATCAAGATTTTTAAGCACTGGCCATTCGGATGAGAACTTTGTTACAGATATTGTTATAAGTTTCATTTTGGCTGGCCGTGACACAACATCTGCTGCTTTAACATGGTTCTTTTGGTTAATTTCTGGACACCCAGAAGTAGAAAGTCAAATCTTGAAAGAGATCAAAGCAAAATCTGAATGTCCAGTGTATGATGAAGTGAAAGACATGATTTACACACATGCTTCACTTTGTGAAAGCATGAGATTTTACCCACCAGTTCCTATAGATTCTAAAGCTGCAGCAGAGGATAATATTTTGCCAGATGGTACTTTTGTTAAAAAGGGTACAAGGGTAAGTTATCATCCCTATGCAATGGGAAGAGTGGAGAAATTATGGGGAAAAGATTGGGCAGAGTTTAGGCCAGAGAGGTGGTTAGATAAGGATGACGTGTCAGATAATTGGACTTTTGTGGCCATGGACACGTATACTTATCCTGTTTTTCAGGCGGGACCAAGAATTTGTTTAGGAAAAGAAATGGCATTTTTGCAAATGAAGAGGGTGGTGGCTGGTGTTTTACGGCGGTTCAAGGTGGTTCCGGTTGTAGAAAAAGGTGTTGAGCCGGTCTTCGTGTCTTACCTCACTGCGAAAATGAAAGGTGGTTTCCCTGTGACAATTGAAGAGAGGAACAGTACGAATCTTTGATCTTTCAGCTGTGGCCAAAAAGTACGAAAGTAAAGGTTTTTATTGCTTCTTCCCGCTTACTTAAAGCATTTATTTTTTGGTTTTCCGCTATCTGTATTGGAGCCCGTCAATATTTAGATTCGCTCCGCGTAGGACCCTATTCGGAAGAAGCACTTTCTATCAATAATTTTTTTATACTCAGAATTTGAACTTGAGATCTCTGAGTAATATCATCCAGTGCACCACATCTTTTGATGGTTATTTAAGTGTTTGGATTTTGTGATATTTATTTATGTTTGTATAAAGTTGCTTTATAAGAAGTGAGTATTATTTATTACAGTATTGTTCTTCATTATAATTTATGTGATACTTTTTATTTTTTTAAATTTAAATTATATAAGTTTAAAATTTTAAATTTATTTTTTAGTATATTGACATGAGAAAAATTATAATTTATAATATTTTAATATAATTTTTAGATATTTAAATATTAAATTGATCTGATTCAATTTAACTTTAAATATTAATCAACTTGACCGGGACGAAGGGAGTATTATTATTTGTTATGAAATTCAACGAATCCGCTAGAAATCTTTTTTGTTTCTTTAAGCAAAAAGGAAGCCCACTAATTTAATGGTGCTAAATATAAAAGCTTGTTAAGTGCTTTACAACCTTTGAGTCCAAGCAAGTGAAATTGTTTAAACAAGAGTAAAATCTACTGAAGCACTTTAATATTTATTTGATCCATTCATTTTTAATTGTCCACTATTAACTTCGCACATTCCTTAAAAAATAATAACTAAAATACATAATTTACCATGATACCCATATTAATTGGTGTATAGTATTAATGGATTTGGAATGAGAAATTAATACCAAGGGCAAAACAGGTAAAACAAAAATATGATTCTCTTGATATGCGAAAAGTGACAAGTAAAAATGAAAATTTATTTTTAGAATACTTGACAAATAAAAGTGAACGGAGGGAGTAATGTCATAACCCAAAATCCAACTAGTCGTGATTGCATCTAACCCAACCCGCTAAGTAAGCCAATTAACAACTATCTAATTTAATGAGATTTATTAAGACAAATGAATGATGAAATAGCTGAACCTTTATACATTTCTTAAGGACTGGTAGTACAAATCATGAGCTTCTAAGATTTAGAATTTACAAAGCTGGTATGAAATAAAATATATCATCTGTTTAAAATATACATGAACAAATTAAAATTCTAAAGCTACTAAGATCAAGAGGCAGCTATGACCGGAACGTAGGTACATCTTCAAATCCAACTCCCGCCATACACAGCAACATCCAACATCTGCACGCAAGGTGGAGCAGAAGTGTAGTATGAGTACAACCGACCCCATGTACTCAATAAGTAACAAACTTAACCTTAGGTTGAAAGTAGTGACTAGCTTGGACAAGGTCAGAGTCCAACACCAACACCCAGGAACAACTCATAATAATATAACTAAAGCGGTACAAGTAATAACTCAAAGATATAATGCTCAGCTCGTTCACAGTTCCGGAAACTAGGCATATTTTTCAAGTATAACAGTAAAACCCAAATCTTTTACCGAAATCACCAAAATATGAGTAAGTTTGTAAAATTGTGATTTTTTCCAAAATTTTCAACAGGTAATTGTTTCATTATCAGATGGCATGAGGAAAGTACATCTCTATGCCTACATGTCAATGTGTATGAGAAGTCATGAATGACGTAATGCAGTACATCATGAGAAAAATGCATCTCTATACATGTATGTCAAGTGTGCATGTCGAATGCAATGCAACACAGTGATAAAACCATATGCATACTCTCAGAGTATCAATTCACTCAGTCCTCACAGTAACTCGGCCCTTCCAATCACTCAATCCTCCCAATCACTCGACACTCGCTCTTGGCACTCTCGCTCAGTAGGTACCTCGCTCACTGTGGGTGTGCAGACTCCAGAGGGGCAGATCCAGCCCAAACGCTATAATAAGCCAATCATGTCATAAATCAATAAAGTCTGTTTGCGGCGTGCAGCCCGATCCCACAAATATCCTCACAATCAGGCCCCCGACCTCACTTAGTTATTAATCTCTCCAATCTCTCGGCCTCACAAATCTTATGTCAATCGGTCCAAACAATGATAATATGATGTGAGACAAATGATAACGGAGACTGAGATATGATATGCAATGAATGAGTATGACTAATAGCCTGTTTGGCCAAGCTGAAAAAATCAGCTTATTTTGAGAATTGCTTTTTTCAAAAGTGCTTTTCAAAAAAATAATTTTGGAGAAAAGCAGTTTGTGTGTTTGACTAATCAATTTGAAAAACACTTTTGAATAATAATTTGTGTTTAGCCAAGCTTTTCAAATAGTATTTTTATGTGTCAAATTACAAATAAGGACATGAAAAAATTTGCTTAATAGTTAATATTATATAAGTAGATAAATAATTATAAATATTTATTATTAAAGATAATAATTAAATTTTTTATTTTATTTAAGTAAAATATAAAAATAAAATTAAAAAGCACTTTATTATTCAAGATAATTTAAATATATCAAAAATCATCCAATAAATATGAAAGTTCATTCCAAAAGTTATTTTATATTACTTAATAGTTTAAATTAAGTAAGGTTATTTTGGTATGTATAATATTTGCAAAAGGTATTTTTGGTAGGAAAATAAGTCAAAACTGCTTCTGCTTCTGGAGAGAAGCTACTTTTTCTGCTTCTTCAAAACTGCTTCTGCTATTATCCAAAAGCATTTTTTTTTCAAAAAAGGCTTGGCCAAACACCTCAAATTGAAGAAAAAAGTACTTTTGGCATGGTGAGAAGCTTGGCCAAATAGGCTATAAGTATGTAATTGCAATTTAAGCAAATAGTTCAACAATAGAAATGACTTCAGTGGGTCCCAACAAGATAAGCATGTAGCCCAAACATGGATCACAACTCAATTACACTAGCACGTAGAAATCTCATGGATAAAGACAAGATTAGGTAACTACAGAGTACCACAGAAATAACCGAGTCATAATTCACACGGTGCACGCCCACACGCCCGTCACCTAGCATGTGCGTCACCTCAACACCAAACACATAACACGTATATTCGGGATTCATACCCTCAGCACCAAATTTAGAACTGTTACTTATCTTGAACAAGCCAAATTCAATACCGGGCAAGCCAAACGATACTCAAAACATGCCATCCCGCGCGTATCGACCTCCGAACGACCCGAAACTAGCCAAAGGTAATTCAAATACATCAAATAATTCCTAAGGAAATAATTCCAAATGATAAAGGTCAAATCTTTAATCAAAAGCCTAAAGTCAACCAAAATGTCAAACTCGGGCCCGCACTTCGGAACCCGATGAAACTCATAAAATCAGATAATCCATTTAATTACGAGTCCAACCATACTAGTTTCACTTAAATCCGACTCCGAATCGATGTTCAAAACTAAAAAATTCACTCTATGTAACTTTAGATAAAACCCCCCCAATTTCTCTTAAAACTTCATAATCCAATTACCAAAAACGAATATAGATTCACGAAATATAATCAAAACCGATGTAGAACACTTACCCCAATTCATGTGATGAAAATCGCTTAAAAAATTGCCTCAATCCGAGCCCCAAATCTCAAATTATGGTAAAAGAACCAAAACCTCGAAATATATAGAATCTGCCGAGCATTGTTCGCATTTACGAACCAATTTACGCTTCTGCGGGCCCGCGTGTACGACCCAACCTTCGCTTCTCCGAACAGGCCCAAACTCAGTAACCATCGCTTCTGCGCAAAAATTTTCGCATTTGCGACCCCTCGTCAACAGTCCATTTCCACTCATGCGATAAAATGTCTGTATCTGCGCCTTCGCAGATGCGAAGAAAACTCTGTATTTGCGGCCTCCTGCCTAGTAGTGCTCTTCGCTTCTGCGCTCATGGTCTCACTTCTGCGGCCATCACATCTGCGCAATACTAGTCGCGGGTGCGGAACTTCAGAACCAGCAACCCCAAAAAATTCAACTTAGTCCAAATATTATCCGAAACTTACCTGAGCCACTCGGGACCCCGTCCGAATATACCAACAAGTCCTATAACATAATACGGACTTACTCAAGGCCTCAACTCACACATAACAACATCGAAACGACGAATCGTACCACAATTCAAACTTAAATGAACTTTGAATTTTTAACTTTCAAAACTCGCGCCGAAACATATCAAATCAACCCGGAATAAACCCAAATTTTGCGCACAAGCCTCAAATGACGTAATGAAGCTTTCCAATTCCCGGAACCACAATTCGAATCCGATATCCTCAAAGTCAAATCTCGGTCAAACTTATGAACTTTCCAAACTATCAAATTTTCAACTTTCGCCAATTAGTGCCGAAACCTTCTAGAAATATCCAAATGTAAATCCGGGCATACGCTCGAGTCCAAAATCACCATCCGGACCTAACAGAACCATCAAAACTCCAATCTGAGGTCAAATACTATAAAGTCAAACTCGGTAAACTCTTCCAACTTAAAGCTTCAATCATGAAATTCATTCTTCCAAATCGATTTCGAATAACTTGAAAACCAAAATTGACGATCCACGCAAGTTATAATACATCATACGGAGCTACTCATGACCTCAATTACCGAGCAAAGTGAAAATTTCTCAAAACGACCGGTCGAGTCGTTACATTCTCCCCCACTTAAACATACGTTCTTCCTCAAATATGCCCAAAGTCATTCCAAAGTCATCAAACCGCCGTGTAACCTTACCATGCACATACCCGGGGGTGATCCCACATCACACTAATCCATATAAGCCTGACGACACAACCTAGTTGAAGACCTTTAATTCAACTTCAGCCCATAAACCTTAGAGTTCAATTTCCAACATCCGAAATTTCCTGTAAGACCTGAATCTCGCATCTACACACCGTATAAGCCTGAACAAGCTGCATCAAGCCATAACCATAACCCAAGACACAATCACATGATATACAACATAACTCCAATACTCATAGTAATAACTTTCGATCACAATAGCTACTCAAAACAACCCAATACCGGTAATAAACCTCATATCGAACAAAACCCCATTCTCTAACCTTCGTATACTGCCGGTGATGAAAGAAACACGAAGAAACTCGTAACCACTTATTAGATCAACAAGTCGCGGACTCCTTCGACAAGAACTATAGCCAATTTCTAAGCCGATCAGCGACATCCTTCCAAATATACCGCAATCAAATCCGATAGCACTCATTCTAGGTCCGATGGCCTCATCTTATCAAACATAGCCTCCCTACTGACATGCCACACCAATTCAACCTTAAGCCACAAACAGTGCAATCCATGCACCAATACGCAACAATTCAAATGCACCAAAAAGTAGGAAATGACTCAAATGAGAGGACCGTCCCGCAAACTCAACAAGTACCACCACAACCGCAATGCTATGAACCCATCATACATAGTAGAACCAAGACACACTAATCTAACACAAAGGATCACATCTCAACATAATTCTGCTGCAATGCATGACCCCATCCAAACACTGGTCCATATGAAATACCTCAAGCCACAATGCTCCAAATCAACAACCACATGCAATTTGACATCAAGTACACAAAGTGAATGGCCATAACCATGAAGAAGCAAACAATACCGTATACCACAACCAGAAAATAGCATAACCAAGGCACAATCAACCATTCCACACCCCAATCACCATCTCGCTCGAATTCCGCTATAAGACCCAAATAGAACCGCACCATGTGTGCATATAACCAACAAATCACAACCCTCGTAGCATAGAGAAGTAACACATAGATCATATCAGAACACGAATAAGCTCAACTCTAACCAAATGGCACATCCCTCAACAATAACAATACTGAGTCAACCAATCCGACTCGGTGTAGAATACACATCCTCATTGGGCCTACCAATGGGCCCCAAATCAACTCTGGTCATCTACAAATAGATAAATAACCTTCCGAAAGTCCACAATGACCTAACCATAACACATATCATCATCTGGCTAGCTTTGGCCACATTTTCACAGTCCACAACCACGAAATAGTCTGCTTCTGAGAACTTCCAGTCTCTAAATACATAGAACACATGAGTCACCATATCTGATCTATGCTCCACCGCCCGAATGTCTAACATATCTCTCACACATGATCATCCCGCGAGGAATGTATCTATAATTCCTTCGTGCCACATAGCAAAGTATGAATATCAGCTGTCGATCAACCAGGCGTGTATCGCAATACCAATGAAACATCCGTAAGTCAAAACACAGTGCACCTTCTGAATGTACACTCTACTCAGGTAATACCAATTAGTGCCAGTATCCGAAATTGATGTGCTGCATAAACACATGATCTTCCTTTTGGCATTGAATCGTATACTTGCACATGCAAATCCCCATATCAAACCACACCTCATCTATCATGCCATCATATGAAAGTACGAGAATCTCGTAATCAACTCTGAGTCACAAGCAAAATACATACCCGATCAGCCTAAAACTCTCCATCTGATATCATCCAGGAGAAAATCACAATACACAACATGCTCCTCACACCAGTAGGAAACATCCATCTCAAATCATGGTAGAAACCATCGAAAACTCTTCGAAACCCATTTGCACATAAGCAAACCATCAGAACTAAATCTCTCTAACTCAACCAAGCCACGCGACTCGCCAAACCCAAGAGTATAGCCACAAAACACCTGTAGAAACTCACCACATCATAAGTACCCAAAGAACCGATCCTATCCATTACCGTGCTGATCCAACCTACTACCAAGTTATACTATTTCTCCGAGTTCCTTCTGAATTACCCTCAAGGTGACACTTCTCCTTGCCACAACACCACGATCTTTAACCGAAAATTACCACACGAGATCCTAGCATAAAACCACACCGCCCTGAGGCCCATAAGCCGTCGTATTCCCTCTTAAGCACCCCAAAAGTACCACAACCGAGACACCCACTCTGAAGAGACCTTTTGTGAATCTAAAATCTTTTCCTTCACCTTCCTGATACTGAAATTTATAATCCATAATGATATAGAAATACCACGAGTCTCGACACCATCCAATGTAAATCTTAGATTCTAGTCATATACAAATCCTGAAAATTCCCCATTGCTACATATAACTCTTGAATCCATTAGAACCTTCTCGAGAGTCATCCACTCTGCTCAAATCTCAACTGCACCGCCTAAACGGGCCGACTGACCTGTGCCCCATTGGCTCAATTACACCCAAAGAAGTAATCTACACCTCTAAGCAACCAGGTGAATCCCTTTTCCTTAGTACATCACATCTACCACGAACAACAAACCCGAATCATTCTAGGATTACTATATATCCATCATGTGTAGCATAACCCGTATCCAGAAATTCCTTTACTCGAGTCATCCTCGATCTCAACCTCTGCAAGTCATATCTGATTCACAAGCATGCCTCAAACCGAAACCAGTACAACACATAACCATGTAATCAAATCGTCGATAACAGACTCCCCCACTTGGCTCTAAGCCGTAGGACAAAACACTTAATAACTCATAATACCCATACTCTATTACTGCCATAATCTCGCACCGAAATTCAGCTCAATCCTTCATAAGCTCATGTAACACAAACCATCTAATACTTCAAATCATTTGCAAATCTCGATTTAATCCTTGTGACAGTCAGGTCAAATTTCTCAACCAATCCAAACTCAAATCTCAACACCTATAACCCACTGGTAGAAAAGAAACCCTCCTCACAACATCATAAGGATCACACATCCGTAAATTATCCCGCAGGTTATAACCTACATGCTTAGCCTCAAACTGACATCTCTCTATACCCTTTCACAACCACAACTACTACACAATCACTTAATCTTCCTGAGTCTGAACTCATCAATAAGACATGAGAATCTAATTCGTTCCACAGTTAAACAACATGAAAGATCCTTCAATACACTCATAACTCGAGACTATACGTCACATCCAAAACAAAATTAAGCACCCAATAGTCCTTTTCACATCCCAAGCAAACTCATCCCATCACATCCAAACCATTTGAACACACCCCACAGTCACATCATACTCATCATATAGCCATTCAACCACTCATCGAGTCGTAAATTCCACTCATAGAGACACTACCGGACATATAAGTCCAAAAGCATGTGCTCACACAACTGAAATCCCCGTGCTCAAGCTACAGTCAAAACCCGGCCTCAAGTCCCCCAGACTGGCCCATCATCAGCACACAGAAATCAAATCTTGCACCTCATCCATAAAATCACAAGCCATCGATGTACAGCTGATACCGAGCACTCACATGCGCATACGAGTGCGTGGAAGGAATTCCAAGAGTTACACTTCAAGTTGAATCAATGTCGCACGATAAGAAAAGAAAGATGGGAAGTTTATCCTAAATGCCCTGTAGCCTCTCGAAGATAGGTATGGACGTCATCATACCGATTCGCAAAACTATACTAGGCACTTGCTTATGACTCGCAAAACTTGTCACGACCCAAAATCTAACTAGTCGTGATGACACCTAACCCAACCCACTAGGTAAGCTAATTAATAACTATCCAATTTAATGAGATTTATTGAGACAAATGAATGATGAGAATGCTTCTTTGATGTCCAAAGTTTGTATTGTATGGGTGATAAATACATGTGCATGTTGAGAGAACTAAACTTCATACTTCTGTTATACTTAATATATTACAGAAGAATGTTTCTTTGATGTCCAAAATTTGTATTCTAGGAGTAATAAGTGCATGTGCATGTTGAGAGAACTAAATTTAAGGTCGTTCTTAAAATGCATAACTTCAATATTCTAATGACTTGATCTTTTATATTTTAATGCATGAATTTGGGTGTATTTTGTTGATGCGATTTAATATATATTTTACTTTTAGGTGGTTAAATAATTTATAAATACTTAAGACTCTTCTTTTGAATATCAACATTGTGAAAAACTAAAGTTGATTTTTTGGAAGGTATGGAAGACTGGGGATGTAGTTATTGAATCAGTCTAACTACAAAATATGGAAGACTTGTATGGAGTCATACCTTGTTGGTGAATATTTGTGAGAAGTTGTAAATAAGAGTAACACAAGTCCTCCTTTTTATGCACCAAAAAATAGCAATGTGCGTAAGAAGTGGAAGCAGATTAATGCTAAGGCGGAGTTTATCCTAAAGAGGTATAACGACCCAGCCGATTGTTTTGAGTGTTGTATCCCTGTTCCCCCATTTATTTCTTATTTTATGATCAATTGTCATTATGTGACTTGCCGGGATAGTTGGTTCGGTTTCGGGGATATTTCGGAATGAGTTGAGACACTTACTCTCAAGGTTGGAAGCTTAAGTTGAAAATATTGACCGGAAGTTGACCTATGTATAAAAGGCTCCGGAATAGAGTTTTGATGGTCCCAATAGTTCCGGAGGATTATTTTGGACTTAGGAGTGTGTCCGGATAGTGATTTGGAGGTTCGTAGTAGAATTTGGCTTGAAATGACGAAAGTTGGAAAATTAGAAGTTTGGAAAGTTGAGAAGTTTGACCAAGAGTTGACTTTGTGATTACCGGGCTCCAATTTTTGTTCCAGAAGTTAGAGTAGGTCTGTCATGTCATTTATGACTTGTGTGCTAAATTTGAGGTCAATCAGACTTGATTTGATGGGTTTCGGCATCGATTGTAGAAGTTGAAATTTCTTAGTTTTCGTTAGGCTTGAATTGGGGTGCGATTCGTATTTTTGATGTTGTTTGAGGCCTTGACTAATTTTGTATCGTGTTTTTGGAATTATTGGTATATTTGGTTGAGGTCCCGGGGGGCCTTGCGTTCGTTTCGGATGGTTAACGAATTGAATTTGGTTTAAGTGTTATGCTGAGATGCTTCAGATCTGGTGTCATTGCACCTGCGGTGGGATTGGCCGAAGATGCGAAGCCACAGAAACGGCTAAGTTAGAGCAAATGCTAAGATGCGGAAGGTCACTGGGGGTCGCAGGCACGAAAAGCTTTCCGCAGATGTGGATGCGCATTTGCGCTTGGTCGACCGTAGAAGCGGATTTGGGCAGGCAATGCTGGAGTCGCAGAAGCGAGGAATGGTTCGCAGATGCGGTCCCGCAGGTGATAAGCTGAGACCGCAAGTGTGCGAGGTCGGCTGTTAAGTGGGTTTTGCAGAAGTGAAGTTTTCTCCGCAAAAGCAGGAGTGCAACTGCGAGCCCAGGCTCCGCAGGTGCGGAAATGCCTGGGCAGTGTTTAAATTCGAGGGTTCCGAGATTTTTTAATCATTTTGGACTTTGCAAACTCGTATTAAGGCATTTTTGCGAGGGATTTTGAGGGGTTTCTTGAGGTAAGTCACTTTTGATTATTTGTATGCAATAATATTATTTCCCCATTGAATTTTCCACCCAGTTAGTGTCTTTTTGAGGTGGAATTTTGGGAGTTTTGGGCTAGGCATTGGAGAGTGCAATTTGAAGATTTGAGTGATGATTTAGTATCGGAATTTGGTAAATTTGGTATGGTTAGACTCGTGGTTGAATGGGTGTTCGGATTTTGTAACTTTTGTTGGGTTCCGAGACGTGAGCCCGGAGTTGACTTTTGAGTTGACTTTTTGATTTTTGATTTAGAACTTAACATTTTCATATGGAATTGATTTTTATAGCTCGTGTTGATTGTATCGAGTTGTTTGTGGCTAGATTCGAGGCGTTTAGAGGTTGATTCACGATGCAAGGGCTTGTTAGCGGAGTGATTTGATTTGCTTGAGGTAAGTATCATATTTAAACTTGGTTGAGGCACCAGTTCCCTGAATGGTTGTGATAGCCACGCTCTTTTGGGTGCGTACATGCGTGGGGATGAGCCCATGTGCGTGCACCGGGATTATATATTCATGTTTGGGTTGTGCTCGGGCTCTTATAAGCCTAGAATTGACTGTTAAGCTTTAAGCAATGATATCTCACATGTTGTAACAGTTTATGTGGTCTATTTGAGCAATGCTGAGGCTACTTAGAGGTTTAACCCCTGCGAACTTGTTAAATGCGTTTCAGTGATGAAATTGCCGATTTGAGTTGCGATAGCACACTTTGAACATGCCTACACTTTAGCATGTCATTTATACCAATCCAAGGACATGAGAATCTTATTTCATTCATCATATACATGTATACTTGCTTTATTGCTTATGTATGATATGTCTGGACTGAGGGCATGTGACTATGCCAGGCGGATTATGTTATTGGCACGTGTGTTGTCCGTGCAGCACGTGAGTTGTCCGTGCGGATCCATATATTGATATTATTGGCTCGTGAGTTGTCTGTGTCTCACGTGAGTTGTCCAAGCAACACGTGAGTTGTCCGTGCAATGTGTGGGATTTGTATTTTCTTAATCATTTATATGATTTACTTATTTCCTTCCTCTACATGCCATAATACTGTCTGAGCAAGGTATTTGAGAAACTGTGCACATGCACACACGAATTTTCTTCTCACGAAGCTTGATGAGTTGATTTTAAATATTGTTCCGTGCTGTTTTGAAAAGGCAGAATTACACCGGAATAACTAGTATCCTCAATAATTTAACCTTGCCTTATTTATTTATGATACTTATTGAGTTGGTTGTACTCACACTACACCCTACATGTTGTGTGCAGATCCAGGTATTTTCTGGCACGGTGGTTGCTGATCGTGGAGTTTGACCTGATCAGAGATTTTCGAGGTAGTTGCCTTGGCATTTGCAAACCTTGACTCTCATCCCCTATCTCTCAGTTTTACTTATTCTATTCTACTATCTTAGACAGTGTATCGGACTATGTTATTGTATAGATGCTCATGTACTCACTGACACCTGGATTTTGGGAATTTTATATTGAGTTGTGGTGTTTCATCCAGTTTTTATGAGATTCTTATTTACTTAAAACTAATTCAGTATATTTTGGAATTTAAGAAGCTGGTATTTATGAGTTGTCGGCTTGCCTAGTATCATGATAGGTGCCATCATGACACTTATGATTTGAGGTCGTGAAAAGTTGGTATCAAAGCCTAGGTTACATAGGTCTCACGAGTCATGAGCAAGTTTAATAGAGTCTTGCGGATCAGTACGGAAACGTCTGTACTTATCTTTGAGAGGCTGCCGAACCCTTAGAAAAACTTCACATTCTTGTATTCTTGTTGTTCGAACTTGTTGATTCTGGAAATTAAATTTTTGTTATTATATTCTCTCATAGATGGTGAGGACACGAGATACCGGATCGGGCGGATGGCCACAAGTACCACCAGTTAGGGCCACGAGAGGCCGAGGCCGCGGTCGAGGTCGAGGTGTAGCTCATACAATAGCTAAAGCAGCACATGCAGACCCACCAGTTGCTCCAGCTCAGGAACAAATTCTAGATGTGGTTGAGGCAGTGGGACCAGCTCAGGCACCAGCTGTGCCCACTATGATTACAGGCCTTCAGGAGGCTTTGGCCTAGATATTGACTATTTGCACTAGCCTTGCCCAAGCGGTTTCAGTTCTGGCCGCAAGAACCACTTCTCAGGTTGGGGGAGGTACTTAGACTCTCGCCGCCCGTGCTCCTGAGTAGGTGGTATAGGGACTTCAGACACCGGGAGTATTACCAGCCCAGCTGGTTGCAGTTGCTCAGGCCCAGGTGGGTCCCATTATGAGTGATGAGGAGCAAAAGAGAATAGAGAGGTTTGGGAGGCTCCATGCTCCATCATTCAGTGGGGCTGAGTCAGAGGATGATCAGGATTTCTTGGATAGGTGCCAGCAGATTCTTCGCACGACAGGTATTCTGGAGACTAGTGGGGTCTCATTTATTTTTTTTAAACTGGCTGGGGCAACTTTCAGATGGTGGGAGACTTATGGGAAGAGCAGGCCAGTCGGTGAATCACCATTTTTATGGCATTAGTTCTCCATTCTCTTCTTGGAGAAGTTTGTGCCACCGACCCATAGAGAGGAGTTGCGTAGGCAGTTTGAGCAGCTACGCCAGGAGGGCATGTCTGTGACCCAGTATGAGATGATATTTTCTGAGTTGGCTCATCACGCAGTTTGGTTGGTTCCCACTGAGAGGGAGAGGATTAGCAGGTTCATTGATGGCCTAAGCTATCAGTTGCTTTTTGTTATGACTTGGGAGAAAGCATCAGGTGCTAGGTTTGATGAGGTGGTTAACATTGCTCGGCGGCTAAAGTTGGCCCGTAGACAGGAGCGTGAGGAGAGGGAGGCCAAGAGGCCTCATCGTTTGGGTGGTTTCAGTGGTGTTTCTTCTCTGGGTTAGTCCTACCACAATAAGGTCATCCTTATTGGCCCGCTCAGACGGCTTGTCCAGCTCATCGTGGTGCATAAGTTAGCCACGGTTCTTAAAGTGATCATTCGTGTCAGTCATCATTCAGTGCATTACCAACACAGTTTTCTCACCATGCCTTGTCTTCTAAGGTTTCTATAGGAAGTTCTTGGGTTATCAGGAGCAACAACTCCGTTAGAGGAGGGGTTGTTTCAAGTGCGGGGACCTGAGTCATCTCAAGAGGGTTTACCCTAGATTGTTGAGTGGGGTTCCACAGCAGAGTTCTTGGTTGATGATACCAACACCAACAGTTATACCACCCACTCAGCCAGCTTGGGGTGGGGCCCAAGCAACTAAAGGTCGCCCAGCGGGAGAGGCCGATTAGATGGTGGTCAGGCTCGATTCTATGCTATCCCTGCCAGGCTAGAGGATGTTTCTTCAGACGCAGTAATCACATGTATTGTTTTAGTATGCCACAGGGATGCTTCCATATTATTTGACCCTGGTTCTACTTATTTCTATGTATCATCCTACTTTACTCGTTATTTGGATATGCCCCGTGAGTCCTTGGTCTCACATGTTCATGTGTCTACGCCGGTGGGTGATACTATTATTGTGGACCGTATGTATCGGTTGTGTGGTGACTATTGGGGGAGTGGAGACTAGAGTCGATCTCTTATTGCTTAGTATGGTTTATTTCGATGTGATTTTGGGTATGGATTGGCT
This sequence comes from Nicotiana tomentosiformis, assembly GCF_000390325.3. NCBI lineage: Eukaryota > Viridiplantae > Streptophyta > Magnoliopsida > Solanales > Solanaceae > Nicotiana > Nicotiana tomentosiformis. Next base: position 128,127,451 of record NC_090812.1, on the reverse strand, counting down.
CTCTCCATGTCATGCTATTATGGATTGTCACGCTAAGACTGTGGCGTTGGCGATGCTGGGGTTGCCAAGGATTGAGCGGAGAGGTTCTCTAGATTATGTTCCCAGTAACGTGATTTCATATTTGAAGGCCCAACGGATGGTTGGGAAGGGGTGTCTATCATATTTGGCCTTTGTGAGGGATGTTAGTGCTGATACTCCTACTATTGATTCTGTACCAGTAGTCCGAGATTTTTCGGATGTGTTTCCTGCAGACCTGCCAGGCATGCCACCCGATATGGATATTGATTTTGGTATTGACTTGGTACTGGGCACTCAGCTCATTTCTATTCCTCCATATCATATGGCACCAACAGAGTTGAAGGAATTGAAGAGCAGCTTCAGGATCTTCTTAATAAGGGGTTTATTAGGCCTAGTGTCTCATCTTGGGTTGCACGAGTTCTGTTTGTGAAGAAGAAGGATGGTATTATGCGGATGTGCTTCGACTATAGGCAGTTTAACAAAGTTACAATCAAGAACAAGTATCCCTTGCCACACATTGATGATTTCTTTAACCAGCTTCAGGGAGTGAGGGTATTCTCTAAGATTGACATGAGGTCTGGGTATCACCAGTTGAAGATTCGGGACTCAGATATTCTAAAGATGGCATTCAGGACATGCTATGGTCACTATGAGTTCATTGTGATGTCTTTCGGGCTGACCAACGCCTCAACAACATTCATGCATCTGGCGAACAATGAATTTCAGACATATCTTGATTCGTTTGTCATAGTATTCATTGATGATATCCTGGTGTACTCATGGAGTCAGGAGGAGCATGCACAACATTTGAGGATTGTACTACAATGGTTGAGGGAGGAGAAGCTTTATGCCAAGTTCTCCAAGTATGAGTTTTGGCTCAGTTAGGTGGCGTTCTTGGGGTGCGTGATTTTTAGTGAGAGGATTAAGGTGGATTTAAAGAAGATAGAGGCAGTTCATAGTTGGCCCAGACCGTCTTCAACTGCTGAGATTTAGAGTTTTCTCGGCTTGGACAATTATTATCGTCACTTTGTGGAGGGTTTCTCGTCCATTGCAACGTTTTTGACCAAATTGACCTAGAAGGGTGCTCCATTCAGATAGTCGGATGAGTGTGAGGAGAGATTTCAGAAGCTCAAGACTTCCTTGACCACAACTTCAGTTCTAGTTTTGCCTTCAGCGTCAGGATCTTATACAGTGTATTGTGATGCTTCTTGAATTGGTATTGGGTGTGTCTTGATGCAGGAGGGTAGAGTGATTGCATATGCTTCGTGCCAGTTGAAGCCTCATGAGAAGTATTACCCTGTTCATGATTTGGAGTTGGCATCCATCGTTCATGCATTGAAGATTTGGAGACATTATCTCTACGGTGTATCTTGTGAGGTATTTACGGATCATCAGAGTCTTCGGCACTTGTTCAAACAAAAGGATCTAAATTTGAGGCAGCGGAGATGGTTGGAGCTACTAAATGACTATGATATTACCATTCTGTATCACTCCGGGAAGGCCAATATGGTGGCCGATGCTTTGAGTAGGAAGGCGGTGAGTATGGGTAGCCTTGCATTCATTCCTGTTGGCGAGAGGCCGCTTGTGTCAGATGTTCAGGCTTTGGCCAACCAGTTCGTGAGATTAGATGTTTCGGAGCCCAGTCGGGTTCTAGCTTGTGTAGTTTCTCGGTCTTCCTTATATGGTTGCATCAAAGAGCGTCAGTATGATGATCCATATTTGCTTGTCCTTAAGGACACGGTTCATCACGGTGATGCTAAGGAGGTTACTATTGGGGATGATGGGGTGTTGCGGATGCATAGTTGAATTTGTGTGCCCAATGTGGATGGGCAACATGAGTTGATTCTTGAGGAGGCCCACATTTCGCGATATTCCATTCATCCGGATGCCGCAAAGATGTATCAGAACTTGAGGTAGCACTATTGGTGGAGGAGAATGAAGAAAGACATAGTGGGGTTTATATCTTAGTGCCTAAACTATCAACATGTGAAGTATGAGCATCATATACCGGGCGTATTGCTTCAGAGGCTTGAGATTTCATAGTGGAAATGAGTGCGTATCACCATGGATTTTGTAGTTGGGCTCCCACATACTTCGAGGAAGTTTGATGCTATTTGGGTGATTATGGATCGGCTGACCAAGTCCGCGCATTTCATTCTAGTTGGGACTACTTATTCTTCAGAGTGGTTGATTGAGATCTACATCCGCTAGATTGTTCACCTTCATAGTGTGCCGATGTCCATCATCTCAGATCGGGGCACGCAGTTTACATCGCTATTTTGGAGAGCAGTGTAGCGAGATTTGGACACACAGGTTGAGTTGAGAACATCATTCCACCCTCAGACGGACAGACAGTCTGAGCACACTATTTAGATATTGTAGTATATGCTACGCGTTTGTGTCATAGATTTCGGGGGTTCTTGGGATCAGTTTTTGCCGCTTGCCGAGTTTGCTTACAACAACAACTACCAATCGAGCATTCAGATGGCTTTATATGAGGCTTTGTATGGGACACGATGTCGGTCTCCTGTGGGTTGGTTTGAGTCGGGTGAGGTTAGGCTATTGGGTACTGACTTAGTTCAGTTCAGGATGCTTTGGAAAAGGTTAAATTGATTCAGGATCGGCTTCGCACGGCACAATCTAGACAGAAGAGTTATGCCGATTGAAAGGTTCACGATGTTGCTTACATGGTGGGGGAGAAGGTACTACTCAAGTTTTCACCCATGAAGGATGTTATGAGGTTCAGGAAGAAGGGCAAGTTGAGCCCTCAATATATTGGGCTTTTTGAGGTGCTTCATAGGATTGGAGAAATGGCTTACAAGCTTGCCTTTGCGCCTAGTTTGTCGAGTGTTCATCTAGTGTTTCGTGTTTCTATGCTCCGGAAGTATGTCGGCGATCCGTCTCATGTTTTGGACTTCAGCACAGTTCAGTTGGATGGTGATTTGACTTATGATGTGGAGTCGGTGGCAATTTTGGATTGGCAGGTTCGAATGCTGAGGTCTAAGAACATAGCTTCAGTGAAGGTGAAGTGGAGAGGTCAGCCAACCAAGGAGGCTACTTGGGATACCGATTGGGATATGCAGAGAAGATATCCACGCCTATTTGAGACTCTAGGTATGATTCTAGACCCGTTCGAGGACGAACGCTTGTTTAAGAGGGGGAGGTGTAACGACTCGGCCGGTCGTTTTGAGGGTTGTAGCCCAGTTCCCCTCATTTACTACTTATTTTATGCTCAATTGTCGTTATGTGACTTTCCGGGGTAGTTGGTTCGGTTTCGGGGATATTTCGGAATGAGTTGAGACACTTAGTCTCAAGGTTGGAAGCTTAAGTTGAAAAGGTTGACCGGATGTTGACTTATGTATAAACGGCTCCGAAATGGAGTTTTTATTATTTTGATAGCTCCGTAGGGTAATTTTGGACTTAGGAGTGTGTCCGGATAGTGATTTGGAGGTCCGTAGTGGAATTTGACTTGAAATGGTGAAAGTTGAAAAATTAGAAGGTTGGAAAGTTGAGAAGTTTGACCGAGAGTTGACTTTGTATTTTCGGGGCTTGGTTTTTGGTTTCAGAAGTTTGAGTAGGTCCGTTATGTCATTTATGACTTGAGTGCTAAATTTGAGGTCAATCGGAGTTGATTTGATGGGTTTTGGCATCGATTGTAGAAGTTGAAATTTCTTATTTTTTGTTAGGCTTGAATTGGGGTGTGATTCGTGTTTTTGATGTGATTTGAGGCTTAGACTATGTTTGTATCATGTTTTTGGAATTATTGATATATTTGGTTGAGGTCCCGGGGGGCCTCAGGTTCGTTTCGGATGGTTAACAGATTGAATTTGGCTTAAGTGTTATGCTGAGATGCTTCAGATCTGGTGTCATCGCACTTGCGGTGGGATTGGCTGCAGGTCCGGAGCCACAGAAACGGCTAAGGTAGCGCAACTGCTAAGATGAGGAAAATCACTGGGGGTCGCAGGCGCGGAAAGATTTCTGCAGATGCGGATGCGTATTTGCGCTTGGTCGACCGTAGAAGCGGATTTGGCAGGAAGTCCTGGAGTCGCAGAAACGAGGAATGGTTCGCAGATGCTGTCCCGCATGTGCGAAGCTAGGACTGCAGGTGCGCGAGGTAGACTTTTAAGTGGGTTTCGCAGAAGCGAAGTTTTCTCCGCAAAAGCGGGAGCGCAGCTGCGAGCCCAGACTCCGCAGGTGCAGAAATGCCTGGGCAGTGTTTAAATTCGAGGGTTCCGAGATGTTTTTATCATTTTTGAACTTTGTAAACTCGGATTAAGGCATTTTTACGGGGAATTTGAGGGGTTTCTTGAGGTAAGTCACTTTTGATCATTTTTATGCAATAATATTGTTTCCCCATTGAATTTCCCACCTAGTTTGTGTATTTTTTAGGGGGAATTTTGGGAGTTTTGGGTGTTGGAGTATACTTGATGCGTGAAGACGAAACAACTTAAATATATTTCCAATCAAGCTGGTTTTGCTAATTTCTTTTAAACTACACTATCAATGATCAACTAGAGAAAAAAAAAATTAGACATTGACTAATTGTTTTTGGTTGTTTTCATATAGGTAAAAAGGCCTAGGGATGTAACCTTTGCCTAGGTGTTCGACTAATGGGTTTATTATGTTAACACTTGTTTTAGTAATTGGGGTGTATTATAGCTCTCAACTCTAAGTTACCCACTCAATACTTCTCAACCATAGAGTGATTTTGCTCAATTTGGCTTTCTCAAGCCCAAATGAGTATCAAACTAAATAGTTGCTACGAGCTCATGTCAGGTTTTCCCCATCTCTAGTTCAAACCCTTTATTTAGGCTATTCAAATACTTAACTAGCCCAGTTTCTTGTTAGCCAAGTTTTCCTGGACTAGGTCCCTCTTTCTCAAGTAAAGACCAAGTCAAAAAGGCATGAATAAATGTTTGCAACCATTAATTCTAAAATTAAAGTATGAACAAGGCTAAATAACAAACACCCAATCATAAACAAGCATTAAATTAGATACCCATAAGGTTTACACACTAGGGTTCGGTCACAAACCTAGTAACTATCTAGCTTCTCATAGTAGAAAATGAAGATAACAAAGAAGAAACACTAATTAAAGCCATAACATAAAATTAAAATGATACACTATGATGTTTTTGTCCCAAAATGATCAAGAATTACCTAAAATGGTAAACTACAATGGCTACAGCTAAGAAAACTTCAAAACTTGACCTAAAAACATGGTTTACTAATTTTGTAGTAGTTGTACCCAGTGCAACATCATTGGAAGATGTCGGTATGGAATTTCACAGGTGGGCTATCTCATGTGAGCAGGTTAGCGGTTACGCGATTTTGACGAAGTTTCTATGAAGAGTTCTACTTACTACCCAGCAGGAGGTCGAATGAGCGATTGTGACTGACAATTTGGAATGTTCATGAAAATGTTTAATAACGAGAAATTTAGCGGGTTAACAGTGCGAGATCATGGTAATGGAGAAGTATGAATCTTTGTGGGATCTAGATTTATGTTATTGTATCTTAAAGCTAAATGGGGGAGCCCACCGTTTACGATTGGATCGCGTGGTTGTCTGCTTGTGCAATTTCTGATTATCAGTGAATTGATGGATTATTTATGACTAAAAAAAGAAAAACATATCAGGGGTAATTCGAGCAAAGAACTTGATGGATGTGTGCTATACTTCGCCTTATCGATTCATGTGCAAGTTTTGGGAAGACTCATAGTTTATGCTTCTTGTGGATGTGATGTACAAGGAAAAGAATTCATGTAGTTGCTTCCTTGGGAGTGTTCATGTGCTAATAGAGCGTTGGAGTTGATTATGTTCGGGACCAGATCAGAGTGGTTGCCTCTCAATGGTGGTTCTAATGGGTTCAAGGATGTAAGCGTGGTGTCTAAGGATTTTGGGTTCGTTGTGTGGTTGAAAAATTGGGATCTTGCAGCAGAGTGTGAAGGATACTTGGTGGATTTTCTATGTTATCATCGGGTCTGCAGGGCAGTATTAGAGAAATGGGAGAAACAGTTTCGGATTCGCAGAAAGTCTTTCCGAATGGGTGTACTAGCTGGAGATGCTATTGTGCGCGTAAGGAGGGTTTGAGATGGTTCATGGGTATTGAGAAGATGTGGTCTGGTGAGTTGGGCCACTCGGGATAAGTGTTGTTGGGTTTCGTTATGTTTTGAATGTTGCTATTATTATTTCTAAGGCAAGTCAAGAGTAAATTGGAAGAAATGGGGTCAGTTAGTAATGGTTGAATCAGCCTGAGTGGGGCATTGATCAGTTCCTTCGGTGTGTTTAGTTATACATGTGGTTTGTGGTTGTACGTGCGGGCTTGACAACCACCGTAATTTGATTGATTTGGGAGGTATTTGATTCAAATGGCCTTGTTATGTAAATATATCCCGGAAGAGTAATGGCGGTTTAGACCACGACTTGAGGTTTGTATTTTCTACGGTCGTGGGAATTCAATTGCGTGTTGCAATGGTTCTTATTAAATGAGTTAAGTGAAAGGTTTCTAGCCAATGAAGTGTTTATTCTTCTAGGGGTTCAGGGGTCATGATGAAGTTCTTGTACTGTCGCATAGCGGCATGACAGGTGCAGTGAGCGATATGGAAATTGGAAGTTGAGAATCAAGGTTACAGTTCAATTTTGTTAGGAATGTCCCGAGCTCGGAGGAGCGGGGGAAAGAATTCAGATGTTTAGAGTAATCTGGAATTATCTTAGTGTCGCATGAGAATGGTGTTCTGTGGAATAGGCATTGTGTATTGATTTTCGGATTCGTGATTTGCTTTACAGAATTAACACGGTTGGTGGTATGGAGGTGCAGACTTTGCTAGCTGGTGCAGAAGGTCGTGGAAGCGTATCCCACAGGAAAATTGTATAAGTGTGACATGTTAGTCACTTGATTGTTAAGGATTGAAACCAAGTATGGAGATTCTGGTATTATCGCTAATGTGTGAGTTTATGCCTGAAAGGTGCTTTATTCCTTTGGTTGTGGACTGTGGGAGTTTGTTCCGGATTAGACGACTGCACTTGTGTGTCATGAATAGGGACATTGTGGATCCTTGAAAAGTTGTTGGCCCAGTATGGTATGATCAGAATCGGCATGAGGGCCGTTGGTGGGTCTAATGTGAATGTGTGCTCTACGTCAGGTCAGATGTGTTCATTCGGCATAACATTGCTTACAGAGGAGTCTTTGGGCGTTGGATGTTATTCCCGTCGTTAGCTATTCCATGTAATACTCTATTATGCCAGGTGGGTTGTGAGGCAGCTTGATTATTCGCACGTGTGTTGTGATCCCGTGTAGCTTGTGGTGTTATATGAGTAGGATGGCTCTAAAGATGCAAGTCATTTATTGCACCTTAGGCGTGCTTGGGATTTTGTAGCGTATGGCGCTATCCGTCTTCCCATGGTTGTACTATGCACTTGGCGTGCTTGTGGCCGATTTTCGGGCATTTTGTAAGTATAAGAATTACATCTTGAAGGGTGTTTCCTTATTGATTGTTATGTGTGGATCGGGTGGCATGCCGCCACAGGTACATTGTTTAGATCGGATGGCATGCCAGCACAAGTATGTTGTGTGGATCGGGTTGCGGCCGCAACCATATCATGTTTGGATCGGGTTGTACGCTGCAATAGTGTCATGTTTGGATTAGGTTGCACACCGCAACAGTGTCATATCTGGATCGGGTTGCACGTCACAACAGTGAGATGTTAAGTATGATCCCTTATACTTATTTTTTGTACCTCGTTTCCCATCTCTGAGATAGAGCCATAGCATCGGTTTGGCCGTTTTATTCGTTGCGCAGGTTGGATGGTTCTTCCCCAGAGTTCGTTCTTCCCTATGGGTCAAATTCGAGTTGTATCTTGTTAGGGTATTGATGGCGTCATATAAGATTTTAGACGGTATTTGAGGTGGCTTATTGCCCGAGCAGCTTGTACTGGGTGAGACGAGGTTATTGGACCTGAGATCAGTGCGATCAGATTTATGTAGGGTATATTAAAGACGAAATATCGTTATTCAGTTCAGAATGAGGTAATGGTTCTTGCCGGGAGGAAGGACTCCACGATTTATTGATTCGACAGGTGGTTATGAGTTTCTATGCATCTCTTTCGTCGTGGCAGTATTACGAGATTTGAAACATGGCTTATATGTTTTATGAGGTGTATTGCGAGCTTCGGATTCGTAAAATTGTAGCTATTGTGGTCGGATGACATTATTATGGGCAAACAACTTATGTGGTGCATGGTGGGATTTCAACATAGGTTCATGATGATGTTTTGGTATAGTGTGTAGTGATTGATACGGTATTCGTATGTTAGAATCGGGTCTCGTGGAGAATTCCAGATGTTGGAATTTGGTTCTAAGGCTTGTTAGCTAAGGTTATAGGGAGGATTTTCAGTCCGGCTCGAGAAAATGTGCTAACATGGGTTGTGGTGGCACAGGTAGGTACATGAGGTGTTAAACAGTGATTTTGGACAACTCCGGAATAGTTCTTGGCACGTTCGAGGACGAACATATGTTTAAGTAGGGGAGAATGTAACCACCCGACCGGTCATTTTGAGATCTAGCACGTCGTTCGGCGGTTTGAGGCCTTGAGTAGTTTCACTTCATATTTTATGACTTGTAAGCGTAGTCAGAATCGAATTTCGGGAAGTTTAAAGTTGATTCAGATAGAAAATTCTAAATTAGGAAGCTTTAAGTTGGAGGAGTTGACTAGAGGTTTGACTTTTGAGTAAACAACCTCGGAATCGGGATTTGAAGGTTCCAATAGGTTCGTATGATGATTTCGGAGTTGGGCGTATGTTCGGGTTGAGTGTCGAGTGGTCCAAGAGCATTTCAGTGCTTATTATGGAAAGTTGGCATTTTGTAAGTTTAAGAATTTCTAAAGTTTGATTTGAAGTGAATTTTAGTGTGATCGATGTTTGTTTGGGATTCCGAGCCTTGGAATAGGTTCATTTCGTGATTTGTGACTTGTACGTAATGTTTGGCGTCATTCCAGAATATTTTTATATGATTCGGACGCGTTCGTCGAAGTTTGGAAGTTTGAAAGTGAAAGAAAGATTTTGATTGTCGATTCATGATTTTAATGTTATTTGTGGCATTTCGAGGCTTTGGATAAGTTTGTATAATGTATTGGGACTTGTTGGTGTGATTGGACGTGGTCCCGGGGGACTCAGGTGTGATTCGAGATTGTTTCGGACCAAGTTTAGATGTTTTGATCCTGCTGGTGCGCTGGTGTGCTTCGCGATCGCGAAGAGAGTCCCACGATCACGAAAGAGGCTGATGAAGGGCCGCTGTTTTTCTCTTCGCAAACGCGAGGAGGCTCATGCAAACGCGAGGTGGCTCACGCAAACACGGAGAAGTACCTGGTCTTACTTCGCGAACGCGAAGGCTTAATCGCGAATGCGAAGAAGGCTGGGAGGGGGATGGATATGAGGCAATAAGGCCTTCACGAATGCGAGGGGTGGAGCGCGAACGCAAAGGGCAGGGTCAGCTGGGCATCACGAACGCGGTCAGGTCGTCGCGAACGTGTAGAATAGCTGGGCAGCTGGGAGGAGTTGTCCTTCACAATCATGAGGCTTTTTTCGCAATCGCGAAGAAGAGCGGGCCTGTGCAGATTTGATTTAATACAGGATTTGGCTCATTCTCGCTTATTTGTTTCACTTGGTTGGGCGATATCTGGAGCTTTTGAAGAGGAGATTTCATCATCTATTATGGGGTAATTTATTTCCACTTGTTGTGAGATAAATACGTGAGTTATATATGGATTTAAACATGAAATTTTGTAGAAATTGTGGGATTTGAAAGAAAACCTAAAATTTGGTGTTTTTGGATTTTGATCATGAAATTGCACATGGAATTGAGAATAAATTATACATTTGAGTTCGTAATGCTATGGGTAATGTTTATTTTCGAATAATTTTAGAATTCGGGCACGTGGGCCCGAGGGTTGACTTTATTGACTTTTAGAGCGGAGTTAAGAATCATTATAAATTATTAAATTATATGCATTGGAGTATATTTTGATTGAGTTGTACATTGTTTGACTAGTTTCAGATCGTTTGGATTTGAGTTGAGGTGTTAGAGAGGCGTTGGAGAAGGTTATGTAACTTCGGAGCGAGGTAAGTCTCCTATCTAACCTTGTGAGGGAGATACTATACCCTAGGTGATGTAATTGTTATGTGCTACTAGTTGTGGGTGGAACATATACACGAGGTGATGAGAGTCCGTACGTAGCTAAAGCATATTTATGTCCGGGTAGACTTAGGACTTTATCATGTAATATTTTAATTATTTGAAATCATTCTGCTGGCTTAATTAATTGAATTTATAATTAAAATTGATTTATAAATACACACACACACACACACACACACACACACACATATATATATATATATATATATATATATATATATATATATATATATATATATTTTACACTGAGCCTTATCACCTTGAGTTATTGACAAATTATTTGAGAAACGATAAAGGTTATATTCACTTTATGCTCATGTACTGTATTGTAAGCACGTGTCTCGTAATTCAATAATTCCCTTCTTTTCTTGTGGAGTGGGCCGAACACCTCGGCAGTATAATAGATGCATCTATGGTTCGTGCCGCTTGACCCTCGGCAATGTACACATTATTCTGGATCAGGCCGAACGACCTCGGCATAATCGTGCGTTATATCGATGGCAGTCCGAACATTCACGAGATTATCTTTCCACTGATGCCTGGCATTTTATATGGTATTTCTTATCTATTTGATACTGACACTTGATACATCTGAGTTGTTGAGGTAGAATACAAGACTAAGAAATTCATACTTTAAAAGAAATATTTGGAAGATTAGGTAACTTACAGTTTTACCCCATTATTGTTGTGTGCTTCACATCTCCTTATGATTTATTCCATTGCTTTATTGGACCTCTAGTAAGTGTCGATGTCGACCCGTCGTCACTACTTCTCCGGGGTTAGGCTAGATACTTACTGAGTACACGTTGATTTACGTAATCATGATACACTTCTGTACTAAATGTGCAGGATCCGACAGGTTCAATTGGTGGTTATTTTGGCGCGTAGGCACAACTGTTAAGGAGACTTTATAGTGAGCTAAACTCCAGGTTACATATCGCAGCCCACAGAGTCTCCATCATACTATTTACTTTATCTTGTCTTATTCACATTTCAGACAGATGTTGTATTATTATTGTACTCCTTAATAAATGCTCATGCACTTGTGACACCGGATTTTGGGATGTTCTAGAATTTGTTTATGGTTTGCTTAACCTCGATACACTTTTACTTGTATATTATTTAAATTGTATTTATCGACGACTTTAACGCATTTATGTCTCAACCAAACAAGATTCATGATTTCGAAAATAATAAAATGAATAATGAAGTTGTTAATTCATCGTTGGCTTGCTTAACGACGACGTTGGGCGCCATCATGACCTGTAGTGGGTTTTGGGTCGTGACACCCGGGCTCCAAATCAAACATTCACACAAGTGTAATAATATCATATAAATTTTTTTGCTACCTCAAATCATCACAATAACATTAAACAACAATAATTGATTATCAAAACTCAAGATTTCAACTTGAAAGTTCATTTTTCACAAATTTTCACATAATGCGTCGAAATGCGCTCGGGTCAACCCCGACCCCCCAAAAAAGTGTGTAAAAGTCTAAAAATATCATACGAACCTACCGGAATCGTCCAAAAACTGATCCGAGGTCGTTTACGAAGAATGTTGATCATGGTCAACCCAAATGCCATTTTAAGTCAAAAATCACTTTTTCTTCAAATATTTACGTAAAACCTTTCCGAAAAAGACACGGACCACACACGAAAATCAAGAATTATCAAATGAAACTAATGGAGATCTCGGAACACAAAAATAAAGCTAGTACTCAAAATGACCTATCGGGTCGTCACATCTTTTGAAGCGTGACAATAACTGTGAGACCAACATTTACATTCCCGTTATCTTCTATTGTGTGACTCAAGAACTCGTCACTCTTAGTACTTGTGTGGGAAGTATCTAAGAGAAGCAACATATTTTAACAATGAAAAATACTATTTATATAGCCACCTATTTTAGGTTAATAAAACCTTTTCAAAATCTGCTGGATTCGTTTTCACCAAGAAAAGGATTTCAATGTCTTAATTTTATGAAATTCAATATATATTACTCAAAATAATTATATCAAGATTAAGAGTATAAGTACACTTAATGAATTAGAGAATTTATTTTACATAGTAAATATAAATATATATATATATATATATATATATATATATATATATATATATATATATATATCTACGTGGTCTGTTTAATACTTGATAAAATAAATACTAGCAAAAGAAGGTAGAGCTATACAATTCTCATAATCAAGATAAATTAGTAATCTTGTGCTACAATTATTCTGATGGAGTGTTCAATTTCCATCTTAGATTGTGAACTTAAACTTTATACTTATAAGAACCGAAGATTTAACATTCCGTGCATAAGCTAAAACATTATACTCTAAATCATCAACTATATGAGTAAACTATTTCTGGCAATATTTTTTGGCGGTGCATCAAAAAATGAAGAAGACTAGTAGAGCTCTAAGTGAATGGTCCAAAAACAAGATTGGAGATATTTTTGTTAAGACACATCTCCTTGAAAATAATATTAATCACTTTGAGGAGAGGTATATGAAACACTTTAGACCAGAAAGATAAAATGAATCTTAATACAGCTAAAGCTGAACTGGTGGTTCACCATAAGGTAGAATAAATCTTAAACCATACAAGTCTCAAATGACACAAGGGGCCTATTCCAACTTTCGAAACTAAAACCCGAACCCAATATATAATGTCAACTCTCGGTCATGCCTCTCAACCTTCCAAACCTTCAACTTTCGTCAAAAAGCATCAAATCAACCTATGGACCTCAAAAGTAATATCCGGACATACACCTAAGTCCAAAATCACCATACGAAGCTATCAGAACCATCAAAACTTTCCAGAATACTCTACCCAAAAGTCAAACTCCGGTGAACTCTTTCAACTTAAGTCTCGAACCTTGAGACAAAGTGTCCCAATTCACTTTGAAACCAATCTCATACACCCCGACAAGTCACATAACCACAAATGAATATAGGAGAAGCAATAAACAGGGGAATGAGACTGCAATACACAAAATGACCGGTTGGGTCATTACAACTTAACTATAACATTGCCTCCCTTAGTAGGGTTTCTAATATCATGGTTGATTTTCTAAGAAAGTAGAACATTTTTCCCAATAGCCCTTCCTTTTATGAATCTGCTTTGGTTGTATGAGATAATCTTAGGCAATAATCGAGACAATCTTTCATTCATCACTTTGGAAATTGTCTTATGAGAAACATTGCAGAGACTAATAAATCTTAAATCTGAAAATGATTGAGGAGAGTCTATTTTGGGAATAAGCACCAGACAATTATTGGTAAAGAATCTGGGCATTTGATCGCCATTAAACACAGCTCTAACTAGATTTACCATATCATCTCCAATAATGTCCCTAGTTTTCTGGAAGAATAGGCTATTAAAGCCATCAGGGCGTGCAGAACTATTAGGATTGATATCAAAATTAGCATTTCTAACCTATTCTTGTGAAGGATCTGCTAGAAGCATTATATTATCGTCATCACCGATCAATCTAGAAATGCAATTCATAATACTTATGTCAATATCTAGTTTGCCACCTGTGAATAAATCTTGATAGAAATTAACAACAGTCGTGGCTATGTTATCTCTCCCTTCCACCCACTGGAGATCAACATTAATCCTATGAATATTAAGTAACTTTTTGTAGCCTCTCATCACACTGTGTAAGTACTTTGTATTATCATCACCCTTCAGTTGCCAATTAAGTTGAAAGAGTTGACCGGAGTTTAACTTTTGTGTAGAGAACTCTGGAAAGTCTTGATGGTCTGGATAGCTTCGTATGGTGATTTTTGACTTAGGTGTATGTCCAGATATTAATTCAGAGGTCCATAGGTTGATTTGATACTTTTTGACAAAAGTTAGAAAGTTGAAGGTTTGGAAGGTTGAGAGGTATGATCGAGAGTTGACATTATATATTGGGTTCGGATTTTGGTTTCGGAAGTTGGAATAGGCCCCTTGTGTCATTTGAGACTTCAGCTAAAGTTTCATTAGGCTTGAATTGGGTGTGATTCGTGATTTTGATATTTTTTGATGGGATTTGAGGCTTCGCGTAAGTTCCTATTATGTTTTAGGACTTGTTGGTATGTTTGGATAGGGTCCCGAGGGCCTCAGAGGTGTTTCGGATGCTTAACAGATCATTTTGAACTTTGTGATTATTGTTGAAGATTATTGCTAAAGGTTTATGCTTAACGGGCCTGAATTATTTGTGATAGTCACGTCTTATGGGTGCACTTATGTGTGGGGTTTGAGCCCATGTGTGAGCATCATGGTATTTATCCATGTTCGAGGTAATGCTTAGTCTATGATATGTCTAGAATTGTATGTTAAGCTTTAAGCTATAATATTTCTCATATTTGTAACCTTGTTGTGAACTATTTGAGCCATGTTTGAGGTTACATAGAGACTAATTCCCTGAATGGACTTGATAGTTGCTATTTCTGTGGTGAAATTGATGATTTGAGCTATGATAGCACACTTTGCACATTCCTACACTTCAACATGTCATTTATACCAGCACATGAGCATGAGATCTGTTATTCATTCATCATATACATGTATTCTTGTATATTTGCTCTTGTGATATGATTTGGACTGGATGCCTGTGAACATGCTGGGTGGATTGTGTTGTTATGCCTATGACCCCGCCAGACGAATTTTGTTGTTACGCTTGTGACCACACCTGCCGAATTGTGTTGTTATACATGTAACCACGCCGGGCGGATTGTGTTGTTATGCTTGTGACCATGTCGAGCGGATTATGTTGATATGCCTGTGACCATGCCGGGCAAAGTATACTGTTATGTCTGTGACCAATATGGGCGGATTGTACTGTTATGCTTGTGACTACGCCGGGCGGATTATGATATTGACCCTGTGATAACACCGGGCTGGTAACACGTTGAATTGGCCGTGCATGCGTGTTGATATGGATCCATCCCCCTAGGGTTACCCCCTCATGTTACTCTCTTGATGGTGTATACATAGATTTGAGGAAACAGACCAGTGGTTTGGTACGGATATGGAACTGATGAGGAAAATCTGGCCAGTGTCTACCTAGATTTTGCAGTTCATCTTTTACTTGCAATTTCCTTGGTTACTTACCTGATTCATTTGCATATCATCCTTATTTGCCGTATCATTTTTTGAGCAAAGTACTTTAGTAATCGTGCACACGCACATATTGTTCTTTTATGTGCTTTATACTTGATTACATTACTGTTTTGTACTAGTTGAATTTATGAAACTGTACATGTTATAACAAGTATCATTTATAATTCTTTCTTTTTTTACCACGCCAAGGTTAGTTATGATACTTGCTGTAAGTTGTACTCATGCTACACTCTGTACTTAGTTGTGCAGATCCAGGTGTTGGGACTAGTCATCAGTAGTAGAGTTGCTTGTTGAGCTAAGTATCGAGAGACGAGGTAGAGCTGCATTCTCGCCCGCCGTCTTTGCGTCTCTTTTCATATGTACTATTGTCTTTATTTCAGACAGTATTGTAGTTGGTCATTTTAGACCTGTAATTCCGTACTAGAGCTCATGACTTTGTATTTTCCTGTTCTGGGGGATTTATCATGTACTAGCCTTATTTTGTTATATTGAGGTTACAAACTTATGTTATTTTCTATAAATACTGCTATTTTGGTTCTTTATTATTATGTCCCTCTTGCCTAGCAAGTGTGTTAGGCGCCATCACGACGGGTTGGGATTGTTGGGTCGTGACAAGTTGGTATTAAAGCCCTAGGTTCATAGGTCTTACGAGTCATGAGCAAGTTTAGTAGAGTCTTGCGGATCGGTACGAAGACGTCTATACTTATCTTCGGGAGGCTACCGAATTGTTAGGAAACTTCACTTTCTTTCATTATTGTTGTGCGGGTTTGTTATTTCCGAAGTTTGAAACTTGAATCTTCTATTCTCTCACAGAATATGATGAAACATGCGACTGGATTAGGCGAACGACCGCCAGTACCACCAGTTAGGGCCACGAGAGGCCGAGGTGTGGCTTGTACTACAACCAAAGCATCACCTGTGGAGCGACCAGTTGCTCCAGCTGAGGAGCAGGGGTAGGACCAGCTAAGGCACCAGCAGTGCCCATCATTATTCCTAGCCTTCAGGAGGCCTTAGCACATAATTTGACTATGTGCACGAGCCTGGCTCAAGCGGTTTCGATTCTAGCTACACCAACCACCTCATAGGCTAGGGGAGGTGCCCAGACTCCTGCCGCCCATACTTCAGAGCAGCTAGATCAGGCCGAGGTTGGTCCACTTATGAGCGATGATGAGCAGAAAATGTTAGAGCAGTTCGGGAGGATTAAGCCTCCAGAGTTTAGTGGAGCAGAGTCTGAGGATGCTCAGGATTGTTTAGATAAATGTCAGTGGATTCTTCACACAACGGGTATTTTGGACACCAGTGAAGTTGCATTTACTACTTTTTAGCTAATAGGGAAAACTTACAGATGGTGGCAGACTTATGAGTTGAGCAGGACAACCGACGCAGCGCCACTTACATGGCATGAGTTCTCAGTTCTCTTCTTACAGAAGTTTGTTCTCCAGACCCACAGAGAGGAGTTGCAATTGGCAACTTGAGTAGCTACGCCATGAGGGTATGACAATAACTCAGTATGAGATGAGGTTCACAGATTTGGCTCGTCATGCAGTATGGTTGGTTTCCACTGAGAGGGAGAAGATTGGGAGGTTCATTGATGGCCTCAATTATGGTTTACGCTTCAGTATGGCTCGAGAGGTTGCGACGGATTCTAGGTTTGGCCAGGTGGTCAAAATTACTAGACAGTTAGAGCAGGTTTGTAGGCAGGAGCATGAGGAGTGGGAAGCCAAGAGACATCGTAGTTTAGGTGGTTTCAGTAGTGCCTCATCTGTGGGCCGATCCTATTACAGTAAAGGTCATTCTTCTAGACCCGTCTAGGTAGCTTGACACGTTACTTATGGGTCTTAAGTTAGCCACAGTTCCTACAGTGCACACCCAGCTCAGTCATCTTTTAGTGTGCTGCCGGCTTAGAGTTCTTACCGTGCTCCATTTGCCCAGGTTTCCACAGGCAATTCTTCAGGCTATCAGGGTCAACAGCCTTACAGGAGGGGTTGTTATGAGTGTGGAGACTTGAGTCACCTCAAGAGGAATTGCCCTAGACTATTGAGTAGGGTCCCACAATAGAGCTTTCATCCTATGATGTCCGCACCAGCAGACTATTGAGTGGGACTCAGGCAGTTCGAGGTCGCCCTAGAGGGGAAGGTCGATCATGTGGTGGTCAAGCCCGTTGCTACGTATTTTTAGCCAGGCTAAAGGCAGTTGATTCTGATACCGTGATCACATGTATTGTTTCAGTGTGCCATATGGAGGCTTCAATATTATTTGACCCTCGTTATTTGGATATGTCCCGTGATTCTTTAGTTATGTATGTTCATTTATCTACATGGGTGGGTGATTCTATTATTGTGGACCGTGTGTATCAGTCATTTTTGGTGACTATTGGAGGATTAGAGACGAGAGTTGATCTTTTATTGCTTAGCATATTTGATTTTGACGTGATTTTAGGCATGGATTGGTTGCCTCCATGTCACGCAATTCTGGATTGTCATGCTAAGACCGTGACATTGGCGATGCCGGGGTTGCCTAGGGTTGAGTGGAGAGGTTTTTTGGATTATGTTCCTAGTAGAATGATTTCATATTTGAAGGCTCAACGGATGGTTGAGAAGGGATGTTTGTCATATTTGGCCTTCGAGATAGGGATGTTAGTGCCGATGCTTCTACCATTGAGTCAGTTCTGGTAGTGAGAGACTTCCCAGATGTGTTTTCTACAGATCTGCTGGGCATGTCACCCAATAGGGACATTGATTTTAATATTGACTTAGTGCCAGGAACTCAACCTATATGTCACAACCCAAACCGATGGGCCATGACTAGTGCCCGAGTCCTATCTGTCGAACACCCCTAAGCATGCGTCTAAGATATAAAAATGAATAACATCTGTCAATAAACTGCTGAATCACGTGAATAACATACGTGAGGAAAACATGTCCAAAAGACATATATACATACAGATGCGGAATACGGTAGGGCAAGCCAACAAAGCTTTTATAGACAACTATATTTCCAAAATTAAAAGCCGACAAGGCCACATACTATCCAACTATACATGACTGTCTACAGACCTCTAATAGAGTGTACAACTGTCTAAAGGATGGAACTGGGCCCCGTCGTACCCATATCTACATACAAAAATAGCGTACCAAAACTAATAACGGCTCCGGATCAAATGGACCACACCAACCCTCGCTGATCAAGGATCCTAAAAAGGGGAACCGTCAGCCTGTCTACCAGCACCTGCGGGCATGAAATGCAGCATCCCCAGGCAAAAGGGACATCAGTACGAATAATGTACCGAGTATGTAAGGCATGAAAATCAGTACATAAAATACATAAAAGAAACATGGAGTAAAAGAATCCGCCTATAAGTCTGAACAACTTTAGGAATCCTGAAATATTTATAGAGTCATGCATGTGCATATAAATGTCGTATCATGCGTAGGTATATGTGTATATAACATCATCAAGCCTCTGAGGGCATCCCATCATATCATCTCGACCTTCGTGGGCGAAATCATCAACGTATACCAACTGATCAGGTGGTGGTACGTATATAACGCCGTAACCTTTTTCCATATCCCATATACATATAACATACACGTATATAACGCCGTCTGGTCATGGGTTAATGTAAATGTATAAATTAATAAAATGCATAAGAAGTAAGTTAATAAGATTTCTCGGAATGTCATAAGATCAATATGTCCTTCAGATAAACTGTTACACCCCATAGTATTGTACATTGGATTTGTCGTAGGATAATTGACATCAGTTTAAGGACAAGATTATTTTGAGGTTATAAGTATTATGCTATTTCAAATAAGGGATAAGTAAATCCGTAAAGGTGAGAGGGTAAACATATCAAAGAAAATGAGTTACATTGAAGGTTTTCAATTTGGGATAAAATACGGTCCAAGCTATAATACCCTGTATTTATGAACTAGTGCCATACACCATACAAGGTATCACATGACCATGATAGTAAGGTGTATGAAGTGTATTAAAAGTGATTAGTATTTTAAGTAAGTTAAGATATTACCTAATTATGTGGATAATTAGTTAATTATTAGTTTAATGAGAGATTAGCAAGATAATTTAGAAATTGGTGGTTAATTATTGGAGTGGGAATATCACCAACGTGGCAGCAAGGAGTCTAAGTGTTAAAATCAAACAATGACTCCTTAACTTAGATGGCTAGGTGGCACTTCTAGGAAAGGTTGGGAAGGTAATCCTTATCAAGTGGGGCCCACACTAACATTGATAAAAGGCCTCCCTAATTCATTAAAGGGAGATGCATATGTTTACAAGTAACAGATCTTCAGCAAGCTCATACAAAATGATAGAAACGTGATTTGCTACAAAATTCATATGAAGTTATACTACGTAATAGCAACGGGATTTGAAATTCTAAGGGAGCCCGGTATAATCTTTTTCAAGAATATCATACGGATATTTTCCTACTCCGATCTGCCGTTACGTGTTTTGTCGCGATTGGCGTGTGTTAGAGGGATTGTCAAGAGAATCGGTTCAGGTATGTTAAGGCTATCCCTTCTTTCTTTTTGCAATAATCCATATAATACAAATGAAACGAGCAAACACACAACTTTCATAAATATCTCTATTCATAGAAGAACTAGGGGTGCTTATATTCTTGAATTCTATGTGTCTTATTATTATATCTTCTGCTCATGGGTCTCGGAAAAATTACATAGTTGATAAAGTTTATCTGAAGGCATATTGATTTTATGACATTCTGACAAATCTTACAAACTTACTTCTTATGAATTTCATTCATTTATACATGTACATTGACCCATGACCAGATGGCGTTATATATGCGTATATTATATATATATGGGATATGGGATAAGGTTACGGTGTTATATACACACTACCACCTGATCAGCTGGTATACGTTGATGATTTGCCCATAGTGGCCGAGATGATATGATGGGATACCCTCATAGGGTTGATGATGTTATGTACGCATATACCTATGCATGGTACAACATTTATACGCATATGCATGACAATATAAATATGAAATGATTCACAAAGCTATTCAGACTTACATCTTGAGTCTTTTACTCCATGTTTCTCTATGTCTTTTATTTACTGATTTTTATTCGTTACATACTCGGTACATTATTTGTACTGACGTCTCTTTGCCTGGGGACGCTCCGTTTTATGCCTGCAGGTCCCGATAGACAGGTTGAGAGTCCTCCAAGTAGGCTATCAGCTCAGCGGAAGGTGTTGGTGCACTCCATTTGCTCCGGAGTTGCTTATTTAGACATGTATTGATTAGTATGGCGGGGCCCTATACCGATATTTATGGTATTTATCTACTCTTAGAGGCTTGTAGACATATGTAATGTACGTGAAAGATTGTATGGACTTGTCGGCCTATGTTCAGTGTACGAGTGATCATTTTGGTCTTATAGGCCCGTATGTCATATGTATAAGTTTGTATTACATGTTGGATCGTCCTATGTCGTGTATTCCCTCTTATTTTATTCTAGTTATCTCATGACATCCTTTCCATCTCACTTACCTATAATAGTATGATACGAAAGGATACGTTACATTGGTACTCAGTTGAGAAAGGTACCGGGTGCCCGTCACGGCTCATCAGTTTGGGTCGTGACAGAAGTGGTATTAGAGCAGTTCTGTCCTAGGGAGTCTACAAGCCATGTCTAGTAGAATCTTGTTTATGGGTGTGTTGTGCACCACACTTATAAGCAGGAGGATACAGGGCATTTAGGACGGTCACTCTTTCTTCATACTCTAGATCATGTGGTAGAGCTCAATTATAAGAATTCAAACTCTTAAACGTTATTTTATTCATAATACAATGATACCTACATCCAGAAAAATAGTTGGTAAGAGATTGCATGTGGATGTGGAAGAGTTGAGTCAGAGGAACTCGATTTTGCATGATGCTTGTGATGAGTAAATGTGAGGTCTTCAGCAGAACATGTGTGTACTAAGACGTGTAAGCTTTTTGATAAGGAGCCTTAAGGCAAGAATATCTATCCACCCATATGGTGAAAAGCAATGAGAGATTCAGACGGTAGATACAAGTTTCAACTAGTAAAAGAAGCAAGGTAAAGAAGGGTACGAGGTACTACCCAGTTAATGAAGATTATTAGTATCACAATTCAGGCAGAAAAATATAAGCATTTTGGGTTACCTTCAACAGTAATAGATGTATGTACAATGGGCCACACCGATCTCAGTTATGCCCTATGGGAGCTAACAGATATGGCTTAATAGAAGGACGGGATATCAGGATCCGACTGGGGTTAGAGTAACACAAAATGGTGGATGGATTGCTAGTGTTAGTTGACATTTCTGAAGGAGAGTGTAAATGTGGTATTGGATCTCCTTGTGAGACACCCAGATAGTGCACTCTTGAATTGTATAGTCAGATATGAATACTAGAATGTTTAGAAAAAAAATCATAAAATAGGCAGTGGGAATCCTAGAATGATAAATATTATCTTAGTGTGGCTCCCGTCCCTAGTATAGAGAGAAGGATAGGCAACCCGAAGAGCCAGTGAATGGGGCAAGGGGAGCTAAAAGCGAAAGAATGTCTTGTTGAAGTTTTCAAAATAAAGTGATAGTCAGAAATATTAGCAGGGAAATAAGAAGAGAGATAATGAAGCATTATGAGTAAGATGTGATACATGGACGGCAACGGTAGATAAAAAGAAATGACAGTATTACAGAATCTATAGTCAAAGGAAGGAAAAGATGAGATGTGACAGGCCTTGAGACAACAAAAGAGTATAGGCCATAAAGTCATATCCTGATTTCGATAAATAGGTTCGTGAATCTAACTTTATTACCAGAAGGAAAAGTTGTCCAGAATAATAGAAATCAGTATGGGCTGGTGAACAAGATAAACTAAACATGAATTAGGGATTGAGTGATTTGATAATAGTCGGCATCATGAGAATTTCAGAGATTTCATTCCAGCAATAATAGAATGGACGATAGAAGAATAACCTTTAAAGGTCATTCAGGAAGACGCTTCCCTAAAGCAAGCAATGTGAGCAAAGTTAAGCTTAAGGTACTGTGTGTGCCAGTTATATTAGGTGTCTCCCTCGTGAGTAAGGAATTTTGTTATCCTTGGTAGAAAAGGATTACCGCAAGGCGAGTAAGGGTCATCGATGATGTGAAACGACACCAAAGATAAAGAGGTAAAACATCTATAGGTAGACAATCGTAGCGCTAAACCTTAGTACTCCCCTAAAGGGGGAATATGGAGTGATGTGGCATTAAGTAAGAGTTAAGTGGTTCTAGAAACTATGGAATGATAAAGGAAGAATGCGATAAAAATAAGAAAGGGATGATATTCAAATCCTACAGATATGCTATAATTTTAGAATATTATGCAAACACGACGTCAAGGAAAGAAAGTAAGGTTTCCTTCCCGAGATGTTAGTAATAAATAAGGAGCCAGTGAGAGAGGTAAGTTAAGATAAAGGAAATAACCCAAGAAAGATTACGCGGAATATTGATATGAGAATGGGCCAACAAATAATTAACAGTTGATTCAGGAAGAGCCTAGTCATGGCTAGACAAGAGGATACAGACAAATCAATAGATCATGCAAGATAAACATAGTAAAACTCAACATAGGGAATTCAGTCTTGCAAATATGACATCGTGACCCTTGAGAAATATTCAGATAGGAGTTGGGGTAGTTAAAGGTACCGTATGAGTATTACGGAAATAAAAGAGAGTGCCACTAGGAAGACAGACAAAACTTCAGTTCAAAAGCAACCGTACAAACACAAGGGCATGGAAGTAAGTAACTATGGATAATTATAGGTGAGGAAGGACATCAAAAATTCCGTCGAGTATACAATGTAATAAGCTCGTAGCTTTACAAGAGTCAGAGGGTCCTCCCTAAGTACTATAATGAAAGACTAGCCGAGGAAATAAAGAAGAAGGCTTCAACCTAAGCATATAAACCTGAAGAAGAAATGGTTATGTTAAAACAGTCTCAATACAACATTGTATGCACGCAACAATGGGGCAGAAAGACCAGGAAAAGTAATTTCTTACATTTAAATAAAGCTGAGAAGGAACAAAAGGAATTATTCGAGCAATGATCTAGAGTTAGTTACATTATGAACACACTTAAGATTTCGGAGTATTATCCATGCAGCATATATGTTGACAATCATACAACCGTAGAAGACTCCGGTATGAGTTAAAAAAATAGAATTGAGTCCAGGTCATAGACAAAGGATTGAATTGTTAAAAGATTGTATCATGGATATTCCATAGCGTCCATGAAAGGCTAAAGTAATAACTAATACCATGAGCCGGAGATCGGAAGATAACTTAAGCCTACATAAAGGCTGATCAAAGGGAAGAGGAAACTAAAGAGTTACATCAACCAAGTAAATCAGGAGTCTGATTATTGGACCCAGAAAATTATAGAATTCGTGATTGAAAATATTGCAGAATCACTCTTAGTATCAGAGGTACAAGAGAGATAGTACAACAACCATATTCTATAACGGCTCTACGAGAAAGCTAGTTAGAAGAGTACCGCCTCATAAGAAGTCAGTATGAAGCTCCCACCAGATTGTGTATGCACCAGAGGTGCAAGTATTATAATAGAGCTTCAAGTTATGGATGTGAATTATACCTATGTGGAAGGGAGGTCATGAAAGAGATAGAAGATGTTATGCAAGATTTTAAGGTGAGCAAGGTAAAGGTGAACAACGTACGAGATACTCAAACGTAGAAGGTTGTGAATAGTCCATACTTCGGATAGAAGGCTAGGAGCGCTGGGATTAAGTATCCAGTAATAATAGCGGTGTCGTTAGTGGCATATCTTCCAGCCCATGATTTTTAGGTATTGAGAGGTCTAGTTAAGAGAGTAAAGAAGAGTTAGAAATGATGTGATGTCTCGCTTGATGTTCCAGAATAACACAAGGAAATCTATGGTGCAAGCATGTTGAAGGAAGGTTGCGAGTAATATAAATAGATATGTGTAGGTCACAAGCTAAAGTATGGTAAAGCGACAAGGTTTAAGGAAGACATGAGTAAGGATAAGAAAGGGCGAGTGAGAAGGTGACGAGAATGGATAAGTCCTCAGGATTTAGCCCATGAAAACATGAGAGTTAATGGTTTCTCTAAGTTATAGAAAGCTTAGTATAGCCTGAATAAACTCAAAGGAGTCTAAGACTAATAGCATTTAGAAGAGATGGAATGCTTCCCTTGTAGTAGAATAAGGATGTAATTGTGATAGATAAAGGATGACGTTTGGGCCTTCGATTGAGTAATGACTTGAAGAATAAATAAAGATTTCACGGATGGCACGAGATTAGAATACCCCCCCTCCCCCCCGTAAGATGAATCACGTTGGGATGCTATTAAATACGGTTATTGAAGTATAGTATCGCCCCTAGGTGAATTAGGCAAGCCACTTCAGATATCCCTCGATGAAACATAAGCTCTAGTAGCAATGCATTACGTAAGAAGTTTCAAGTTATTAGTGGTAAATTGTAGATCAACAATGAGGTGAATCAACAATGGATGGCTAAGAGTTACAAATTATGAGATGATATTAGGCCATCATTCTTAAGATGAACAAACTCCATGGTAGAAGGTAGCAATAGTTACGAGATTGGAAGAATTCCGACAACAAGTCGTGGTGTGAGAAAGAGGCCTAAAGGGGGGAATGCCCTGGCCTTTGGATTTATTCACAGAAAAGTTTCCTAGATGGCAAGGACAGTATTAAAAACATTCGTAAGAGCTATCCGGTTATAAGACAGATAACTGCATCAGCCAACATTCGAGCACGAATGTTCCAAAGGGGGGAATGATGTTACACCGCGAAGTATTGTACGTTGGATTTGTCGTAAGATAATTGACATCAGTTCAAGGACAAGATTATTTTGAGGTTATAAGTATTTATGTTATTTGTAACAAGTGATAAGTTAGTGCCGTGAAGATTAGAGGCTAAACAAATCAAAGAATGAGTATTCGTTGAAGTTTGTCAATTTGGAATAAAATATGGTCCAAGCTATAATACCCCGTATTTATGGACTAGTGCCATACAAGGTACTACATGACCATGATAGTAAGGTGTATGAAGTGTGTTAAAAGTGACTAGTATTTTAATTAAGTTAAGATATTACCTAATTATATGGATAATTGGTTAATTATTGGTTTAATGGAAGATTAGCAAGATAATTAAGAAATTGGTGGTTAATTATTGGGGTGGGAACATCACCAATGTGGCAGCAAGGAGTCTGATTGTTAAAATCAAACAATGACTCCTTAGCTTAGATGGCTAGGTGGCACTTCTAGGAAAGGTTGGCAAGGTAATCCTTATCAAGTGGGGCCCATACTAACATTGATAAAAGGCCTCCCTAATTCATTAAAGGGAGATGCATATGTTTACAAGTAACGGATCTTCAGCAAGCTCATACAAAATGATAGCAACGTGATTTGCTACAAAATTCATACGAAGTTATACTACGTAATAGCAACGGGATTTGAAATTCTAAGGGAGCCCGGTATAATCTTTCTCAAGAACATCATACGGATATTTCCCTACTCCGATCTGCCGTTACGTGTTTTGTCGTGATTGGCGTGTGTTAGAGGGATTGTCAAGAGAATCGGTTCAGGTATGTTAAGGCTATCCTTTCTTTCTTTTTGCAATAATCCATATAATACAAATGAAACGAGCAAACACACAACTTTCATAAATATCTCTATTCATAGAAGAACTAGGGGTGCTTATATTCTTGAATTCTATGTGTCTTATTATTATATCTTCTGCTCATGGGTCTCGGAAAAATTACATAGTTGATAAAGTTTATCTGAAGGCATATTGATTTTATGACATTCCGAGAAATCTTACAAACTTACTTCTTATGAATTTCATTCATTTATATATGTACATTGACCCATGACCATATGGCGTTATATATGCGTATATTATATGTATATGGGATATGGGATAAGGTTACGGTGTTATATACACACTACCACCTGATCAGCTGGTATACGTTGATGATTTGCCCATAGTGGCCGAGATGATATGATGGGATACCCTCATAGGGTTGATGATGTTATGTACGCATATATCTATGCATGGTACGACATTTATACGCATATGCATGACAATATAAATATGAAATGATTCACAAAGCTATTCAGACTTACATGTTGAGTCTTTTACTCTACGTTTCTCTATGTCTTTTTGTTTTACCGATTTTCATTCCTTACATACTCGGCACATTATTTGTACAGATGTCCCTTTTGCCTGGGGATGCTGCGTTTCATGCCCGCAGGTCCTGATAGATAGGTTGAGAGTCCTCCAAGTAGGCTATCAATTCAGCGGAAGGTGTTGGTGCGCTCCATTTGCTCCGGAGTTGCTTATTTGGACATGTATTGATTAGTATGGTGGGGCCCTGTCCTGACCTTTTTGGTATTTATCTACTCATAGGCTTGTAGACATATGTCATGTATGTGAAAGATTGTGTGGACTTGTCGGCCTATGTTCAGTGTACGAGTGATCATTTTGGTCTTATAGGCTCGTATGTCATATGTATAACTTTGTATTACATATTGGGTCGTCCTATGTCAAGTATTCCCTCATGTTTTATTCTAGTTATCTCACGAAAACCTTTCCATCTCACTCACCTCTAATAGTATGATACGAAAGGATACATTACGTTGGTACTCGGTTGAGCAAGGTACCAGGTGCCGATCGCGGCCCATCAATTTGGGCCGTGACATAAAATTTATCAATTACGTATTTTTCTAAGACCCATGAATAGAAGATATAATAATAAGACACATGGGGAATCAAGAACATAGGCACCCCTAGTGCTTCTATGAATTGAGGCATTTATGAAAGTTGTGTGTTTGCTCGTTTCATTTGTATCATATGGATCATGCCAAAAGGAAAGAAGGGATAGCCTTAACATACCTGAGCTGAGTCTCTTGACAATCCCTCTAACACACGTCAATCGCGATGAAACACGTAACAACGAGATCGAAATAGGGAAAAATCTGTACGATATTCTTGAGAAAAATTACACCGTACTCCCTTAGAATTGCAAATCTCACGCTGCTATCGTATTATGAAGTTTCATATGGATTCATTTATTTGAATTCATCCATCACCTAGCAACCATAACATCACACTCAATGATGTAGGGAAAA
Organism: Nicotiana tomentosiformis; assembly: GCF_000390325.3. NCBI lineage: Eukaryota > Viridiplantae > Streptophyta > Magnoliopsida > Solanales > Solanaceae > Nicotiana > Nicotiana tomentosiformis. Next base: position 128,099,927 of record NC_090812.1, on the reverse strand, counting down.
TCTCTTATAATTGTGGGTTCATAAGAACTTTTGAAGTTACATCCGTAACTTAGTAAATATGCACAATCCTCTTAAATGATGTATGAAATCCTCTTATCTTTATGATTTGTGGGCCCCACTTTTGTGGATTATTTTGCCCAAAAATCCCCTAATTATGCCACCTAATTACATACACCAAAGAGTCATTGTTACTTATGCCCCTTGCTGCCACATTGAGGATGATGTCTCCTTTAAGCTTATCCACCAAAAATCAATTACCTTGTTAACCTCCCACTAAAAATCAATAATTAACCAATTATCCACTTAATTAAGAATTATCTCTAATTACTTAAAATACTAATCACTTTTAACATACTTTATATACCTTACTATAATGGTCATGTGGTACCTTGTATGACACTAGTTCATAAATACCGGGTATTATAGCTTGGACCGTATTTTATTCCAAATTGACAAACTTCAATGAATACTCATTCTTTGATTTGTTTACCCTCTAATCTTCACGGCACTCACTTATCACTTGTTACAAATAACATAAATACTTATAACCTCAAAAATAATCTCATTCCCGAGCTTATGTCGATTAACTTACGGCGAAACTTTAACGTACGAAATACGGGATGTAATATCCTTCCCCCCTTAGAAACATTCATCCTCGAATGTTTAACTCCCCGAGATCTATATAAGTTTTTGGCAGAGTCACCTTTGTAACAGTACTATTACCAACCCTTCCTGTAGAAAACTCAATAAACCAATGCCACATAGGGCCACAATCATCATTAACGACAATAGCCTCACACGACCAATGACAATAACAAACACAGGAATCCATACACGCATCTTAAGACTGTGATGTCTCAGTCGGATCCTCCTCTGGAAGAGGAAACAAGTAAGGATACCTAGACTTCATGTCTTCTTCGGCTTCCCAAGTCATTTCTTCCACATTATTATTTCTCCAAAGTACTTTCACCGAAGCTACGTCTTTAGTCCTCAATCTCCAAACTTGTCTATCTAGTATAGCAATGAGAGTTTCCTCACATGATAGCTGCGCTGTGACCTGAACATCATCAACTGACACGATTCTAGAAGGATCTCCGATACATTTACGGAGCATAGACACATGAAAGACTGGATGTACAGACTCCAAGTCAGAAGGCAAGTCTAACTCATATGCTACCTGGCCTACCTTGCGTATAATCTTATATAGTCCAATTTACCGAGGGCTAAGTTTTCCTTTATTACCGAACCTCATAACACCTTTCATTGGAGATACCTTTAGGAATACCCAGTCGTCAACCTAAAACTCCAAGTCACGTCGTCGATTATCCACATAAAACTTTTGACGGCTTTGAGCTGCTAATAGTCTTTCCTGTATAAGCTTAATCTTCTCGATTGCCTGTTGTACCAACTCTGGTACTACTAAATTAGTTTCCCTAACATCGAACCATCCTATAGGCGACCTACACTTCCGTCCATAAAGAGCTTCATATGGAGCCATCTGAATACTGGAATGATAGCTATTATTATACGCAAACTCAATAAGTGAAAGATGATCATCCCAGATATCCTTGAAGTTTATCACACAAGCCCGTAACATATCCTCAAGTGTCTGAATAGTACGCTCAACCTGTCCGTCTGTCTGGGGATGAAATGTTGTACTAAGACTTACTTGAGTCCCCAATCCTTTTTGGAAGGACCTCCAGAAATTGGCTGTAAATTGAGCTCCTCCATCCGAGATAATAGATATAGGGACACCATGAAATCGTACTATCTCCTTAATGTAAAAACTTGCATAATCCTCTGCGGAATATATAGTCCTAACAGGCAGAAAATAGGCTGATTTGGTAAGTCTATCAACAATCACCCATATAAAATTGAACTTACGCTCGGTACGAGGTAAGCCTATGACGAAATCTATATTAATTACTTCCCACTTCTAAGTTGGAATCTCTATAGCCTGCAATAATCCACCAGGGTTTTGATGCTCAATCTTAACCTACTGACAGTTAGGGCACTGAGCAACAAACTCCGCTATATCCTTTTTCATTCTGTCCCGCCAATATATTTCCCTGATATCATGTTACATCTTTGTTGCTCCTGGAAGGACAGAATAACGAGAATAGTGAGTCTCTCCCATAACCGGCCGGCGCAGCCCTGCAACATTAGGGACACATAATCGTCCTCGATATCTAAGGATTCTATCTTCTGTAATCTCAAATAGTGTCTTCTCCTTCTGAGGGGTTGTATCCCTGTAATGAGCTAACACAAGATCCTCGTACTGGCGTTCATTCACTTCAGTTACTATAGAGGATGTTGCCGTATCCTGAATAGTAACTCCGGAATTACCTGAGTCCAGTAATCGAACTCCAAGGCTAGATAACTGATGAATGTCATGGTCTATCCCACTATTCTCTGGTTGTAAATATGACATGCTACCCATAGATCTACGGCTGAGGGCGTCTGCTACTACATTCGCCTTCCCCGGATGGTATAAAATATTAACGTCATAGTCTTTTAGTAGCTCCAACCATCTCCTCTGACGTAAATTCAATTATTTTTGCTTGAATATACACTAAAGGCTCTTATGATCTGTATAGATATCAATATGAATGCCATACAAATAGTGCCTCCATATCTTTAGTGCATGAATCAACGTGGCTAACTCTAAATCGTGGGTCGGGTAATTCTTCTCGTGATTTCTTAGTTGTCTAGAAGTATAAGCTACAACCTTACCATGTTGCATCAATACATAACCAAATCCAACGTCGGAAGCGTCACAATAGATACCATAACCATCGGTCCCCTCTGGGAGCGTTAGAACCGATGCTGAAGTTAATCTGTCCTTCAATGCCTGGAAATTCCGTTCGCAAGCATCAGTCCATTGAAACTTAGCTCCCTTCTGAGTCAACTTTGTCAATGGTGCTGAAAGGGAAGAAAATCCCTCTACGAATCTCCTATAATAACCTGCCAAGCCGAGGAAGCTACTAACCTCCGTCGGTGTCGTAGGTCTAGGCCAAGTCTTTACTGCCTCAATCTTTTATGTATCAACCCATATTCCTTCACCTCAAATAATATGCCCAAGGAAAGCTACAAAATTCAACCAAAATTCACATTTAGAGAATTTTGCATACAACTTCCCTTTTTGAAGAACTTTGTACACAGTGCGCAAATGATCTGCATGCTCAGTCTCTGAACGAGAATACACCAATATATCATCAATGAATACAATTACGAACATATCTAGAAAGGGTCTGAGCACATGGTTCATCAAATCCATAAATACTGTTGGGGCATTGGTCAAACCGAATGACATAACACGAAACTCAAAGTGCCCGTATCTGGTCCTGAATGCTGTCTTCAGAATATCTTTCTCCTTAACCCTTACCTGATGGTACCCGGACCTCAAGTCTATCTTCGAGAAACACTTGGCACCCTACAACTGATCAAATAAATCATCGATCCTCGGGAGCGGGTACTTATTCTTGATCGTCACCTTATTCACCTATCTACTCAACGGAGCGCCATGTACCTTATCCTTGTTTATTATCAAACTTATCACGGGCCATTACAGGACACACACACACACACACACACACACATATATATATATATATGTATATAAGTAACAATATTAGAACTTAACTCGCATAACTAATTCAAAAAAGAGGGTTTATATAGATACATAGGGGCCGATAAGGTCGTAGACATGTCATACCCAAAACTATACATAGGATACTGTCTGCAAGACCTCTAAGAAAGCATGACCATAATATATATAAGTCGGGACAGGGTTCCCGGCGTCCTCATAAAATAACCTAACATATACATAACCCTGACTTGGTAATACTCCAGGAAGAGGTGGAGCTCACTAACCAAAAGTTGATATTTGGAGGCAACCTACAGTAGAGGGTCCTCGCCTCGTCTTATATGAGAGCCTCGAGCAGACACACTTCGAAGCGTAATCTTCATATCCTTATCAGCTACCTTCCTCCTCTTGGCCCGACTACTCTCCTCTTCCTCAGCATAGCCCATGACATACACATACGAACGTTAATTGATGGACTCCCAAGATTGTGGACTATTTGGAACCTCAGCAGAGCTGGTGTCTGTAAATACCTTGACATAGTTTTGAGCCTGAGGGGGATCCGGTTGTGCCAATCCATGTACCACTCCCCTTATACCCTGATCAACGGGCCCTGATAATGAAACTAAGGGCCTTGGTGAGGTCGGAACTCCTCTCACCTCATCTGCTACCAGCGAAATCAAAACTACTCGAACGGATGACTCATATGGATCCTCGGAAGGATCCTCCTCCATAGAACCCATGATCTCCAATGGGTCTAACTCCATAGTGTAGCTTATATATCCTTTTAATACTTTCGTAGCCATCTGAACCATGCTAGCGGCTGGCGCATGTCGTCTAGTAATAATAGGCATCACTAAGAACATAAATAAGGTAAAGATTAGGAGTGAATACTTACGATTCAGTTCTATCGCACAATCTAGATTATAAAGAAAAGTAACCATCCTAAATATCTTATAGCCTCCTATCTATAAGTGTGGTGTATAACACACCCATAAACAAGACTCTACTAGACACGGTATGTAGACAACCCTAGGATAGAACTGCTCTAAAACAACCTTTGTCACGACCCAAACCAATGGGCCATGACGAGTGCCCGAGTCCTATTTGTCGAACACCCCTAAGCATGCGTCTAAGATATAAACATAAATAACATCTGTCAATAAACTGCTGAATCACGTGAATAACATATGTAAGGAAAACATGTCCAAAAGACATATATACATACACATGCAGAATACGGTAGGGCGAGCCGACAAGGCTTTTATAGACAACTATATTTTCAAAATTAAAAGCCGACAAGGCCACATACTATCCAACTATACATGGCTGTCAACAGACCTCTAATAGAGTGTACAATTGTCTAAAGGACAGGACTGGGCCCCGTCGTACCCATATCTACATACAAAAATAGCGTACCAAAACTAATAACGGCTCCGGATCAAATGGAGCACACCAACCCTCGCTGATCAAGGATCCTAAAAAGGGGAACCGTCAGCCTGTCTACCAGCACCTACGGGCATAAAATGCAGCATCCCCAGGCAAAAGGGACGTCAGTACGAATAATGTACCGAGTATGTAAGCCATGAAAATCAATACATAAAAGACATAAAAGAAACATGGAGTAAAAGAATCCTCCTGTAAGTGTGAATAACTTTGTGAATCCTGAAATATTTATAGAGCCATGCATGTGAGTATAAATGTCGTATCATGCATAGGTATATGTGTGCATAACATCATCAAGCCTCTGAGGGCATTCCATCATATCATCTCGGGCTCTATGGGCGATATCATCAACGTATACCAACTGATCAGGTGGTGGTACGTATGTAACGCCGTAACCTTTTCCCATATCCCATATACATATAACATACGCGTATATAATGCCATCTGGTCATGGGTCAATGTACATGTATAAATGAATGAAATGCATAAGAAGTAAGTTAATAAGATTTCTCGGAATGTCATAAGATCAATATGTCTTTCGGATAAACTTTATCAACTACGTATTTTTCTGAGGCCCATGAACAAAAGATATAATAATAAGACACATGGGGAATCAAGAACATAGGCACCCCTAGTGCTTCTATGAGTAGAGGCATTTATGAAAGTTGTGCATTTTCTCGTTTTGTTTGTATCATATGGATCATGCCAAAAGGAAAGAAAGGATAGCCTTAACACTCAGGTATATTAAGGCTATCCCTTCTTTCCTTTTGGCATGATCCATACGATAGAAACGAAATGAGTAAATGCACAATATTCATAAATGAATCTATTCATAGAAGTACTAGGGGTTTCTATATTCTTGATTTCCCATGTGAATTATTATTATATTTTCTGCTCATGGGTCTCAAAAACATACGTAGTTGATAAAGTTTATCCGAAAGGCATATTGATTTTATGATATTCTGAGAAATCTTATTAATGTATTTCATATGTATTGCATTCATTTATACATGTACATTGACCCATGAATAGATGGCGTTATATATGCATATATATATATATATATATATATATATATATATATATATATATATATATATATATATATATATTGGATAAGGGAAAAGGTTACGGCGTTATATACGCACCACCACCTGATCAACTGGTATACATTGATGATTTGCTCATAGTGGCCGAGGTGATATGATGGGATGCACTTAGAGTCTTGATCATGTTATGAACACATATACCTAAGCATGGTATGATATTTATACACATATGAATGACATTATAAATATTAATGATTCATAGAGTTATTCAGACTTACATGTTAAGTCATTTACTTCATGTTTCTCTCATGTCTATTATTTATTGATTTTTATTCCTTACACACTCGGTACATTATTTGTACTGACGTCCCTTTTGCCTGGGGACACTGTATTTTATGCCCTCAGGTCCCGTTAGAGAGGTTGAGAGTCCTCCAAGTAGGTTATCAGCTCAGCAGAAGGTGTTGGTGCACTCCATTTGCTCCGGAGTTGCTATTGGTCAGTATGATTAGGACATGTGTTGATTGGTATGGCGGGGCTCAATCCGGACCTTTATGATATTTATGTACTCTTAGAGGCTTGTAGACAGATGTCATGTATACGGATAATTGTATGGCCTTGTCGGCCTATGTTTTAAGTATATAATGGGTCACATTAGCCTTATAGGCCCGTATGTCACAGGTATGAGTTTCTATATCAGGTTGGGTCATTCTATGTTGGGTATTCCCTCATGTTTACTTTGTTTATCTCATGACACCCCTTCTAGCTCATTTACCTATGATGATGTAATAAGAAAGAGACGTTACATTGGTACTCGATTGAGTAAGGTACCAGGTGCCCCTCGCGGCCCATCCGTTTGGGTCGTGAGACTAGAAGCCCTTATGCATATAATGAACTGTGTGTTCTAGCCGTAACTTGATTCTTTCTTGATAGTATTCATTGATGATATATTGGTGTACTCACGTAACTAGGAGGATCATGAGCAGTATCTGAGGATTGTACTCTAGACTTTGAGGGAGAGGAAGCTATATGCTAAATTCTCCAAGTGTGAGTTTTGGCTTGATTCAGTGGCATTCTTGGGCCACGTGGTGTATAGTAAGGGGATCTAGGTAGATCTGAAGAAGATTGAGACAGTTGAGAGTGGGCCTATACCGTCTTCAGCTACAGAGATTCGGAGCTTCTTGGGTTTGGCAGGTTATTATCGCCGTTTTTTTAGAGGGTTTCTCGTCCATTGCTGCACCTTTGACTAGATTAACCCAGAAGGGTGATCCATTCAGGTGGTTTGATGAGTGTGAGGAGAGATTTCAGAAGCTCACGACTGCATTGACTACAACCCTGTTGGTGTTTCCTATATGTTCGAGATCTTACACCGTGTATTGTGATGCATCGTGTATTGGGCTTGGCGCGGTGTTGATGCAGGATAGTAGGGTAATTGCCTACATATCTCGATAGTTGAAGGTTCATGAAAAGAATTACCCTATGGATGACTTAGAGTTGGCAGCTATTGTTCACTCATTGAAGATTTAGAGGCACTATATGTACGGTGTTCATTTTGAGGTCTATACCGAGCATCGGAGTCTCTAGCACTTGTTCAAACAGAAGGATCTTAATTTGCGGTAGATGAGATGGTTAGAGTTTCTAAAAGACTATGATATCACCATATTATATCATTCAGGGAAGGCCAATATGGTAGCCGATGCATTGAGTACGAAGGTGGAGAGTATGGGCAGTTTGGCATATTTACCAGTAGCTGAGAGGCCATTAGCCATGGATGCTCAGGCCTTGGCCAATCAGTTTGTGAGACTGGATATTTCGTAGCCCAACCGTGTTCTTACTTCTATTGTGGAACAATCATCGTGGTCGGAGCAAGGCTCTCTAGTTTGATGATCCTCACTTGTTGGTGTTGAAGGATACGGTGCACCATGGCAGTGCTAAGGAGGTTATGATTGATGATGATAGTGTTATGCTGCTTCAACGCCGAATTTGTGTTCCAAATATTGATGGGTTGAGAGATTTGATCCTTGAGGAGGCTCACAGCTCGCGTTATTCCATTCATCTAGATGTCACAAGATGTACCATGACTTTAAACAACACTATTGGTGGCGAAGAATGAAAAGATATAGTTGCTTATGTCTCTCGGTGTTTGATTGTCAATAGGTGAAGTATGAGCATCAGAAATTCGGAGGGTTGATTCAGAGATTGGAGATACCGAAGTGGAAATGGAAGCGCATCAATATGGATTTTGTGATGGGCTTGCCCCGAACCTTGAAGAAATATGACGCAATCTGGGTTATTATGGACCGGTTGACCAAGTTTGCACACTTCATTCCATTGGTGACTTCTATTCTGTAGCGCGGTTGGCTCATATTTACATATGGGAGATTATCCGCTTTCATGGCGTGCCCATTTCCATCATTTTTGACTGAGGCACGCAGTTCACACCGCAGTTTTGGAGAGCAGTGCAGCGAATGTTGGGCACACGAGTTGAATTGAGTACATCATTCCACCCTCATATAGATGGGCAGTCCGAGCGTACTATTTAGATCTTGGAGGATATGTTACGTGCCTGTGTTATGGATTTTGGTGATTCTTGGGATCAGTTTCTTCCGTTAGTAAATTTCGCCTACAACAACAGCTTCCAGTCGAGTATCCAGATGGCTTCTTATGAGGCCTTATATGGGAGGATATGTCGTTAGCCAATCGGTTGGTTTAAGACTGGGGAGGTTAGGTTGTTGGGCACTAATTTTTCCCGTGATGCCTTAGAGAAGGTGAAGGTGATCTTGGAGCGGCTTCGTACAACACAGTCCATGCAAAAGATTTTTGCTAATAGGAAGATTTGTGACGTTGCATATATGGTGGGTACAGCTTCAACACGGTACAGCTGAATGGGGATTTGACTTATGATGTGGAGCCGGTGGCTATTTTGGACTCGGAGGTTCGAAAGTTGAGGTCGAAGAATATTGCATCAGTGAAAGTTTGTTAGAGAGGTCAGCCGATCGAGGAGACTACTTGGGAGACCTAGCGGTAGATACAGGGCAGTTATCCACACCTATTTGAGACTCCATGTATGATTCTAGACCCGTTCTAGGACGAACGTTTATTTAAGAGGGGGATAATGTAACGAGCCGATCGGTCATTTTCTGTATTGTAGCCTCGTTCCCCTGTTTATTGCTTCTCCTATGTTCATTTGTGGCTATGTGACTTGCTGGGGTGTTTGGGATTGGTTTCGGGAAGGTTTCGGAGTGAATTGGTACACTTAGTCTCAAGGTTGGAGGCTTAAGTTGAAAGAGTTGACAAGAGTTTGATTTTTGTGTAGACGACTCCGAAATAGAGTCTTGATGGTTCCGATAGCTTCTTATGGTGATTTATAACTTAGGCATATGTCCGAATGTTGATTTGGAGGTCCGTAAGTTGATTTGATATTTTTTGGCAAAAGTTAAAGTTTTGGAAGGTTGAGAGGTTTGACCGAGAGTTGCCTTTGTTGATATCGGGTTTGAATTTTGGTTTTGGGAGTTAGAATAGGTCCTTTGTGTCATTTGGGACTTGTATGCAAAATTTGAGGTCATTCGGAGATGATTTGGTATGGTTCAACATGAGTTTTAGAAGTTAGAAGTTCATTAGTTTCATTAGGCTTGAATTGGGGTATGATTCATGACTTTGATGTTGTTTGATGTGATTTGAGGCTTTGACTAAGTTTATATTTTGTATTAGGACTTGTTGGTATATTTGAATGGGGTCCCGGGGGCCTCAAGGGTGTTTCGGATGGTTAATGGATCATTTTAGACTTGGTGATTAATTCTGAAGGTTTATGGTTTCTCGTGGCTTGGCCGCAGATGCGGAGCCGGAGGTGCGGCTGAAGGATTGCAGAAGCGAAGAGGGAAGCTCCAGGGGAATTCCGCAGGTGCGGACCTTGGATCGCAGGTGCGTGTTCGGCTGGGGCTAGTGAAGGTCGCATGTGCGAAGGATCAACTGCATCTGCGAGTTCGCAGATGCAGATAAGGGGTCGCAGGAGTGGAGAAAGGTTGGCAGAGCTAGGACAGCAGATGTAGAAGGGTTATGTAGGTGCGGACCCATAGAAGTGGTAATTGGACCGCAGAAGTGGTAGGTCGGGACTTAAGTAAAGTGCGCAGATGCACGTTTTTGACCGCAGAAGCGGACATTTGGGGCGCAGGTGCGAGATCACTGGTAGGTTCTTATATTCGAAGGGTTAGAGTGTTTTCTCATTTTGGGAGATTTGGAACTCGGATAATGGCAATTTTTGAGAGGGGTTTTGCTACAATTGAAGAGGTATGTGAAGTTTAATCACTTTTGTTGATAAATATTCATTACCCATTGATTATTACACCTTGTTTATGTGAATTTGAAGTGAAATTTGCGGATTTTAGACCATGGTATTGGAGAGTGAGATTTGGTGATATGAGGGTCGATTTGTGAACGGGAATTGGATGAAATTAGTATGGTTGGACTCGTAATTTAATGAGTGTTTGGAATTTGTGAATTTTTGCGGGTTCCGGGGTTGAATGTTTTGGTTGACTTTGCGTATTTGATTCAAGACTTTAGCTTTATCTTTTGGAATTGTTTCCTATGGCTATTATTGATAGTATTAAGTTATTTTGGCTAGATTCGAGTCGTCCAGAGATTGATACGCGCGGGAAGGGCTTGTTAGAGGAGTGATTTTGCTTTCTTGAGTTAAGTATCTTACCTAAACTTGGTTATTATTTGTGATAGCCATATGTTATGGGTGCGCATATGTGTAGGGTTTGAGCCCATGTGCGAGCACCAGGGTATTTATCAAAGTTCGGGATAGTGCTTAGGCTATGATATGCCTAGAATTGACTGTTAAGCTTTAAGCTATAATATTTCTCATATTTGTAACCTTGTTGTGAACTATTTGAACCATGTTTGAGGTAACATAGAGGCTAATTCTCTAAATAAACTTGATAATTGCTATTTCTGTGATGAAATTGCTGATTTGAGCTATGATAGTACACTTTGCACATGCCTACACTTTAACATGTCATTTATACCAGTCTAGGAGTATGAGATTTGTTATTCATTCATCATATACATGAATTCTTGTATATTTTTCTCCTGTGTGATATGATTTGGACTGGATTCCTGTGAACACGAGAGGCGGATTATGTTGTTATGCCTGTGACTACGACGGGAGAATTGTGTTATTATGCATGTGACCACACCGGGCGGATTGTATTGTTATTCCTGTGACCACGCCGGGCAAATTGTGTTGTTATGCATGTGACCACGCCGGGCGGATTGTACTGTTATGCATGCGACCACACCAGACGGATTATGATATTGAGCCTATGACCATAATGGGCTGGTAGAACGTTGAATTTGCCAGAGCATCCCTATGACTGTCAGAGCTCATCATCAAGTCCATAATCGATATGTGAGCAGGGGTCTTCCTCAACTGTTCCTACACGGAATAATCTTTAACTGGCATCTTCCTCCAAAACTACACCACCTCGGCATCTGTTATGTTTCTTCTTTGATTCTGTTCTCTACTTGGGTCACCTTGGTTTACCTCTTCTGGAGCGTATCACCTTCTTGACCTGGCCATCCCATGAGCAGTTGCGGAGTCTGTCATTTTATCCTTTCCTTTCTGCTGGTACGTCCACGAAACTATTTTGTATTCTCGAATTTCCTCATTATTGACGGCGACAGTGGACTGTCATTGATATGTTTGGACCATCACAGGAGGTTTCAAATATACATTGATCAATTGGGTCTTTCGGGGTGGCACTCTTGCATCTTCGGCATTCCCAGTAGTGACAATGGTCCCCTTCAGATCATAATCCTCGTCCAGTGCAATCATATTGGCTCCCTGATTTCTATGGTTTGGCAGTGGGTTTCGATTTACATTTGGTGGAGACGGGGTAAACTGGATGGCTCCACTCTTGATTAACAACTCGATCTCATTCTTCAGTCTATAGAAGTCCTCAGTATCATGTCAAGGAACACCCGAATGATAGGAACAATGCTTGGTTGCATCAAAATATTTGGAAGGTTAGTCAGGAATTCTCCCTTCCATTGAGTATATTAATCTGGCTCTCTTCAGCCTTTCAAACAACTAGGATAAAGGTTCAGCGATCGGAGTGTAGTTTCTAGGATTTCTTTCTTCAAAATTTGGGTGTGCTCGGGGTGCATAGGTGGGTCGGTCTATTTTGATGGGTGGTGGTTTGGACTGGGCCATATGGTCATAGGAGGTTTAGATTTATATGGGCTCGAGGTGGGTTGTATTGAGGTTGAGCATTGTAATACGGTTGGGTGTTGTATACTGGGGCGTAGGTGGGTTGATGTGAGGGATGGTGTTCATGGGGTAGGAGTTGTTTCTGCAGGGAGGACTGGACTGATAGTAGGGAACAATTGTTGTTATTTTCTCCTTCTTCTTCATCCCACTGCCTATGGAACCAGATTGTATTGCTTTGCTGGCATCTTGCAGCGCCATTGACTGTATTTTGCCTGATTTGATACCTTCTTCTAGGAAGTCTCCCATCTTAACCAGCTCGGGAAATTTCTGACCCGACATACTCATCATATTTTCAAAATAAATCCCCTTTTGGGCCCTGATGAAATACTTGGTTAGCTCATTATCGTCTAGCGGGGTTTGGGTCCTAGCAGCTTTCGATCTCCAGCGGCGAGCGTACTCTTGAAATGACTCCGAGGGTTTCTTCTGCAAATTCAGTAAGTTGAACCTATCTGGAGTGATCTCGGTATTAAATCGAAAATGGTTCATAAAATCCTCGGCCATGTCTTGCCATTCTCTCCTATTCCTGGGGTCCTGGCGGGTATACCAAGTGAGCGCTTCTCCCGTCAGTCTCCTTATAAATAACTTCATTCTCAGCTTTTCATTTTTTTCTACCTCGACCAATTTGTCACAGTAGGCCCTCAAATGCGCATGGGGATCACCCGTTCCGTCGAAGATGTCAAACTTTGGAGGCTTATACCCTACTGGCATGTCGACATCAGGATGTATACACAAGTCCTCATAATCAGGCTCTCGCTCCCTCTAGCAACCTGAAGATTCTTCATCTGCTTTCTCAACACTCACAGTTGTTTTGAAACTAACTCCTCCTCCTTCTACTTTGCTTCTTTTTCCATCTCAGCGTATTGATCGATCTCATATGGCACTCTGACCATGAAGGGCACGATAAAGGTAGGTTCTGATGTGGCATATACAGGTGGAACATACTGCTTATGTGTGGCGGTATGTGCCGGGTCTGATTGTTGGAAAAAGTGACGTTGTCACGAGGAGGGGTGTGAACTAAGTTAGTGGTGATGGGTGGTTTTTATGGTGACTGACATAATTCGGGACATAAGGTGTATGAATAGGAGGATTTGCGGGGGTTACTGGTGGTATAACTTGGGTTGTGGGATTTATAGTGACTGTGGTTGGGGTACTGTTTGTTTGTTGGGTGGTTGAAGGAAAATGATCAGGGATTGAATCAAATGAAGGGAAGCGGGGTGGTTGCGGAAGCGTCGTCATAGCCAAGTGTGCCATCTCCCATATATGTTGTACTTCTTCTCCTAGTGACTCCATTGCTTGCGCCATTCTGGCAACGTTCTCATCATTTTGGGTATCATTCTTTTCCCGCGATTGTCCTGGATTGCTGGCTACTACTAGAGCATTTCCGGCCAGGTCGTCGGTTGCAGATTGTATGGTGGCGCAACCAGTTTTACGTATCAACACAAACCAACCTCTATTTTTGGGGGATAAAAATAAATAAATAAATAAAGCGAGAAAATAAGGAAAGGTAAAAATTAGTTTCAGAGATTGCATAAATATGAGCACATAGAGCAATTAGTTCACGAATTCAAATAAGCGTGTTTCCTAAGATGCGAGAGACCTCTCTTTGCGGAGATAGGCCTATGTCGCGAATGTTTGACGAACAATCAGATTTTGACACATTTAGTTTCGAAGAAAACTTTGGTTTTCATTGATAGGCTTTGGGTTACAATAGATGGGAGCGATGGTTACAACATTGTCTTTCAACATTCCCAAAAGATGCATGGGCTTATAGGCTCACCCTTAGGGAAATAAAAGGGGTACAAGATAAAATTAAATCAACCAGTCGCTATTAATCATCCCCGAGGTCACCTCCGAAGCTTTCCCCGTCAGGCACCTCCTCGGGGTCCTCTTCGACCTCTTCCTTCTCGCCGTTGTTGTACTCAGGCTCTTCTTCGGGATCCTCTTCCGTTTATATTTTTGATTCAATCTGTATGTCCTCGATCAAATGGTTGTCATCCTCTAGCGGCGACAACATGTGGTCGACCGACCCTAGAACCACCTGTTGATGCATGGCGATAGTGACGAGATAGTGTTGCAGAATCTCGTGGTATATTTGTAGGGAGGATGTTGCATACGCCAACCTGGTCAACCTTCTCTGCTAGGCCTGGCCAACTTATCCTCTTCATTGATCCACACGAAGTATTCAGGCGTACACTATGAATTTTGACCCAATTGCATCATGATTAAGTTATTCCACTCATCTTGAAGTCTCCTCACCGTTGGGATTGGAATTTGCCCGTTGCAGTCATCTTCATATAAAGTTTTTCGCAACAAGAGGGGCACGTCTTGGATCAGACCAAATTGCCTTAGAACCCGCATAAGTGCATATGGCTGAATTCCTTCAAGTCCCACTAACTCGATGAAGTATTTTTCGTGGCTCATTACCCTGCCACTTAACCTTGAAAGCTTCTAGTTCACCCATTCTCCAATCAGATGGGTCAGCATGTCTCTCCACTCCTCTTGCCCATGCGGGGTGACCTAGTATCTCATTCTCTCGTTGTGGCTCATGATCATGTTATTGATGCCCACGAATTAATCAATGGATGGCCCTTTCCAAAAGAAATCTTTCGTGGCCCATATCTAGAGTAGTAGGTTGCAGCCTTTGAAAAGTCATATCCTCTGGAACATGCTGACAGTGCTCGGAGTGTTTCAGCTAATATCATGGGGACCAGGGTAACTTGTAGAATCCCTCGAAAAGTTACCAAGACCCTTTTCATTGTGGGAAGACTAGTAATCCCAACAATGCCAGAGAGAAGGTTAGGGGGCGGAGACTTTCCCAGGTTGCTTGATTGCATTGAAACTCCTCCAAATGCCACTTGTAACTATACCAATGTCCGAATCTATTTAATAGTTGGTCCAAGATCACCCATTCGTCTTCAACATTTCTCAAATTTCAGTTGTTTGTCAAGCCCAAAGCATGAAGGAACCTATAGTCAAGCATGATAACTGAAAGTATCAGTTTTCTCCTAGCAAACGGAAACTCCGTGAAGCTAGTAATTTCCTCCAATGTTGGTGCCAATTTACAATCGACGAACTTGAAAACTACCTTAGCTGGGTCCCAGAATTCTATTAGCAGCCTGATAAGGACTTTGTCAACCCGAATGTTCATCAAAGCGGTCAACTCTCCCAAGTGCTTTCTGATCTCATCTCCATGATCCCGGCGAATGTTTCTCCACCATTGCTTCACTTTGGAAAAAGAGTTAAAACAATCTAAAAATATCTCTACCTAAAGAGTTAAGAAAAGCTTTGTAAAAGATTTTTATGTTTGGGAAAAGATTTGAATACTTTATCTCTTTTTAAAATGTGACTATCCGTATGACTTAATGAGATAAAGGTCATTTAGAAATATGTGTATGTCCTAAATCGGGATACATATACCTTTCTTAAGAATTTATTTGAAGTTGAATTTTGGAAACTCATTTTAGTTTGCAATCGCAATACCATGTCTGGTTCTCTTTCTTGAAAATTGGCCTTGTGTATTGTGATTTTCTTTCAAGAATGGTTGTTTTGCTTGCAAGTCTATTTTAAAACTTCAAAAAGCTTCATTAAATAGTCGCTAGCGTTAACAGAAATGAAATCTTGTATAAGAAAAATAAGTGACCAAAGTATTGAAGTTTTATAGTGAACATAGTATAAACTGTGATTCTTCTATTTTATTTACTTATGGGCCATGGTTTGCCTAGGTTCTTAGAATTATCAAATATACAACATAAGCATCTAATAACAATGTTAGTATCATATATATATATATATATATATATATATATATATATATATATATATATATATATATATATAGAGAGAGAGAGAGAGAGAATAAACAACCGATTTTATTATCTAAAGCGAGAAGGGAAGAGAAACTGGACTCGATATTGGGCCAAGGAATATTTAGGCCCAGCAGACTTTATGCATAGCAGCGGCAGACTTCGTTCAAGGCAGGAAAGAGCATCCTAAGCTGGAACTTGGGCCTGAGTTCCAAAGAAATCAGCAGACCCAGTTCAATCATGTACATAAAAGATAAATAAAACCATTAGTGAAATCAGTATGAGGCCCATCAAAGTAAAAATATAGCACATAAACGAAATTAAAGAATACTGTGAAAGCAAATCCTTTTGAATTAATCATGGGAGGATTAATAAGAGTCAATAATTAAAGGCTTAGGGCAAAACCTTATTCATGGAAATATACTCTTTGGATCCCTGGCACTTCAGAGTTCACAAGGGTCTTAGGGACCTCGAGTAGTGCCTGTATCAGGGAAGGCCATCTTAACCACAAACTAGGTCCCACCCCAAATACCCTTAATCACTCACACTCACTCTTTCCCAAAGGTTTAGTTACAAATGGGTATTCACTTTAGTAATTAACATGATAGGAGCAGTAAACACAAAGGGTTCAAGTACACAGAAGTTTAGAAGCTACATGGAACATCATCAAAGTGCAGAGACATGAACACCTTAGGATTACACTATTAACCTTAGAATCGGAATCTAAACACAAGGAGGCAAACTATTGCATGCACTTATAGTATAAATGGCCATTCTTACACATCAAAATATTCAAAGAGGCTGTCACAAAAATATTACAGAAGGGGAATTATAGCAAACTAATCCAAGCTTAGGGGACCTAATTGAGTGGTCTGTTAATGATAAGAGAAGACACAAGCACGAATCTTATTACTTCTACTGGGATAACATTTTAGGACCTTTATCTAAGTCTACAGAATATCAACAGTTATTGCAGTAGTATTCAGAACAGCCAAGAATGAGCATGTAAATGATTAAGGCCCTTTCTACACTAAAGACCTATACTAACAGCTTTGTTCAACCAAGTAAAGACATCAAAAGGCCAGATAGTCAGTCTTAATCTAATCCAAGTTTGGTAGAATAATCACTAGTCTATCATATTCTTAATTTGCATTCAGATTCATATCTAAGTCTCTTCAAATAAAGGACATCAACCAAATATGGGACAATATTATTGTTAACAGGGTAAACAAGTATGGATGGATTTGTTTAAACTCATAAGTGACAACAGTAAATTCCTCATTTTATATCACTCAAACGTGTCAGATTATTAAGGCTGGCAGGATTCAATCTCATCTTTGGCAAAATAGTTTCATATGAAGGACATAGTAGTAAAAGCATGAACTTCCTTAGATAAAACATATGCAAGGATTCACAAACATTAGTGAACAAACGCAAATATGAAGGTTTACTAAGATTACTCAAACCTGTATACAATGAGGTTCTTACAGAATTTCAGAATCACAGGACACATCAGGTGAGCAGATAACATGATAACTAAGCTAATGTGTTAATTAGAGAAGTTCAAATTATAGGACATATAAACTTTCTTAAGTGTGTACAACATGCATGGCTTCAACTAAACAGAGAGATTATGTGTAAAAGGAATACCATGATGTGAGTCACTATATTGCAACAACAATGAGCTCTTAACAAGACAGCAAAGGGTCTAAAACATTGTTCAATTAGATTAGCTACAGCTAGAAAAATATTCATAGTGTCACGACCCAAAATCCGTTAAGGATCGTGGTGGTGCCTAACACCGCCGTCAGGCAAGCTAACAGTAATTTGTCAATTTAACTACTCATTTCAGTATTTGAAATCATAATTTTCCTAAATTGAACAGTATAAAATAGAGTTTACAGAGTGAATAAAAATGTTTACACGAACCACCATAATGAGTACTCTTAAGGAAACCTCCAAAATCCGGTGTCACAAGTGCATGAGCATCAACTAGGAAGTATAATAAAATACAACATCTGTCTAGAATACAAATTAGACAGAAAAAATATAAATAACTCTGATAGAGACTCTGTAGGCTGCAAAGCGTGACATGAAATACAGCTCACGGTAAAGTCTCCGCAATAGCCGCATCGTTGCGCCCAAAAGAGCATCAGACATATAAGTACATGCATAAAAAGTGCAGCAAGTATAGTATGAGTACGTAAATCAACGTGTAACCAGTAAGTATCTAGCCTAACCCCAGAGAAGTAATGACGAGGGGTCGACATCAACACTTACTAGTGGTCCAATGAGACAGATACAGTAGAAGTAAACCGACAAAAATTAGTAAAAATAACCAAAGTAACAAGTATAACACGTGGTACAATCCTCCTCTCAGCAATAACTCAAACTCTAAGCTAGTAGCTACCTCCTCAATCGGAGTATAAATAATGGACCTTACCAGATAGATCGTCACGTTAATCAGGAAAAACTTACAGATATGCTGGCTTCTTGCCAATTATTACGCACAATTTCATAAAAGTATTTTATAGAAATGCCGAGGCGTACGGCCCGATATATCATAACATTTCCAAACCATAGATACATCTATTTTATTGTCGAGGCGAACGGCCCGCTCCCATGAGAGTGTGGTACATAATCCTGTTGAGGCGAATGACCCAATCCCATTATAGTGTGCGCACAGCCGAGGGTCGAACGGCACAAACCATAGATGTATCTATCCTGTTGAGGTGAACGGCCCGATCCTATTAGAATAGGAAGCTTTGACGGGTCCTTGACCCCACTCACGAATAGACATATGAGTTATATATATATTAAGGTAAAACCTTTCGGTGAAACACAATACGCGAAAGAAATTCGTAAAAGGAGTACAATCATTTCGCGGCTAATCGTGAAGCCTGTTGAATCTCTACCATATCGAGTCTATCACTATACGCAAGTCTAGTCTCAAGTCGCAACGTAAAATAAGGGAATTTAATAGGCCGGAGACAACTCAAATAGTACAATTATAGCATGGCGGGAACCTAAGTCTACCCGAACATAACATGAATCTAGCTACGTACGGACCCTCGTCACCTCGTGCATACGTAGCCCCCGCAACAAGTAGCACACAATAAATACATCACCTAGGTGTAGTTTCCCCCTCACAGAGTTAGACAGGAGACTTACCTCGCTCCGAAGTTCCATAACCGACACCAAATTTTCTCTAACACCACAAACTGATGCCTGTCGATCCAAAACTATTCAAAATAATATGCAAACCAATCCAAAGATACTCTAATACCCACAATTAACCAATTTAAACAAATTCCCAACTCCGCTCGAAACGTCTATAAAATCAACCTCGGGCCTACGTGCCCGGATTCCGAAAACTTTCGAAGGTAGACTTTACTCATAACACCATGAAGTATAATATATAACCTATTCCAAATTCCATGTCCAATTTCGTGGTCAAAATCCAAAAATACCAATTTCTAGGTTTTTCTTCAAAATCCCAAATTTTTACTAATTTCCAAGTTTAAATCTATACATAACCATGTATTTAACTCACAATGTGTGGGAATCACTTACCTTGACATAGATGATGAAAACCTCCCCTTGAAGCTCTCCAAAATCGCCCAAATCAAGAGAGAAATGAGTGAAGAGAGCAAAAATCTCGATTTAAAACAATTTGCCCAGACGACCTTCCGCTTCTGCGGCCTTTTAGCCTCTTTTGCGGCTCTACACCTACGGACATTCCCATTGCAAGTGCGGTTTTTCATAAGCCTAGCCAAGTCCGCTTCTGCGGATAGAAAATCGCTCTTGCAGTCTCGCGTCTGCGAAGCCTTGACCGCTCATGCGGTCCAGCGCCAAAGGCCTAGTCCCGCTTCTGCGATGCCTTCACCACTTCTGTGGATGCGCATCTGCGCCCCCAACTTTGCATCTGCAGCCCTTCGCCCAGCTGCCCCAAGACCGCTTTTACGACCCCTTGGCCGCTTCTGCGGATCCACACCTGCGGCCAAAACCTCGCAGGTGCGGTTACACCAGATGTGCTGCCACCAGCAATTCCATAAGGCCAAATTCATTCTGTTAACCACCCGGAATCCACCCGAGACACTCGGGACCTCGACCAAAAATACCAACCAGTTCTAAAACATCATACGAACTTAGTCGAGCCTTTAAATCACATCGAACAATGCTAAAACCATGAATCGCACCCCAATTTAAGCTTAATGAACTTTAGAACTTTAAACTTCTACATACGACGCCGAAACCTACCAAATCAAGTCCGATTGACCCCAAATTTCCACACAAGTCATAAATGACATAACGAAGCTATTCCAAGGCCCAGAATCCCAAAAGGATATTGGTAACATTAAAATCCACTTCAAGTCAAACTTAAGAATTTCTTAAACTTTTAAAAATACCAACCTTTCATAATAAGCGCTGAAACACCCCCGGGTGATCCGATACTCAACCCAAACATACGCCCTAGTCCGAAATCATCATACGAACCTATTGGAACCTTCAAATCCCGATTCCGAGGTCGTTTACTCAAAAGTCCAATCTTAGTCAATTCTTCCAACTTAAAGCTTTCGAAACTAGAATTTTTCTTCCAAATCAACTCCGAACTTTTCGAAATTCAATTCCGGCCACACGTACAAGTCAATATACCTGTACTGAAACTACTCAAGGCCTCAAACCGCTGAACGACGTACTAGAACTCAAAATGACCGGTCTGGTCGTTACACATACAATCGTCAAAGACTTTTAGGCTAAATACAAAAGTTCACTGTGGATTAATATATTCATTATAAGAAGCATTTATCGAGTTAAGTCATGAAATTCATTAACACAGAGTAATCAATAGTACTAGGATAATCACAAACATCAAGAGATCATTAATTCAGATAATCAAGTGGCATGGGAAAAATAGAACATAATAATCAGTCACAAACTATTAACACATATAATAAACGAAGGCAATCAATATAGAGAACATTACAAACACAAAACAACACAAATGATCAAAGAATAGAGGGAGGGTCAGTGTGTACTGACCTTCTACAGAGCAGCAAACCATACAAGAGCTTCTTTCTTAGCCGTTTAGGAATCCAAAACCCCACACACATAGATTAAAGCTCTAACATAAATAAAAGAAGAAAAGAGAAGTTAGGAGAAACTACTAGACTGAGAAAAAGAAGTTTTAAATTTTTAATTTTTTGAGTGTATTGATATATATCTATCTCTGTTAGGTATCGTTAGGTGTTCTTGGTGATGTTAGGTGAGGGCAATTAAGGCTCCTATTTATAGTAGCCTTCAATGCCTTAGGGTTCTGGCAAAATTCAAATCAATAGTGGAAGATGAAGATTGTCGAGTGATGATAGCAAAGCGGGTGAAATCAGAGAAAACAGAGGGAAAATCATCAAAGAAATTTACCTAGGCGCGGGAGTGGAGTGAATCGACTGTTGAAAGTGAAAAAGCATCGGTCAAGGCTTCAATGTCCAGAGGTCACTGCATTTGACCTATGAACATCGAATAACAATGATGAAGCCAGAGAAAATCTTCATTCATGCTTTGATTCGAAAGCACATAAGAGAAATCGGACGATTTGAAGTTTCGTCTTTGAGACTAGGGTTTCAGATATATGGATTTCGAATTTAGTGAAGAAAGAGGAAATGATCAGGCGGGATTCGCGGACATAGGAGGCAGATTAAGTGTTTGAGGTTTGATTTTTGTGACCTTACACCGATTTGTGCAAGGATTTGGGACTGATGGGTGTGGGGAGGTTGAGAGAATAAAGAGAGTTTTGGGAAAGAGGGGCGACCCGTCTTGAGAGGGAATAATTAGGGTTTTTGGGGTGGTCTTTGGTTAAAAATGGGAGATGGGATCTGGGCCGTTGGATCATTTGATCAACGGCTCTGATAATTCAGGTCATATGGTGTAAAGAAAATATTTTTTCAGGAAATACGGAAACTGTTGGATCTGTGTGATCCAACGACTGAGATAATATCTGATGGGAGGTCTAAGATAAAAATGAAAGTAGGAATAAATGTGGAGCGTCAATGATTTGGATCGATGGCCCAGATCGTTTGTGTTTATTTTGTGAGTGAGATTGAGGGGTGACGCGTCATGATTTGATTGGTTCTGAGGTGTTGGAGCGGATTGCCAAAGTGGAATGGAGGTGGTAATTTTGGATCGGGTTAGGTGGCTTTAGGCCAATGCTTTGGGATGGTTTTAATTAATCAAATAGCCACATTAGGTTTAATTAGGCATTTGCAATTGTAGCATTTTAGCCTTTTAATCCCTTTAAAAATTAACTTAATTATACTTAATTAATTATAATTAAATGTGATACAAATATAATCATCAAATACACTATAAATTGCTGTAATTAATTGATTATTTATTAAAACACTTTATTTACCAAATTATGAAGCTAATTTTGGATTAATTTAAATAATAGGAGAGTTAATTAAAAATCGAGGATTAATTTGTTAAATTAATTATAAAACTTATGTATCAAAATATAGAAGTCATTTGAATAATTTTAAAATAGTAAGGGTAATATATTTTATAAATATTTAATACTAAATTATTAATTTAACACTATTAATTACTAATTTCCTATTATATTTATATGAAAATAGGTATAATTGATTAGAAAATATTTTTACCACATTTATTGCAAATTATTAAGTATAAATAGTTAATTTTTAAATGGGAGGGTCGAAATTGGTCATCTACATTATTTATTTTCCTTATTTGGTTTCACTAGTACTTTAATGATGTATTGATTACTTTACTGTTTTATCACATATTTATTCCTTGTTTCCATTTACTGTTTCTTGCTCCCATTATTAGCTTTATACTGATATACTTCATAGGTTATTATGTCTAGTAGGTGTCTTGACTTGTACCTCGACACTGCTCCATCGAGGTTAGTCTTGACACTTACTTGTCACCACCCCAATTTCCCTCCGTAGGATGTCGTGATGGAACCTAATCTCTAAAACTAGGTAAGTCTATCATACATGCAGAATTAAATGAGGTAATGATAAAACTCTCAAATAACTCAACAGCTATCATAAACGAACTCCGCAACTCAACAGAAACAAACTCCAAAAATCCGGTGATATCAAGTCACAAGCTCTACAAGAATATATTGAACATCCCTATACAACAGTATCTATAAAAAAAAGAGAGGGGGAAATGAAATAGAACTAGATAGAGGGTGACTCCGAGGCCTGCGGACGCCAGCAGGTATGCCTTGAAGTCTCCAAATCCGAACTCGACTCACTGGTGCCTGAGCTGGTAAGAGGTACCTGGATCTGCACAAAACGATGTGCAGAAACATAGCATGAGTACACCACAATGGTACCAAGTAAGTGCCAAGCCTAACCTCGGTAGAGTAGTGACGAGGTCAGGTCAAGGCCCTACTGGAATAAATAAGAAAACTAAACAGGTATATGACAGTGTGATAATGATAAACAATGGAAATGAGATAATGAAGAGATATACCAAGAATAACTACACTGAACTAAGGCAATTAAGGCATCACGGAAGAAAACAAGGAATAATATGCCAAGAAAACAAAGCAACTAAAACACGAGTGATGTAATAGAAAAGTATCAACAAGAATCACTACTGAGGTAACGCCTCATAGTCTCATATCATGCACAAGAATCTGAACTATAGTAACCAAAAGTGAATAACTCCACAAGAATGGTATTTCAACAATTTACAACTTTGCCTCAATGTGAATTACGGCCTTTATAACTCAATACCAAACCCCACAATAAGATATTCTGAGAAATAGCAACTTCAAGTAAGGGACTCAATGGTTAAATAATGAATAAGGAATAGAGTGAACAATAATTTCAACTAAACATATAAAAACAATTAGCAAGTAAGAGTTAAGACAAGTATTAACAATGACAAGTAAAGCATGTGAAGATAGACTAATGATGATGAATATAACATATTATGATAACTCAATTAAAGGCATGAAAGGAATCTACATAGCTAAAACCGGCCAATTATCATATTTAGCCCATTTACACACTCGTCACCTTGCGTACACGGCTTCCACATATCACAATTAATGCAAAACAACACCAATTCTAAGGGGTAATTCCCCCACATAAAGTTAGGCAAGTCACTTACTTCAAAACACGCTAACTCAAACCACTAGTAAGCCTTTCCCGTGATTATCTAACTCTGAACGGCTCGAATCTATCCAAAATAACTGCATACCATAAATATAAACTATAGGAAGCTATTCCGAACAATAAAGTTGCAATCTTTAAAGAGAAATAAAAAGTCAAACTCGGGCCCTTATCTCGAAACCCAGCCAAATATATCAAATCCGAATACCATTCGATAACGAGTCCAGCCATACAAGAATTACTCAAATCCGACTTCAAATCACCTTTCAAATCCCCAAAATTTAGTCTAAGAAGTTTCACAATTTTCCCCAAATTTTTCAACTCAAATCACTAATTAAATGACAAAAATAACGATGGATTCATGTAATATAGCCAAATCCGAGCTAGAATCACTTAACCCGATGATTTCCTTGAAAATTCCTCGAAATATCGCCACAAACAGAGCTCTCTAGGCCCAAAGATGGAAAATGAGATGAAACCCTGGTTGAAATTCTCTTAACACTGTTGCCCAGCGATTTTCGCTTCTGCGAGCCAAACTGTCGCACCTGCAACCTGCACCTGCGAAAAATCAATCATATGTGCATTTCCTACTAGGATCATAAAATTTTGCTTCTGCGGGCCAAATCGTGCACCTGAGCATCCGCTCCTGCAGAACCTGGGCGCATCTGCACTCTCACGCCTGCGGAAGGGCCTCCACTTTTGTGACCCCAGGCCTGGCTAGACTTTTCCACATTTGTGACCAATTCCACAAACCTGCGTGTCCGTACCTGCGGCCAAACCCTCCGCAGGTGCGATGACATCAGAACAGCAGCAGGTTCAGCCAATCAACCAAAGTCCAACATGATCTGATTTTGATCTAATTCACATTCGGGACCCCGTCCGAATATACCAACAAGTTCCAAAATACATAACAGACCTACTCGAGGTCAAACATCACATCAAACAACATCGATTCTACGAGTCGCAACCCAATTCAAGCATATTGAAACTATGAACATCCGACTTCCAAAACTAACGTCGAATCATACCAAAACAACGACGATTGACCTCAAATTTTGCACACAAGTTATAAATGACATGAAGGGCCTATTCCAACTTACAGAATCGGAATCCGACCCCGATATCAATAAAGTTAACTCCCGATCAAACTTCTCAACTTTTCAAACCTTCAACTCCTAACTTTCGCCAATTCAAGCCGAAACGACCTACGGACCTCCAAATCAATATTCGGACACGCTCATAAGTCCAAAATCACCATAAGGATCTATTGTAACCGACAAAACTCCATTCCGAAGTCATTTACACAAAATTCAAACTACAGTCAACACCTTCAACTTAAACTTCCAACTTAGGGACTCTATGTCCCATTTCACTCCGAAACATACACAAAACCAACTACCTCAGCAAGTCATATAACTACAATATAACATAGAGGAGGCAATAAATAGGGGAACGAGGCTAAAATACTCAAAACGACCGACTGGGTCGTTACATTACTAGGTACCGATTGTGGTATACTCATGCTACGCTTCTAAATATTTTTGTGTAGATTCAGGTGTTAGAGGCTCTGGACCCAGGCAGTGTTAACTTATTTGATCGCGAAGATTCAAGGTAGAGCTGGTCGATCACCGCAGTCCTTTGGAGTCCTTTTTCTTTTGATTATACTGTTAATTCGATATCTGAACAGTATTGTACTTTGTTTTGGGTTATTTATTTACTAAGTAAAGTTCGTGACTCTGTATTACGTAGTCTCGGGGAGATTACTGTGATTATTGCCGTGTAGGCTTGTATCACATTTATTTCAGTATTTATATTAAACTCTGCTTTAAAAATATCATGTTAGTTGGTTTAACTGTTGTAATCGATCTGCTTATCTAGTTGTAGAAACTAGGTACCATCACAATCCTTATGGAGGGATTTTGGGTCGTAACATGCACAACTTCCATTAAAAATTATCATTGAGCAAACATCTCCCATAATCTTGCATCTAACATGAAAAAGATTCTCCCTTTGATCTAGTTCTTCCTTAGAAAGTGCACTCATAAGTCTTCTTACTACAAGTAGCACTTCGGGTCTTCTTCTTTACACTCTCCATGGTCACTTTCACTTTTATCTTCAACATCTTCACCATGGTCACTATCTCCAGTTTGATATCCTCAATATTCCATTGTAATGATAACTTTATAATTTGGACAATCTCTCATTTAATGACCAAGGCCATGGCACTTATGACTCCTAATATTAGTAGGAGACTTGTGTTGAGCATTATATTCTCCTTCTTTATACTCTACCTTAGGTTTGAAATCTTGTTTAGTCTCTTTAGGCTTGTCCCAATGGCTTGAAGATTTCCAAGTTTTTTTTTTCTTGTTCCATGAAGAAGTAGTGCTCTTAGACTTGTAGCTTTTCTCACCCTTAATCCCCTTTACAACTCTCAAGGCCGCTTGGTAAGCATCTTCTAAGTAATCATATTTGTGCAAACTCATAGGAGAAGAAACTTCCTTGTTCAACCCCGCAAGAAATATTGTAACAATAAGGTCCTCTCTTATTATGAAAGTTAGCTCTCAACCTTGTCTTCTCAAACTCTTCAAAAAATTCTTCAACACTCTCAAAGTGGAGAATTTTGAAAGAATGTCTTCTTAAAAGTAATCCGGTACAAATCTTTTCTTCATGATACCTTTCATTTAATCTCAAGTGGTAATAGGATCAAGTAGTCGTTGCTCCCTTTTCCTCTTGTAAGATTCCCACCAAGTGGAGGCAAATACCTCAAATTGGGTGATGGCATACATGATCTTCATGACGTAAGGCACATTATTGACTTGGAAGATGCTTTCACTCTTAATTATTCAATTCAAGTATTCTTCCGGGTCACCACTTCCTTTGAAAGAGAAAAGAGTGATTTTGATGATGTTCGACCATCTTTCATGATCATCATGGTTGTATCTTGGTTTTCCATAACCTTGCCAAACTTGTTTCCGCATTGTATTTTGAGCATGATCTTCTTCTTCCTTAAGATTAATGTGCTCTTCTTATGGTGGTTGGCAGTTTTGTGAATTGACCCTCCTTTGTTTCCTTTGGGGTTGCTTTTCATTAAATGAAATCCCTCTTTGCACATAAGTAGCTTGAGCATGGATCCCTTGTTGCATTAGATTAGGATCCAAAGGAGTAGAAGGAGTTGATGGAGAAGCACTAGTTCCAACCCCTTGTTGTAGGAGAGTTCCACTCACCAAGGAGTTTGCTTATTCCTCTTGAACTTGCATCCTATTCTCCATATTTGTGAACCTTCCATCAATCATATCAGATCTCTTTATCATGGTCTCAAACATTTTGTTTTCATGTTGTTGGAAGATCCGTCACCCATATTGAACTTTTCAACAAAATGAACAAATAAGTTAGTTATAAAAGTCCTCACTAAGACGCTCCCTTAGTGTATGAACTCAAGTTGTGTGTCACTCAAATATTCGTATTTCACTCTTGAAAATTGGCTTTTAATTTTCTCTTTTTAATCTGACTCCCTCAAGCCCTTTTCCAGTCAAAAGGTGAAACTCAAAATTACCTCCAAACTAGTATCCAAGTCTTTACAATAAGCCCCTCCCGTCTACGGGATAGAGTGAAATTAATGTTTTAACAAGAACGGACAATTTAAGCAAATTTGAACTTGAGCCAAAAAAAATCACAACGAAATAAAAGAGAAAAGCACGAGAAAGTAGAACGAAAAAAAGAAAGAAATGACACCAAAAAACTAGATTAACACTTAATATGGACTAATACTTAGATAATCTAGTCAAGATATTGAGAAGAAGAAAAACTTAAAAATTTGATTGGTATGGACTCTTCCAGCAGCCAACTTTTCCTTTCCAACAAACCAATTCGATGTCTAAAACAATGGAGAACAAATTTATGGATATGGATTCTTCCAGCTGCCAACTTTTTTTTCCAAACAAACCAATCTGATGCAAAACAATGGAGAATAAATTTGTGGATTTTTAAGCTGCGTAGTTCGGCTCCAATGAATTCATACAATAGGGAGTTTGATTTTTTTATTTTTTTTATACCAAATCAAAGTTATAATCACGATTTGAGCTTCAAAAAGTAAAACCCACTTGATTCAATCCCCAATTATTCAACAACTTGGGATTTTCATTCAAGTATTTTGAAAATCTTAGCTTCCAATAGCTTGACAATGGGGGATTACCATTCTTCAACTTTTGTTTTCAATCAGTACACGATAGAATCAACTAAGCTAGATAATCTTCTTTCATCTCCAGTTGATACTTAAATCTTTGAATACCTCAACAGAATGCCAAATGGTGTATGAACAATGAATTGAAAAAAGGATTAAAATTTTTCATTTTTTTTTTTAAAACTAGAACCAAATTAAAACTTGGAAACAACCAACTTGCAAGAACAAGAATTGAAACTTGGAAAGAAAATAAAGAAAGGAAACCAAGGCACAAATATTGATGAGATATTAGCAAGAATTAGAATTAAATCCTAATCACCCTAATACAATCAACAAAAATACCTATACTAATAGAATCCTCAAGAGGAAGACAAAACCCCTTGCAAATTCTAGGGCTAGTTCAAAGGCAACCACAAGTCTAACTTCAAGCTTACAAAACACATAGCAATATTCAATATCGTTTGAGAAAAGAAAGATGACCTAATATTTTCTATTTATACTAAAGTCTACACAATGACTAAAAAGACACTTAGGTGCTTGGGCTCTCCACTTGTAATTGAGCCTCTTCACATGAACTTGGGCCACCATCCTTAAATACTATTTGGATGAAATTGAAGACTCTATTAGGCTTCTCCAAAAGATCATTCAAATCTTCCAACTTCATCAAATGTATCCCAACAACTTGAAGGTCCTTGGCTTGACTCCTAGTGAACGTGCTTGAAGACATATGCATAATATGATCAACTTGCTATTAATATTTATCATTTTTAAAAACTAACATATTTGATATTAACTTTTGTTTTATAACTTAAATATATTATAATAATTTTATCATGTAATATTTTTAAAATTTGTGCTCAGAGATGAAAAGTTTTAAATGAACTAAAATATTTACATTAAATCCTTCTTTGAATTTGTCATGACCCAAAATCCTCCACAAGAGTCGTGATGGAACCTAGTTTCTAAACTAGGTAAGCCTAATAATTAACATATATTAAAACAGTAAAAGTATGATAAAAGGAAAGTGCATTTATAAAATAAATGCGGAAATAGGAGTAATACAGGCCAAAACAGCAATACTCAACATAACTTCCCAAACCTAAGTAGTACATAATCACGAGTTCTAACTAAATACACGGGAAGATCTCTAAGTACAATACTGTCTGAAATACATAAACAGTAGAAATGAAACAAGAGTGTGACTCCGAGGCCTGCGGTCGGATCATGCAGGGATACCTTAAAGTCTGCGGTGTATGAAATGCCTCGCTGCCGAACAGTCCGATCTAAAGTACCTAGATCTGCACAAAATGTGCAGAAGTGTAGTATGAGTATACCACGGTCGGTACCCAGTAAGTATCAAGACTAACTCGGTGGAGTAGTTACGAGGTTCAAGTTGAGACACTCACTAGTCAAATAACATATGCAATAATATCAAAGACGAGCAATAGGAAGAATAAAATGAAACAATAGCTGAAATCTTATCAGAACAAGTGATAGCAATTTAATACAGCTAAATCTCAATTTCAACATCACGCCATCCAATAGAATCGTACACATATGGCACCTCGTGCCCACATTATCAATCACCCTCGCACGACAAAGACCTCGTACAACATCATAAGTCACCCCCACCTCCCTCCCGCACGGTAAGGACCTAGTGCCGCAATATAAGTCACACTAAAACCTAGTTCCTCAACATGGTCCACAACCGCACGGCAAAACCCTCATGCCAATCACTAATAACACGTTCAAGAGAAAATTTATCAAGAATCAAATAGAGTAAATTATAATAAAACCCACCTTTTATTTTAATCTGTTATGTTACCAATAATTTAACAGAATATGAGAGTATAATTCCACATAGGAAAATCCATCTTGGCAGCAAAGCATCAAGTAATAACAGAGACATAGAGTGACACATTGGAAACAACACAACAAAACACGTAATATGCATGACACATACAAGGAAGTCATAAGTATAAGAAAGAATATCCCTTTCTCATCAACACATGCCTCCAGGCCATCACATATCATTTCCACATAACCACCCTTCTCACCGCGTTGACAATATCATAATAACTACCTGTATTGCTCCACCTAGACAATATATAAATAGCCATCTGTATCGCTCTGCCCTAACAATAACACAATAACCACCCATATCAGTTCCCCTAACTTGGCTAAATACGGAATTAAAATTCAGAAACATGATCTCTAACATGCAATATAAACTCAAGTAAACGACCGAAGTGAAGTCACGTAAAACAAAGACTTCCCAATCAAGAAAAAGCGATAAAAGCAACCTCGGGTCAAATCCGATCATAATCAATATATATGCCTGTGTACACCCTCATCCCCCTATGTACACGTCGTTCACATAGTACAAATAATGCAATTAGACCAAATACTATGGGAAAGTTCTTCCATACAAAGTTAGATAAGATATTTACCTCAATAAGCTAAATCAATCTACTAATAAGCTCTTCCAATATGAAACAACCTCCGGATGGCTCGAATCTAGTAAAAACAACTTAATAATATCAATAAAAGTCATAGGAAACAAGCCCAAATGATGAAGCTACTATGTTGGTTCAATTATGCAAAGTCAACACCGGCCTCACACCGTGGATCCCGACAAAACTCATAAATTCCGAATACCCACTCAAATATGAGTCCAACCATACTAATTTTATCCAATTCCGACCTTAGATCGACCTTCAAATCATCAAATTTCATTTAGATACGTTTTACTAAAATTTCCCATTTCTCTTACTTAGATTCATCAACTAAATGCTAAAAACAAGGATGGAATCATGAAATATAACCAAATCTGAGTCAAGAATACTTACTCCAATCCAAATCTTGAAAACCTCCTTCCAAATCGCCCAAATCTGAGCTCTATAACTTAAAACGTGATAAAATAATAAAAGCTCTCGAAATAGAGTACTATATAAGTCTGCCTAGGGGTCCTCTTCGCGATCGCAGGACCTACTTCGTGATCGCGAATAACAAATCATAAGGTGCCAAAAATCATTCTTCGCAAACGCGGTCTGATGGCCGCAAACGCAACCCCTCAGCTCAACTGACCTACGCGAACGCAACCTTTCGCATGTGAATGCGAAGGCCAACCACTGGCGCCCTTTCCAGCTATTCCTCTACATGATTGCGACACACAGGACGCAACCATGATGAACATCTCCCCTCCTGACTCTGTGAATGCGACTACCACCTTGAGAACGCGATGAGCAAATCATCACCCACCCAAAATACACTTCGATATCGCGATCGGCCTTCTGCTATCGCGATGAACTACAGAACATCAGAAAAATCCGCAATTCCATATATGAGCGGAATGGTACGAAACTCATTCGAAACACATATACGGCCCCCAGGACCCCATTCAATTCGAAATATAACACAAGCCTACTCGAGGTCTCAAATCACATATAACAACATCAAAACTACGACCGCAATTCAATCATAATGAACTAATCCATGTTTCCAAATTCAAAACTTACGCTAAACAAGCCTAAACAACTCCGAATGATCTCAAATTTTGCATGCAAGTCCCAAATGACACAACGGACCTATTCCAACTCCCGAAATTAAATCCAAACTTGATACCATCAAAGTCAACTCTCGGTTAAACTTATAAACCTTCAATTTTCTAACTTTTGCCAAAA
The DNA here is from genome assembly GCF_000390325.3 of Nicotiana tomentosiformis. Classification (NCBI taxonomy): domain Eukaryota; kingdom Viridiplantae; phylum Streptophyta; class Magnoliopsida; order Solanales; family Solanaceae; genus Nicotiana; species Nicotiana tomentosiformis. The sequence goes on along the minus strand of NC_090812.1, from coordinate 128,067,765 downwards.
TGTACCATATCAACCTACGGACCTCAAATCCACATTCGGACATACGCATAAGTCCAAAATCATCATACAAAGCTATCAGAACCATCAAAACTACATTTTAGAGTCGTCTTTACAAAAGTCAAACTCCGATCAACTCTTACAAAATAAGCTTCCAACCTTGGGAGTAAGTGTCCCAATTCACTCTAAAACCTCCCTGAAACCAAACCAATCACCCCGGTAAGTCACTGTCATGCCCCAAAAACCTGGGAGGCGTGGATGGCACCCGAGCCGTACTGGCCCGAGCGAACCACTCTGTAACTCATGATTGTTCGACCAAAACTAGAACATATATAGGCCGAGTTGGCTAAACTCATTCCTTTTTGTAACTATCCTGGGCCAACATGGCCACAACACATAATGTATAACTGTAAGTGAGCGAATGCTGTATCAGCGAACCATTATACTTAAAACATGAATACACACAAGCTGTCAAGGCCTCTAACATATTGTACATAATGAACCCGTGTCTACAAAGCCTCTTAGAGTATTCAATATCGAATGGGACAAGGACCCGGCCTACCCATAAGTCTGTAGCAAAACTCTGACACGATAACTTATAGACTCGGTTGCACTACGAATGAGGTAGAGTCTTACCGATCCTTCGCTGAAAACTAACCTCGTCTACTATTAGGGCTCGTCAAACTGATTACCTACCCTCTTGAGTCTGTGCTTAGAAATTTGAAGTAAATCCTCTTCTTTTTAACAGCCACGACCAATTCTTTCACTATGCGATCGCTCAAGGATGGTTTCATTTTTAGAGCGCTTCTCCACTTTCTTTTCTTTTTTTCGTGAAAATAGACTCCCTTTAGCAAAAGGAAGTTGGTTGAGTTCTACTTTCTCCTAGTCGGTGGTGAAATTCCCAAATCCCCTCACCCTTTCATTCTTGCCTTTCCACTTTCTACATCTCCCCCAAATGAATTTATGATATGGATTAAAAATTAAGTGTAAGGGACCTCATCCCTATGTGTTTGTCGTGTGCATATATGCTGGTGATAATTCATGAATTATCACCAATGGATGACTAAGAATATTTGCCATGTGTCACCTAACAAAAGATTAAAAAAAATATGTTTGCTACGTGTCAACAAGGATAAAGGAAAATGTAGTCAACTAAAAAAGGATGAACAAGAATCTTTTCTAGGTGTCAAAATTTTTATTGGTTCCCTTTTTCATTTTTTAATTCTTTTCTCTACATGGCTGGACTTAAATATATCCATTAAAATATTAATAAATTATGGGTATCTTATAAATTATTACACACACTAATATTTCATAAAAATATTTACCGAAAAAAAATACTTTATCAAATTCAAAAAAAAAATCCACTTTAATCTCAAGAGCACATTTCTTTTTTTTTTTGTACTATAAATTCTCTAAACGGAAAAAGGATAACGTTTCTTATGATAAAATACTATCTACTCTTGTAATAAATAAAACCTCATTTATAAACTCCCACAAGTCATCTATATAACTTAAAACTTATCACAACCATATAAAGTCATATTTATCAACTTTTATCGAAAATGGTTTACTTCAAAGAAAATACATATCAAACCAATATATAGAAGTTCTGAAATTCGTCAAACTTTTGGGGTCTTACATCCATGTCTTCATGTATAATCTTAATACCTTCCAACTCATATGTTATTACTTTGATGAATCCTAACGTTAAGGTACAGGATGTTACAGTCACCCCCCCCCCCCCACCCGGAACACTCGTCCTCGAATGTTGGACTGTAACTCTAGGCTCTAACACATGACTTACGTATCTACGCTACGTCTGATCTGATAAAGACTCTGTGATTGCTTATCGCGTAGTCTTACTCAAACAAAATGGAATAATCTGATAACGTCGTTCTATAGCATGATCTGGAATATTCTTAAATGTCGTGCAACCTCCCAATTATAAGTGTGGCACGCAACACACCGATAAGTGAGACTCTACTAGACACGCTTTATAGACTCCCTAGGACACGACCTGCTCTGAACTCACTTTGTCACACCCCAAAACTGGGAAGCGTGGCTGGCACCCGAGCCGTACTGGCCCGAGCGAACCACTCTGTAACTCATGATTGTTCGACCAAAACTAGAACATATATAGGCCGAGTTGGCTAAACTCATTCCTTTTTGTAACTATCCTGGGCCAACATGGCCACAACACATAATGCATAACTGTAAGTGAGCGAATGCTGTATCAGCAAACCATTGTACTTAAAACATAAATACACACAAGCCGTCAAGGCCTCTAACATATTGTACATAATGAACCCGTGTCTACAAAGCCTCTTAGAGTATTCAACATCGAATGGGACAAGGACCCGGCCTACCCATAAGTCTGTAGCAAAACTCTGACACGATGACTTATAGACTCGGTTGACTTACAGGATGTTAAATCTCCCCCCCCCCCGGAACATTCGTCCTCGAATGTTGGACTGTAACTCTAGGCTCTAACACATGACTTACGTATCTACGCTACGTCTGATCTGATAAAGACTCTGCGATTGCTTATCGCGTAGTCTTACTCACACAAAACGGAATAATCTGATAACGTCGTTCTATAGCATGATCTGGAATATTCTTAAATGTCATGCAACCTCCCAATTATAAGTGTGGCACGCAATACACCGATAAGTGAGGCTCTACTAGACACGCTTTATAGACTCCCTAGGACACGACCTGCTCTGAACTCACTTTGTCACACCCCAAACCTGGGAAGCGTGGCTGGCACCCGAGCCGTACTGGCCCGAGCGAACCACTCTGTAACTCATGATTGTTCGACCAAAACTAGAACATATATAGGCCAAGTTGGCTAAACTCATTCCTTTTTGTAACTATCCTGGGCCAACATGGCCACAACACATAATGCATAACTGTAAGTGAGCGAATGCTGTATCAGCGAACCATTGTACTTAAAACATAAATACACACAAGCCGTCAAGGCCTCTAACATATTGTACATAATGAACCCGTGTCTACAAAGCCTCTTAGAGTATTCAACATCGAATGGGACAAGGACCCGGCCTACCCATAAGTCTGTAGCAAAACTCTGACACGATGACTTATAGACTCGGTTGCACTACGAATGAGGTAGAGTCTTACCGATCCTTCGCTGAAAACTAACCTCGTCTACTATGAGGGCTCGTCAAACTGATTAACTACCCCCTTGAGTCTGTGCTTAGAAACTTGAAGTAAATCCTCTTCTTTTTAACAGCCATGACCAATTCTTTCACTATGCGATTGCTCAAGGATGGTTTCGTTTTTAGAGCGCTTCTCCACTTTCTTTTCTTTTTTTCGTGAAAATAGACTCCCCTTAGCAAAAGGAAGTTGGTTGAGTTCTACTTTCTCCTAGCCGGTGGTAAAATTCCCAAATCCCCTCACCCTTTCATTCTTGCCTTTCCACTTTCTACATCACCCCCAAATGAATTTATGATATGGATTAAAAATTAAGTGTAAGGAACCCCATCCCTATGTGTTTGTCGTGTGCATATATGCTGGTGATAATTCATGAATTATCACCAATGGATGACTAAGAATATTTGCCATGTATCACCTAACAAAAGATAAACAAAATATGTTTGCTACGTGTCAACAGATAAAGGAAAATGTAGTCAACTAAAAAAGGATGAACAAGAATCTTTTCTAGGTGTCAAAATTTATATTGGTTCCCTTTTTCATTTTTCAATTCTTTTCTCTACATGGCTGGACTTAAATATATCCATTAAAATATTAATAAATCATGGGTATCTTATAAATTATTACACGCACTAATATTTCATAAAAATATTTATGAAAAAATACATACTTTATCAAATTCAAAAAAAAATCCACTTTAACCTCAAGAGTACATTTCTTTTTTTTTTGTACTATAAATTCTCTAAACGGAAAAAGGATAACGTTTCTTATGATAAAATACTATCTACTCTTATAATAAATAAAACCTCATTTATAAACTCCCACAAGTCATGTATATAACTTAAAACTTATCACAACCATATAAAGTCATATTTATCAACCTTTACCGAAAATGGTTTACTTCAAAGAAAATACATATCAAGCCAATATATAGAAGTTCCGAAATTCGTCAAACTTACGGGGTCTTATATCCATGTCTTCATGTATAATCTTAATACCTTCCAACTCATGTGTTATTACTTTGATGAATCCTAACGTTAAGGTACAGGATGTTACAGTCACGTATACATAAATACCCATAAGAAAGACATCAAATAGGGGAAACAGGGCTAAAATACTCAAAACGACCGGCCGGATCGTTATATTCTCCCCCTCTTAAACAAACGTTCATCCTAGAACGTGCCAAGGGTCATTCCAAAGCCATCAAATCACTATACAAACTTACCATACACATACATACGGGTGATCCCACGTCATCTCATTCCACATAAGCCTGACAACACCCTTTCAACTGAAGATTATTCCTTCCACCCATACCAATAAGCCTTAGAACCAAATTTCAACGTCCAAGCATCCCCCAAAGACCCGATTCCCACATAGACACATTGTGTCGACCCCAACCAGCTGCAACGGATCTTGCATACATCCACAAGGTATAACCACGCGACGTGACTCATCGCTTATAAGCCCATAGCAATATCTTCGACCATAATAATTGTCCATTACTGAATCCAGTACCGGCAGATAACTTTATATCAAATAAAATCTTATTCCAAACCTTCACAACATTGATAATGATGTAATAAACATGTAGAAACTCATAACCACTCACTCGACCAACAAGCCAGACCAAACGCTACCTACACACATACGTCGCAATCCGCTCCCACAAGAAATAACTCGAATGTAACTGAATATAGAAAGAGAAGCACATGAGAGAACTATCTAGTAAGTCCAACAGGTATAACTCACCATCAGCACCATACTATGAATCCATCCCACAAGGAAGAAGAAATACACTCGTAATAACCACAAAGAATCTCATCCTAACATAACCCCAACGTGACACGTAGCCCGGTCTACCATGTCGATCCACATAGAAATACGAAGATCTCATCCTCAACTCTGAATCACCAATAGGATAGACATCCCATCACCCGAAAATATTCCACAACTCAATCCCATGGAACAAAATCACAACAGGTAATAGACTCCAAATGTCTCTAGAGCACCTCAATCATAAGTCGTGGACAAACCATCCAGAAATCACGTCAAAACCCACCGTATTAAGTAACAGAAAATCCACCCTAGTCTCACAACCCTCAATAGTAAATAAATCAAAATGAGAGACACGGTCTACCACAGTAGAATCCCCTAACGGGTGCAGACACATAAACATAGTACAAGAATCATGAAACATATCCATATATGAAGCAAGATAGGATGACTCATACCAATAAATAGGACCCAGATTAAATAAAACTGAAACATCTCTATGAAAAAACGGAACCATACTTGTAATAACATCATCTGGTGTGGTGGCCTCGACCCTACTAGGAAAAGCATAACAACGGACTTGACCTGCCTCTCTAGGACGTCCTCTACCCTCATGTCCTCCACCTCTAGCTGACTGTGCAGGTGGTGTAGCAACTGGAGTGGAACCCATAGCCTGATTACTCTGATGAAGTCCACCATTTGGAGTCTGGGACAATCTCTCAGGATGTGCCTAGTATCACCACACTTATAACAACCCCTCTGCAGGCGTGGCTGTTGGTACTAAGTTTGTGCTGAATGACTCAAATAACCACTGTAGGAACCCCGTGCAGTAGGTACAATAAAAGGTGGTTGTCTGATACGAGTACCTTGGGGTCCTTGGCTAGATGGAGCACTACAGGTAACCTGGAGTGCGGACTGAACTGGCTGATTGATAGAGCCCCCGCCATGATGGGTCAGAGCCGAAGAGTAGAATCCACTAAATCCTCTAGGACCTCGAGGTATCTTGGCCTTTGTATCCTCCCTCTCCTAGCCTCAAAGACTCTCTAACCTCATGGCAATCTCGACAACCTAACCGAATGGAGTATCAGTCTCCAGCTCATGTGCCATCCCAAATTTGAGACCATAGTTGAGTCCCTCAATAAATCTACGGACTCTCTCTGACTGTGGAAACTAAAGTAGGTGCATGACGATATAGCTTACTAAACCTCATGGCATACTCGGACACGGTAATAGTCCCCTGATGCAATTGCTCAAACCCCATGCGCAACGTTTCCCTAAGGGTCTGTAGAACAAACTCCCTCAAAAATAGATTAGAAAACTAAGCCCAATTGAGTGGCATTGACGCAACTGGCCTACTCTCCTCATAAGCGTGCCACCATCTATATGCCGACACCGTCAGCTGGAAGGTAGTAAGGTCAACCCCGCTCACCTCAACTATGCCCATAGTGCGCAAAATACGGTGACATTGATCCAGAAAACCCTATGAATCCTGAGAAGTTGTGCTACTGAAAGTAGGAGGAATATACTTCATTACCCTCTCTAACCTCTTATGCTCCACATCTGACGACGCTAGCCTGACCTCAGCCTGAACCGCGATCACAGGTTGTACTAGCATAGCACCCAGAGCCTGATCAACAGGAGCCCGCTACTCTGGAGTACGGGTGGCGGGAGTCTGAGCTCCTTCCCCAACCTAAGAAGTAGTTGGTGCAACTAGGATCAATCCTGCCTGAGCCAAGGTACCAAATATGCTCAGGAAGTGTGGCTCCTCAACTGCTGCTCTAGCTGTAGCACGTGCCCCTCCTCTACCTCTACCTCGGCCCCGACCTCTCATGGCTCTAGCGGGGGATTCTGGTGTTAGTCCAGCTGATCCGGTAGTGCATGTCCTCACCATTTATGAGAAAATAGAAAAACAAAAGCTTAAACTCCAAAATCAATAAATTCGCACGTTAAGGAATGAGAGAAGTGAAATTTCCTAATAGCTCTGTAGCCTCTCGAAGATAAGTACAGACGTCTCCGCACTAATCCATAAGATACTAAACTTGCTCATGACTAGTAGAACCTATGAACCTAGGGCTCTGATAGCAACTTGTCACAACCCAAAATCCTCTACAAGAGTCGTGATGGCACCTAATTTCTAAAATTAGGTAAGCCTAACAATTAACTTTTATTAAAACAGTAAAAGTATTGATAAAATAAAAAAGAATTTATAAAAAAGTAGAAATATTAGTAATACAGGCCAAAATGGCAATACTCAACATAACTTCCCAGACCTAAGTAGTACATAGTCACGAGCTCTAACTGAATACACGGGAACATCTCTAAGTACAATATTTTCTAAATACATAAAGAGTAGAAATGAAACAAAAGGGTGACTCAGAGGCCTGCGCTCGGATCATGCATGGATAACTTAAAGTCTCTGGTGTATGAAATGCCTCACTACCGAACAGTCCGGTCCAAAATACCTGGATCTACACCAAATGTGCAGAAGCATAGTATGAGTACACAACGGTCGGTACCCAGTAAGTATCAAGATTAACCTCAGTGGAGTAGTGACAAGGTTCAAGTTGAGACATTTACAAGCCAAATAACCTGTGGAATAATATCAAAGACGAGCAATAGCAAGAATAACAGGAAACAATAGCTGAAATCTTATCAAAACAAGTGATAGCAATTTAATGTTAAAGCTCGATTTCAACATCACGTCATCCAATAGAATCGTACACATATGGCATATCGTGCCCACATTTACTCACATGGCAAAGACTCGTACAACATCATAAGTCACACCTCGCACGGTAGGGACCTCGTGCCACAATATAAGTCACACTCTCACAGCAAAAACCCTGTGCCTCAACATGTGCCACAACCACACAGCAAAGACATTAGGACAATCACCAATAATACATTCAAGAAAAAATTCATCAAGAATCAAATAAAGTAAAGCATGATAACAACTCCCTTTTTATTTCAATCAGTTATGTTACCACTAACTCAACAGAATATGAGATAACAATTCCACGTAGGAGAATCCATCTTGGTAGCCAAAGCATCAAGTAATAATAGAGACATAGAGTGGCACATTGGAAACAACACAACAAACACATACTATGCATGACAAACATAAGGAAGTCATAAGCACAAGCAAGAATACCCCTTTTTCATCAACACACGCCCCTAGAACATCACATATCATTCCCACATAGCCACCCTTCTCACCGCGTTGACAATATCATAATAGTCATCTGTATCGCTCCGCCTAGACAATATATCAATAGCTACTCATATTGCTCTGCCCTAACAATAACACAATAGCCACTTGTATCAGTCCGCCCAGGCAGTAACACAATAGCCACGCATATCACTCCGCCGAGACAGTATATTAATAGCCACTCGTATCGCTGTGCACAATCAGCAACAGTGAAATACCACCCTTATGCTCCGCACAACAACAATCAATCCACACAATATGTCCACATATGTTACAATATCACACAACAGTAGTATCAGAGATTTATCACAATATAAGCTCACAACTTATCAACAAAGTGTACAAGGACATGTCAATAGTATAGAAGTGCGGAGGGAAGTTCAACATTAAAGCATGAAAGCTAACTCAAATTAGCAAGAACCTCACAAACACCCAACTTTGCCAAATAAGGAATTAAAATCCTAAAACATGATCTCTAACATGGAATATAAACTCAAGTAAACGACCGAGATGAAATCACTTAAAACAAAGACTTCTTAATCAAGACAAAGCGATAAAAGCAACCTCGGGTCAAATCCGATCATAATCAATATATACGTTTGTGTACACCCTCGTTGCCCTATGTACACGTTGTTCACATAGTACAAATAATACAATTAGACCAAATCCTATAGGAAAGTTCTCCCATACAAAGTTAGGCAAGATACTTTTCTCAATAAGCTAAATCAATCTACTAATAAGCTCTTCCCGCGTGAAACAACCTTTGGACGGCTTGAATCTAGTCAAAATAACTTAATAAAATCAATAAAAGCCATAGGAAACAAGCCCAAACGATAAAGATACGATCTTGGTTCAATTATGCAAAGTAAACCCAAAACGTCAACCACGGGCCTACACCCCGTAACCCGACAAAACTCTTAAACTCCGAACACCCACACAAATGCTCCAACCATGCCAATTTCATCATATTCCGACCTCAAACCGACCTTCAAATCATCAAATTTCATATAAAGAAGTTTTTAATAAAATGCCCAATTTCTATTACTTAAATTAATCAAATAAATGCTAAAAATAAGGATGGAATTATGAAATATAACCAAATCTGAGTCAAGAATACTTACTCCAATCTAAATTATGAAATTCCCCTCCAAAATCGCCCAAATCCAAGCTCTATAACTCAAAATGTGATAAAATAACAAAATCCCTTGAAATAGAGTACTATATAAGTCTGCCCAGGGGTCCTCTTCACGATCGCGAGACCTACTTTGTGATCGCGTAGAACAAATCATAAGCTGCCAAAAATCCTTCTTCGCGAATGCGGCCTGGAGCCTGCGAACACGACCCCACAGCTCAACTAGCCTACGCGAACATGACCTTCCGCATGCGAACACGAAGGCCAACCACTGGAGCCCGTTCAAGCTATTCCCCTATGTGATCGCGACACACGAGATGTGACCGCGATGAACATCTCCCTTCCAGGATCCGCGAACGCGATTACCACCTTGCGAATGCGACTACCACCTCATGAACGCGATGAGAAAATCACCAGCCACCCAAAATACACTTCACGGTCGCGATTGAACTTCTACGATCGAGATGAACTGTAAAATATCAGAAAAACAAGCAACTCCAAATATGAGCGAAATGGTCTAAAACTCATATGAAACATACCCCAGGCACTCGGGACCCCGTCCAATCACACCAACCAATCCTTAAACAAAACACGGGCCTACTCGAGACATCAAATCACACATAACAACATCAAAACTATGAACCGCACCTCAATTAAATCCTAATGAACTAATCCAAGTTTACAAATTCAAAACTAACACTGAACAAGCTTAAGAAACTCCGAATGACGTCAAATTTTACATACAAGTCCCAAATGACACAACAGACCTATTCCAATTCCCAAAACCAAAATCTGAACCCAATTCCATCAATGTCAACTCCCAGGCAAACATATCAACCTTCCAAACCTTCAACTTTCCAACTTTTTCCAAAAGGTACCATATCAACCTACGTACCTCCTAATCCACATTCAGACATACGCCTAAGTCCATAATCACTATACGAAGCTATCGAAACAATCAAAACACCATTCTGGAGTCGTCTACAAAAGTTAAACTTCGGTCAACTCTTACAACTTAAGCCTACAACCTTGGGACTAAGTATCCCAATTCACTCTAAAACCTCTCTGAAACCAAACCAACCATATCAAGATATCAAATAGGGAAAACGGGGATAAAATACTCAAAACGACCGACCGGGTCATTATATAATTATAAAATTTCTATATTAAATATCTTGTATCATATCAGTCGGTACTCCTTTGATTCTTCTTAATTTCAATTATAGATTTATAAATCGATCATAGAATTAAAACTACAGTAGAACCTCTCTAAATTAATACTCAGTAAATTAGTAAACTCTCTAATATAATATTTTTCTCCGGTCCCGACTTGGGCCAGTGGAAAAAATCACTGATTTTGATAAGATAATATATTTTTGGAAGACCCCTATTGTCATGACCAAATTTCCATTATAGACCCTGATGGCACCGAACGTCGCCGCTAGGCAAGCCAACAGTGAACTATCTATTTAATTATTTATTTTAATAATGTTAAAGTCATTAATTGTATTTAATAAAGGAATAAATAGTAAGTGACTGTAGTAATATAAAGCATAAAATAAACATAAGAGTGAAGTAGTGAAATTACAAAACAAAAACCATGAATATTTACTAGATATTGCACCCTATTTTGCACGAGTCAAAACAAGATTCAACTAGTGGTTTTCCTATTGATGATAAAGAGAATCGCCACCTAATATTTAGAGGTATATTAGTGTACCTATTTAATTAGTAAGATCATTACCCTATTAGTCTGCTAACCGGTGAGATTTTGGATAAAGGTTCTTGTTTTTCTAAGGGGAAGGTGTTAGGCACCCCCTTAAAATCTACCTGAGGTAGCTCCATAGGACTTAGACTAGGTTTAAGGAATTAAATGTCTATATCCTACTCAGTAATAGCTTAAAGGTTACTCTATGTCTTATTGTTTGAAGGAAAGTGGAATATGCACTTTAAGAGAGAAGGTAAGTTTAACTTATAAAAACCTTTGAGGAAAGTATACATAATTTGAAAGAAGTTTGGGAAATATATCTAGAGTATTTATATTTGCATGTTTTATAAAAATATGGCTAAGTTTTTAAATACTTTGTCTTTTTGAAAGGATATGGATACTTGTATAATTCTTGTAAAATAAAAGTTTTTTAAAGAAATAGACCTTAGGTATACCTTGAATATCGATTATCAAACTTTATACTCGAATTCAAACCAGTTAAAAGTCCTTAATTACAGCCGTGTCTAATTAGCAAAAATAGCCAACTTTGGAAATCATTTCTGGATCGCTCTTGTTTCTGCTTGTTTTTAAAAGAAAGATGTTGTCTTTGTAAATCTATCTTAGTTTCAAAACTTCATGAAAATAGTTAGTAAAAGTTGACAGCTGAATAATACAAATGATTATCAAACTAGAATTATTTACTACTAAGTCTTAATGCTTATTTTATCTTTACCTACGTCTTTGGGCTTGCCTAGGTTGTTAACATAAGTCAAAGAAATCAAGTGAGGTATTCAATCAAATATCATCAGTGTTATATACATATGAAAACAATAATAAACTTAATAAAGTGATAGAGGAAGGGAAGGGACTCATGGTTTGGGCCTGAAAGAAATTGGGCCCAGCGGACAACGAAAAGAACAGCAGCAGCTTCAGACGACCTCCAAGTTAAAGCTAGAATTTGGGCCTGAGTTCTTCGAGAACTTGGCAGGCCCAACTCAGACACATGCATAAAAATAGAGAAGGTTATTAGATATATGGCCCAATATAATACAAAAACACAAATAACTTCAATATAGGCCCAAGACAAAGCTATAAATATGTAACCATCGACAGTAACCAAGAATGCAAGAATCAATATGATGTCACATATAGTAAAGTAATTTACAATGAAAACCTTTATTTTCATTGAACACTAAACCTAAAGAGATTAGAAAATGTCAATATATTAAAGGCTTATTATAAAATTCCGTCCATGGCCAAGGTACTCTTTGGATCCCTCACACTTCAAAGTTCACAAGGGTCTCAAAGACCTCGAGCAGTGCTTGTGTCAGGGAGAGTAGCTCAACCAAGAACTAAATTATACTCTCAAATACCCCTAACTACTCACACTTACTCTTCTATGCAAGTTTAGGTGCTAATGAGGTACTCAATATAAACCCCAATACCACGGTGGTGACTATACACAGGGAAAGATGTATTTCTCACAAATAACTATCCAGAACATTAAAGTATCATCAGACATCTCATGATATGCACACAAGCATGTAGTAATATTATGTACTTTTATCAAGCTTAAGAGAACTCAAACAGAATCAATTATAGGTACTCGCAAACAATGAGAAAATAACAGCACATGAATATAAGGACTCAGAATAGGTAAGTCATGTAGTTCAAATGAGTATAGGAGGTATCAGGTGTATTACTCTCCATAATCCTGATAGCAGGCTCATGCTTATGAAAGATCATTAACTGTAATCATATATATATATATATATACTTAATGGAAATCTACATACAGATTAACACTCCACTTCTTACTAAGTGGGAAAGTTAACAATTCACTTCAAAGTTCTTAAGAAAACAGGGGCAGTCAGATACATTGGCAAATGATCTCTAAAGAGGTCTTCATTCCATCTAGGTTGGTTAAGAGTTAAATACCTACATTCAAACAGGAAAGATAGACATTTAAAGGGCTTCTTCTAAGTCTATGGGTAAGCTTTAGTGAACTTAGTAGTTTCAATGATCTGGGAACTTAGTCACAAACATGATATACTAGCAACAGTTTCTTTTTAAGACAGGAATGAGTTCATAACTCCCAATGGGTGAAATTCAAATGTGTACATATTGTATTCTAACTAATACTACAACATTCAATATGATTTAGTACCAAAGAACATGGGACTAAACTAATATTGTCATTATAGTGGTCTTGAATAGTGAGAGTTTATACTAGGTAAGCATATTTTAGTTATAAGCTAAGTAGACTGGTCTGTCATAATGAAGTTCTGCAACACTTGATTCTATCAAATGGCATTCAACTATAACATGTGCAGTTTCAATTAGGTTTATAGACATGACTTAAACTAAGTAGATAGCAGAAGGCAGAACTGAGATGCATAGGTTTCCTTAGAGCTTAATCCAGTTAAGGCATTATCTCACATAGTGAAGTTCACATATATGATAAAATAGTTATGGAGCTGACAGAAGGTTCTCATTGAAGTGGCCCCAATTTATAGTGGCCATTGATACCTTAGAATTTCAAACAGATTCATACTCGGTAGTGGAGAGTGTCAATTACTAGATGATGCAAGTACGACCGAGTGAAATCAGAAACAAACATAGAGAAAATATCAATGAGAGTTTTACCTGACAAGAGGGAATGTGACCATTGATGGCAAAACCCATAGGGTAAAGCCCCAATGTCCAGAGGTGATCATTGCATTTGACCTCTGGACCTCAAATAATCATGATGAGGTTCTGAGATATGCTCATGCATGCTCCGATTTAACAGAGGACAAGGGAAATCTGGAGATTTGAAGTTGCATCTTTGAGTCATAGGCTTTCAGATTAAGTATTTTTAATTTATGTGATAAAACGAGAATGAAATCAGTGAGATTCGCAGTTGAGGAAGACAGAAAGGATGAATTCATGGTTGATTTGTTGACTTTACACGGATTTGTGCAAGGTTTTGTCATTGATAGAGGCTGGAATGACGAGAGAAAGAAGAGAGAAAAGGGAAAAGGGGGGCGGCAGGGTCAATAAAGAGTTAGGAAAAAATCGATGGCCATTGGATTCTTGTTATCCAACAGCGGAGATAAAGCGGTATGGGCTTTTAAAATAAATGAGAAAACATGATTAATAACGGTCCGTTGATGATATGAATCAACGGCCATGATGGGATGTGTTTGTTTTGTGATTGGATTGGGATAGTGACATGGCAATCTCCGATTGGTTCGTGCAGATAGGGGTGGATTGCCAAGGTGGAGTGAGGAGGTGTTTGGACTGGGTCAAATTAGGATTGGGCTTGGGTATTGGGTTGGAAATAATTTAAAGAATAATCGTTTGCATTTAATTAGGAAATTACAATTGTAGCCTTTTTAATCTTTGACTCTTTTGAAATTAATATAAATAAACTTAATTATTGTTAATAAATGTAGTAGAAATTATAATTATGAAATACACTACTAATTACCGTAATTAATTACTTATTTATAAAAATACCTTACTTTCCAAATTATGACATTAATTTTGAATTATTGAAATAGTAGACTAATTAGCAAAAAATTAAGGAATAACTAATTAAATCAATTATAAAACCTATGTAATGTATATAAAGGTTAATTTAATAATTTAATTTCAACACTATTAATTACTAATTTTATGAAAAATAGGTGTTATTGATTAGAAAATATTTTCAACACATTTATTGCAAATAATTAAGTATAAATAAATTAATTTTAACAGAGACGGTCAAAATTTGGCCTTCAACAGCTGCCCCTCTTTGACCGGAGACGATGAAAACGTTTTCGGGCAACAAACTTGAACCATGGAAAATTTTGTCCCGACCTCAAGCATATATTACAACAATGGCATATAGGTTTAAAGAAGATTATAAGTTGTAGAATTACGAGTTAAGGAAGATTCCGGGAGAAATTTGGGGGTTGGGACCGAATTTTGGCTTTGAATTGCTTACATACTTCGGGCTTAACGAGGATCAGGCCTAATATAGTTCTGAAGTGAAGATTTGGGGGAGGCGATGCTCGCAAGAATTTTCCCAGTATCATATTATGATGATACTGCGATGCGGGAGATTTGGTGCCCATGATAGCTCGAAATTGTGGCTTGATTTAAAAATTTGAAGAATAAGAATTCCACTGATCATATTTGAGTTTGAGCTCTTATCCTTGGCCTGCTTATGAGTTTGTTGTCTCTCATAGAATTGTAGCTTAGTTTGCTTCTTAGAAGAAGTTCCACGTTACGATGTTTGTTCCTGTAAAACAAAATACACACATGCCCATATATCGTAATGCAGATATGTTAAGATGTGATGTAAATGATGATGCTTGGCTGACAGCTAGCCATTATTTGGGATTGGGATGATGGGAGACTTGAATTTGACTCGATTGTTAGTCGGGCTGTGTACCGTTCTGTAGTTTTCGGAGCATTAAATCTCCTCACATTGGGAGTTGCTCCGTGCAATGGGAGTAGTTGACTTGTAATGTAGAATGTATCCCCGCGTGGTGGGAATAGTTATATTGAAATGTAACGTATCTCCGCGTAATGGGAGTAGGTTCATTGAAATATAAAGTATCTCTGCGTCATGGGACTAGTTTCATTGAAATATAAATCATCTCCACGCGATGGGAGTTTTTGACTTGAAAAACGTAATCATGCCTGCAAGTTGCATGAGAAAAATGTCAAAACATTCGAGATAAAATAAGGAAATAAGACACATGCCCAAGAGATACTCTTGACTGAGAAGCTAAATTACAATCGTCGATTGGCAAAACGTTGGTGATGAGATTTGGAGCTATATTAATACTCTCCGATGTGGCAGAGCGACAGTGCAGAATGCTCCCATTGGTGAAGCGAACAGTTTGCTATATATAGGGCTTCGATTGGCGAAGCCGATGGCTCTATTTGTACAGGGAGCTCTAACTGATTGAGCTGACAGTTTGCTATATACATTGCTTCGATTGGCGAAGCCGGCGGCTCGATTTTGTGCAGGGTGCTCCGATTGATTGATCTGATGGTTTGTTATATACATGGCTCTGGTTGGCAAAGCCTCCGACTCGATTTTGTACAAGGCGCTCCGATTGATTGACCTGACGGTTGGTTATATACATGGCTCCGGTTGGCGTAGTTAGCGACTCGCTATATACAACATGCTCCTCTTAGTTGAGCAGACGGTTTGCTATTTATAGTATGTTCCGCTTGCATCGACGGCTTGGTTCCGAAATACCTGCTAAGGATTTGAAAGCTAGTTTTTAGTTATATGAGGAAAGATTTAAATAATTAAAAAGATATGATATTTATGAGAGAGTGGTGGATCTGCCATTACCCCAGTGTGCCCAGCATTTCCTTGTATCTTGTCGGTCCTGCGCTCAAAGAAATATTCTTAGCAGGGGGAGTTTGTTTATGTCGACCGTAATCCTGGCTTTTACCCAGGCTTGGTGAGGTTATGCCATGAAGTTCGGTAGGTGGAACATATTATAATATTTTTAGAAAATATTTGAAAATCTTTTATTTTATGGCGAATGTTGTCGTTCCGGATTATGACATGTTTAGGAAGTCCCTTAGGCGCGAACGTTATTTCTGGAAGACTTTGTCCTATTGATGTTGATCATCTAAGATGCTTTTGATGACGTAGCTTCTTGCCATTGCGATTACGTACTAATCTAAACTAATACGTTACAAAGGTTTCTTAGGGTTATGATCGAACCTTTTCAGGTTGCCTAGTTATCCGAAATGGAATCAGGTCTGAACGTAGTTCATGGGTAACGATAAAGGAAAATATGATGATGATGACCGAGCCTGACTCAGGCAGCCCACGTATCCAAATGGAATCAGGTCAAAACATAGTTCGGTTACAATAGATGCAAAATGATGAGATTTAAAATGAAATGGCCCAGTCTTACTCAGACTGCCTATGTATCCAAATGGAATTACGCCAAGCGTAGTTCACTTACAAAAGATGACTGAATCCGATGAGGATTGCCTACGTATTCTTTCCAAAGGAAATCAAGTCGCGGTGTTGTTCTGAGTACATACAAAATGGTATTTGAATTTCCTATTACAAAAGAAAAGGGGGAGAGAGACTGGACCCTACGTGGGTTGCTTACGTTTCCCTCCGTGGGAAGTCAGGTCGAACGTAGCTCTTTTACAACCAAAACCTAACTTTGCTGTCTTCAAATATAGTATATCTTGATTGTGTCTGAGTTGATAGGCTCATGCTGACTTTTCCGTCCATCTATGCTAAGATCAGACTCCTCCCAACAACACTCGGTGGACCACGTAAGTACTCTGCCTTTTTGGCACAAACTTTCCTCTAGCTTCTTCTTGATGAGGGAATATTTTCTTCAAAACCAACTGCCCTGGTATAAATTGGTGAGATTTCACCCTTTTGTTGAATGCACTGGCCATCCTATTTTGATACATCTGACCATGGCATATTGCATCCATTCTCTTCTCGTTGATGAGCATAAGTTTCTCCTACCTGACCCGTATCCATCCTGCATCGTCTAACTTGGCTTCTTGAATGACTCTCAAGTATGGTATCTCAACCTCTACAGGTATTACAGCTTCAGTTCCATATACCAACATGTATGGCGTTTCCCCAGTAGATGTCCGCATGGTGGTCCGATAACCCAACAAGACAAAGGATAATTTCTTGTGCCATTGCCTATGATTTTCCACTATCTTTCGTAGAATCCTCTTGATGTTTTTGTTGGCTGCTTCAACTGCTCCATTCATTTGTGGTATGTAGGCTGAAGAGTTACTGTGGACAATTCTGAACTTCTCGCAAATTTCGCTCATGAGATCACTGTTGAGATTGGCTGCGTTGTCAGTGATGATTGACTTGGGTATCCCAAATCGGCAGACTGTGTTGTTACAGACATAATCTGCCACTACTTTCTTCATGACGACTTTGTATGTAGAAGCTTCAACCCATTTGGTGAAGTAATGAATTGCTACCAAGATAAAATGGTGTCCATTTGATGCAGCGGGCTCTATAGGTCCGATTACGTCCATGACTCAAGCGGAAAACAATCAAGGCAAACCCATTACATTCAGCTCATTAGGTGGAACCCGGATGAAATCCACGTGGATCTGGCACTGGTGACACTTCTACACATAGCGGATACTATCGATTTCCATGGTCATCCAAAAGTATCTGGCTCTTAAACTCTTCCTGGCTAAGGTGAATTCGTTCATGTGGGGGCCATACGTCCCTGCATGTATTTTTTCTAACAATCTGGTCGCTTCAGCGGCATCTATGCATCTTAACAGACCCAAGTCTAGGGTCCTCCTATACAGGACTTCCCTGCTAAGGAAAAAGTGATCTGTTAGCCTTCTGAGTGCTCGCATCTGAACCTTGGTGGCATTCCTTGGATACTTTCTTGCTTCAAGGAACCTTTTGATGTCATGGTACCACGGCTTACCGTTTGGCTCTTCATTTACATGAAAATAGTACACATGTTGATAGGGTCGATGTAATTCTTATTTGGATGTTGGATCATGGATGACAAGGTTGTAAGAGCATCGGCAAACTCGTTCTGGATTCTAAGAATATCCTTGAACTCGACCTTTGTGAACTTCTTGCGTAGCTCCTTTGGTACGGAAGGATCTTGACGTTCTTGGTAGTCCATTCTCCTTTAACTTGATGTATCAACGAATTAGTGTCACCTATGACCAGAAGCTTCTTGATGTTCATGTCGACCCTCATCCTAATCTCGGGGATGCATGCTTCGTACTCGGCCATATTATTGGAGCAAGGGAACCTCATCTTTGCTGATGCCGAGTAATGCTATCCTGATTCTGAAATTAGGATTTCCCCAATTCCTACTCGTTTGAAATTTGATGCTCCGTCGAAGAACATTCTCCACCCTGGGTATGACTCTGCAATATCTTCTCCGTCGAACAACACCTTTTCGCCTGGAAAGTATGTAGTGAGCGGCTCATAATCCTTGTCCACTGGATCTATACAATGTGGTCAGCTAAGGCTTGTCCTTTTATGGCCTTCTATGTTATTTACACAATGTCAAATTCGCTGAGAAGAATCTGCCATTTGGCCAGTTTTCCTGTAGGCATTGGCTTCTGAAAGATATACTTGAGCAGGTCGATCAGGGATATTAGATGTGTGGTGTATGCTGACATGTAATGCCTCAACTTCTAGGCGATCCAAGTTAAGGCACATCAAGTGCTCTCTATCAGAGTGTATTTGGCTTCACATGGTGTGAACTTCTTCCTTAAGTAGTAGATAGCTTGTCTTTTTTTCCAGTTTCATCGTGTTGTCCCAACACGCATCCAAATGCATTATCCAAAACCGACAGGTATAACAATAATGGATTCCCGGGCTCGGAAGGAACCAACACCGGTGGATTTGACAAGTAGTCCTTGATCTTGTTGAAAGCTTTCTGACACTCTTATGTCCACTTTGTAGTGGCATCCTTTTTCAACAGCTTGAAGATAGGCTCACAAATTACTGTGGATTGGGCTATGAATCTGCTGATGTAATTTAGCCTACCAAGGAAACTCATCACATCCTTCTTGATTTTAGGCGGTGACAATTCTGAATGGCTTTGATCTTTGAAGGATCCAACTCTATCCCTTTCCTACTTACGATGAAACCTAGCAATTTTCTAGCAGGGACTCTAAATGCACATTTTGCGAGGTTCATCTTCAAACTATACCTCCGCAAGTGCTCGAAAAACTTCTTCAGATCGTGCAAATGTTCTGAACTCTTTCGAGACTAGATGATGACATCATCAATATATACCTTGATGTCTTTGTGGTTCATGTCGTGAAAGAGGGTTGTCATGGCCCACATGTAATTAGCACCAGCATTCTTGAGGCCGAATGGCATGATTTGGTAGCATTAAACTCCCCAAGGCATAGTGAACGATGTCTTCTTTGCATCTTCTTCATGCATCAGGATCTGATAGTACTCGGCGAAACAATCCACGAATGACCGCAACTCATGCTCTGCACAGTTGTCAATAAGGATATGAATGTTTTGTAGAGGGAAATCGTATTTCGGATTGGCCTTGTTAAGATCTCGATAATCCACACATATCCTGATCTTCCCATCCTTCTTTGGTACCGGTCGATATTTGCCAACCACGTGGGATAATTAGTGACTCTCATCACATTTTCCTCTATTTGCTTGGTCACTTCTTCTTTTATCCTCAAACTTAAGTCCAGTATGAACTTTCTAGGTTTTTGTTTGACTGGCGGTCTGGAGGATCGGGAGGCAATCGATGCTAAATGATGTCGGTGCCTAATCCAGGCATGTCATCATACGACCATGCAAATACGTCGATGTACTATCGGAGGAGCTCGACCAATTCTTTTTTTTGCTCTACTTCCAGATGGATGTTGATTCGAGTTTCTTTCATGTCTTCTTCGCTTCCCAAGTTGACTATTTCTATCTCCTCAAGGTTAAGCTTTTTCTGGGTTTCCAGCTGTTCGATCTCTTATGGGAGATTATATGGCATCATGCTTTCGTCATATTCCTCGTAATCTAGATCATTAGCTTTCCAACTGTTTGATCTCTTGTGGGAGACTATCTGGCATCATACTTTCGTCATATTCCTCGTAATCCAGATCACCTTGCTCGAGAGTTTCATTACATGTCATAATCGCAGAACGCAAGTTTTTATTGTTTTGATTATTGAAAACAAAAATTAAGTATAAATGAAGCGATAAACGAGTTTGCAATAATTTGAGAAAGCATTTCTTTTTATTTCATCAAAAGAGGAACGTCTAATCATTCAAGAAGGCAATTGACAAAAGAGTACAAGCACGGTTCAAGCCTCAATTGACCGTGCATTTTTCAAAAGTTTTTCAATTCCACACTACCAAGACTCACAGCGAACCAAAGACGGGTTGGCGATCCAATTTTGCAACTCCTCTCCTGGTTTGGCATTCTGAATGGTCGGTGTCTTGATGTCAACATTCTCACACCAATATTTGATCATGGTCACAAACAGCCTTCCCATTCCATCGACAATGTCATCCTTTGGTGTTGAGCTCTGACTCGGACCCGAAACACGCTCTGTCACAAAAGCTTTCTTCCTGAAGCTACCGGTATAAGTCTTTCCCGTTGGAGGCTGATACCCTATGCCGGCTCTACCTTTCTGCCAAATTAGCTCAATCAGCTCTGTTATCCCATCTGATCGGGCTCCCAACCCGATTCCTGGTCTATATCCGTACTTCATCATTTCTCTCATAGCCATCTTTGATCTGTATGGTGACTACATACCTAGATTTTGCTCGGTCTTCTCTATATCAGTGGTCTACATGATCTCGACCACATGAAAAGTAACCCCGTCCAATCCTTCAATGAATAGAATTACCTATTCCAGATAGGCTGATTGACTCCATTCACCGTTGACTACAATCTCTTGACAACCCCACTATAACTCCATACACTGATGGAGGGTAGATGGGACTTCCCCTGCCATATGTCCAAGGTCTTCCCAATAATAGGTTATATGAGGATGAAATGTCCATCACTTGGAACAGTATGGGAAACGCAATTGGTCCAATTTGCGGAGCCAAATAGATTTCTCCAATGACGTCCTTCTACGACCCGTCGAAAGCTCTTACCCCCACATGACTTTCTTTTACTTTCCTCAGGTGAATACCCAACTCTCGTAGGGTAGAGAGCGGGCAGATATTGACTCCTGGTCCTCTATCAACAAGTACTCGAGACACAACCTTATCTGCATATTTGATGGTGATGTGTAAAGCTCTGTTGTGACCCACGCCCTCTATGGGAATTTTATCTCTTCAGAAGGTGATCATGTTTGCTTCGACCATCTTTTCGATGGTTGCTGCCAGTGCTTCGCTAGTAGTATTGCTCGGTATGCACACTCCACTTAACACTTTCACCAAGGCATATTTGTGACAGTCAGAACTCATCAATAGATCCATGATTGATATTTGCGCATAGGTTTTCTTCAATTGTTTCTCCATGGAGTATTTTTTTTAGCTGACATCTTCTTCCAGAATTCTGCGGCCTCCGGATCTGTTATATTCCTTCTCTGAATCTATTTCCTTCCTGTATTCCCTCGGTTTACTTCCTCCGAAGCATAACACCTTCCTGACCTTGTCATTCCGTGAGTCGCTGCGGAATTCGTCAACTTGGATTTCCCTTTCTGCTGATATGTCCACGGGATTGTCTTGTATTCCTGATTCTCTTCATCCTTGATAGCGGTGGTGGACTAATGTTGGTATGTCTGGACCATCACTATGGGTTTTAACTGTACAGTGATCATTGGAATCCTTCGAGGTGGAACCCTCTCAGCCTCAGTATTTTCGATTGTGATGATGGTTCCTTTCAAGTCATTCTCTTCATCTAGGATGATCATATTAGCTGCTTGATTCTGGTGGTTTGGCAACGTGTTACGGTTCACATTGGGAGGAGCTGGGGTGCACTGAATGGCTACACTTTTGATCAGTGACTCAATTTTATTTTTCAGTTTGAAGCAATTCCCGGTATCATGCCCCGATACGATTGAGTGGTTGACATGGGTTTGGTTGCATCAAAGTATTTTGAAGAATACTCATGAATCCTCCCTTCTAATAGATGTATCAAGCATGCTCTCCTCAATCTTTAAAATAGTTGATCCAAAGGTTCAGCAATCGGGGTGTAGTTTCTGGGACCCCTTTCTTCAAAATTTGGGCGAGGTTAGGGTGCATAGGTGGGTCGATTTTAATGAGTGGTAGTTTGAACTGGAGCATATGGTCATGGTATATTTCGATTTGTATGGGTGTGAGGTGGTTTATATTGAGGTTGGGGATTGTAGTATGGTTGTGTGTTGTATACTGGAGCATAAGTAGATGGGTATAGGGAATGAGTGTTTGGAGAGTAAGAGTTGTTTCCATGGTGCGGATTGGACTAGTAATAGGAAATGACTGCTGATACCTCTTCCTTTTTCTTCTTTCCACTACTTATTAAACCAGATTGGATTGCCTTATTAGCCGCTTGTAATGAAGCCATAGATTGTATCTTGCTGGACTTTATGCCTTCCTATAAAAAGTCTCCCATTTTAACAAGTTTAGAGAAGTTCTGCCCCATCATGCCCATCATTTTCTCAAAGTAGATTCCTTCATTAGCCCTAATGAAGTAATAAATCAATTCACTGTCATCTAACAGGGGTTTTGCTCTGGTGGCCTCCGGCCTCCATCGACGTGCATACTCTTGGAATGATTCTGACGACTTCTTCTGCAAGTTTACCAGAGCGAACCTATCAGGGGTAATTTTCGTGTTGAACCGAAAACGTTTCATAAATCTTCTGTCATATCATGCCATTCCATCCAATTTCTGGGATCTTAGTGAGTGTACCAAGTAAGTGCCTCCCCTGTCAGACTCCTTATGAATAGCCTCATTCTCAACTTCTTATTTCTTCCTACTCCAACTAGCTTATCGCAGTAGGATCTCAAGTGTACAAGGGAATCACCTATCCCATCAAAGATATCAAATTTTGGAGGCTTAAACCATATCGGCATGTCCATATCAGGGTATACGCACAGATCCTCGTAATCTAGACTTTTTCTTCCTCGAGCGACTTGAAGGTTCTTTATTTGTTTCCTCAATGTCCGCAACTATTCTGATACCGACTATTCCTCATTATACTTAGCTTCTCTTTTCATTTCGGTATATTGATCATCTTCATAAGGTAGCCTGGCCATGACGGGCGCTGTGAAAGTGGGTTCTAAAATGGCATATACAGGAGGAACATATCGCTCATGTGCAGCGGTATATGTCACGGGTATGTGCTGGTTTTGATTAGTGGTAAAGGTGACACCATCACGAGGAGAGGTATGAACTGTGTTGGTAGCAACTGGTAGATTTTGAGGTGTTTGGACGTAATTTTGTACATGAGGAGTGTGCATAAGAGGGTTTGGTGGGTTCGTAGGGGTTACTAGGGGAATAATCTGGGTAATAGGGACTGAAGTCGGGGTATTGTTTGCTTGGAGATTAGTTAAAGGAAAGTGGTCCCGGGATTAAATCTAGAGAAGGAAAACGGGATGGTTGTGGGAGCGTCGTCACGGACAGATGTGCCAATTCCTGAATGTGTTGTACTTCCTCCCTCAATGATTCCATATCTTGGGCCATCCTAGCCACATGTTCATCATTCCACGTATCATCCTTTTCTTTTGATCGCTCGGGCTATCACCTATTACCAGAGCGTGTTTGGTCGGGTTATCTATCGCAAATATCTTTCCTTTTTATCTCAATTTGTACGGTGGTTCCGCCAGTTTTGGGTCAACACAAACCAGCTTCTTCTTTTGGGGAATAAAAATAAAGTAATACAAGAAAAGAAAAGAAAAAAAGAGCAGAAGTCAGTTTCAGTGTTTGCACAAATATAGGCACACAGAGAAGTCAGTTCATGTATTCAAACATACGTGTTTCCTAAAGTTCGAGGGACCTCTCTTTGCCGAACGTAGGCTTAAATCGCAAATATTTGACAAACAATTAGATTTACATTTAGATTCGAAGCAACTCTAGTTTTCATAAATAATATTCGGATTGTAACATGCAGGAGCAAAGGTTACATCATTGTTTTCAATATTCATAAGATTACATGGGCTAAACAAACTTGCCCTTAGGGAAATGGAAAGGGTTTGAGATAAAAGATAGAAGGTGGAAAAAGGGGTGAAATCAACTAGCTTCTAACAACCATCCCTAGAATTATTCCCCATCTCTTCTTCTTCTTCCGGTTCCTCTTCCGGGTCTTCTTCAAATTCTTCTTCATTATCATTGAACTCGGGCTCTTCCTTTGGGTCTTCCTCTAGTTTTGTCTCAGACTCAATTTATATACACTTAACTACTCAATCGTCATCTTCGGGAGGTGGCAGCATATGACCAATTGACCCCGAGACCACATGGCAGTGCATGAAGGTAGTCACGAGGTAGTGCGGCAACATCTCATGATAGATTTGCAAATCCTCCACTGCATCTTCCAGCTAGGCTATTCCTTCCTTTCTTGGTCGGGCTAGCTCATCTTCATTGATCCAGATATAATATTCCAGAGTGCACTATGAATTCTGACCAATTGGCATCGTGACTAGATAGTTCCACTCCTATTGAAGCCTCTTTATCCTTGGTATCGGGATCTGCCCATTGTACTCGTCTTCATACAATGAGAGGTACATTCTGAATCTACCCAAACTGCCTGAGAACCTGTAGGGGTACATATGGTTGAATACCCCCGAGTCTCATCAGCTCGATGAAGTATTCTGGGGAGTTATTTGAATTTCCCTCCCGCTCAGCCATGACAGCTTCCAGTTGATCCACTCTCTGCTTAAATTGGTCAGCATCTCTCTCCATTCTTCCTATCTGTGCGGGGATACCCAATGCCTTATTCTCTCACTGTGATTTCGAATCATGTTGCTAACGCCCACAAAGTAATCAATTGCAGCCCTTAAAGAAATTGTACCCTTGGGAACATGCAGATAATGCTCTGAGAAATTCTGCTAACACCATAGGTACCCAAGTGGCTTGGAGGTTGCCCCAGAATGTTGCCAAGACCACAGGTAGCAAATTGATATTGTTCTGTCCTCTTCTTTATGGGAAAACCAATAATCCCAGCAGCGCCAAAGAGAAGGTTATGGGTCGGAGACTTTCCCAGGTTGCCTAATCACACTGAAATTCTCCCAAGTAACGATGTCCAAACCTGTCGAACAATTGATCTAGGCTTACCCATCCATCTTCAATGTTCCTCAAGCTCGGACTACCCGCTAAACCTAAAGCATCGAGAAACCTGTAGCCGGGCATGGTGACTAGAAGTATCGGCTTCCTCCCAGTAAATGACAGCTTTGTGAAGCTGGTAACTTCTTCCAATATTGGCACCAACTCACAATCAACAAACTTGAAAACTACTTTGGCCGGATCCCAGAATTCTATCAGCAAGCGGGTAAGCACCCTGTCAGCCCGGATGTTTAGTAAGGAAGTCACTGCTCCTAGGTGTGTCCTGATTTTGTATCAATGCTCTCGGCAGATGTTCTTCCACCATTACTTTAGGTTGTGCAGTTCTCCCATAAACATGTTGATCTCGGGGATGTTCTAGTTGATTTCCATTTTTAAAGAGGGTAGAGAAAAGGGTTTGATAAGTGTTTGCTTCGGATCTTAAGTGTCTCACCATGATTAGTTCGTATTTCCATAAAAGTTATGTCATTGGGTGCATGACCAGCTGACATTAGGATGGCTTTCCTAACTGTGTGTCGATGCCAAGGATAGACTCACCTAAGGTTTATGCAATATGACCTATGTTTGCTAGAGTAGAGTGTTTACTAATTTTGAGTTGGACTGAATATTGTGAGAAGTTAAGTCAGTTGACCTAACAAAGCCCTTCTCTGAAACTAAAGAGTATTGAAAGAAGGTTCGGAGGGGTGTAAAAGACAATCCTCGTGTGCCATTGTATGTGCTATAGTACGGCCAACACTCGATAGGAAAGAGTGTGATGACAATATATATAAAGCGGTAACAGATAGTGGAATGTTAGTAATAATATTGAAGTAAGCTGATAAGTACATGATGAGCAAGTAAGGCAGGTAAACATATAGTTGCAAATAAAATACAGTTAAAGCAATGTACAAACAATCCTAAATTCCAAGTCTAGTCTACGTCTGCTAAGGTCGGAACCTAAGTCTGAATTCCTTAGCAGAGTCGCCATGTTGTTGCACCTT
Organism: Nicotiana tomentosiformis; assembly: GCF_000390325.3. NCBI lineage: Eukaryota > Viridiplantae > Streptophyta > Magnoliopsida > Solanales > Solanaceae > Nicotiana > Nicotiana tomentosiformis. Next base: position 128,041,071 of record NC_090812.1, on the reverse strand, counting down.
ATTTTGCATGAGTCAAAACAAGATTCAACTAGTGGTTTCCCTGTTGATGATAAAAGAGAGTCACCACCTAATATTTAGAGGTATATTAGGGTACCTATTTAATTACTAAGATCATTACCCTATTAGTCTGCTAATCGGTGAGATTTGGGGTAAGGGTTCTTGTTCTTCTAAGGGGAAGGTGTTAGGCACCCCCTTAAAATCTACCTGAGGTAGCTCCATAGGACGTAGACTAGGTTTAAGGAATTAAATGTCTATATTATACTCAGTTAAAGCGTAAAGGTTACCTTATGTCTTATTGTTTGAAGGAAAGTGGTATATACACTTTAAGAGAGAAGGTAAGTTTAACTTATAAAAACCTTTGAGGAAAGTCTACACAATTTGAAAGAAGTTTGTGAAATATATCTATAGTATTTATATTTGCAAGTTTCATAAATTATAGCTAAGTTTTAAAATACTTTGTCTTTTTGAAAGGGTATTGCTACTTGTATAATTCTAGTAAAATAAAGGTTGTTTAAAGAAATAGGCCTTAAGTATACCTTGAAGATTGATTCTCAAACTTTATACTCGAATTCAAACCATTTAAAAGTCTTTAATTACAGCCGTGTTTGATGCGCAGAAATAACCAACTTTGGATATCATTTCTGGATCGCTCATGTTTCTGCTTGTTTTTAAAAGAAAGATGTTGTCTTTGTAAACCTGTCTTAGTTTCAAAATTTCATGAAAATCGTTAGTAAAAGTTGAGAGCTGAATAATATAAATGATTATCAAACTAGAAATATTTACTACTAAGTCTTAATGCTTCTTTTATCTTTACCTACGTCTTCAGAACTTGCCTAGGTTGTTAACATAACTCAAAGAAATAAAGCAAGGTATTCAATCAAATATCATCAGTGTTAAACACATATGAAAATAATAGTAAACTTAATAAAGCGATAGAGGAAGGGAATGGACTCATGGTTTGGGCCTGGAAGAAATTGGGCCCAGCAGACACGAAGAGAACAGCAGTAGCTTTAGACGACCTCCAAGTTCAAGCTAGAATTTGGGCTTGAGTTCTTTGAGAACTTGGCATGCCCAACTCAGAAACAAGGGTAAAAATAGAGAAGGTTATTAGATATATGGCCCAATATAATACACAAACAAAAATAACATCAATATAGGCCCAAGACAAAGCTGTAAATATGTAATCATCGACAGTAACAAAGAATGCAGGAATCAATATGATGTCACATATAGTAAAGTAATTTACAATGAAAACCCTTATCTCCATTGAACACTAAACCTAAAGAGATTAGAAAATATTAATAGATTAATGGCTTAGGATAAAATTACGTCCAAGGCCAAGGTACTCTTTGGATCCCTCACACTTCAAAGTTCACAAGGGTCTTAAGAACCCCGAGCAGTGCTTGTGTCAGGGAGAGTAGATCAACCAAGAACTAAATTCTACTCCCAAATACCCCTAAATACTCACACTTACTCTTCTCTGCATGTTTAGGTGCTAATGAGGTACTCAATGTAAACCCCAATACCACAGTGGTGACTATACACAAGGAAAGATGTATTTCTTACATATAACTATTTAGAACATCAATTTATCATCAGACATCTCATGATTTGCACACAAACATGTAGTACTATCATGTACTCTTATCAAGCTTTAGATCACTCAAACAGAATCAATTAGAGGTGCTAGCAAACAATGAGAAAACAGCAACACATGAATATAAGGACCCAGAATAGGTAAGTCGTGTAGTGCAAAGGAGTATAAGAGGTATTGGGTGTATTACTCTCAATAATCCTACTAGTAGGCTCATGCTTATGAAAGATCTTAACTATAATCATATATATACTTAATGGAAATCTACATATAGACTAACACTCCACTTCTTACTAAGTGGAAAAGTTAACAATTCACTTCAAAGTTCTTAAGAAAACAGGGGCAGGCAGATACATTGGCAAGTGATCTCTAAAGAGGTCTTCATTCCATCTAGGTTGGTTAAGAGTTAAATATATATTCCTACATTCAAACAGGATAGATAGACATTTAAAGGGCTTCTTCTAAGTCTGTGGGTAAGCTTCAGTGAACTTAGTAGGTTTCAATGATTTGGGAACTCAGTCACAAATATGATATACCAGCAGCAGCTTCTTTTTAAGACAGGGATGAGTTTAGAACTCCCAATAGGTGACATTCAAATGTGTACATGGTGTATTCTAACTAATACTACAATATTCAATAATAATTTAGTACCAAACAACATGGAACTAAACTAATATTGTCATTATAGTGATCTTGAATAGTGAGAGTTTATACTAGGTAAGCATATTTTAGTTATAAGCTAAGTAGACTAGTCTGTCATAATGAAGTTCTGCAACACTTGATTCTATCAGATGGCATTCAACTATAACAGGTATAATTTCAATTAGGTTTATAGTCATGACTTAAACTAAGTAGATAGCATCAGGCAGAACTGAAATGCGTAGGTTTCCTTAGAGCTTAATCCAGTTAAGGCATTATCTCACATAATCAAGTTCACAGGTTTGATAAAATAGTTATGGAGCTGATAGAAGGTTCTCAAACTGATTTTCTAAAGTTACAAAATCATAGAAGAATACAGTAAAGAAGGAGACAGGTCAAGCCTAGTAAACTAATATGCTTAGTTTAAGTGACGGCCTTATACTTAACATCATGTATTCGCATCCACTTATGCCAGATATCAAATGAATCATACTAATAATACTAAGACAAACTAACATAGCATACATGAGAGCTACAACAGAACACTAAAAGATTAAAACAACTACTGAGATCATTTGAAAAAGCTCTTTCAGAAGTTTAATAATATACAAGTTATCCCAAGACATATTAATTAGGGTTACCAGAATAATTAACTAGTACATGACTCTAATTTCAGAATATTAAGGAACTTATAGTTCTAAATTTTAATGATCAGTCATGAATTGATAACAAAGCATATAGAGATGATCAACAATGACGTATTAGAGCTAGAGACATTTAACAAAAGAAAACTGTAATGCCTCGACCTTGGGGAGCGCGACCGGCGCTCGACCTTGGGGAGCGCGACCAGCGCTCGACCGAGATATTTCAATCAAGCAAGCCTACTTTCTTCCTTCTATCCAACCTTAACCATGTACAATTTAAGAATCAGTAACAAGAAATAGACATGAGAAGAGTAAAGTGTACCACATCCTTTCTCCATTACTTATATGAGCTTCATTTACAATTTCCAAAATATTACAAGTTCATAGTTACGAGGGGAAAACATGTTTGACAACTACAAAATTTCTAGTTCATTACCCCAAATCGAACACCACCCACAGCATGTCTACGGAGCCTCTAAGTGTAACAGAAGAGTAGTATGAAAGTGTCGGTGACAAGGCCACGGCTATACCTCAAAACACAATGTACAATATCAAGTGACATAAGGCCCTGGAATAGAGTAGGGCTCACCAAAATCTGTTGAGTAGAGGGTAACTACTAACGAGGATCAAAGTTGCCGGCTGACATACCAACTACATCCATTAAAGATGCAGCGCCTCCGGCAAAAGGAACATTTGTACATATGGAATAGTACTAGTATGTAAAACTAAATACCCTCTCATGGAGTAGAGTACCAACATAAAAGGAGGTAAACATAGAATCAATAAAGAACTCAAGTAATACTAAATACCAAGTTAAAACATAATCAATTCCAATTAAGTATTAATAATTTTGGTTGGGAGATCATTAGCCACCGATCATCTCACCATGCATGAGGCATGGAGTTTGATCACAGCTCGATCGGCTAAGCCATCTCTCCACGAATGAATATGGATCGACATGTGATGCCAATCAAATACAATAATAAAAATGAGGAATCACCATGGGCGCGACATATGCCGTGTGAGTCGACATCAATTTTTGCCAGAAATCACCTCATCCCAATTAAGGAGAATAATCTCAATACATTATACCATGGGAATTCATCTCTCAACCAACTCCTACACCGACACGTGTAGTTTCAGGTGTGGGCCTTTACAACCCACCTTCCTCAGCTCGCTAATTATACTAGCAAAAAACTTTTGTATACAAAGGGAATAGAAATATAAATGTATTCATTTCATAGCCATTCATACAATATATAGCTTCATTACCACTTTTAACCACTCACAACATCTGTAATTCATTGGCTCGCTTGGCCATACCTAGAGTTCTTCGTTTGTGGCACGATGGCCGTATTTTATATTTCACACTTTTATTTCTTTATTTCCAAGGATCATTATCATAAACATCAACATATAGAATATTCTATAAATCATGACTTTAAGTTCATTAGTAATGAGTGCTCTAAAAAAGTGGATTTCTTTCAAAGAGTTAAGCATAATGTTTGCCAATTCAAGCCCAAGTTAAGATCATAAGCAATTAATACACCATTTATTCTTGGAATACCTTTCCCAAAAAAAAAAGGGATCCTGATATCTATAGTTTCAACTCATGAGCATGTAAGAACTCAAAACACATTGAAAATACTTACAAAGGAGAGCATGGTGATTTACAATTGAAACATGGATTCAAATCATATGAACTTATTACAAAAACCATCTTTGAACATTTTCCCACTAAGGGGAAGCATAATAGGATACGGTCAATTCAAAGGTGACTCGAGTACATAAGCATTTTGACAAATCAATCATAGGAAACAATTTGAAACAGTAGGACTATGAGTTTGAACAAACCATATCTGGAACTTAGGAGGAACTCATGGATTCCGATTCTAGAGAAGGGAGTGTAGCCAACATACCTTGTTTGAGCTTTCCTTAGGATTACAACGATGATCCACTACTCTTATAACTTAAATCTATAGGAACATAATCAAATTGAACAACTATTAGGAAGGCGTTCATAGGTTTAGCCATTATTAGCATTTCGTCAAACATTAAGTGTGCAAATTTTGACTATAAGGTTTTTATGGTGGAATTCCTTCACCCACAACCAATTTCAAACAACAATCTACCCACAATAGTTCAATATCCTCCATATCACCTTCATTGATGCATGCATACACAGCGATACATCCCCAAATCAAGAACTACACCCCACATTCTCCTCATGCACCCCAAATTCGAAATAGAGGGCTAGGCTTTTGATCACCGTCCCTTAAACCCCCAAAATAATAAAATCTTACTCATAATTGCATAGTAAGACATTGCATATGAGCTGGGTAAGGTCTTACCTCTTTAATAGAAGACTTTAGAGCTGTCCTTCATGAATTCCCAAGATTAGAGCAAGAAATTGAGGAGTATAATTTGATAGAGTTTCTCCCCCTATCTCTAAATTGACATCCTCACTCTAAAACATCAAGTTATATCTTATAAAATTACCCTCTAAGGCCTTATATCAAAATAGAGCCGGATTAAAAAAATTTCAAAAATAACCCCCTCGAAGTCAATTATGTGGTGTAATTCTGTGGTAGCAGAACAGATCTGTGGCAATCAGAACAGCCACAAAATGGTATGTCAATTCTGCGATACAATTCCGTGGTAGCCAAATGGATATGCGGCCAGCATAATGGCCACAAAATGGTCTTCAAATTATGGGTTGGGTCTGGTCAGATCCGCGATGAAATTTTACGGTAGCAGAATGGATATGCGGCTAGCAGAATGGCCACAAAATGGTCTTCAAATTTGAGTTGCTTCTGATTCATTCTGTGGCAATTCTGTGGTCAGCAAAACAGATTCACAATAGCATAATGGACCACAGAATTGCCATTTTCTACAAATTATTCTACAAACTCCACAATGCATTGCACAATCCAAAAATCCGTACTGTGGCACATTAGCTTACCTTGGCACCATAAAAACTTAAATCCTTGGCGAACGTTTATGGGGTCTTACATCCTCTACCGCTTAGGATCAATCATCCTCGAATGAGGGTTAGAGTCCGCCATAAACACCCAACATGACTTAGCCCTTCATTCGCACACTAGGAGTACCAAATTTGGCTAACTCCCTAAACTTCCAAAAATTTTGGCAGAGTTTCCCCTGCTTTTAGTCCTATCCACCTTTCAGAGAGCCACAGAAACCAATTCTAACAGCACACCCACAACTCAACAAAGCATCACAACATAAAATATTATCAATATCAACATTACAAACATTACATTACCAAAAGGGCATTCTAATATAAACTGTTCGGGTTTAAAACATTACTCATAGATAGTATGCCTCTAACATTCTTTTAAACACAACCATTGGGTTATACAAAAAGTGGAGACACTTTACTATTCTATCTTCCTCAGCCTCCTGAGTGGGCTCTTCGACATTGATGATTCCGCCATAGCACTTTGACAGAGGCGATCTCTTTATTTTCTCAACTTACGAACATCCCTAAAAAGGATGGAAATAGAAACCTCTTCATAGGTCAAACCCTCACAAATTCCAACATTCTCCATAGGGGCAATGAGTGAAAAATCCCCAATCACTTGCTTCAACTGGGACACATAAAACACGGGATACATAGAGGACAACGATTATGGAAATCAAACTCATAGGCTACTTGGCCTATTTTCTTCAAGATTCTACAAGGCCCAATATGCACTATACTAAATTTACCTTTATAAAAAAATCACACAACGTCTTCATGGAGAAAATCCTAAGAAACACCCATTCACTTCCTCCCACTCCAAATCTCTATGACGAACATCTGAATTGGACGTTTGGCGGCCTTCAACCTCCTCCTCCTCCTTATTCTACAATGTGTTTGAATGAATATGACCATAGAATTTCCTGCCCAATATGTTTTAACATGGAGTGATACTTTTTACATGTCTAAACCTTCAACCACGATAGATTTAATACAAATAGCGAGGTTCGGGATTGAGCTGGAATTGTTCAAGAACCCGTCAATGTGTTGAGTAGCAACGTTTCTAAGAGCTATATCCTAATAAGTAACAAGGTAACATTGGCATAGTTAACCATGGCGATAAAATCATTGATTCAACTAAAAGAGACCTAGGGTCAACTAGTACATATGGATAATATGAGAACCATGTATATGATTCCAAGATGTAAAAGAAGTGAGTCATTTTAGACATGTGATATATGGGAAGTACGACCAGGAGGATAAAGACAATGGCATAGGTTACTCTCCGGGCGAGGAGTCATGAAAGATATAATGATTTGTTCTTCATGCCATATGTGCCCAGTTTGTCAATGATAAGTCTAAGGAGAAATAGCCAAGTAAGATGTCTCCTTGAGTGTAGGGAAAATTAGTTTAACTTGAAATGAGAAGATCCTTGCACCATGAATGTGATAGAGGTTTCAAAAATACACGAAGTTGCATTGCGCTCTTAACAATATGACACAAGGAATCTACGCCCCAAGCCCATGAGGTTGAAAAATGGAGGTTGAGCACTTGTAAGGTTATTACTCTGGCAACTTAACCCTTGTCGATAGTTGATCATATATGAGAGGACTAGAGATACGATAGACTTGTCCCTCTAAGTTGAGACGTTCGAAACATGAGTCAAAATCTGGAACATCCACCCCAAGTAGGGAAGGAAAGGTCGCGGTAAGGCTACTTAAGTTCAATCACACAAGAGTGAGACCATGTAGTTAGGACATCTTAATATTGGGATGAAATCATGCATTGGTTAGAGAGGTTCTAATAGTTAATGATGCTCCGGAGGGAAATGCAAAAGATAAACCCTCATCCACCTAAGGATATGGAATGGTAGGGAAAGTAAATTCTCCGCACATGACAATAATATAGTAAATGATTCTAGAAGCCGAGTGCTAAAGATAACGGAACCCAGGAAGGTACTATAGAGTAAACATGGAAGGTTTGCGAATGTTCATAATGAGTTCTCCACAGGTTTGTGACTTGGAAAGTACCCATATGCTAATGAAGAATGGGACAAATATGAGAAACAGATGTGATGCTACAATAACCCCAAAAGTGCATTTGGACTTGAATGGAGAGCCCCTTAAGACTCCTACGAGAAGGGGAGTGTTAAAGTGACACATGGAAGGATACGATCTCTCATGGTTATCCTAACAAGTATCGGGAGACTAGCGCAATGAAGTTACTAACTAAGGAACACAGTCAGAACATGTTGCAACGGTGGAAAGAGAGAATGAACACTTGTTATGAGCTAGACATCTTTTTGCCATAATAACTCTCAAGGTACAATTCCAGGCCACATTATTGGTAGCTACAATACTGGGAACGAGGTGAGTTACTTATTTAGGATTGAATCAGGAGGACTAAGTGTACACTCATAAGGTAAAAAAGAGGTCATTCTATGACGAATTTGTGAGAATCTCAAATTTCATAGGAAGCCTTATATGAACGAATTAAAATGTATATATGAAGGGTGTTGAGATGTGCTTTTATGTCACTAAACAGTGAAAAAGGTTCATGATAATGTTCATAAAATGAGTAAAGTGATTCCTTAAATCCTATGAGCCACATACACAAGAGAGAGAGATAGAGAGAGAGAGGGGGGAAGGTTAAGAAAGGTCTCAACACAAGGTTGCTTTACATTTGACTTGAAGTCATGTAGGTTAATGCTAGAAGGGTATGTGCACAAGATAAAAGATGTTATTCATTTGAAACAGAGAATCCCATAAGAAACTTGTCAAGTAATTTACTTTATTGAGAATTGGGAGAAGAAAGTTAAAAGTATTAACCTAAGGTTATAACTTGATTCAAGGAAATAATTATAGAACTAAATTCCTTAAGAGGTTGTGTGTAAGATAATTGTGGTAAAGAGGCTCCACGAATAATGTGTCTCATTCAAAAAGTACGTACATGCAATGGTTGGTGAGTAAATGTCGTGTCAAGATCATGTTTATGTTGGCTCTTCAATATATATGCGCAAATACGGTAAGGAAAATTAGGTGGTTCTCATAATGATGTACTAATGAGTGACTTACTTGGTGACCTTAGGTTGCCGGAGCAGTGCCTTAATTGATGCCCCTCAACTACACACCCATAACATGCATTAGTACCATAGCAGCATACCCCCGAATGACACCTCCTACACTTTTCGCAACGAGGATTAACAATCTTTGTAATGGCTTGTTGTGTGGGCCTTTGGAATTGCCCAAGCCTGTCGGCCCTAAAACGCTCTTGAGCATACTTGAGACACGGCGCCAAATGTTCCCTCCCGCATGTCAGGCAAACCGGGATGGGTGTACCCAGTCTGGGGCATTTGTTCTTCTTGTGCCCCCTCACTCCAAAACCATAACATATTTCAAGAGTCATCCAACATACCCCCGGGTGGCTCTTCTTACAAATCGAACATTCTGGCTTGTTGGTACAAACAACCATCTTCCATTTCCTAGGTGCTCGCGCCACATGATTCGGTGGCGTGGTGACATTAAGGGAACAAAGGCATTTACCCTAGTAACTAGTACTTCCAATCCCTCCACGGATCGACCAATTATCCCAACAAACTCTTGTGCAATCTCCCCCAGATTCAATGGCGGGGTCACTCCCTCTTCACCCCCTCGAACTCGTGGGCTACTCATCTAAAAAAAGAGATACAATGGGTATATTACCTTCCTACCTTGAGCTCTATAGAACATCTAGGATTTCAAAGAAGAGTGACATTCCTAAATGCCCAAGTAGCCTCCTAATTATATATGTGATCGACAACACACCGATAATAAGGACTCCACTAGACACGGCTCCGAGACATCCAAGGATACTTTAAAACCTTAGGCTCTGATACCAAGCTTGTCATGCCCCGACCTTGTGGAGCGCGCCTGACGCTCGACCGAGACATCCTAGTCAAGCAAGCCTACTTGTTGCCTTCTACCCAACATTACCCATTAACAATTTAAGAATCAGTAACAAGAAATAGACATGAGAAGAGTAAAGTGTACCACATCCTTTCTCCATTACTTATAGGAGCTTCATTTACAATTTCCAAAATATTACAAGTTCATTGTTACGAGGAGAAAACATATTTGATAACTACAACATTTCTAGTTCATTACCCAAATCGATCACCATCCACAGCATGTCTACGGAGCCTCTAAGTGTAATAGAAGAGTAGTATAAAAGTGTCGGTGACAAGGCCCCGACTATACCTCAAAACACAATGTACAATATCAAGTTACATAAGGTCCCAGAATAGATTAGAGCTCACCAAAATCTGCTGAGTAGAGGGTAATTACTAACGAGGATCAAAGTTGCCTACTGACGAACCACCTGCATCCATGTAATGACTCGATCGGCCGTTTTGAGTAATTGCTCCCCATTACCCCTTTTTATGCTTCACACATGTGTGTTTATGGTTATATGACTTGCAGGACCGGTTAGTTTTGTTCAAGGAAGCTTTCGGATTGATTTGGACCCTTTGCTTCTTGACTTAGAAGTTTAAATTAGAATTATTGAGCAAACTTTGCCTTTTGTGAAAACGGACCCAGAACTATGTTTTGATGGCTCCGACAGCTTCATATTGTGATTTCAGACTTGGGCGTATGCCCGGAATTGATTTCGGATGTCCGTTGGTTTATTTTTGTTGCTTTGCCAAAATTTGACAATTTGAAATTGAAAGGTTTGACCATAGGTTGACTTTTAGCTATCGAGCTCAGAATTTGATTTTGAAACTTGAAATAGGTTCATTATGGTATTTGGTTTCATTTGGAGTTGGTTTGATAAGATTCGGACGTTTAGTCGTAATTCTAGAAATTTTGGACTTTACTTTGAAATTCATGCGTTTTAGACTTCAATTCATAGTTTTAGATGTTATTTCTAAATTTTGATCGCGCCAGCGAGTTGGTATGATATTATTAAACTTGTGTGGATGTTTGGTTTGGAGCCCTGAGGGCTCAGATGAGTTCCGAACATGTATCGAAATGGTTTTAAACTTAAAATGAATTGTTGGTGTACTGGTGCTCAGTTATCGCAATTGCGAGCACCAGCCTTGCAATTGTGAAGGTGCCAGTATGGGGTCAGATATCACAAATGCAACTTCCCCTTCGCATTTGTGAAGCCAACCGGATTTTAGCTTGGTTCGCAATTGCGAACAAATGTTCGTTTTTGTGATGATGGCCAGTTCACAATTGCGAAGTCTTTTCTCGCAATTGTAAGGATGCATAAGGTTGTCAGGGTTCACAAATGTGATCCCTGGTCCACAATTGCATGGGGTCGCAAATGCAAACCATGTGTCGCAAATGCGACATCTACAGCTAGTTAAAGGGCTGGGAGACGGGATTTTTGAAAATATTCTCTCATTTTTGAACCATGGACTCGGTAGGAGGCGATTTGGAGAGAGGATTTTCACATACAAACTTTGGGTAAGTGATTCTAATCTAATTATAATCATATTGCATAACATATCTTAGATTTTAACATCAAAATCATGTGAATCAAAGTGAAAATTTGTGAAACTTTGTTAAGTTTTGAAAAATAAGAAATTGAGTTTTGAGAGTCAGTTTGAACTCGGATTTTGAAACTAATCACATATATGAACTCGTGGGTCATGGGTAGATGGAATCTACCATTGGACCCGGGTTATGACCGGGCGAGCCTCGTATTGACTTTTTGGGAAAAGTATAAAGATCATAGCTTTTTATATTGTAATTGATTTCCCTAGCATTGTTTGATGATATTAAGTTAATTTTGGTTAGATTTGAGCCGTGTAGGGGCGAGTTTTAGGGGAAAAGCTATTTTCGAGTGTCGAATTGGCCTAATTGAGGTAAGTGTTTTGCCTAACTTTGTGGGGGGGATCTTCCCCTTAAGATTGGTATTGATTGATTCATTTGTGTTATGTGAAAGCCGGCAAGATGACGAGTGAGTACACGGGTTGTACGTGGTATTTGACCGGTTTAGGCTACTTAGACTCTTTCCATGCTTTAATTGAATTGTAGTATCATGTTCTAAATTTTCATAGTCAATCTATTCTTACTTGTGTTAGTCTATCCTTACATTCCTTAAATGATTTCGTTAATACTTGTTCTACATTCTAATTGATAAATTGCTCTCATGCCGTAGTTGAACTTGTTGCCTCTATTATTGTTGCACATTATGTCTTTCATTGTTGATTATCACTATTTGAAGTTATTGTTCGTGTTATCTCTTTCATTCTTGATTATCATTATTTGAAGTTATTGTTCATGTTATCTCTTTCCATGTTGATTTCCAATATTTTAAGTCATTGTTATACGCTATCTCTTCCATTGTGAGTTATTCTTATTTAATATCGTGATTATACATTGTCTCATTGTTGAGTTGTTAGTGTTGAAGTTGTGAAAGTTGTTATCACGTTAAGGCGAAATTGTTATTGTTGAAATATCTTCCTTGTTGAGCATTTTACATTCATTGTTGTTGTTGATATTCTTGTATTCGTTGTGGTGGAGCCATGGCCTATTGTTGTGGAAATATTGATATTGTTGATTGTTGGTAGGTTGTGACATATGGGCACTTGTGGTGCGAGTTATTATTATGATGTGATATTGACGCGCATGCGACGGTATAAGGCTTGGGGTTAATGTGCATGCGGCGGTACAAGGTGGGACGTATATATGTGTTGCTTGTAAGGGAACTACGTGAAGCCACGCGGCATCATAAGGTGGGCTAAAGTGCGTGTAGCTATTTCAGAAAAACTGTTTTCAAAACCTATTTCAAATGTAAGGCTCACGCGGCGGTATAAGTAAAGATTGTGATTGAGATTTTGAATCGTGAATACGATGCGGTACCTCGGTTGTGATTATTGATACATATACACGAAGTGGTACCTCGATGGTGATTCATATTGTACACGAGACGGTACCTCGTTGTGATTCTTGTTATTTTATTCTTCCTTATTTTTGTCAGTTATTTTCCGAATATGATCATTGTGGTTCTCTTTAACTGATTTCTTTATGTTATTTCCGTGCTTACAATTCTGGTATTAGTTCATGATGTTAATTGTTTCATATCAGTTATTTATCTGATTTCCATAGGTGTCTTGACCTGGCATCGTCACTACTCTACTCAGGTTAGGCTTGATACTTATTGGGTACCGTTGTGGTGCACTCATACTATACTTCTACACATCTTTTTATGCAGATCCAGGTACGTCTGCCCGTGCCGGATGCTAGCTTTGAGTTGTGTTGTTGTGTTCGGGAGACTTCAAGGTATACTTGCTCCACGTTCGTAGGCCTCGGAGTCACCTTTCTTATTCCTTATTTCTTGTTGTAATTTCATTCAGACGGTGATGTAGTAATTATTTTAGTTCACTCTGTAGAGCTTATGACTCAGTTCCACCGGTTTAAGGGAGTGTACTGTCGTTGATTCTATTTTCAGGAGTTTATATCAGTTATTCAGACTTGTTTTTAGTATTTTGTTGATTATCCCTGTCAAGTTATATTGAATGTTAGGCTTACCTAGTCGTAAAGACTAGGTGTCATCATAACATCCTACGGAGGGAAATTGGGGGTCGGGACAATCCATTAAAGATGCAACGCCCCCGGCAAAAGGGACATTAGTACATATGGAATAGTACTAGAATGTAAAACCAAATACCCTCTCATGGAGTAGAGTACCAACATAAAATGATGTAAATATTGAATCAATAAAGAACTCAAGTAATACTAAATGCCAAGTTAAAACATAATCAATTCCAATTAACTATTAACAATTTTGGTTGGGAGATCATTAGCCACCGATCATCTCACCGTGCATGAGACATAGAGTCCGATCACAGCTCGATCGGCTAAGCCATCTCTCCACGAATGAAGATGGATCGACATGTGATGTGAATCAAATACAATAATAAGAAGGAGGAACCACCATGGGCGCGACAAGGCATCCGATCGACACCCGATCGGCGTCTCCCCACATATGTCATGTGAATCAACATCAACTTTTGCTTGAAATCACCTCATCCCAATTAAGGGGAATAATATCAATACAATATACCACGGGAATCCATCCCTCAATCAACTCCTTCACCAGCACGTGTAGTTTCAGGTGCGGGCCTTTACAACCCACCATTCCTCGGCTCGCTAATGATACTCCCAAAAATATTTTTGTATACAAAGGAATAGAAATATAAATGTATTCATTTCATAGCCTTTCATACAATATATATCTTCATTAGAACTTTTAACCACTCACAATGTCACGACCCAAACTGGAGGGCCACGACTGGCACCCGGGCCATACCTGCCGAGCACCAACATACATTTTATCTAATCTTTCTTATTATCTATAAGGGCCGACGAGATCAACATAAATGGTAGACATGAATCATGAACAGCCAATAATGACAGATAATGGCATGAACATACATAACATGGGCCAATAAGGCTTCCATGAAGTTATATATAAGGTACGAGCTGACAAGCTGCCATGAGAGATTATACAACAAAAATCAGCTGACAAGGCAATCCAAACTATACATGAGTTGAAACCTATCTATGAGCCTCTAAAGGAACATAAGTGCTGCAACATTGCTGGAATAGGGCCCCGACATACCCATAATGTCTATAAAAAAGTGCATACCAAGACCACGGCAAGTCCGAAGAAAGGATCTCACCAATAACCGCTGAACTGGGCAGCCTACTATGGTGGGGGAGCTGCGTCTACTTGTCTATCAGGACCTGCAGCACGACATGCAGCATCCACAAATAAAAGAGACTTCAGTATGAATAAAGTACTGAGCATGTAAGGCAGGAAAGCATAAATAAGAACAGTAATATAATATAGAGAATATCCAACCTGTAACATCTGAGTGCCTCTAAGGGCGACTGAAATAAAATGCATCATACATACATACATATATATATATATATATATATATATATATATATATATATATATATATATATATATATATACTTTTAAAAACATGTGCCTTTATTAGCATCATCACCATCATCATCATCATATCGTACCCGGCCGTAATAGGCTCGGTAAAAATGTACTCGGCCATCATAAGGCTCGGTAGAATCGTACCCGGCCACGTGGAGCTCGGTAAAATCCAACTGATCAGTGGTTGCACAATAGGTGCCATACCCGGCCGACTATAGCGCTGCGCGGTAGAGTAAAATAGGTACATATATAATGCATGTTGGACTCATTGGAATCACATTCTGAACCTTTCGGAGTGACGTAAGGTCGGTAACCTCCGTACACGTTATTAGTACTAACTATCCGTCATGGATCTTATAAGAATCAGGAAGTACCAATAATATTGATAACATAAGAATAAGAGAAGTAACATCAACATCAATCGTTCCATAAGAAGGGAAACAATGTAAGTACTGCTAGTTTCTAAGAGTGGAGTATATTTGGAAGCTCGTTCATTACATTATGTACAATCGGAGTCGTGCAAATGAAGGAAAGGGATAACCTCACATACCTTGTATATACTTCCCAACCTCAAGCTATGCAAATGTCACGACTCCTTAGTCTACAATAAGAGAAATGATACTATTGTTATCGTTTAAGCGTCGTAACTATTATATATCGACTGCAACCTATTTTATGATGAAACGGACAGTACCTCCCCTATTTATATGACTTCCCAAAAGTTAAAACAATCATCAAAAAGCCCAAACGATATCAACAATAATCATATTAAGCCTCCCAAAATAGTCCACCAACCAACAACATTACTAACAAGCCTTTCGATAGATATCTCACAAGTTCTAGTTTCAACGACTTAGCCGCAACTTGGATAATATTAAATACATATTGAGTAAGAGGTTCCTTACCTTTAAACAGATAGAACAGCTCCAATTTAACCTTACTTCACCACGAAATATCCTTCCAATGCTTCCACAAGGACAAGGAAGCGAAACTAGCAATCAATTCGGGTATTTTAGCACTAGAATCACTTTGGAAGATTTGAAATCACCTAGGGTTAATATTAGAAACTTGAGAGATTATTTTACAGAACTTAAACCACTTAAAACAACCTCCCACATGAGCTGGAACCACCCAAAAATCAGCAACAATGAGAAGAACAAGATTTGTGTTGTTTGCCTTTATTTTGGGTTTTGAATCATGAGATAACCTTGAGAGAGAGTTTGTAGGTGTATAGGTTATGTAGAGAGTGAAAATAATGAGTTAAAACGGGCTTAAGGCGTCTCATATATATCAATATATCTCAACCGCCTACGTGGGTCCCATAGAGAGCTGCTTGCGCAGTTTCGTGAAAACGCAAATATGTCTCCACTCCAACGTCGTATCAACAAACAGTTTAATGTGTCGGAAACTAGATTCATAGATCTTCAATGTGATGGATAGATTGCCCCATAATTCCAAGTAAATTGGGAGAAACGCTTAGTAACATTTGACCTAAAGTTTAAGTAAAATTATGAACGTAAGTTGCGACAACCTTTGTCGACTTTTGTTTCATAACTTGTTTGACTTCAAGACATATGATACATATATTATATGATTCAAATAACTTAAAACATGACCTCCTGAGAATATTAAGCACATCTGGTTTTACCCGAAAATACGGGTTACAACATCCTTGATTCGTTTAACTTCTAATACTTGTTAACCACTCTTATACACCCTTGTATCGTTTAAGACCAATAGGATTAACTTCTTATCATCTCAAAGATAATCTATTCTCGGATTTACGTCGACTAACTTACGACGTGATCTTACGTACGTGAATATGGGTTGTAACACATAACATCTTTTATTTCATTGGCTCGCTTGGACATACCTAGAGTTCTTCGTTCATGGCACGATGGTCGTATTTCATATTTCACACTTTCATTTTTTTATTTCCAAGGATCATTATCATAAACATCAACATATAGAACATTCTGGAAATCATGACTTAAAGTTTATTAGTAATGAGTGCTCTAAACACAGTGGATATCTTTCAAAGAGTTAAGCATAATGTTTGGCAATTGAAACCCAAGTTAAGATCATAAGAGATTAATACACCATTTATTCTTGGAATACATTTCCCCCCAAAAAAAAAGAGATCCTGATATCTACAGTTTCAACTCATGAACTCAAAACACATTGGAAATACTTACAAAGGAGTGCATGGTGATTTACAATTGAAACATGGATTCAAATCATATGCAGTAGTTACAACAACCATCTTTGGACATTTCCCACTAAGGGGAAGCATAATAGGATAGGGTCAATTCGAACGTGACTCGGGTACATAAGCATTTGGGCAAAATCAATCATCGAAAAAAATTTGAAACAGTAGGAATAGAAGTTTGAACAAACCATATCTGGAACTTACGAGGAACTCATGGATTCTGATTCTAGAGAAGAGAGTGTAGACAACATACCTCGTTTGAGCTTACCTTAGGATTACTACGATGATCCACTACTCTTAGCACTTCAATCTATAGCAACATAATCAAATTGAACAACTATTAGGGAGACATTCATAGGTTTAGCCATTATTGGCATTTCGTCAAACATTAAGTGTGCAAATTTTGACTATATAGTTTTTATAGTGGAATTACTTCACCCACAACCAATTTTAAACAACAATCTACCCACAATAGTTCAATATTCTCCATATCACCTTCATTGATACATGCATACCCAATGACATACCCCTAAATCAAGAACCACACCTCACATTCTCTTCACACACCCCAAATTCGAAATAGAGGTATAGGCTTTTGATCACCATCTCATAACCCCCCCCCCCCCCCCCAAGTAATAAAATCTTACTCATAATTTCATAGTAAGACATTGCATGTGATATGGGATAAGATCTTACCTCTTTAATAGAAGACTTCAGAGCTTTCCTTCATGAATTCCCAAGATTAGAGCAAGTAATTGAGGAGTATAATTTGATAGAGCTTCTCCCTCTCTCTCTAAATTGATATCCTCACTCTAAAACATCAAGTTATATCTTATAAAATGACCCCCTAAGGCCTTATATCAGCATAGAGTCGGATTAGAAAATTTAAAAAAATAACCCCCCGAAGTCAATTATGTGTGCAATTCCGTGGTAGCAGAACATAACTGTGTCCAGCAGAATGGACACAAAATTGTATATCAATTCTACGATGCAATTATGCGGTAGTAGAATGGATATGCGGGCAGCATAATGGCTACAAAATGGACTTCAAATTCTAGGTTGGGTCTGGTCAGATCCGCGATGCAATTTCGCAGTAGCAGAATGGATGTGCGACCAGCAGAATGGCCACAAAATAGTCTTCAAATTTGAGTTGCTTCTGATTCATTCCCTGGTGATTCCGTGGTCAGCGGAACAGATCGTCGATAGCATAATGGACCACAGAATCGCCATTTTCTACAAATTCTTTTACCAACTACACAATCCAATAATTCATACTGTGGCACATTAGCTTACCTTGGAACCATAAAACTTAAATCCTTGGCGAATTTTTATGGGGCCTTACAATAACAGAGCAAACATAATATACAACTAAATGACCAAAAGAAAGGTTGAGGTTCACTGACCTTCTTTTGGGCAGCAAACCAAACCAAAGAGCCTCTTGTTTTTAGCCGTTAAGACTCTGAACTCAAACTCGAATAGTAGGCAAAACTCAGAATCGGAGAAGAAACAAATAAAGCAGTGAGTAATCTAGGGTTTAATTCTCTTTCATTTTTCCGTGTTGTATTAGGTGGTAGGTTATTGTTAGGTGAGAGCATTGAAAGCCCCAATTTATAGTAGCCATTGAAGCCTTAGGATTTCAAACAAATTCAAACTCGGTAGTGGAGAGTGACGATTACTAGATGATGCAAGCACGATCGAGTGAAATCAGAAACAAACAGAAGGGAAAAATCAATGAGAGTTTTACCTGAGAAGAGGGAATGTGACCGTTCATGGCAAAACCCATCGGGTAAAGCCCCAATGTAAAGAGGTCATTGTATTTGACCTCTGGACCTCGAATAATCATGATGAGGTTCTGAGATATACTCATGCATGCTTCGATTTAACAAAGCACAAGGGAAATCTGGAGATTTGAAGTTGCATCTTTGAGTCTTAGGGTTTCAGATTAGGGATTTCGAATTCATGTGATGAAACGAGAATGAAATCAGCGAGATTCGCGGTTGGGAAAGACAGAAAGGATGAATTCATGGTTGATTTGTTGACCTTGCATGGATTTGTGCAAGGTTTTGTGGTTGATGGAGGCTGGAAGGACGAGAGAAAGAAGAGAGAAAAGGGAAATGGGTTGGCAGGGTCAATAGAGAAATGATTTTAGGGTTTGGGTAGGTTTAGGTCGTCTCTGGGGTTAAGAATGAGAGACGGAACGGGAGCCGTTGGATAATTTGATCAACGACTCCGATTTTTTGAGAGTTGGGAATTTTAAAAACAATCTTATGGGAAAACTCGATGGACGTTGGATTCTTGGATCCAACGGCAGAGATAAAACAAGATGGGCTTTTAAAATATATGGGAAAACGAGATTAATCCTGGTCCGTTGATGATATAAATCAACGGCCAGGATGGGTTGTGTTTATTTTGTGAGTGGATTGGGACAGTGACATGGCAATCTCTGATTGGTTCATGGAGATAGGGATGGATTGCCAAGGTGGAGTGAGGAGGTGTTTGGAGTGGGTTAAATTAGGATTGGACTTGGGTATTGGGCTAGAAATAATTTTAAAAATGACCATTTTACATTTAATTAGAAAATTGCAATTATAGCCTTTTTAATCTTTGACCCCTTTAAAATTAATTTAAATAAACGTAATTACTTTCAATAAATGTTGTAGAAATTATAAATATCAAATACACTACTAATTACCGTAATTAATTAATTATTTATAAAAATACCTTACTTTCCAAATTATGATATTAATTTCGAATTATTGAAGTAGTAGGCTAATTAACTAAAAATTAAGGAATAACTTATTAAATTAATTATAAAACCTATGTAATGTATATAAAGATTATTTTAATAATCTCAAAGTAGTAAGTATGATATATTTTGTAATTATATAATACTAAATTATTAATTTCAACACTATTAATTACTAATTTTATGAAAAATAGGTATTGATTAAAAAATATTTTCAACACATTTATTGTAAATCATTAAGTATAAATAAATTAATTTTAAAAGGGAGGGTCAAAATTGGTCGTCAACACTAGAATTTTCTAAAACCCGGTGTCACAAGTGCACGAGCAAACTAGTAGAATATACAAAACCTCCTACAACTACTGTCTGAAGTAGGATAGACAGAAAAGTAAATATAACAATGAGGAGACTCCGGGTGCTGCAGAATGCAGCATAGAAAGCAGCTCACCACTAAGTCTCTAGGTAGCGGGGATACGCGCCTGACTGACCACCAGATGCACCTGCCTCTGATCCCTGTACGATTAGTGCAGAATTGTAGCGTGAGTACATAAACAATATGTACCCAGTAAGTATCTTGTCTAACCTCAAAGAAGTAGTAACGAGGGGCTGATATCGACACTTACTAGAGGTCAATAAATAAAGTATAGGAATCATAAATAGGCATGAAATACAACAATAACAGTGGAATAACAAACAGTAAATAATGATTCTTAAACATAATATCAATTTAAAATCTCCAACTATCACATGCCAAGTCTTTAACACATGAGAGCCAACAAGTAATTTTCAACTCTCAGATCAAGAAAGAAATATCAAGTATAATCGGACTCCGAGCAATATCACGCACGATTTATTGCGAGGTCTTATGGCCCGATCCAGAATAGTGTGTACACTGTCGAGGGTTGACCAGCGTGAACCATAGATGCATCTAATATACTGTCAAGGCATTCAGCCCGATCCACAAGAATAAAGAAAACTCTACAAACTCCGAGCAATGACTACTACATAGGAATAGTACTCAAAGAAGGCATGATTTCCGCTAACAATCAAGTATTCCGCCAAAACTCAAAGTAAAGAAGCTCAGTCTCCTGAAATCCTTTATCCAATTTCAACTATAAATACAAGTAATTAAACTAACAAGTTGGGTGAAAATAATACAAGTAATGCATGGTAAAGTCTTAAGTCTACACAGACATAAGCATGATTTTAGCTACGTACGGATTCTTATACTTAGGCAAGAGACTTACTTCGTTTCCAAATCCACTTTCCGATCCATAAATCACACTAAAAGCCTCAAGTCGGTGCTGAGCAATCCGAAACTCAATGTGCTAGATGAAAAAACCGCTCCAAAGAGCTCTAAATCGGACACAAGTTGAGAGAAATGAACAAAATAAGCCAAAGTTCCATTTTTAATCAAGGCTACTGCCCAGAAATCCTTCTTCACGATCGCGAAAATGCCTATGCGATCGCGAAGCCAAAACTTCCAAGGCCCTGAAAGACCTTCTTCGCGATTGCGACAGGGCCCATGCGATCGCGACAGCCAATCCCTCCATTTATCGCGAACGCGACACGCCAATCGCGAATGTGAAGGGCATTGGCCCTCTGAACCTTCGCGAATGTGACCGTTTGATCGCGAACGTAAATAATAAAATGCCTAGCCCCCCAATTCTTTCTCCATGAACGCGATACCACCTCTGCATTTGCGGAGAAGGAAACCAAAACTAGCATATCAACAATTTTAGACTTAGCTCCGGGTGGTCCCAAACTCACCCGGGATCCCGTTCAACTGCACCAACAAGTGAATAAATATAATATGGACCTGCTCAAACTCTCAGAACATGTAAAACAACATCGAAACTAAGAATCGCACCCCAAAACTAAATTAATCAACTTATGAAGTTCAAACTTCTTCAACTAGCTCCGAACGCGTTAAATCATACTTAGACAACTCGTAATGACGCCAAATTTTGCGTACAAGTCATAAATCACCATACGGACTTATTCCCAAGATTGGAATCCGAACGGACCTCGATAACACCAAAGTCTATTTCAAACGAAATTTAAAGAACTTGAAAACCTTCAATGCGCCAACTTTCAACATTAAGCGCCGAAATGCTCCCGGATCACCCGAAACTCGATCCAAACATACACCCAAGTCCAAAATCATCATACGAACCTATAGGAACCATCAAATCCTGGTACCGATGTCGTTTACTCAAAATGTTGACTCAAGTCAAATTTGGCCATTTTAGGCCACTATTAAGGAACTAGGTGTTCCAATTTCAACCCGAAGCCTTCTGAACCTGAACCAACCATCCCCGCAAGTCATAAAACAGTAAAAGCACATATAGATTGGAGAGTCTTAATTAGAGGAAGGGAGATCTAAAAAGTTAAACCACCAATCGGGTCGTTACACCTATATAAATATATGGTCCCATTTATAAATTAATAATTCTTTAAAATTACAAAAATATCTAAGACAATTTAGTGAAATATGATTCTAGTGTTTTTTGTTTTTTCTTAAAATTTAAATCTAGTTGAAACTCTTCTCTAACTTTTCTTATTGCAGCCAAAAGTTCCGGTGTAGTCTTCTCGAACTGCACCAAAATATTGTGAAGAGTTCTCGACGCGATAAGTGCGTCCTTACATGTAACTGGTTCCAAAGGTATTGTATTGTCTTCAACTTCATCATCAATATTGTTTTCTCCGATGGTATCCATAATTTTCTCTAAGCTCTGGACCTCTGAACATGTATCATTTTCAGCCGGATAATCCAACAGGCTATTGACATCCATTTTATTGCTATAACCGAGATCATTAATCATGACCTCAAGTTCATTAATCTGTCATTGTTGATTTTGTGATACCTTTTAGATGAGAAGCCATTGTTGGGTACGGTTTGAAGAAATTCTCTACGTTGCTTATATAGTTTATTCTCTCACCATCATACATTGAATATTTTTATTAAAAATATAATGAATAATATTTTATTATTAAGAAACAATGAACGTTACAATGATTTATTAATTACAATGAATAAACAATAAACATTACAATGAATCATTCAATAAGAAAAAATATTACAATGAATCATACATCATACATTGTACTTTATATATAATTAATTTATTTTTTATATTAATTCAATAAATATGATACATAAATTAGTAAGATACAATGATTTTGATGTAATCAAAATTAACCTTTATTGAATCTCTAAAATACTCTTTAAATTAATAATTAATTTATCAATTAAATAATACCTCTACAAAATAATAATATTTCATGATCCCGACAATATTAATTTAGAAGGGTTCTACTGTAATTAGTTTTATATAATTTAATTATCTTAGTAATAATAAAAATAAAAATATATAGAAAGATTTTTTATGAAAAATTGTGTTTCATTCTCTGGTTATATACAAATACAAATACTACTAAATACTATTATTAGATATAACTTATCCCAATGTTCATAACTATTCTACTCTCCAACTCAACTTCAAATTTTAAACTACTATCGAATGACACTGTATAATTGCATGATATACAAAGTTTAATAATATGTATATAAGTTTTTAAATAATATGGGGTACACGCGTAAAACGTGTACCGTAAGACTAGTATAGTAAATAACCATCAAGTATTAATAATAAATATAATTTTAATTGCCGAATCTTATTCTATAAGTATATTATTTTGTGTTGCAATTGGATCATTTTGTCACTAAACATGTTTGTTTTAGAGATTGCTGGGCGACTTTTGAATTTTTATATGGGGATCTTTTGCAAATACCCACCCACCATAAACTATTTACCCACCCCGGACCCATAAAGTTTTCTTCCTACCAAGCCGAGCCGAGCCGAGCCGAGCCCAACCAACCCAAGCCGAACCAAGCCAAATCATACTAAGTTAGGTTAGGTAATTAGTTTTAACGGGATAGATATATATCGTAAATAGTTTTTAAATGGGTAGAGAAGGATAATTATTTTAAGCTCAATGGGTATTTTGCATAAATTATTTTTTTTTTGTATGGTGTATAATTTTGGGCTATACAATTATATATAAGTAAAAACAAATATAGTAAAATTGCACTATTATA
The DNA here is from genome assembly GCF_000390325.3 of Nicotiana tomentosiformis. NCBI lineage: Eukaryota > Viridiplantae > Streptophyta > Magnoliopsida > Solanales > Solanaceae > Nicotiana > Nicotiana tomentosiformis. Next base: position 128,017,211 of record NC_090812.1, on the reverse strand, counting down.
TAATACTAATAAGATATAACATGTGAAATTCAATAATTCAAAGGTATGCAATGAATATATGTGCTGAAATTTTATAAATATTTTTATCTAAATAAGTATGAATTATGATATTTTCTAAAATAAATATTCTCGAGTTATAATTTTTGACTGCAAGAAAAGTAAAAGTGACAGAAATAAAAACACATGCATGACTTGTGATATTTGCCACCGCGTGCACGACATGCAACAAGCTGTTTCTTGGTTTCCCTGCTATACATAAAGACCTAAATTTAACGAATGACCAGCTAAGCTTGCCCGCAGCTACACGCCAATATTTGAAACCAAAGAAAAGATTCTCAGATTACCATAATCCCACCCCCTATTTATTTACCACTCCACAACAAAGATATTCATGATCTTCAATTTGTGCGGAATTGGAAATTTCTGAATTAATCGGGTTGGGTCTGAGAAGAATAAGAAGAAGATATTGTTAAGGATTTAATTTAATCATGAAGTTTGGAGAAACTTTTATGGAGTATCTGCAGGGCGATCAAGGGAAAGTTTCGGACAAATATTCGCCGCATGTTGAATACAAAAGGCTGAAGAAGGTTCTCAAGAGTTGCAGAGCTTGTAGGGCTTCGGCTCTAAAGGAATCCAATTCTAATGGAGAAGAAGATGATCATGAAACTTCGAATTTGTGCCAATTTGAGTCTTGCCAATGTACGTATTGTTTCTTTCCTCCTCTTTTTAATTTGTGGGTAAATTTTATATTCAGGGACTGGGGGGTTGGAGGAGGTCTGTTGTGGATCAAAACGCACTTGCATTAATAGGAGTTATACCTAGTAACCTTCCAAATTTGTTTTTATGGTTTGCCCATTCCGGTATTCTGTGTGGTGAGAATATATAATAAATTGGATATTTGCCTGAGATGAGGTTAAATGGAGCGAAATCAGTGATGATTCATAAAGCTTCAGAAATGTCTAATCTCACATATTTGACTATAATTTTGTAGTCGTGAAATAGTTACGTTGAACTTAGGAGGTGTTAAGTTGGCTGAACCTTTGTACTCATGTTTGATAGCTCCATCTATTTTAACACATGCTATACAAGGTTTTTCAGAGTAAAATTTGGAAGCTACAAAATTTAGGGAGAAATTTGTGGGCATTAGATTGTTTTCTTTATATGTTGGAAAGTATAAACAGGGACATTAATTATTTTTGAGTTATGTATGATAGTGAAAAGAGAAAGGAAATGATAGGAACAAGATATAAAAATTAGACATTTGATACCTCCTAAAGGAGGAAACCAGAGGCAATTTTTATGTGAAGTATGTAATTGCAACTGAAAGCTCAACCAAGACTAGCTTAACTTGGCCAACTTAAGATTATGGCTAGTGGAGAATATTCTCTTTGTACAAGGTATCTGTGTGCATCGAGTGAGCCCCTACGTAGAAAGAGCAGAAGGACAATCATAAAGGTGTAATCTATAGATTAGATAAAGCAGAACTTCCCATTTAAATTAGGCCAGTAGTCATATATAGCAATACTTAATATGAAGTCTATTTCATGAGAATAAACCCATCGTTGAGCTCTATCGTCTATACTTAGGACCCCAATTTTTTTGCCACTGAGGGGTAGTTGTTGTTGTTGTGAGTATCAGGAAAGATTTATCACCTCTACCTTGATCTGGCTTGTTCAGCGGTAACTCAATTTCCATAAGAATAATGATAAGATCTACCAACCTTGTTATTGGCGTCTTAAAGATTGCGACCCAGGTGTTGCCTTTTAGATTGTGTTTGATACTAGAGGGTATTACGACATTGGGTTCAGACAGATTTCGTGTTATGCAGGCAGAAACCTGATGTGTCATGGTTGATAATGAGTTGGCGGATAATATTAGGAGCACAGATGATTCAACTGTTTTATTCAAACTGGACTTTGAGAATGCCTGTGAGAGGGGTTAAAGGAGCTTTCTGGATAAGGATGGGCAAAAGAAGAGGTAGTCACTACAGAAAGTGCATTATGGCTTGCTAATTACTCTCTCATTGATGACTATTCTAACTCTACGCATTTCTGCCTCTTTTGTTGATTATGTTGATGGTATATGTGGTTAGCAGATTGCTCAGGAGGACTGAAGAGAGGAATGTAGGATGCTGGGGACAGGGTTATTACTTCCAGTTTGCAATTTTGCAGATATAACCCTCTTATTTTCTGTCATGATTGGAGCAGCTTTACGAACAGTTTTCTTTCTTCATGTCGTGATGTTTTCGAACAAGGGCTTTGAGAAGTTTCAGAGACTGTGTACATGAGCATTACAATCACATTTAGGTCATCTTTCTCAGACAATCCAACAACAAATTGCTTGACCCCCCCCCCCCCCCTCAAAATTTGGATTTATTCTAGACTGTTTGAGAAGTTCACTTTGATAATTCCTCCAAGGGGTAATCTTATAGACATGAAGAGTACAGGCTTTTAGAAAGTGGTTTTGAAATAAGTCACTGCATCTCCGTAAAAGGCATTGGAAACATCCTGATTATTTTATTCTAAGCTATTAGAAATGCATTAATAGAGATATCGTGATAATATTTGCATTAATTCGAAAATGGAGATCTACAGTATTTTCTGCAAGTGTACTACTAGGTAAAACTAAGTCCATTAGGATACCCTAAAAGCTCTTGATGTAAGCACTGAAGCGAAAATCAAACAGTAAACACAAAGTACAGAGAGATAAAAATTTGAGAAAGAAAGGATAGAATCAATTAGAAGATGCACTTAATCCACCTAAGAAAGAACACTTGGACATATTAATTAGCAAACAACTAATGGGAATCAAACCAAGGATGGGGAAGAGAAATTGAACTCATACATGGAATTCTTACCTCAAGAATTCAAGATTGGTTCAATTGAAGAGATACAAGAGTTTTCCCTCAAAATTCACAAGGAGTAACCTTCACCAATATCCAAAAACTATCTTGGAAAATCAAAGACTGATGAACAATTAATTCTTAGGAATTACTAAAATATCCCTAAACTAGGCCTTAAATAAGCTTGGACCAAAATTAGTCTTCTTTTTGGTTTCTTCCCGCCCTGAGCCTTGACTTTCTTCCTTCAAACATCCATTTGAGCGTATTGTAAATCTTATGGTCTTCCTTCCAAGCTCTTTTGAAACACTCCAAACTCTTGATGTTAAGATGGAAGCCTCCACTCTCATGAGTGCCACTTGTGCGTACATCAATCCTTTTGAGTCTGAGCAAATGAATCTTCAGGAATTAAAATCATTTTTTAGAAAGCATTCTTATCTAAATGAACTCTAGCAATGCAGCTGTTCATATATATATGTTTCCTAGATTTTCATATCTTTTTCACTGTCAATGTACAAGTTATAACAGGTAGTATTGTGCATATGCAACAGTGAGCATTGTAAGAGCATTTGCTGCATTGGTATATCCAGAAATAGGATCTTGTTGCAGTTAGTAATGAGTATTTTGGACCCAAAATTTTCCCTTTTTCTTCTTATTTTCATTACATTTTGCAGGTTCTTTTTCATTCATTTTAGTTTATACCTTAAGATAGCATTTCTTTTCGCTAGTTTTGCGGGATCCATAGACTTTCCTTTTAAATTTTTGGAACCTTTTACATTTAACATGCTTCATTTGATTCTGCTCTGCGACAGCCTTTAACTATGAACTTTTGAATTCTTCTAGTGTGTGATCAGAAGTTCTTTTCTGAATTGAAGAAGGAGGCTTCTGATATTGCTGGTTGCTTCAGTTCTAGAGTGAGAAGACTTCTCCAACTTCATACTGCTCCTGGTATGCAAAAGTACTTGCGCCAATGTTTCAAGAATGATCAGCAGGCCATGATGCAAGAGTGCCAAATATTAATTGAATATGCAATGATGAATGCTATTGCTATGCAAAAGATTCTTAAGAAATATGATAAAGTAAGTGACAGTTTCATATGTGTCGTGTTTTTCTTGAGCAGCAGTTTGATGTGAAACCTTTTTTCACTTTATTCTTTTCTTTTTAAACGGGCACATATTTATGCAGGTTCATTGCTCGGTGAATGGGAGGAACTTTAAATCGAAGATGCGTGCTGAACGCCTAGAGATTCTACAATCACCATGGTTGATTGAACTAGGGGCTTTATATTTGAATTTCAATGAATCAAATGGTGGGAAGTCAAATGAGCTTTTCAGTCAATTTTCTTGCAATCTCAGTGATACAGAACCTATTATGACTTTGATGTTTCCAGATTCTGTAAAACTAGAGTACGATCTGACTTGTCCAATCTGCTTGGTAAGAAATTCACTTGATAAAACCATGATATTTGTATCCTTTCCTTGGCATGATATCACTCACTTGTTCATGATTTCTAGGATATGGTCTTCAATCCATACGCTTTAGGCTGTGGGCATCTTTTCTGCAAATCTTGTGCCTGCTCTGCAGCTTCTGTGATGATTTTCCAAGGCGTTAAGGCTGCAAGTAAGGAGTCAAAATGTCCAGTTTGCAGAGAGGTAGGCTTTTCTTTGCACTATTATACAATCTTATATTTCTCAGTAGTTTTCCTGTCACTTTGAGAGCATATATTGTACAGTACCATCATTACTTAATAATTGTAGAGTGCACGTTATGTGTGTGTATATATATATATATATAGCAAACGTATCTTCTTTAACTCTTCTCCTCAAACTCTGTTCATATATGGCATATTTTGTAACAAACTATGTAATCTAGTAAGCTTTGCATCCTTCATATAACTATGTATGTCCTATCTAGCAAATACAAAAAAGAGAAATAGATGAACCAAGATACAAATTTGTCGAATTGAAAATACCACTTAGAATTTCTAGTTTAGCCCACTTAAGTTCCTGGTAGTCTTCATAATGAAGCTCAATTTGATTTTTGAAAATCAGCTTCTCAGTTAGCCCCCCTGTGTTAATATCGAATGACTCTGAGGGCAAGCATGTCTTTCAGTTTGGAAAAGAATCTTGAGAATCTATTTGCAAAACCTCTCAAGATGGTCTCAGTTTCACAAGCTAATTTAAGATGTATTTCCAGAAGAACGAGGTAGAACTTTGTTTTACCATTTTATTGTACAATAACATTGCCTCCTATTGATAGATTCTTCCAATCTTTACTTTTCACCACTATCATAACCACTGCCAGCATGTCCTCCTCCACCCTTTACAATTGTCACATGCTGCCAACCTCTATGTCTAAAACCAAAATAAATAATCTGGATTTTTCTGTGGTAGAACATTTTCAATGGAAATATTTTCTATTGAACGGAATCACACCTTACCAAAAATGAAAGCACTTCTATGCTGTCTACTAGAAGTGGAGAAATATGAAGCAGTATAAAAAAGGTTTATTCAAGAGCCATATTATGCCAATAGAGTAGAAAAAAATAATTGCTTAAAGTAGTACACAGGAGTGTAGCTCAACTGAGACATTAAAGAAATCATTCCACAACGGATTCTGCTCCCTTGGTGGTTGAACATTTAAGAGCAATTAAAGTGGGAATGGGAGGTGCACTCAAGCTTGAGCAGAATAGTAAGTGGCTATCGGCCCCTGAAGAATGAATTAATCAGCTTCTTGTTTAAATGAGATCTACTATCATTAATTCTCGGACAAAAGAAGCCTTCTATTCCCATTATTATCCTCTTCTCTGTGAGGTGAGGGTTTTCTTGTCAATATCTGGATTCTTACGTAAAAAGCTCTTATTGAAGCTTTACTGAAGCTCATCTAGTTACCTTCACTCTCCAAATAAATAAATAAAAGAGAAATAAGAATTATTTTACTGTTGCAGGTTGGAACTTATGCTAATGCCGTGCATATGATGGAATTAGATTTGCTTCTGAAGAAAAGGTCAGTTCATAGAGAGAGTAATGGAGTATATATTTTTTCTTTATCTACAGGGATGTCATTTGCTTATTCCTCACTTATTCATACTCAAAACTTTTACAAAAGGGGGTTGTGTCTTTGACTTCTTAGCTTATAATGTGTGACGATTGTTGAATTTTCAGATATAAGCAGTATTGGAAGGAAAGACATGCTTCTGAACGAGCTGAAACAGTGAAGCAATCGAGGCAGTACTGGGATCTCCAAACGAGATATGTTATTGGTTATTAGATACTGTGTTCATTAATCCGATATCAGCTTTTGGCCGATTCATCTATCTTAACATAACAGCATATGAACGCGATGGAGCAGTCTGGAGGATCTATTTTCTCTGAGCTCCAACTTTTTGAGGGGAAAAAAATCACTTCATGTGGACATTAGCAAATAATCACCATCTGGTCTTTTTGGTTCATTTAGATGAATATTCTTGACACTGCTAGGTTTCTGATTCCTAGATTATTGGAGTTTGCCAAAGTGGCTCGAATTCAGCACTGTGATTGAATGTTTTCCGTGCCCTTTATTTGCAAATTTTCTGAGACATCATCACAATCAGGAAAGCGGCAATTTTGAGTTGGATGTCAGATGTAACGTCGTCAATCAGGGCCTTAATAAAGTTTATCCTTAAATAAAGTTCGTTTTTTCTGTCTCTCATCTGTTTTCTTCTTTCCTTCATGCTATATAAAGTTCTCACTTGTCACAAGCTTAAAATTTTTGTCCCGATTTGCTGCCTTTTAAACTTGCTGCTTGCGCTAAGTTTCATTTTGTAAAATCATGTGTCAGTTCAATTCTTTCCCCTTTTCTTTTTTCCCATGACTTATCGCATATTTTGCTGAAAAGGTAGGGGATGAGACATAACTCCCAAAGGTTTTGCTAATTTCTCTAATCAAGCGAGCAACAATTCACACGTAATTATGAATATCCTTTCCTTCCCGAAAGATGAGAGTAAAACAATCTTATAACTAATATGACAAATTTTTAACTAAAATCAAAATATTGGTTTATGATAACACCCAATTTTACTCTTCTCAACACAATTTTTATCCTCTAAAGACGAGATTGCTTTTCAACAAGTATTATTCAACTCCTATTTTCAACTTATTCATCATAATCATGCTAAATCAATCAAAGAGGGACGGACGTAGCATCTCATTAGTCATTATGGTAATTAATTAGTGGTCAATGACACTAACTTCTTTTCCAGCAATCTAAAAATAAAATTAATGTGATACTTCTTTCTTTTCTTTTTCTTCTTCTTCTCCATTCTCCTCCTCTTCTTTTGATCCAAATGATCCATGTAGACTCATATATTTTCCGACTTTGAGATGTTTTAATAACACTTCTTAAAAGTCATCGAAGCATATCATTGTTTAAGTTCCATATTGAGTTTTGGTTCTATAATATGAAAAAAATGGGAGTCATTTGCTTATTCTTTTTAATCATTAAAATATTGTTAACCTTGAAAATGTATATGAATATACGTTTTTTTATTAGATTAATGCGAGGGACTAATGATCATGCATGTATTATGAAGAAAATTTTACACATAAGAATATTTCAATAGATAGTAAATTCGTCAATTTGGTTAATTATTGGTAAACATATATTGGCTTATGGAAAAGTGTAATCATAACTCTAATAATTGAATGGATATTGCATGTGTATTTCACATGTCAAGAAAGAAAATCCGCCAAAACCAAAAATACCAATAAAATGGAACCAAAAAAAAAAAATTAGTTTGGTGATTAAAAACTGACCCAAATCAAACACATAACACCCGTAACCACAAAGCGAGAACCATTGGAAGGACCGAAGAAGACGACTTTGTTGAAATACAAGAGGTGAGAAAGAGAAAAGGGCAAAACTTGAACTTAATCCCACAGCTTCAACACACTGATCGTGACTGTTTGGCGCAACAATCAAGATTACCTACAATTCCATGTAATGTACGTGTGTGTCTTAGTTTTATATTTTTAAGAACATACAAGCCATCTATCACTTTCTGAGAATGGAATAAAGAACACTTCCACGTTGGAAAATGTAAATCGGAATCATAGAATTCTTTTATACAATGAATCAGAAAAGAGAAGGTACTCTGTCATGATGGATGAAGAATTTGGGCTCAAGGATAATATTAGGCCGTTTGAAGAGGCAAGAATTAGCAGAATTGGCCCAACTAGCTAGGAGAAGCAAGAGAACTAAAAGACTACCTCAAAGGCTTTTGGGCTATAACTAGGATCCGGGTTGATAAACCGGGTACATGTAATAGGAATACTAGTAAGGGCGCAGGAATAGTTAAATAGCAGAATAGTATCAACAGTAGGGTATGCTGAATATTGTAGAAATTTTTTTCTCTGGTCTCTCTCCCTCGACTATTTCTTCCGTGGCTCTGTCTTCCTATCCTATTTCTTTCTGTTTCCATTCTTAGTTATTGTACTTTTCAGTGTAATTCCTTTGTTATCGGTATCAATATATCAATCTGTTATATCTGTATTTGGTCGTGGATATTGCATTCATAACATACTCAACCTGGAACAAGGGAGTACTAAGTAGAGTTGAGGCTTAAAAGTTTTTTATGAATGACTCGAAACTAGCAAATCTATGTCGTATTACATAATATTAAAGATCTCATGGACGCTAATGCTTCCTGCCTTTCTTATCAAAGCTCTCCCAGTTGAATAATCTTACAAGCTACAAAGCACTTTATTATCAGTAAACGACAATAACAATGTGAAACAAGAATGTCTCCCCCGGAGAATAAATTGACCCAAATGAAAGAAAGGGGAAAGGAAAATAACATTCTTTCAGACAGACATTCAACAACACTTTTTAAGAACTTCTCGAGATTGGCCAAAAACTCTGAGTGTTGTCATTTGTAATTCCTGTTGCTCTCTGAAACCACTGTCATTGTACAATGGATCAATCCTCATTTGAAATACTCATTTCAGCTCAACGCCCAGAGCCTCGTCTGAGTTATTCATTTCAGCCTCAGCACACAAATCAAGCCATTTGCAAAGGGAAGTTGTACACGGGAATCAGCATATATCAAGATGAAAAATAAAAGAACGTCTGTCGCAAATTCCACCTAGGTCAGGGAGAGTTGGGATATCTTGAGGATGAACCTTGATGATATCATCTGACCGCGTCAGAGAATGGAGCATTGGTTCCTACTTTACTTAAAACAACTCTTACAACTGCAACCTCCAACAGCACTTGGATTAGTAGATACCTGGACATATATAAAAAGAGACTTTCAGTAGCTAAAGACATCAATTGCCTAATCCCAGGATGGTTGTTCTACTTCTCTACGGTTGGTCCTAGTCAAGAGGCTGAGAAAGGTATAGTTGTCCTATTACCATTTTTAGATTGTTTTGAAATATTTTCCACTTTCATCAAATGGAAAGTTCTATTACATTTTACTACCATAAAAGTTCTATTTTTTTCACTTTTCCTCTTAAAACAACTTAAACACTATTCTACAGAGTCTAAAGGCCAAATACATAATAGGACCAATCAGGAGATCCCAAGCCAAAAGACTAGTCTATTAGGTGGGAGAGTTCATTTAGCTGTAAACCCATTAGAATTTCTCTTTTCAATCAGTGAGGGGCAAGCACATAACGATCATCCCAGCTTGAGGACCAACGACCTCGTTGGTCATAGCTGGCACCCCTCTTGGTCTAGGCCACCACTCCAAGTCGCGGCTCCAAGCATAGATCAACCTGCCAACCTGCTCTGATACCAATGTTATAGATCAAACAAGGCGGCTCAACCCAAAAAGACTAATCTATTAGGTGGGAGAGCCCAATTTAGCTATAAACTCATTAGCATTTCTTTTTTTGTAATCAATGAGGTACAATTGGCATATAACACCCTCAAACTTGGCATCAGTTTTTAATTAGACATCTAAGTTGTGGTTGTGACCAATAGAACACTTCAAGTTGTCAAATATGTGTCTGTTGAATCCTTAATGCTGATATGGCATGCTGCATATTTTCACCCAAATTTGGGCACGTAAAGCAAAACCTTTTGTTGAAAGATATAAAGTTTTGCTAGTGAAATAAATTTGCCCTAGTGATAATGTATTACGTAAGAGATTTCAAGTTATCAATGGTAGAATATAGATCAACGTTGAGGTGAATCACCAATAGATGGATAAAAGTACAAAGTATGAGATGAGATTAAGCCATCATTCTTAAGATGAAAAGTAATGAAGAATCACTAAAGGACTTAGATTTATACATATAGATAAGCAGCGAGAGAGTAACCTAAAGTTGGTAGCAGACCTCGGTAATAATAAACCGAAGTAAGAGTTATGATATAGTATGACTTACCTAGTTGTAATAAAGTCATAAGCATAGATAACTGAGGCTATGAAACAAGATATAGAAATAGTCGTAAGTTCGACAAAGTACCGAGTGAAGAACTTCAATACACCTATAGATTCCCAGAGGGGCAGCTTGTCATAGTTCTGTATATGTTCACAAAGTGAGGCCAAGAGATTGGCTAAAAGCTGGATGAAAAAGGAGAGAAGAGTCGCATAGGCGCACATATAAGGACAAAGTTGTACAGGCTGCATGACAGAAGGTAGCAACAGTTAAGATATTGGAAGAATTCCGATCACAAGTCGTGGTGTGAGAAAGAGGCCTAAAGGAGGGAATGACCTGGTCTTTGAATTTATTCACAGAACAATTGCCTAGATGGCAAGGACAATATTAAATTATTCGCAAGATCTATAGGTTATGAGACTGATAAGCACATCAGTCAACATTCAAGGACGAATGTTCCCAAGTGGGGAATGATGTTACACCCCATGTTTTCGTACGTGAGAGTACGTCATAACTCAATTGATGTAAGCTCAGAAATGAGATCATTTTGGAAAGTACATATGGTAAGTTAATCATGTTACCTTGGAGGTTAAAAATCTTTAAGATCATAGATAACAAGTACCAAGACGGTTGAAAGACTTAGAAGCTAAGCAAACTGAAGAAAATAAGTTTCGTCGAAAGTCAACAAGTTGGGAATATTATAACATGTAATCTTGGGATAAGAATAGGGTGAACATGATAAGAAAGTTATGTTATGAGTTATTTTAGGCTTATGATAGTCGTGTGTTACGTTTTTAAGTCAAGCGAGTTGTGGAACAAAAGTTGGCAAAGGTCATCACAAGTTACATTCATAAATGTGCTGAAAATTAGGTCAAATGTTGTGGAGCTTTTCTCCCAATATACTTGGAATTACGGGATGATCCACATATCAAATTGAAGATCTACGAGTTTATTTTCTAACTCATTAAACCGTTTGTTGATATGACATCGGAGTAGAGAGATATTTGCAGTTTCGCGAGACTGCATAGGTGACAAGTAGGTGTGTTACTAAAGATTTTGGAGCAACACATTTCGTGTGTTATATGAGGTCTTTTTAGGACATATTATATACCAAATTGAAGGTCGTGTAATGTAGTTTCCAATGATCTTAACTGTTCATTCATAACACATCCGAATAAAAAGATATAAGCGTCGGAAGATGGGCCAATGAGAGAGTGCCAAGCTAGCACCTCTTTGACTTTTCCAAACTTGATATATATATATATATCTTATTCCATGTTTATCTTCATTTTGCCATAGAACACGACCTGAGAACACCCATAAACATATCCTTAAGCTCTATTCTAGGGTTTCAAAGAAGATTAACATCCCGAGTACGAAATCAAGAATCGATAACACTAGAACGATCCCTACGACGTAAGTATCGTTATATCGCTTCTCTTTTTCTTTGTAGTTTGAGTTTTGGAAGGTACTTCATAGTTAAGAAAACATCTAATTTCTGTATTTAAGATTTTATATATCAAGGAAGGTTGATAAATTTGTTTTCTAATAGTTAGAACTCACGGGACGGTGATCGGAAGCCGTGAGTTCGATTTATTTCGCTTTTAGTGGACAGTTTTGTAGTCCACTCGTGTTGGCCTATTGTGCTACTGATTTATGGAGTTTGTAATGATGAAGGGCAAGGAAAAATGCCACATGTGGTAGGGTAGTAGTTTGGTCGCTCGTCGTTGCAATTTCAGGCTTATTGACAACTTATTGATTGGGTGTGTTATGGTATATATGGGGGTTTTGTTGTATTGAAGGTCCTGAATTATAGTTGGATTGTTTTTGAGTTGCTGATTGTGTTGTGTTTATATCTCGCCTATAGTAGGCTTGAGGGAGCAGTAAAATCAGGGGAAATGCTGCCCGTTTTATTTTAAAATCGAGTTATTGTTTGAGATACGTGATATACTAGCGCTATCTAAGTTGTACATGTATTTCTTTATTATAGGGTTGACGCGCTAGTTGTCATAAGCTTGTAGTTGAGTTGCATTGACGGCTTGAGGTATGTTAAGGCTATCCCTTCTTTCCGTTTGGCATGATCCATATGATACAACGAAACGAGCAAGCACACAACTTTCATAAATGATTCTATTCTTAAAAGTACTAGGGGTTCCTATGTTCTTGATTCCCCATGTGTCCTATTATTCTATCGTCTGTTCATGGGTATAAGAAAATACGTAAGTTGATAAAGTTTATTTCATGATATTAATCGAAGGCATAATGATTTTATGACATTCCGAGAGATCTTATTGACTTACTTCTCATGCATTGCATTCATTTATACATGTACATTGATCCATGATCGGATGGCGTTATATACGCATATATTATATGTATATGAGGTATGGGAAAAGGTTATGGTGTTATATGCGCACCACCACCTGACCAGCTGGTATACGTTGATGATTTCGCCTACAGTGGCTGAGATGATATGATGGGATGCCCTCAGAGGCTTGATGATGTTATGTACGCATATACATATGCATGGTATGACATTTATACGCACATGCATGACATTATAAATATTTTTCATGATTCACAGAGCTATTCAGAATTACAGGTTGAGTTCTTTACTCCGTGTTTCTTTCATGTCTTTTATATACTAATTTCATGCCTTACATACTTGGTACTTTATTTGTACTAACGTTTCTTTTGCCTGAGGACGTTGTGTTTCATGCCCGCAGGTCCCGATAGACAGGTTAAGAGTACTCCTAGTAGGATATCAGCTCAGCGGAAGGTGTTGGTGCACTCCACTTGCTCCGGAGTTGCCTATTTGGTCAGTATGATTTAGACATGTATTGATTGGTATGGCGTGGCCCTGTCCCGGCCTTTATGACATTTATGTACTCTTAGAGGCTTGTAGACAGATTTCATGTATATGGATACGTGTATGGCCTTATCGGCATATGTGTTGAAAATACAAATGATCATGTCGGCCTTATAGGCCCGTATGTCATATGTATAAGTTTCTATATCATGTTGGGTCGTCCTATGTCTGGTATTCCCTTATATTTTATTTCTGTTATCTCATGACGGACCTTCTGGCCCACTTACCCATGACGGTATGATAAGAAAGATATGTTATGTTGGTACTCGGTTGTGTAAGGTACCGGGTGCCCGTCGCGGTCCTGCGGTTTGGGTCGTGACACTCCTTTTCCACCACTACCACCATATTCGCCGCTACTCATCACCTGAAAAATTACCATCTACAACTGCACCACCACCAAGACAAAAATCAAACTATCTCTTCTCATTATCCCTTTAAGAATCATTTGCTTAAAGAGTTATCATCCTTCACCCACCTACCTCAACCCCGAAAATAACAATCACCATTTTTATGGTGTCTAATCGCACATTAGTTAAGGAAATGAGTTGTATGATCTTGGACAATCCTCCCCTCATGCGCTAGTTTTTGGGATTGAGTTACGCCCAAATACCATATATTCACATGGTATCAGAGCACAACCCATCGATTCCTTTTGTTGTATTTAGCAATGTTGGGTCACTGTTTTATATTATTCATGCTCCAATTTAAGTCTTTGGCATGTAAGGAGTGTCAAGTCCCACATTGATTGAGGGAATGGATTATGGTCTCCTTAGTCTTCGAAGATCCTGTCCGCATGAACTAGCTTTTCGGATTGAATTAGGCCCAAAGTTCATTGATCACGCCCAACTATGCCTTCTAAGAGGTCTAGCGGTCGTTGCAAATATAATCCAGTTTACAAGTCCAGAGTCGAATCCCACAGGGAATTAACCTACTAATTACAACCACTAGATTCGCACGAATTCAAGTAATCAACCTTCAAACATATTAAATAATGGTTTGAGTATTTACTAACTAAAGGCAAGGTAATTAAAAAGCTGTAATTTTAATACTAACAAGGCAAATGTTGTAGACAATATTGGAAAGGTCTAGGGTTACGATTTCCCCTCTCGTCGGAATCCTCCCCGCCACGTCTCATATAAATTCGCCTAGATATTCTCTACCGATCGTGAGCTATTTGGGTGTCGTATTTCTCTTCCGAGCAAATACAATAATTTACTAGACGTATGCTTCCGAACTACGCTAGTTGGCACTAGTTTACCGCTCACTAAGATCGCATCAAGATTTCGTTATTCCTAATCACACCTTTAAAATCTCCGTATTGATTCCTCATGTACGTTAGGAATGATGTTGGTCAACAACTACCTAAATGTGTACCCTTTTCCAAGCAATACACACTAAATAAGCACAGTCAATTGAGGGCCCTTCAATCAACCACAATAATCATATAGTTGAACAAGTAGAGAAAAGTAAATGAAAAATTCATATTAAATGCAGTGGAAAAGTCATCCTTCAAGAGGTTTCATCAAACCCTAGATGGGAAGGTTTAGCTACTCATAATCATACTAACAATCATGATAATAATTGAAAGCATTAAAATACAGATTAAGGAAGAATGGAAGAGAAAAACTCTTGCGATTCGATGCTTCTAAGTGTTCCCGTTGCCTTTTCCCTCCCCAATAATGTCTAACCCTAAGAAATAGGTTTAGAACCCCTTTTATATATGTTGGGAGCGTGTAGGCTCGAAACTACCAAGTCCTAGATGAATTAGGACGAAATCCGCCCTTAGCCGTCTCGCTTGGCGCCTGGCACCAACCAGGACACCGAAATTTTTCACTATTCTGCCTTTGGCGTTTTGGTTGGTGCCTGGCATCAACCTGGGCACCAAACTCATACTCCCTCCAAGCACCAACCTGGGCACCAAACTCATACTCTCTCTAAATTCTTCTATTTTTACTTCACTTTGCATGCAAGCTTTCCAAATTACTTCAAATTGACTCATACACATATAAACACCATTATTAAGCTCGAGTCACAAATATTTACACCAAAGTTAACAAGATTGAGATATAATGCAAGACAAATTACACGCGAAAACATGAATATTTAGCCTAACATTAGTCATATCGTCACACATGGTTTTATTTTGACTTTTACTCCGATTGGGAACTAGTAGACAAAAAATAACCAAAAAATTTCTCGATCTTGCAAATGAGCTTGCTAAATGAGGGCCTCAGATCTCTTATTATTGCCCAAAATAGCTCAACTCCAAGTACAAAACATCAACCTTCATCCAAATCTCATCACTTTTCATTCTATGATTGTTCCTCATTTTGAAGTCCTCCTCCATGCACAAGAACAAATTCAGATGTCTCCCTCAAAAGGTGCCAACAAATCAATGGATTACTCTTTTATTTGAAAATCAACATTGTTCTAAGTGAATAGAGGTGTCTGCATGTAAGCCTGTGAAGTTGGGGGAGCAAAGAGAATCGGGTGCAAGTACGAGTATCTATTTGCCTATTAAGCCTTACTGAATATGCCACAAGTTCAGGTCATTCTTTTTCTTTTTGGCCATCAAATATCATTTTTCAACCATCTTTTTCGGCCATTCTCTTTCAAGTCATTCTCCTCAAATTCATGTTTTTGTTCTCTGATCCCTTATTACTGTTTGAAATACGACTTTTCCTTTGTTCTATTCTACGAAAATAAAGGCGAACCTCACAAGTGGCCCAGATGATTCATCCATGCTTAAAACTTTTAGCAGCATGCTTTAAAATTCTTTGTGCCTACTCGTTTACTTAAATTATTCTCTTAAGAGAGCTCTCAAAATGGGAGGAAGGAGCCTTTAATTATTTAGAATTGAATCTTACTATGATCGATGTCTAGATCAAATTTCTATCTTCATATCTCTATGTAAAAGGGCAGTCCGGTGCACAAAGCATTCCGCATTTACGCAAGGTCCGGAGAAGTCACACCTCAAGGGGTGTAATGTAGAAAGCATACACTAATGCAGGCATTAATGACTACTTTCACACCTCGAACATGTGACCTATCGGTCACACACAGACAACTTTACCGTTTTTCTAAGGCTCCCCTTCATCTTTATATCTCTATGTAAGGCTGGCAAGTGGGCCGGTCCAGGCCCGGGACCGGCCCAGGACCGCGGGCCAAACGGCTAAACGGGCCAGGACCGTTTGGTCCGGTTTTAGTGGGCCTGGTCCAGTCTCGTGAGCCGATTCTATGATTTGGGCCCGCAGACCCGGACCGTTTGGCCCGCCAGGGCCCGGGACCGGCCCGGTCCCTTAGCGGGCCCAACGGCTATTTTTAAAAATAAAAAATAAAAAAAAATAAAATAGCCATTTAACCCCCCAACTTTGTTTTAATCCCAAACTTTTTATAATTACACTTTTTCCCTATTTTCA
The DNA here is from genome assembly GCF_000390325.3 of Nicotiana tomentosiformis. Classification (NCBI taxonomy): domain Eukaryota; kingdom Viridiplantae; phylum Streptophyta; class Magnoliopsida; order Solanales; family Solanaceae; genus Nicotiana; species Nicotiana tomentosiformis. Next base: position 128,000,723 of record NC_090812.1, on the reverse strand, counting down.
ACTATAAATACCCCATCATTATTTCATTTTTCTTACAAAATCATCAATCTATCACAAT